>NC_089497.1:80726325-81337442 GCF_036850765.1 Saccopteryx bilineata | reverse complement strand
TGTCCATGAAAGAAATTGAAGACAGAAATAAATGGAATTGTATCTTGTGTTCATAGATTGGAAGCATTAATATTGTTAAAATGTTCATACTGCCCAAAGTTGTTTATAGATTTAACATAATCCAGGGGTCCCCAAACTTTTTACACAGGGGGCCAGTTCACTGTCCCTCAGACCATTGGAGGGCCGGACTATAAAAAAAACTATGAACAAATCCCTATGCACACTGCACATATCTTATTTTAAAGTAAAAAAACAGGAACAAATACAATATTTAAAATAAAAAACAAGTAAATTTAAATCAACAAACTACCAGTATTTCAATGGGAACTATGGGCCTGCTTTTGGCTAATGAGATGGCCAATGTGCTCCTCTCACTGACCACCAATGAAAGAGGTGCCCCTTCCGGAAGTGCGGCGGGGGCAGATAAATGGCCTTGGGGGCCGCATGCGGCCTGCAGGCCGTAGTTTGGGGACCCCTGACATAATCCCTATCAAGATTCCAGTGGCATATAAAATAACATAGACAAAACAAAACCTCATAAAATTTATAAGGAACCACAAAGGTCTCCAAAGATATCCTGAGAAAGAAGTACAAAGTGAGAAGCATCAAATGATCTCTTTTTAAGCTATATTTAAAGCTATAATAATCAAAACAGTGTGTTTCTGTTTGGCATGAAAATATACACATAGACTAATGGAACAGAATAGGAGAGCCCATAAATAAAGTCAAACACATAGAGTCAACTAATATTTGTCTGAGGAGCCTAGATTATTCAATGGAGAAAAGAATTTTTTCAATAAGCAGTGCTGGGAAAATTGGATAGTCACATATAAAAATGAAACTAGACCCCTATCTTACACCACTAACAAAATTTAAATGTATTCAAGATGTAAATGTAAGACCTGCAACCATTAAATTCCTAGAAGAAAATATAGGAAAAACGTTTGTCGACATGGGTCCTGGCAATGATTTTTGGATATGATATACTAAGCCAGTGGTTCTCAAACTTTTTGAAGTCAGGGCGCATTTAAAAATCTACAAATAATTGTAGGCGCACTATATACAAATTTCAGAGAATATGTTACAATAATTAAAGAAAAAATATAATGTCCAAGCGTGTTTTAATGACAATTAAACAAAATAAATATGACAAAATTAAATTTATTTTGACATTAAAAAATATTTTTATGTTACATTTTTTAAGTTATGCTTTTTAGAATTCATAAAAAAGAGGGGTTAAAAAATAAAACTGACAAAAAAGTTATCTATATCTATATCTATATATCTATATCTATATATATATATATATATATATTCTTAGTAAGATTTAGTAAATTTGGCAGGTCCCGTGCGAATGTGCTAAGTTTTTTCATTCTTATGTTTATGAGAAACATGAGCCTGATGTGTCCTAGTGATTTCTTCAATGTTTGGGCTTATATTTGAAAGGCAAACTCTCATTTCCTCGTCAATACATTGAAAAATTCCTCTCCTTTTACTCTTAATTGTGTTGAGGGTAGAAAATCCTAATTCACGTAAATAGGATGTTGAAAATTGTAGTAAAATGTTCAAAGCTTTTTTAGATATTGCCACATATTCTTCTTTCATAGAAATTCAAAAGGCCATTCTGACTGGTGTGAGGTGGTATCTCATTGTGGTTTTAATTTACATTTCTCTAATGATTAGTGATGTTGAACATTTTTTCATTTGTTTATTGGCCATCTGTATGTCCACTTTTGAGAAGAGTCTATTTCTTGAGCCTATTTTTTGATTGGATTGTTTGTCTTCCTAGTGTTGAGTTTTACAAGTTCTTTATAAATTTTGGTTATTAATCCCTTATCAGATGTATTGTCAAATATATTCTCCCATTGTGTGGTTTGTCTTTTTATTCTGTTCATATTGTCTTTAGCTGTGCAAAAGCTTTTTAGTTTGATATAGTCCCACTTGTTTATCATGTCTTTTATTTCACTTGCCTGTGGAGATAAAAATTAGCAAATATATTGCTGCGATAGATGTCGGTAAGCTTACTGCCTATGTTTTCTTCTAGGATGCTTATGGTTTCACGATTTACATTTAAGTCTTATCTATTTTGAGTTTATTTTTGTGCATGGTGTAAGTTGGTGGTCTAGCTTCATTTTTTTGCAGGTAACTGTCCAGTTTTCCCAACACCATTTGTTAAAGAGACTGTCTTTACTCCACTGTATACTCTTACCTCCTTTGTCAAATATCAATTGTCCATAAAGATATGGGTTTATTTCTGGGTTCTCTGTTCTGTTCCACTGGTCTATATGCCTGTTCTTATGCCAGTACCAAGCTGTTTTGAGTACAGTGGCCTTGTAGTATAACTTGATATCAGGAAGTGTGATACCTCCTACTTTATTCTTCTTTCTTAAGTTGTTGAGGCTATTAGTGTTCTTTTTTGGTTCCATATAAATTTTTGAAATATCTGCTCTATATCTTTGAAGTATGTCATTGGTATTTTAATTGGTATTGTATTGAATTTATAAATTGCTTTGGGTAATATAGACAACACACGATAGGTGCTGGTGAGGATGTGGAGAAAAGGGAACCCTCCTGCACTGCTGGTGAGAATGCATACTGGTGCAGACACTGTGGAAAACAGTATGGAGATTCCCAAAAAAATTAGAAATGGAACTGCCCTTTGACCCAACTCTCCCACTTATAGGAATATATCCCAAGACACTATATCACCGACTGAAAAATAGAAATGCACCCCCATGTTTATGGCAGCATTGTTCACAATAGTGAAGATCTGGAAACAGCCCAAGTGTTTGTCACTGGACTAGTGGATTAAAAATTGTGGCATATATATATATATATATATATATGCAATACATATATATAATGAGATACTATGGGGCTCTGAAAAAGAAGGAAATATTATCTTTTGCAACAATATGGAGAGACCTGGAAATATTATGTTGAATGAAATAAGCCAGGCAGAGAAAGAAAAATATCATATGACTTCACTCATTTGAGGAATCCAAGGAATAATGAGAACTGAGGAACAGAATTGAGACAGAGGAGGGATCAAAGGGACCAGAGGAAAAGAGGACAGAGGGAAAGGGGATGATAGGATGGGATAAACCTGAAGGGAAGGGGAGAGGGTTCTGTAGGGAGGGGGGCAAGGTAGATGTTGAGGGGAATATGGGGAGGAGGGATGCATTCTGGTGACCCTAGAATCTATGTAAACACAATTACTTAAATTAAAAACAAAAAAAAAAAAAACAAATTCCAAAAGACTTCAAGAGACAATTCCTTATGTTTAGTCATCATTCCACAATCAGTGGATATAGCTGCCAGTTCTTCTTCTGTTAATGTTAAACCAAAATCACTTGAAGCTTCCATAAATGGGTTTTTAATCCAATCACACTGTTCAGTGTTAAGTGATGGAAAATGCTATAAATTAAATTCTGCCTGTCAGCCTTCAAGTTCTATTTTATTTACACTTAACTTTTTCTCACTTCCAGAATCGGATTCTTCAATATCATGCTTCTTTTTGAGAAATCCATCCATTTTATTTGGGTGTATTTATCTAAAAATAATATAATGATGTGTTAATAATAAATATTATAATGATGTGTTAAGAAAAAGAGCAGTATTTCCATAGTGAAATGGTAAATAGAGTAACTATATTTATTTTTATATCTGGGCACATGCCGCAAAACAGCGCAGCTAGTAATTCCAGGTCCTGTGTGGGAATGGTGCGGAATTAAGAACATACATGGAATTAAGAAAATACAGGGTCAGGAGGCGCTTGTAATTGCTGCTGGCAAGAAAAAGCGTGTTTCAAAACCACATCTTGCTTTATTTATAGGGCAAAGTGGGCCATTAGCAAATCAATGAGATCTTTGATCAGGTTTCCAAGGCAACCCAAGAATTTTACCAAGTGCAGAAAACCCTCACCATACACATCATCTGAACTTTACACCAAACACAGGATAGAAGAAATTTGCCTTTAGTGTTTCCAAGGAACTTGGGGGGTAGTGTAAACAATCCAGCACCACAGCTTGACAGCCTTTTGCAACCTAATCATGCAAGTGAGGTGGGGGGTTGGGCAGACCGTCAGTTTATAGCCAATTCCACACACCTCTGTCCCCCCAATAATCTAAACTCTAAAAACCCTGTTGGTCTTTTGGTCCTCAACAGGCACATATTTCTCTGGAATACCATAGGGTGTACCTGGAAAATTTCTAGGGTGCATACTTTAAGAACCACTGCATTAGGGAAATGCAAGTCAAAACCATAATAAAATATCACCTCACATCTGTTAGAGTGGCTGTTATCAAGAAGACAAGACATAGCAAGTGTTGGTGCGAATGTGGGGAGAAAGAATCTTTGTGTACTTTGATGGGAATGTGAAATGGTGCAGCCACTGTGCAGAACAGTATTGAAGATCCTCTATTAAAAAATTTAATAGAAATATTATATGATTCAAGAATTACACTTCTAAAAATATGTCCAAAGAAAGTGAAAGCAATAACTTGAAATATATCTGTACCCCCATGTTAATAGCAGTAGTACTTACAATATTTAAAACATGGAAACAACATTAGTTTCCATTTAATTTGTGGATAAATGAATAAAAAAGTAAAAAGTTTTGGTATATAATTTTGGCATACTATTCAGCCATAAAAATTCATGAAATTCTGCTCTTTGTGGTAATATGGATGGGCTTTGAGGGCATCGTACTAAGGTGAATGTGTCAGCGAATAGACAAATACTTTGTGATCTTGCTTATATGTGGTTGTAAAAAACGCAAAATCACCCCCAAAATCTTTATTTATAGAAAAAAAATCAAATTTGTGGTTATCAGAGGCAACTTTACACCAAACACAGGATAGAAGAAATTTGCCTTTAGTGTTTCTTGGTATTTGGAGAACGGTCTTTAAAGGGTACAAACTTCCAGTTTTATAATAAATAAGGGATATACTTACTGTACAACATGATTATAAGTAACACTGTTGTATGAAATATATGAAAGTTGTTTAGAGAGTAAATCCTAAGAGTTTTCATCACAAGGAAAAATAATTTTTTTAATTCCTCTTTTTTTTATTTATTTATTTATTTATTTATTTATTTATTTATTTATTTATTTTTTCTGAAGCTGGAAACAGGGAGAGACAGACTCCCGCATGCGCCCGACCGGGATCCACCCGGCACGCCCACCATGGGGCGACGCTCTGCCCACCAGGGGGCGATGCTCTGCCCATCCTGGGCGTCGCCATGTTGCGACCAGAGCCACTGTAGCGCCTGGGGCAGAGGCCACAGAGCCATCCCCAGCGCCTGGGCCATCTTTGCTCCAATGGAGCCTTGGCTGCGGGAGGGGAAGAGAGAGACAGAGAGGAAGGCGCGGCGGAGGGGTGGAGAAGCAAATGGGTGCTTCTCCTATGTGCCCTGGCCGGAATCGAACCCGGGTCCTCCGCTCGCTAGGCCGATGCTCTACCGCTGAGCCAACCGGCCAGGGCTAATTCCTCTTTTTATTGTGTTTATATGAGATACAAACTAAAGTTACTACAGTGATCATTTCACAATAGAGGGTGAAGTAAAAGTAAATGTACAGTTGTAAATATGCAAAAGTTTATTTTTGTATTCTTATTTATTAATTATGGTATTATTTCCCATAAAATAACTGTAAATTTACTTTTGTCCCACCCTGTATATTTAACTAAAACCATTGTGCTATATACTTGAAATATATTCGGTGATGTATGTCAATTATATCTCAATAAAACTAGAAACTAAAGGGAAGGAATAAAGTTTAGATCGGAGAGAATTCCATTTATCAGTGGAATTATGCTTGGGTAACATTATTGGCAGCAGTGGATTAAGGTTATCTGAGACAAGTTTATAAACTGCCTGTATATGATGTCTTAAAAAGAGGAAAGAATCCTTTTAATTAAGTTCTAATATTATTCTTAAAAAGCAATAGACATTTATTATGGACAAAGGAGCTAAGAAGAAAGATACACAGTAGAAGAAGAGAGCAAAAGATATTGGTTAAAATGTGAATAGATAGAGCCCTGGCCAATTGGCTCAGCGGTTGAGTGTTGGCGGGTGTGTGGAAGTCCCAGATTGGATTTCTGGTCAAGGCACACAGGAGAAGTAACCATCTGCTTCTCCACCCCTTCCCCTTCTCTCTCTCTCTCTCTCTCTCTCTCTCTCTCCTCTTTCTGCAGCCATGGCTCAAATGGTTCAAATAAGTTGGCCCTGGACACTGAGAATGCTTCCATGGCCTCACCTCATGTGCTGAAATAGCTCTGTTGCCGAGCAACAAAGCAGCAGCCCCATGAGGCAGAGCATCACCCAGTAGCTGGCTTGCGGGGTGGATCCCCATTGGCGCGCATGCAGGAGCCTGTCTGTCTGCCTCTCCGCCTGTCACTTAAAAAAAAAGAAAAAATATGTGGATAGAAAGAAAAATGACAGGTTGGCCCAAATACTATTTTGAATACCACTATAGCTCAACATCAGCCCCCCCCCCAAAAGTATTTTAGTGATTCATGTGTTTTATACTGTGTCCCTTTGTTTTCTCTTAGTGGAGCTATAAATATCACAGTCCTGGAACAGGACCCTCTAAAATGTTGACATATTGTTTTCCCCGTTGCCTCTTGTTAGTATGTATTCTGATAGCAAAGTTATTCAGTTATTGTCATTTAGTCATTATATTTTAAAAATAGTCTCCTAAGTACTATTTTTGCATTAACTTTTTAAATATTAAAATAAAATTTTTTAAGTGAAAGGAGGGAAGATAGTGAGACAGACTGCCACATGTACCCTGACTGGGTTCCACTTGGCAAACCTGTGTGGGGCCAATGCTCAAATCAGTGGAGCTGTCCCCCGCATGCTGGGCAATGCTTGAACCAATGGAGCCACTGGTTGTGAGAGGGGAAAAGGGAGAGGGGGGAGAGAGGGAAGGGGAGAGGAGCAGCTGGTCGCTTCTCTTGTGTGCCCTGACTGGGGATCGAACTGGCACATTTGCAAACCGGCTGACGCTCTATCCACTGAGTGAACTGGCCAGGGCCTGCAATAACTTTTTAAAAAATGTAGTCAATATAAATATTATATAAGTTTCAAATGTACAATAGAAGAATTTGATATTTTTATACCTTACATTGTGGTCACCCCACTATTTCTAGTAATAATCAGTTACCATCTAAACTGATCACAAATTTATTGATTATATTCTTTTTTATCGTTTTCACCTCTGCCCCTATACCCTTCACCTCTGACAATGATTTCTCGGCCTCTGTTTGTGAGGCTGGGTTTTTTTAATAGTCCACATCTATATGAAATCATATGGTATTTGTTTTTCTTTTCTGATTTACTTCACTTAACATAATACCTTCTAAGTGCTTCCATGTTGTAGCAAATAGAAAGATTTCAGGTTTTTTAATTGCTGTATAATTTGCATTTTGTGTGTGTGTGTGTGTGTGTGTGTGCATATACACACATCCATCTATCAAAGGAAACTAGGTTACTTCCTTCTCTTTGATTTGTAAATAATGCTGCAATGAACATAGGGATGCAGATATCTTTTAAAATTAGTGCTTTTCTATTCTCTTTGGTAAATACCTAGAAATGGTAATGTGAGGCCTGAAACCATAACATTCCTAGAAGAAAACATAGGGAATAAAGTCTTTGACATCAATCTAAGTGATATCATTTTTGGATATGTCTCCTCAAGCAATGCAACCCCCCCCCAATAAACAAATGAGACTTCATCAAACTAGAAACTTTTACACTGTGAATGAAACCATCAACCTACTGAATGAGAGAAAATATTGCAAATGATATAACTGATAAGGTGTTGATATCCATAATATCATATATAAGGAACTCAGTTTAGTCAATAAGAAAAATAAACTATCCAATCAAAACACCAGGCAGGGACATGGAAATTGTTACTTTGATATCAGTATGTAGCTCACTTCTCTTTGCAGACACTTCAGTTCTACTTGATAATTTACTTTTACTGATCAAGCCTGGTTTTTGTAGGTGCTCACAAGGCCTTTACAGACTGACTAGAACTGACAGTATTTTCTCATACCTACCCTAGGAAAACTACCTCACTGAATCTATTGTATCTTAGAATGATTTATTTGTATACTTTGAAAAGCTTTCTATGAAATTATTCATTGAACGAGATGATAAAAGTTTATCTGTATACCATTGTCCAATAAAAGTGTCTTATTTTTATATTTGCTTAAACATAGCATGTGTAGTTTGGAACAATCTCTGTGATATATAGTTACATTTTTGTAAAACTTCTATTAATTTTTATACAATGAAAGGAGAAAATTATGAACTGCATGTTTTTATGCTTAATGTGAACAAAATTCACACTTAAGTAATTTTTAAAAATGATGTTATGTACCCAGGAATAACTTATTTTTGAAATTTGCAAAAAAAAAATTACAAAATTTGAATAAAGAAAAAATTAAAAAATGAATGAATTTGAAAGCCTAATAGAATATTGTTGCAATTTTATAATTATCTCTTAGGTTTTTAAAAGTATATTTTTAAAAATGTAGTTATTAACTAAGAATTGAGAAAACCTCCCCTACTATAATGACCTTTAAGCTTAATTTTTAAATGAATGTAGTTTTTCTGTAGTTAAAATACATATACTTTCAATGTAGATTGTGATGTGATTTTTCTTTCAGTATGAATATTATATTTTATTTTCTGTATTTTTATTAGAGAAAATAAAGTTTCATACTCTAATTAAGACTTGGCTTTATATTTTCCTTTCGGGGTGTTGTAGATATTTACATATAATCTACTGTTCATCAGGTGTTACATAAGGGACTGTTTGTGATATTGAAACATTCTCTTGCTAAAAAATAAAGCATTAAACTATTGAGAGTGACGTCACGGAAATGGCGCTGTGAGAAGCGCGTCCGACAGCTCTCCCCTAAATCACAACAAATTTATCAACTAGAAACAGAAAAATTTATCCTCGGAGCATTCCAGAGTTCCACACAAACTGAAAGCAAAAGGACTGTTATGACTTGAATCTGAGAGATGAGGGTATGGAGGAAGCTACCGCAGCAGTGACGCTCATTCAAGCCGCGAGGGAGTGCGCCTGCGTGCTATCAATAAGACCACCCTCAGATGCCGATAAGAAAGAGGAAATCGAATATTATGGATACAAAAGAAAGAGAGGTAACACAAATAGATGTGGAAAAATCTATGGAGAAAAGACTTAACATATTGGAAGCCTTGGAGCTAAATGACAGAGAATTTAAAATAGAAATCTTAAAAATACTCAGAGATATACAAGAAAACACAGAAAGGCAATATAGGGAGATCAGAAAACAACTCAATGAACACAAAGAATATATTACCAAGGAAATTGAAACTATAAAAACAAATCAAACAGAAATGAAAAACTCAATTCACGAGCTGAAAAACGAGGTAACAAGCTTAGCTAACAGAACAGCCAAGATTGAAGATAGGATTAGTGAAATAGAAGAAAAACAACTTGAGGCACAACAGAGAGAAGAAGAAAGAGACTCAAAAATAATAAAAAATGAGAAAGCCCTACAGGAATTGTCTGACTCCATCAGAAAGAATAACATAAGAATAATAGGTATATCAGAGGGAGAAGAGAAAGAAAATGGAATGGAGAATATACTCAAACAAATAATAGATGAGAACTTCCCAAGCCTGTGGAAGGAACTAAAGCCTCAAATTCAAGAAGCAAACAGAACACCAAGTTTTCTTAACCCCAACAAACCCACTCCAAGGCACATCATAATAAAGATGACACAAACCAATGACAAAGAAAAAATTCTCAAGGCAGCCAGGGAAAAGAAGAGTACAACATATAAAGGAAGGCCTATTAGATTATCATCAGATTTCTCAGCAGAAACTCTACAAGCTAGAAGAGAGTGGACCCCAATATTTAAAGCCCTGAAAGAGAGGAACTTTCAGCCAAGAATACTATACCCATCAAAGCTATCCTTCAAGTATGAAGGAGATATAAAAACATTCACAAACACAGAAAAGATGAGAGAATTTATCAACAGAAAGCCCCCACTCCAGGAAATACTAAGGGGGGTTTTCCAACCAGATTCAAAGAACAAAAGAAAACAACACCACAAGTAACAGCTCCACCAAGAACACAATAAAACCAAACTTAAACTGTGACAACAAAGGAAAAAAAGGGGGGAGAGGATGGAGATTAACAGTAGCAAAGGATGATGAAGTGCAGAAATACTTATAAGATAGGGTACTACAATGAATATGGTAGGTACCCTTTTCATTACTTAATGGTAACCACCCTTAAAATAACCACCACAAAAACACTTGACTTAAAAAAGGTAGCAACAGAGGAAAGAAGTATGGAACACAAACAAACAAAAACAAATGATAGAAAAACAAAAGAGAAGAATCAAACTAGATACAAAACTAACAGAAAGCAATTTATAAAATGGCAGTAGGGAACCCACAAGTGTCAATAATTACACTAAATGTAAATGGATTAAACTTACCAATAAAAAGACACAGAGTAGCAGAATGGATTAAAAAAGAAAATCCAACTATATGCTGCCTACAAGAAACACATCTAAGCAACAAGGATAAAAACAAATTCAAAGTGAAAGGCTGGAAAACAATACTCCAAGCAAACAACACCCAAAAAAAAGCAGGCGTAGCAATACTCATATCTAATAATGCTGACTACAAGACAGAAAAAGTACTCAGAGAAAAAAATGGTCATTTCATAATGATTAAGGGGAAGTTGAATCAAGAAGACATAACAATCCTTAATATATATGCACCAAACCAAGGAGCACCAAAATATATAAGACAGCTACTTATTGACCTTAAAACAAAAACTAACAAAAATACAGTCATACTTGGAGACCTCAATACACCGCTGACGGCTCTAGATCGGTCATCCAAACAGAGAATCAATAAAGATATAGTGGCCTTAAACGAAATACTAGAACACCTGGATATGATAGACATCTACAGGACACTTCATCCCAAAGCGACAGAGTATACATTTTTCTCTAGTGTACATGGAACATTCTCAAGAATTGACCATATGTTGGGCCACAAAGACAATATCAGCAAATTTAGAAAAATTGAAATTGTACCAAGCATATTTTCTGATCATAAAGCCTTGAAACTAGAATTCAACTGCAAAAAAGAGGGGAAAACCCACAAAAATGTGGAAACTAAACAACATACTTCTAAAAAATGAATGGGTCAAAGAAGAAATAAGTGCAGAAATCAAAAGATATATACAGACAAATAAAAATGAAAATATGACATATCAGAATCTCTGGGATGCAGCAAAAGCAGTAATAAGAGGAAAGTTCATATCACTTCAGGCCTATATGAACAAACAAGAGAGAGCCGAAGTAAACCACTTAACTTCACACCTTAAGGAACTAGAAAAAGAAGAACAAAGACAAGCCAAAACCAGCCGAAGAAAGGAGATAATAAAAATCAGAGCAGAAATAAATGAAATAGAGAACAGAAAGACTATAGAAAAAATCAATAAAACAAGGAGCTGGTTCTTTGAAAAGATCAACAAAATTGACAAACCCTTGGCAAGACTCACCAAGGAAAAAAGACACAGGACTCAAATAAATACAATCCAAAATGAAAGAGGAGAGATCACCACAGACATCATAGAAATACAAAGAATTATTGTAGAATACTATGAAAAATTATATGCCACCCAATAC
The DNA here is from genome assembly GCF_036850765.1 of Saccopteryx bilineata. Lineage (NCBI taxonomy): Eukaryota > Metazoa > Chordata > Mammalia > Chiroptera > Emballonuridae > Saccopteryx > Saccopteryx bilineata. The sequence goes on along the minus strand of NC_089497.1, from coordinate 81,325,722 downwards.
AACAATCTAGAAGAAATGGATAAATTCCTAGAACAATACAACCTTCCTAGACTGAGTCATGAAGAAGCAGAAAGCCTAAACAGACCAATCAGCAGGGAGGAAATAGAAAAAACTATTAAAAATCTCCCCAAAAATAAAAGTCCAGGCCCAGACGGTTATACTAGTGAATTCTATCAAACATTCAAAGAAGACTTGGTTCCTATTCTACTCAAAGTCTTCCAAAAAATTGAAGAAGAAGCAATACTTCCAAACACATTTTATGAGGCCAACATAACCCTCATACCAAAACCTGGCAAGGATGGCACAAAGAAAGAAAACTACAGACCAATATCTCTAATGAATACAGATGCTAAAATACTAAACAAAATACTGGCAAACCGAATACAACAACATATTAAAAAAATAATACATCAGGATCAAGTGGGATTCATCCCAGAATCTCAAGGATGGTTCAACATACGCAAAACGGTTAACGTAATACACCATATCAACAAAACAAAGAACAAAAACCACATGATCTTATCAATAGATGCAGAAAAGGCTTTTGATAAAATACAACACAATTTTATGTTTAAGACTCTCAACAAAATGGGTATAGAAGGAAAATATCTCAACATGATAAAGGCCATATATGATAAACCATCAGCCAACATCCTATTAAACGGCATAAAACTGAGGACTTTCTACCTTAAATCAGGAACAAGACAGGGTTGTCCACTCTCTCCACTCTTATTCAACGTTGTGCTAGAAGTTCTGGCCAGAGCAATCAGACAAGACAAAGAAATAAAAGGCATCCATATCGGAAAAGAAGAAGTAAAGCTATCACTTTTTGCTGATGATATGATCCTATATATCAAAAACCCGAAGGACTCCACAAAAAGATTATTAGAAACAATAAACCAATACAGTAAGGTCGCAGGATACAAAATTAACATACAAAAGTCCATAGCCTTTCTATATGCCAACAATGAAATATTAGAAAACGAACTCAAAAAAATAATCCCCTTCACGATTGCAACAAAAAAAATAAAATACCTAGGAATAAACATAACAAAGAACGTAAAGGACCTATATAATGAAAATTACAAAGCATTGTTAAGGGAAATCGAAAAAGATACAATGAGATGGAAAAATATTCCTTGTTCTTGGATAGGAAGAATAAATATAATCAAAATGGCCATATTACCCAAAGCAATATACAAATTTAATGCAATTCCCATCAAAATCTCTATGAGATTTCTTAAAGAAATGGAACAAAAAATCATCAGATTTATATGGAACTATAAAAAACCCCGAATAGCCAAAACAATCCTAAGGAAAAAGAATGAAGCTGGGGGCATTACAATACCTGACTTTAAACTATATTATAGGGCCACGATAATCAAAACAGCATGGTATTGGCAAAAAAATAGACACTCATACCACTGGAACAGAATAGAAAGCCCAGAAATAAAACCACATATATATGGTCAAATAATTTTTGATAAAGGGGCCAACAACACACAATGGAGAAAAGAAAGCCTCTTCAACAAATGGTGTTGGGAAAACTGGAAAGCCACATGCAAAAGAATGAAACTTGACTACAGCCTGTCCCCGTGTACTAAAATTAATTCAAAATGGATCAAAGACCTAAATATAAGACCTGAAACAATAAAGTACATAGAAGAAGACATAGGTACTAAAATCATGGACCTGGGTTTTAAAGAACATTTTATGAACTTGACTCCAATGGCAAGAGAAGTGAAGGCAAAGATAAATGAATGGGACTACATCAGAATTAAAAGTTTTTGCTCAGCAAGAGAAACTGATATCAAAATAAACAGACAGCCAACTATATGGGAACTGATATTTTCAAACGACAGCTCAGATAAGGGCCTAATATCCAAAATTTACAAAGAACTCATAAAACTCAACAACAAAGAAACAAACAATCCAATTAAAAAATGGGAAGAGGACATGAACAGACACTTCTCCCAGGAAGAGATACAAATGGCCAACAGATATATGAAAAGATGCTCAGCTTCATTAGTTATTAGAGAAATGCAAATCAAAACTACAATGAGATACCACCTCACTCCTGTTAGATTAGCTATTATCAACAAGACGGGTAATAGCAAATGTTGGAGAGGCTGTGGAGAAAAAGGAACCCTCATTCACTGTTGGTGGGACTGTAAAGTAGTACAACCATTATGGAGGAAAGTATGGTGGTTCCTCAAAAAACTGCAAATAGAACTACCTTATGACCCAGCAATCCCTCTACTGGGTATATACCCCAAAACCTCAGAAACATTGATACGTGAAGACACATGTAGCCCCATGTTCATTGCAGCACTGTTCACAGTGGCCAAGACATGGAAACAACCAAAAAGCCCTTCAATAGAAGACTGGATAAAGAAGATGTGGCACATATACACTATGGAATACTACTCAGCCATAAGAAATGATGACATCAGATCATTTACAGCAAAATGGTGGGATCTTGATAACATTATAAGGAGTGAAATAAGCAAATCAGAAAAAAACAAGAACTACATGATTCCATACATTGGTGGAACATAAAAATGAGACTAAGAGACATGGACAAGAGTGTGGTGGTTACCAAGGGTGGGGGGGGGGAGGGAGGACATGGGAGGGAGGGAGGGAGAGAGTTAGGGGGGAGGGGGAGGGGCACAGAGAACTAGATAGAGGGTGACGGAGGACAATCTGACTTTGGGCGAGGGGTTTGCAACATAATTTGATGACAAAATAACCTAGACATGTTTTCTTTGAATATATGTATCCTGATTTATTAATGTCATCCCATTACCATTAATAAAAATTTATTAAAAAAAAATAAAGCATTATATCTTTGCCTTTAATTTCAGTGCTTCCAAATTGGTAAAAATCAGTAAATAAAGTGTAAAGGTGATCTCTGGTAATTATCAAGGCCTCTATGCTGGTGAGAAAGTAGGAGTTTTGATGACTTTCTAGAAAACTGGAATATCATTCTAAGCAGTTTCAGCTAATTTTTACTATGTAGATATTATGGCCTGGAATTTTTAGATATTCCAATTTTATAGAGAAATTAAAAAATTGGAAAGTCTGCATTATAGAATTTTACATTTGAAACATAATTTTATTAACCAATGTTACCCCCAATAAGTTCAATAAACTTTTTATTATTTTTATTGAATTCATTGGGTTGACACTAGTTAACAAAGTGACACAGGTTTCGGGTGCATACTTCTACAACACATCTTCTGTACACTGTATTGTGTGTTCATCCACTCAGGTCAAGTCTCCTTCCATCACCATTGGTCCCCTGTATCCTCCTTCACCTCTCCTGGCAATCATCACACTGTTAAAAAAAAAAAGCCCTGAAAAAAAATCTCTGTGTATGTGTATCTAATTTCCTGATTTTTAAAGTTTGACAAATGATTTTGAAAACCTTATATGAAACAATGCTATTGGGCAAATTAAATACTGATGCACATATGGCTTTAGGATTTCTCATTTCAAGTTTTGTATTCAAAAATAAAAATTTTCATCTACTAATGGTTTGGTATATATTTTTTTACTCAAGGTGATTTTTTTATTATTATTAAATTTAATGCAGTGACACTGATAAATCAGGGTACATACGTTGAGAGAAAACATCTCCAGATTATTTTGACATTTGATTATGCTGTATACCCCTCACCCAAAGTCAAATTGTTTTCCGTGACTTTCTATCTGGTTTTCTTTGTGCCCCTCCCCTCCTCCCACCTTCTCTCTCTCCTTCCTCGCCCCATCTCCACTTACCCCGCCCCCCGTTACCATCACATTCTTGTCCATGTCTCTGGGTCTCATTTTTATGTCCCATCTATGTATGAATTCATATAGTTCTTAGTTTTTTCTGATTTACTTATTTCACTCTGTATAATGTTATCAAGGTCCATCCATGTCATTATAAACGATCCGATGTCATCATTTCTTATGGCTGTGTAGCATTCCATTGTATATATGTACCAAAGTTTTTTAATCCACTCGTCCTCTGATGGACACTTGGGCTGTTTCCAGATCTTCGCTATTGTGAACAATGCTGCCACAAACATGGGGGTGCATTTCTCCTTTTCGATCAGGTCTATGGTGTTCTTGGGCTATATTCCAAAAAAGTGGGATAGCTGGGTCAAAAGGCAGTTTGATTTTTAATTTTTTGAGGAATCTCCATACTGTTTTCCACAGTGGCTGCACCAGTCTGCATTCCCACCAGCAGTGCAGGAGGGTTCCCTTTTCTCCACATCCTCGCCAGCACTTATTCTGTGTTGTTTTGTTGATGAGCACCATTCTTACTGGTGTGAGATGATATCTCATTGTGCTTTTAATTTGCATTTCTCTAATGATTAATGATGTTGATCATTTTTTCATATGCCTATTGGCCATCTCTATGTCCTTTTTGGAGAAGTGTCTATTCATTTCTTTTTCCCATTTTTTGATTGGATTGTTTGTCTTCCTGGTGTTGAGATTTACAAGTTCTTTATAAATTCTGGTTATTGACCCCTTATCAGACGTATTGTCAAATATGTTCTCCCATTGTGTAGTTTGTCTTTTTATTCTGTTCCTATTGTCTTTAGCTGTGCAAAAGCTTTTTAGTTTGATAAAGTCCCATTTGTTCATCCTGTCTTTTATTTCACTTCCCCGTGGAGATAAATTGGCAAATATATTGCTGTGAGAAATGTCGGAGAGCTTACTGCCTATGTTTTCTTCTAAGATGCTTATGGTTTCATGGCTTACATTTAAGTCTTTTATCCATTTTGAGTTTATTTTTGTGAATGGTGTAAGTTGGTGGTCTAGTTTCATTTTTTGCAGGTAGCAGTCCAATTTTCCCAACACCATTTGTTAAAGAGGCTGTCTTTACTCTAATGTAGGCTCTTACCCCCTTTGTCAAATATCAGTTGTCCATAGAGTTGTGGGTTTATTTCTGGGTTCTCTGTTCTGTTCTATTGATCTATATGCCTGTTCTTATGCTAGCACCAAGCTGTTTTGAGTACAATGGCCTTGTAGTATAACTTGATATCAGGAAGTGTGATACCTCCCATTTTCTTCTTCTTTTTTAAGATTGCTGAGGCTATTCGTGTTCTTTTTTGGTTCCATATAAATTTTTGGAATATGTGATCTATATCTCTGAGGTATGTCATTGGTATTTTAATTGGTATTGCATTGAATTTATAGATTGATTTGGTTAATATAGACATTTTAATGATGTTTATTTTTCCTAACCATGAGCATGGTATGTGCTTCCACTTGATTGTATTTTTCTTGATTTCTTTTATCAATGTATAATTTTCTGAGTACAAGTTTTTAGTCTCCTTGGTTAAATTTACTCCTAAGTACTTTATTTTTTTGGTTGTAATAGTGAAGGGGATTGTTTCCTTAATTTCTCTTTCTGACTTTTCATTGTTGACGTATAAAAATGTCTCTAATTTCTGAGTATTAATTTCATATCCTGGCACTTTGCTGAATTTATTTATCAGGTCCAGTAGTTTTTTCACTGAGACTTTAGGTTTTTCTATATACAATATCATATCTTCTACAAATAATGATAATTTTACTTCTTCTTTTCCAATTTGAATTCCTTTTATTTCTTCTTCTTATCTGAATGCTGTGGCTAGTACTTCCAGGACTATGTTGAATAACAGTGGTGAATGGGGGCACTCCTGCCTGCCTTGTTTCTGATCTTAAGGGGATTGCTTTTAATTTTTGCCCTTTGAGTATGTTGTTGGCTATGGGTTTCTCATAGATAGCTTTTATCATGTTGAGGTATGTTCCCTGTATTCCCACTTTGTTGAGAGTTTTGGTCATGAACAGGTGCTGGATTTTATGAAATGCTTTTTTTGCATCTATTGAAATTATCATGTGGTTTTTCTCCTTCCTTTTGTTTATGTGATGAATCACATTGACTGATTTGTGAATATTGTACCAGCCTTGCCTCCCCAAAATAAATACCACTTGATCATGGTGTACGATTTTTTCCATATATTGTTGGATCCTGTTTGCTAATATTTTGTTGAGGAGTTTAGCATCTATATTCATCAGGGATATTGGCCTATAATTTTCTCTCTTTGTGTTGTCTTTGCCTGGTTTTGGAATCAGAATTATGCTCGCTTCATAAAAGGAGCTTGGAAGTCTTCCTTCCTCTTGAATTTTTTGAAATAACTTGAGAAGGAGAGGAGTTAGTTCTTTGAATATTTGGTAGAATTCAGTTGTGAAGCCATCAGGCCCAGGACTTTTCCTTCTTGGGAGTTTTTTTTTTTTTTTTTTAAATAATTTTATTTTTTTAATGGGGTGACATCAATAAATCAGGATACATATATTCAAAGATAACAAGTCCAGGGTATCTTGTCGTTCAATTATGATGCATACCCGTCACCCAAAGTCAGATTGTCCTCTGTCACCTTCTATCTTGTTTTCTTTGTGCCCCTCCCCCTCCCCCTTTGCCTCCCCCATTCCCCCCTTCCCCCCGTAACCACCACACTCTTATCAATGTCTCTTAGTTTCACTTTTATGTCCCACCTATGTATGGAATAATGCAGTTCCTGGTTTTTTCTGATTTACTTATTTCACTTTGTATCATGTTATCAAGATCCCACCATCTTGCTGTAAATGTTCCGATGTCATCATTTCTTATGGCTGAGTAGTATTCCATAGTGTATATGTGCCACATCTTCTTTATCCAGTCATCTATTGACGGGCTTTTTGGTTGTTTCCATGTCCTGGCCACTGTGAACAATGCTGCAATAAACATGGGACTGCATGTGTCTTTACGTATCAATGTTTCTGAGTTTTTGGGGTATATACCCAGTAGAGGGATTGCTGGGTCATAAGGTAGTTCTATTTTCAGTTTTTTGAGGAACCACCATACTTTCTTCCATAATGGTTGTACTACTTTACATTCCCACCAACAGTGTATGAGGGTTCCTTTTTCTCCACAGCCTCTCCAACATTTGCTATTACCTGTCTTGCTAATAATAGCTAATCGAACAGGTGTGAGGTGGTATCTCATTGCCGTTTTGATTTGCATTTCTCTAATAGCTAAAGAAGATGAGCATCTTTTCATATATCTCTTGGCCATTTGTATTTCTTCCTGGGAGAAGTGTCTGTTTATATCCTCTTCCCATTTTTTTATGGGATTGTTTGTTTGTTTGTTGTTGAGTTTTATGAGTTCTTTGTATATTTTGGATATTAGGCCCTTATCTGAGCTGTTGTTTGAAAATATCATTTCCCATTTAGTTGGCTTTCTGTTTATTTTGTTATCAGTTTCTCTTGCTGAGCAAAAACTTCTTAGTCTGATGTAGTCCCATTCATTAATTTTTGCCTTCACTTCTCTTGCCATTGGAGTCAAATTCATAAAATGCTCTTTAAAACCCAGGTCCATGAGTTGAGTACCATTGTCTTCTTCTATGTACTTAATTGTTTCAGGTCTTATGTTTAGATCTTTGATCCATTTTGAGTTAATTTTAGTACAGGGGGACAAACTGTAGTTCAGTTTCATTCTTTTGCATGTGGCTTTCCAGTTTTCCCAGCACCATTTATTGAAGAGGCTTTCTTTTCTCCATTGTGTGTTCCTGGCTCCTTTATCAAAAATTATTTGACTATATATATGTGGTTTTATTTCTGGACTTTCTATTCTGTTCCATTGGTCTGAGTGTCTATTTTTCTGCCAATACCATGCTGTTTTGATTGTCGTGGCCCTATAATAGAGTTTGAAGTCAGGTATTGTAATGCCCCCAGCTTCATTCTTTTTCTTTAGGATTGCTTTGGCTATTCGGGGTTTTTTATAGTTCCATATAAATCTGATGATTTTTTGCTCCATTTCTTTAAAAAACGTCATTGGAAGTTTGATGGGAATTGCATTGAATTTGTATATTGCTTTGGGTAATATAGCCATCTTGATTATATTTATTCTTCCTAGCCAAGAACAAGGTATATTCTTCCATCTCATTATATCTTTTTCAATTTCCCTTAACAATGGTTTATAGTTTTCATTATATAAGTCCTTTACATTCTTTGTTATGTTTATTCCTAAGTATTTTATTTTTTTTGTTGCAATCGTGAAGGGGATTATTCTTTTGAGTTCCTTCTCAGTTGTTTCATTGTTGGCATATAGAAAGGCTATTGACTTCTGAATGTTAATTTTGTATCCTGCAACCTTACTGTATTGGCTTATTGTTTCTAGTAGTCTTTTTGTGGATTCCTTGGGGTTTTCGATGTATAGGATCATATCATCTGCAAAAAGTGATACCTTTACTTCTTCTTTTCCGATATGGATGCCTTTTATTTCTTTGTCTTGTCTGATTGCTGTGGCGAGAACCTCTAGTACCACATTAAATAAGAGTGGAGAGAGTGGACAACCCTGTCTTGTTCCTGATTTAAGGGGGAAAGCCTTCAGTTTAGTGCCATTTAACATGATGTTAGCTGATTGTTTATCATATATGGCCTTTATCATGTTGAGATATTTTCCTTCTATACCCATTTTGTTGAGAGTCTTAAACATAAAATTGTGTTGTATTTTATCGAAAGCCTTTTCTGCATCTATTGATAAGATCATGTGGTTTTTGTTCTTTGTTTTGTTGATATGGTGTATTACGTTAACCGTTTTGCGTATGTTGAACCATCCTTGAGATTCTGGGATGAATCCCACTTGATCCTGATGTATTATTTTTTTAATATGTTGTTGTATTCGATTTGCTAGTATTTTGTTTAATATTTTAGCATCTGTATTCATTAGAGATATTGGTCTGTAGTTTTCTTTTTTTGTGCCATCCTTGCCTGGTTTTGGTATGAGGGTTATGTTGGCCTCATAAAATGTGTTTGGAAGTATTGCTTCTTCTTCAATTTTTTGGAAGACTTTGAGTAGAATAGGAACCAAGTCTTCTTTGAAGGTTTGATAAAATTCGCTGGTATAGCCGTCAGAGCCTGGACTTTTATTTTTGGGGAGGTTTTTAATGGTTTTTTCTATTTCTTCTCTACTGATAGGTCTGTTTAGGCTTTCTGCTTCTTCTTGACTCAGTCTAGGAAGGTTGTATTGTTCTAGGAATTTATCCATTTCTTCTAGGTTGTTGAATTTAGTGGCATAAAGTTTTTCATAGTATTCTACAATAATTCTTTGTATATCTACGGTGTCCGTGGTGATTTCTCCTCTTTCATTTTGGATTTTGTTTATATGAGTTCTTTCTCTTTTTTCCTTGGTAAGTCTTGCCAAGGGTTTGTCAATTTTATTGATCTTTTCAAAGAACCAGCTCCTTGTTCTATTAATTTTTTCTATAGTTTTTCTGTTCTCTAATTCATTTATTTCTGCTCTGATTTTTATTATCTCCTTTCTTCGGCTGCTTTTAGGTTGTCTTTGTTCTTCTTTTTCTAGTTCCTTAAGGTGGGAAGTTAAGTGGTTCACTTGGGCTTTCTCTTGTTTGTTCATATATGCCTGAAGTGATATGAACTTTCCTCTTATCACTGCTTTTGCTGCATCCCATAGATTCTGATATGTCGTATTGTCATTTTCATTAGTCTGTATAAATCTTTTGATCTCTGCACTTATTTCTTCTTTGACCCATTCATTTTTTAGAAGTATGTTGTTTAGTTTCCACATTTTTGTGGGATTTTTTTCCTCTTTTTTGCAGTTGAATTCTAGTTTCAAGGCTTTATGATCAGAAAATATGCTTGGTACAACTTCAATTTTTCTGAATTTGCTGATGTTGTTTTTGTGGCCCAACATATGGTCAATTCTTGAGAATGATCCATGTACACTGGAGAAAAATGTATACTCAGTCACTTTGGGATGAAATGTCCTGTAGATGTCTATCATATCCAGGTGCTCTAGTGTTTTGTTTATGGCCACTATGACTTTGTTGATTCTCTGTTTGGATGACCGATCTAGAGCCGTCAGCGGTGTATTGAGGTCTCCAAGTATGATTGTATTTTTGTCAGTTTTTGTTTTAAGGTCAATAAGTAGCTGTCTTATATATTTTGGTGCTCCTTGGTTTGGTGCATATATATTAAGAATTGTTATGTCTTCTTGATTCAGTGTCCCCTTAGCCATTATGAAATGGCCATTTTTATCTCTGAGTACTTTTCCTGTCTTGTAGTCAGCATTATCCGATATGAGTATTGCTACTCCTGCTTTTTTTTGGATGTTATTTGTTTGGAGTATTGTTTTCCAGCCTTTCACTTTGAATTTGTTTTTATCCTTGTTACTTAGATGAGTTTCCTGTAGGCAGCATATAGTTGTATTTTCTTTTTTAATCCATTCTGCTACTCTGTGCCTTTTTATTGGTGAGTTTAATCCGTTTACATTTAGTGTAATTATTGATACTTGTGAGTTCCCTATTGCCATTTTATATCTTGCTTTCTGTTAGTTTTGTGTCTTGTTTGATCCTTCTCTTTCGTTTTTCTATCTTTTGTTTTTATTTGGTTGTATTCCATACATCTTTCCTCTGTTGCTATCTTTTTTATCTCATGTGCTTCTGTGGTGGTTTTTTCAATGGTGGTTACCTTTGAGTAATGAAAAGGGTCCCTACCCTGTTCATTGTAGCAAACTATTTTGTGAATACTTTTGCACTCCATCGTCCTTTGCTACTGTTAATCTCCATCTTCTCCCCCTCTTTCTTTTTGTTGTTGTCACAGTTTAAATTTGGTTTTATTGTGTTCTTCTTGGAGCTTTTACTTGTGGCTCTGTTTTTTTTTTGTTCTTTGTATCTGATTGGAGAACCCCCTTTAGTAATTCCTGGAGTGGGGGTTTTCTGATGATAAATTCCCTCATCTTTTCTGTATCTGTGAATGTTTTTATTTCTCCTTTGTATTTGAAGGATAGCTTTAATGGGTATAGTATTCGTGGCTGAAAGTTTCTCTCTTTCAGGACTTTTAATATTGGGGTCCACTCTCTTCTAGCTTGTAGAGTTTCTGCTGAGAAATCTGATGATAATCTAATAGGCCTTCCTTTATATGTTGTATTGTTCTTTTCCCTGGCTGCCTTGAGAATTTTTTCTTTGCTGTTGGTTTGTGTCAATTTCATTATGATATGCCTTGGAGTAGGTTTGTTGGGGTTAAGAAAACTCGGTATTCTGTTTGCTTCTTGAATTTGAGGCTTTAGTTCTTTCCACAGGCTTGGGAAGTTCTCATCTATTATTTGTTTGAGTATGTTCTCCATTCCATTTTCTCTCTCTTCTCCCTCTGATATACCTATTATTCTTATGTTATTCTTTTTGATGGAGTCAGATAATTCTTGTAGGGCTATCTCATTTTTTTAAATTTTTGAGTCTCTTTCTTCTTCTCTCTGTTGTGCCTCAAGTTGCTTGTCTTCTATTTCACTAATCCTCTCTTCTATCTGACCTGTTCTATTAGCTAAGCTTGTTACTTCGTTTTTCAGCTCGTGAATTGAGTTTTTCATCTCTGTTTCATTTGTTTTTATAGTTTCAATTCTTTGGACATATATTCTTTGTGTTCATTGAGTTGTTTTCTGAGCTCCCTAAATTTCCTTTCTGTGTTTTCTTGTATATCTCGGAGGATTTTTAGGATTTCTATCGTGAATTCTCTGTCATTTAGCTCCAAGGTTTCCAATATATTAAATTTTTTCTCCATAGATTTTTCCTCATCTAGCTTTGTTACCTCTCTTTCTTTTGTATCCGTGATATTCGATTTTCTCTTCCTTAATGGCATCTGAGGGTGGTTTTGTTGATAGTATTAATGAGATTTAATAAAGAATAAAAAGTTAAAAAAAATAAAAAATCAAAAAGTTGTTTTTTTTGTTAAAAAAATTAATAATGAAATAAAGAAAAATAGAATAATAATTTTTTAAAAAAGGAAATTATTCCCCCCCTCCTTTTTTCCTCTCCTCTCCCCTTTTTCTTGAGAAAATCTTGTGGTGAACTGCGAATTATAACAAATAATGCCTGTGATGGAGGTCCTGAATTGGGGAAAAGTAATAAAGGGGCAAAAATAAAAAAAAGAAAAAAAAAAGAAAAAGAAAAAGGGGGGCGGTATGGACCCACAAAAAGCAAATAAGGAAAAAATTTGGGTCAAGAATAAAATGATTTGCTTTTAGGTGTTGGTTGTCTAAGAGTTATGATGAGAGGAATAAGAGGAGAATAGAAAAATGGGGGGACAAATTAAAAAAATACTATTGTATTTAGTGGAACAAGAACTAGATAAAATGGAGAGCCAGGGATGGGAGCACTGCTAGTGAGTTAAAAAGGTGAAGTAAAAACCCCCAAAATGCCACAAACATAAGTTTGAGTCCCAGATAAGATAATTTGTTTGTTATTGATGTTTGAATGAGAGGAGATGTAAAGGAGAAAGGAAGAAACTAATATAGAGGGAGAAAAGAAAGAGAGAGAGAGAAAAAAAGAGGGAACCAGTAAAAGAAGAAAAAAGATAGGAGAGAGAGAGAGTTAAGGGTTTTGGAGTGCAACCCTCATAGAGAGAAAGGAAGAAGAGAAAAAAGATAATGGGAGATGTAACACTTATGGGTAGTGTAGTTCAAGGAGAGGAGAGAGTAAGACCGGCAGAGAGTTATTCGGCCAAATTGGAGGAAGAAAAAAAGTATCAAGAATGAAGATAAGAGAAACAAACGAACAAATATAATAAAATGGGATAGGTTATAAAGTCTGCAGATTATTCTTGATTTTGAGAGGTTATCTTCTTGTTTTTTCTTTTCTCTCCCTCTTCCTGGTCGGTGACTCTGTACCCCAGATTCTGTCCCTTTGGCACGCTCAGGTAGAGGTTTGCAGTTGATAAGTCTCTATGGCAATGTCATGTATTGTGCTTTAGTCTCGTTGGGAGTCAAGGCTCATTAGCATTCATAGGCTCCGACAGTGAGAGAGTCCGTGTTCCTGGAGCCTTTCTCCTAGTCTTTCCTTCCTCAATTAGTAGCCTGATAATCCAGCTATGGGGTTGCTGCTGCCTCTGCCTGGATAGTAAGAGGCTCAAAGAGCTGGCAACTCCCCACTCTATTTCCACTCAGCACAGGGCTCTGGGCAAGGCTCAGTCAGTCAGAGCTGCTAGCATAATCAGGTGGGCTTTCCGCCCACTCAAAGACCTCTGGCTCTGCCACTCTGTCCGGTAACACAGGCGGGCACCCACTTGCGGGGTGCTTGGAGTAAACTCTCATTCAGTATCTGCGCGCGCAGACCAGGATATCCGGCCAGTAGTCTCACGCTCTGAGTGAAACCCCCATCCGCATGGAAATTTGCAGCGCTGGAATTCGCTCTCGCTCCGTCCCCGTGCGCGGCTTTTGCAAGGCGCTGGGGCGGCCCGAGATTCCTCTTTGGCCCACACAAAGGCCCCTGACTCTGCCCCTCTGTGCGATAACACGGGCGCACACTGCCGAGGCACTCGGAGGAATCGCTCACTACCTATCTGCGCGCGCACACCAGGATATGAGGCCGGCCGCGTTTCCCTGAGTGAAACCCTCACCAGCTCGGAAAATTTCCACCATTGGAATTAATTTTTGCTCCCTCCCGTGCGCCCCTTTCCCAGGGCACTGGGGCTGCCCAGACATTCTGCTTTCGGCCCACAGAAAGGCCTCTGACCCTGCCTCTCTGTGGGGCAACACGGACACCCACTTCTGGGGCTTAGGAAGAGATCTCTCGCCCACTAACTGCGCACCAACCAGGAGAACGGGTAAAATGGCTGCCCCGCTTGTCTTTCTTTGTTTGGGTTTGGCACGAGTGTTAGCTTGTATTGCCCGGCTTGCCACAGGAACAGTTTTTCCTCCGCTAGGATCTCCGTGCCACAGCCTTGTTCGGCCCTTTGTGCCGCAGCCTGGATGTATTCACCCCCTTTGCCCGCCTCAGTTTCTATATTCACAGTTACCAGAGAAAGCTGCCCTGTTTAGGTTAGTGAGGAAGGCGGAGCATTTCTTACTCCCTATTTCCTTCAGGATTTGGTTATATATTTAGCCAATTTTTCACTCGACCATACCTTCGGGTGTATTGTGAAGCATCTGGAGGCTCCAAGTATAGGTTTTTCTGTTTCTGGTTCAAGATCTTGTTGAGTTTTGGGGGAGATTTATCGGTATCGCTTTCTACTCCGCCATTACTCTGACGTCATCTCCGGGAGTTTTTTGATAACTGTTTCGATCTCCTTTGGTGTATTCGGTCCGTTTAGGTTTTCTGATTCTTCCAGATTGATTTTTGGAAGACTTTATGTTTCAAGGAATTTGTCCATTTCTTCTAGTTTGTCTAGTTCTTTTACATACAGTTCTTCATAGTATTTTCTTACAATATTTTGTATTTCTGTTGTGTGAGTTGTTATTTCTCCACTCTCATTTCTAATTTTATTTATTTGAGTCCTCTCTCTTTGTTTCTTGGTGAGTCTAGTTAAAGGTTCATCAATCTAGTTTACCTTTTCAAAGAACCTAGTTTCATTGATCCTCTGTATTGTTTCTTTAGCCTCTATGTCATTTATTTCTGCTCTGATCTTTATTATTTCATTCTTTCTACTACATTTGGACTTTACTTGCTGTTCTTTTTCTAGTTCTTTTAGATGCAGGGTTAAGTTGTTTATTTGAGCTTTTTCTAGTTTCTTAAAGTGTGCCTGTAGTGCTATGAACTTCCCTCTCAGTACTGCTTTTGCTGTGTCCCATAAATTTTGAGTTGTTGTATGCTCATTTTCATTTGTTTCTAGGAACTTTTTTATTTCTTCTTTGATTTCATTCTTAATCCTTTCGTTATTTAACTACCTGCTATTTAGTTTCTATGTGTTTGAGAATTTTTTGATGTTTTCTGTTGTGGTTCATTTCTAGTTTCATGCCATTGTGATCAGAGAAAGTGCTTGATATGTTTTCAATCTTAAATTTGTTGAGACCACTTTTGTGTCCTAACATGTGGGCTATCCTAGAGAATGTACCATGAGCACTTGAAAAGAATATATATTCTGCTGCTTTAGGGTGAAAGGTTCTGAAGATATCTATTAAATCCAGTTGATCTAGTATGTCCAATAAGTCTGCTGTTTCTTTGTTAATTTTCTTTCTTGAGGATCTATCTAGTGATGTTAGTGGGGTATTGAAATCCTCTACTAGTATAGTATTGCTGTTAATCTCGCCCTTTATATCCATCAAAGTTTGCTTTATATTTTTAGGTGCTCCTATATTTGGTGCATAGATATTTTTAATAGTTATATCTTCCTGTTGTATTACTCCCTTTATCATTATGTAGTGGCTTTCTTTATTCTTACTATATCCTTTGTTTTAAAGTCCATTTTGTCTGATATAAGTATTGCTACCTCAGCTTTTTTTTCATTTCTATTTGCATGAAATGTTTTTTTCCATCCTTTTACCTTCAATCTATGTGCATTTTTTGCTTTAAGATTTGTTTCTTGTAGACAGCATATGTACGGGTCCTGTTTTTTTATCCATGCAGCTACCCTATGTCTTTTGATTGTATCATTTTATCCATTTGCATTTAAGGTTATTATTGATGTAGTTGTTTATTGTCATTTTATTCTTTAAAGCTGTATTCCTTTTTGGCTATATTCTTTTCCCACTTTGATCTGTTTATAACAGGCCCCTTAACATTTCTTGCAGCATTGGTCTGGTTGTAATGAATTCCTTGAGTTTTTTTTTTGACTGGCAAGCTTTTTATTTGTCTTTCAATTTTAAATGATAGCCTTGCTGGATAAAGTAGTCTTGGTTGTAGGTTCTTGTTGCATTACTTTGAATATTTCTTGCCATTCCCTTCTGGCCTCAAGTGTTTCTGTTGAGAAGTCAGATGTCATCCTTATGGGGGCTTCTTTGTAGGTGATAGCCTTTTTTTCTCTCGCAGCTTTTAATATTTTCTCTTTATCACTTAGCTCTGGTATTTTAATTATGATGTGTCTTGCTTTAGGTTTCTTTGGTTTCTGTTTAATAGAGTTCTCTGTGCTTCTTGAACTTGGAGAGTTTCTCTTGCATTAATTTAGGGAAGTTTTCAGCTATGATATGATTGAACAAAGTCTCTATCCCTTGTTCTTTCTCTTCTTCTTCAGGAACCCCTATGATGCAGATGATATTTCTCTTCATGTTGTCACAGAGCTCTCTAAGAGTTTCCTCAGACTATTTGAGTCTCTTTTCTTTTTTCTTCTATGCTTTCTTGCCTTATTCAACTTGTCCTCCAACTCGTTGATTCAATCCTCAGCTCTATCCATCCTGTTTTTAATTCCTTTCATTGTCGTCTACATTTCTGATATTGTATTTGTCATCTCCTACTGATTCTTTTCTAATATTTCAATATCCTTTTTTATGCTTGCTATTTCTTTATTTAGGTGTTCATAATGACCATCCATTTTTGTTTTATGATTTCTAAGCGTCCTTACATTCATTATTTTGAACTCCGCATCTGGATGTTTGGTTATTTCCATATCACTCAGTTCATCCACTGAAGGTCTCTCTTGTGGTTTTATTTGGATTGCACTTCTTTGTCTTCTCATTATGTCTGTGTTTGGGTGTTTTATTTGTAGAGCTGGTTGAGTCTAGGCTTGGTGTTGTCTGCCTCCAGTTTTCAATTGTGTTATTTCGAGGTCTTCTTGGGTTGGTATCAGCTATTATTTGTAATCCACCTTTGGATTTGGGCTGCTTTAAAGTCTCGATTTGTTTGTTTTCTTAACAATTGATAGTCTTGTTAATGATCTTAGCAGGGGGCTTCCTTGAAACTGTATCCAGGAATGCTGTGGGTGTAACCTGAGTCTCTGAAGGCCTGTTCTACCAGTTAATCTCTCTGGGGGCAGGGTGTTTTTTCAGCTTCAATAGGGGGAGGTGTATCTCAGATCTCCATGGAGACCTGAGTTACTGCCCCTCCTTCCTACTTCTTGTTTGTAGCTGTGTCTTGTTGCGCTGATTGGAACTGGAGAGATGTCTTGAGATCTGTGATCCAGAAGTGATTTAGTCTTTTGTTTTGTAGAAAGATCAGTCCCTCCCCCAGCTATGGCCACCTCCAGCACTGGATGTGTCAGCTTTGTAGGTCATCCCTGCATCCTCTGCCCCTCACTGTCTGTCCTTCTCTCTCCCCTTTCTCCTTGGAAGATAACCTCGGTCCCTCATCGCCATGCAAGTGGCTGCGAGCAGTATTTTCTGCTCTTTTCCCTGGAGTGAGAGCCCTTCTGGGGCTCCCACTTACTCCGTTTATGTAAGCATGGGAGATTCGGGCGTTTTCTACCAGGTTTGTTGTGGCTTCTTCTTTGCTCCTTGGTTTTTGAGAGCTGTTCTTGTAGTCCAG
Organism: Saccopteryx bilineata; assembly: GCF_036850765.1. Lineage (NCBI taxonomy): Eukaryota > Metazoa > Chordata > Mammalia > Chiroptera > Emballonuridae > Saccopteryx > Saccopteryx bilineata. Next base: position 81,308,521 of record NC_089497.1, on the reverse strand, counting down.
AGTTGGTTTTTCACACTGATTGTTCCTAAATTGATTTGTAATCCAGTTTGGTGGTGAGAGCTGGGTGTCTGTGCATCTGCTTACTTCACTGCCATCTTCTATATTCCACTCAAGGTGATTTTTAAAAACATTTTGACCCTTACTTTTTAAAGATTTCCAAATATAAACCAGACCCACTAATTGGATTACTAAAGGCTGGTTAAAGACGATTCATTCCCTTCAACATCTGTTTCCTTTCTTGTGTTTTCAACCAATGTGTTATGCTGCCCTTATTCCTCAAAACCAGCTCTTTAACAAGTCCAGTTACTTCTGCCTCCTTAATTGCTTTAATATCTGTTCACTTTGACATCCATCTCTGTTCATCAATATCCATCCCCATATTTAGTATTTTAACTCCTTCAGTTGAATCCACCATCATCTTTCATTCGATTAGTGCTTTCTAATTTGTCTCTCTGTAATCTTTCCAAATACATTCTTTATACTGAGACAGAAGAATGAAAGAATAATGCAACTATAAAGGAAATCATAGCCCTGCTTCAGATCTTTCAATGTTCTCCATTATCCTCAGAATGAAATGTAACCACCTTAACATATTCTGTAAGGCTCTCTCTTCCTAAGCCTTTAGTTACAGGTCTAACTTCCCCTCTTGTAATTTCTTTTTATATTTCTTAATACAACCAGGTTAAATTTCTTCAATATTTATTTTTTCTCCTGATTATGAGCCTTTATAACTGTGATACTCCAGTCCAGGTCTCTTCTTATTATTCATTCTGTAGCAAGTTAATATGTGAAGAAAGGGTAGACAAATTCTTTTTTAAAAGTTCATATCTAATAGTGTTGAGCACGTGGTGTCCCTGTTGCTCTTTCAAAGATCAGCGCCTGGTAAACTTTAAAGAACTAGTGGTAACATTCCTTATCTTTATATTGTTGACTTTTTTAAGGCAAAACTTGGTTATTTAAATTCTACAGAATTGGAAAACTCTAACCTTATAAAGATCTATTTTAATTTCTGCAAGTCAGTAAGGAGTCTCCATCTTTCTTGGTGTTTGTCTATACTTGTCTTCATCATTCTTTTACAAAAACACACCTACACACACACTCTATCACGCACATTTCACTTACAAGACATCACAGCAAACAAAAATATTGAGTTTTATTAAAGGTAATAATCATGGCTCAAACCTCCATTTGGAGAGTGCACTCAATATGCAAATTTTATATTCTTAAACATGGGGATAGCATTTTCAAACAAAATAATTTTCTCAGTTTTTGTTTTCCAAACAAATCATTCAAAATCTTCAACATTAAGATCAAGATTAGCCCTCAGCAGAGTTGTTGAGATGAGTGGATGTATGAGAGGCATTTTTTTGGAGGTAGAGTATGTGCTTTCTTTCTTTCATTGCCCTTTTCTTACCCTGCTATTTTCAACATCTCTTTAAAAAAATGCCTCATACAATGGAATTCTGTATTTCCCACAGAGTACAGTTGGATCGTTATGTGTCCTTTACAATGTTCTGGGATTCATACAGTTGAATGGATTCTTTTGGCAGTCATATCACATTACCCTGAACTTTGAGACTACTAACCTTGTTAGATGGTAAGACTGATATTTAACAAACTCTAATTTGTTTTATTAAAATGCTTAAACAGTGGTAGTACTATAGAAATCCAAGTATGGTTTACCATGAGGAAAGCACATCATTTGTGTGCTTAAAGTCTGGTTATACTTAATAAATTCAAATTGTATAGTCATAACTCATATTCTGTCATTTCAGGGTAATTTTTACTTCATTCATACAAAAAATAATCTCTATGAAAACAGATCAATGATGGCCACCTAATGAAACATTCTGAAACATGTTATACAAATGTGTTTTCTTTAAGCTTTCCTATAACACAGCTTATATGTGATAGGTTGGTTTAAGTTTGGAAACAGAACCTAAAACAGGATGACAACAATAGAGTGGCACAAGAATACTCTTATTATTAGCTAGATTAATTGAAAACAGATGAAAACTAAGTTCTGTCTCATAGGATTTTGCTTCCTGAGGCTTTATACTGCCCATTTATCTCTTCTGTGGGAAAGTGTCTTTCTTTATTTGTCTCTCTGCTCGGTCACTGCCAAGCTCTGCTTAAATATAACAACATAATTATGTCTTATTATATTAGTCATCATAATCGTGTAATTTTGTAAAATTATTTTGCTTTTCTTTTTTTTTTTAATTCAGTTTGTGAACAGAACAAGTACAATAGGTACTTTTCTCTCTTTTTATTGAGTAATAAGTGACATAACAGTATATTAATTTCATATATACAGTGTAATGATACAATATATGCATATATTTCAAAATCAAGACTGCAATAAATCTAGTTAATATCTGTCACCACACATAGTTACAATTTTTTTTTAATTAAGTGAAAGACAGGGAGGCAGACAGATAGACTCCCACATACATCCTGACCTGGATCCACTTGGCAAGCCCACTACAGGGCAATGCTCTGCCTATCTGGGGCCACTGCTTTGTTGCTCAGCAACCAAGCTATTTTAGCTCTCGAGGCAAGGCCATGGAGCCACCTCAGCGCCTGGGGACAACTTGCTCAAATCTTTTGAGCCATGGTTGCAGGAAGGAAAGAGAACGAGAGAGAGAGAAAGTGAGGGAAAGAAGGGGAGGGGTGGAGAGGCAGATGGTTGCTTCTCCTGTGTGCCCTGACTGCAAATTGAATTTGGGATGTCACACACCAGGCTGACACTCTACCACTAAGCAAACCAGCTGGGGCCACAAAAATTGTTTTGTGATGAGAACTTTTAAGATCCATTTTTCTATCTACTTTTAAATATGCAACATAGTATTTTTACTATAGTCATCATGCTATACATTACATTCCCATGACAGTGATTGATAAATGGAAATTTGTACCTTTTTGCCTCTTTCACCTATTTCACTGACCCTCTCCTCAGGCAACCACCAATCTTTTCTCCATATTTGTGAGCTCGGTTTGTTTTTGATTATAGATTCCACATATAACTGAGTCTAAATAGTATTTACCTTTTACTGTTTGATTGTCCTAAAAAACAACCCTGATTATTTTCCTTATTTTATAGAAGAGGAGTCTAGCTTTATAAATTTTGACTAGGTAATAAAGAAACCTACCTACTAAATAGTGGATCTAGGATTTAAAAGGCTGATGTGATTCCATAGCCTGGAATAAATGTATTTGCTCTGTCTATAAAGGGGATTACTGACCTGTATATTTGTTGATAAGTAACTTTTAGATTCCCAGTTATGAGCTTTCAGGAGTTTCCCTCTTTTTCCATCTACCACTTTTGAATTGTTCATCTCTGCATTTACCTCCAGCTCTTGTTTCATGTTCCTCTTTCCCAGTGGTGTCTTTTTCCAGAGTGTAGGGCAGGAGTCCCCAAACTTTTTACACAGGGGGCCAGTTCACTGTCCCTCAGACCATTGGAGGGCCGGACTATAAAAAAAACTCTGAACAAATCCCTATGCACACTGCACATATCTTATTTTAAAGTAAAAAAACAAAACAGGAACAAATCCAATATTTAAAATAAAGAACAAGTAAATTTAAATCAACAAAATGACCAGTATTTCAATGGGAACTATGCTCCTCTCACTGACCACCAATGAAAGAGGTGCCCCTTCCGGAAGTGTGGCGGGGGCTGGATAAATGGCCTCGGGGCCGCATGCGGCCCGCGGGCTGTAGTTTGGGGACCCCTGGTGTAGGGTATACTGGCTGTGTGACACTAAATCATGGACTTGGCTTCAGTAGCTTTTAGACACTAGAACACCTGCATTTGAATCCTAACTTTGCTGCTTATTAACCCTATGACTTGCACCTCTCTGAGCCAGTGTTTTCATCATTATATAATGAGAGCAATAATAGTACCTGCATTATATAGGATTGCCTTAAATATTAAATTATGTAATAAATGTATAACTCTTGACTTATTGTCTGACTTATATACTAATAATATTTATTAGCTGTTATTATTATTTGTGATAACATCATGATCACTTTTATAACTTTTCCATAGGAAACAATACTGGAAAAGTAAGTCTTAAAAAGTTTAATTTTAAATAGCAATTGCATTTTGTAACAGTGAAATTTTATTAGTTGTTTATCACTGAAATACATGAGGGCTATATTACAATTACTGACTTTTTCTATTTGTAATTTTGAATGTGTTATGTTATATTATGTGATGGAGGGTAGCATGTGAAGAGAAAATTTTCATGATGCTTAAGTTTGCTCATAGTAATTTTGTTTTGTTTTACTTTCTGATGTAGTAAAATATTTGGATTTCTAGCCTGATTTGTGGCGCAGTGGATAAAGTGTCGACCTGGAATACTGAACTCTCTGGTTCAAAACCCTGGGCTTGGCCGGTCAAGGGACATATGGGAGTTGATGCTTCCTGCCCCTCCCATCTTCTCTCCTCTCTCCTCTCTCTCTCTCTCTCTCTCTCTCTCTCTCCCCCTCCCTCCCTTCCTCCCTCTCTCCCTCCCTTCCTCTTTACCTCTTCTCTAATGACTGAATAAAAGCTAAAATACCCTTGGATTTCTCAGAAAGAGGTATAAAATTGAGGCATATCTGAGTGATAAGAAAAGGTCTTTATTTTTAAAATGTAATTAGGCTTTTAATTGTCAAGATTTGATGAGTAGATTCTTTTATCAAGGCTAACTCCATTGCCAAGAAAATTCGATGAAAGCAAACTTAGGAAGAGCTTTGCCTAGCTTTGAAAGAATCTATCTCAATGGAGAGAGGAATTTGCATGGATAATATTAAGCAATAGCTAATAAAAACATCCATCAAATTCTCTTGAATCATTTTCAAATATAGGTGCCTCTGATGTTCTGGGATTTCAGAGTATATCTACAAAAATTCCTCTTGGCCTCAGTACATTTATTTCATGTTGAATATGAGATACATTCCTTCTTAAAATGATAAACTAGACAGGATTGTCGAGTTATGTTCCCCCAAGCCACATCTGGCCCTCAATCTATTTTCATAAACAAAGTTTTATTGAAACACATACAACCATGCTCCTGTCATTACATATTGTCTATGGCTGCTTTGCATTGTAACAGTAGTGCTGCATAGTTTAAACAGAGACCATATGGATAGCAAAGTTGAAAACATTTGCTATCTGGACCTTTATAGAAAAAAGTTTGACAATCCTGAAGTAAACAGATCTAAATACAAAAATGAGACCTTATTCCAACTTGATTTTTTATACTTTTTTCTGGAGGGAAAACATCCTTTCCTCATAAGATTTTTACTATGAGTATTGATTTAAAATGGCTACTGTTTCATGTATGTTAGTCTTTTCCTTCTCATTTAGACTATAAACTCCCATAGCCTGATTCGCATTGTAGGAATATCCTTATAGGAAATATAAATTATTGCAAATAAAAGATAGGAAATGTGACCATTAAAATATTGAAGGGGCAACTGTTTCATCTTTTATATGATCACATTATTTTGTGAAACTCTTAACTAATTTGTTAAAACAATTTAGTGAGGTAAAAGAAGGACATTAAATAGTTCATATGACTTTTAAAAAAGATATAAAATTATAGGTATTAAAAAACATTGAAACAAGCTATTTTGAACGTCATCTAGTTAGTTCCCATTAGTGTTATTAAAAATAACGGTATTTACTGATGTTTAACTTTACTTAGCCCTGTGTCTGTATATATGGTGTGTTTCTCCTCAGGATTTTTCACCAATTTTAATAAAATTTTCTTCACTTTTGTTCATTTAGTTCTATCCTTGTTATTATTTTCATAACTCTCTGCATATTTTTTTTTGGATTCTTTTAGTTCTCTCTCAGCTTGGAGTCCAGCATTGAGAGCACTCAAATAGAACTCTCAACAGTGCAGGAGTGATAGTGGGATTATCCAATTATTATGGGTTAGAGCATGTAATCTTAGGAGAGGTATTATACATCATAATTAACCTCAGCAAATAAAATTCATGGAAAGGGCATCTCCCTAAAGTCTCCTATCTCTTTTAAAAAGTAAACCTGCATGAACACTGTGAGTAGATATATACTAGGACCAGAATACAGTGTGAGTTAGTCCTCTGTAAGGATTTCAGGACTTCCTGCAGTTCATTTTTACATAAGTGTAGTTTACCTGCTCTGGGGAGATGATGCTGATTATTTAAAAATCAGAGATGAAAGAAGAAACTCCAAAGCAAGGTGATTTATTTGCTTTCTGGTAAACTTCTTTCTGTTTTGTAACCTTTAAAAAATGGATTTTTAGGAGTGATATTATTAAAATGCATACTCTAGAGTGTATTGTTAATCATTATTGCTCTGCTGGGCTCCAGGATTACCTGTCTGCATTGTAATGTAACTGTTCTTAATATTTATATTTGAAATACCAGTGAGTCTTAAGGCAGCTCATATATTTTTATTTATCAAATGGGATTTACAAGAAGTAAGGTCTGGCTTCCAAAATAAAGATAGCAAATTTCTCTTAAAAATGTGTAGAACATTTTAAACCAATGTTGTTTTTAAACTTCTGAAATAAAATATGTGATCCTACGGGTTGTGTTTTAATGCTCCAAAAGGTAGAAGAAATCATTATCCACAGAGAGTTATAGTGTAAATAGAAACAGTAAATAATTGATACTTCATTTATAGTGTATTTCAATGCACCAGCCATTTATTAAGCCTCTACTTTGTGAAATCCATGTTCAGAATGTGGGGATGCAGGGATGATGTCAGTTCTTCGTGTTTGGAAGAATATGATTGAAGGCAGGCATGAGCACACATAACTTTTAGAGTGTATAGATGCATTACCATGACATAAGCTTTCTTCTTTTATTTATTTGAGTCCTGTGTCTTTTTTCCTTGGTGAGTCTTGCCAAGGGTTTGTCGATTTTGTTGATCTTTTCAAAGAACCAGCTCCTTGTTTTATTGATTTTTTCTATAGTCTTTCTGTTCTCTATTTCGTTTATTTCTGCTCTGATTTTTATTATCTCCTTTCTTCGACTGGTTTTGGGTTGTCTTTGTTCTTCTTTTCCTAGCTCCTTAAGGTGTGAAGTTAAGTGGTTTACTTCGGCTCTCTCTTGTTTGTTCATATAAGCCTGAAGTGATATGAACTTTCCTCTTATTACTGCTTTTGCTGCATCCCAGAGATTCTGATATGTCGTATTTTCATTTTCATTTGTCTGTATATATCTTTTGATCTCTGCACTTATTTCTTCTTTGACCCATTCATTTTTTAGAAGTATGTTGTTTAGTTTCCATAATTTTGTGGGTTTTTCCTCCTCTTTTTTACAGTTGAATTCTAGTTTCAAGGCTTTATGATCAGAAAATATGCTTGGTACAATTTCAATTTTTCTAAATTTGCTGATATTGTCTTTGTGGCCCAACATATGGTCAATTCTTGAGAATGTTCCATGTACACTAGAGAAAAATGTATACTCTGTCGCTTTGGGATGAAGTGTCCTGTAGATGTCTATCATATCCAGGTGTTCTAGTATTTCGTTTAAGGCCACTATATCTTTATTGATTCTCTGTTTGGATGACCGATCTAGAGCCGTCAGCGGTGTATTGAGGTCTCCAAGTATGATTGTATTTTTGTCAGTTTTTGTTTTAAGGTCAATAAGTAGCTGTCTTATATATTTTGGTGCTCCTTGGTTTGGTGCATATATATTAAGGATTGTTATGTCTTCTTGATTTAGTGTCCCCTTAATCATTATGAAATGACCATTTTTGTCTCTGAGTACTTTTTTTGTCTTATAGTCAGCATTATCAGATATGAGTATTGCTACACCTGCTTTTTTTTGGGTGTTGTTTGCTTGGAATATTGTTTTCCAGCCTTTCACTTTGAATTTGTTTTTATCCTTGTTGCTTAGATGAGTTTCTTGTAGGCAGCATACAGTTGGATTTTCTTTTTTAATCCATTCTGCTACTCTGTGTCTTTTTATTGGTAAGTTTAATCCATTTACATTTAGTGTAATTATTGACACTTGTGGGTTCCCTGTTGCCATTTTATAAATTGCTTTCTGTTAGTTTTGTATCTTGTTTGATTCTTCTCTTTTGTTTTTCTATCATTTGTTTTTGTTTGTTTGTATTCCATACTTCTTTCTTCTGTTGCTACCTTTTTTAAGTCAAGTGTTTTTGTGGTGGTTTTTTCAAGGGTTGTTACCATTAAGTAATGAAAAGGGTACCTACCATATTCATTGCAGTACCCTTTCTTATGAGTATTTCTGCGCTTCATCGTCCTTTGCTACTGTTAATCTTCATCCTTTCTCCCCCTTTTTTTCTTTTGTTGTCACAGTTTAAGTTTGGTTTTATTGTTTTCTTGGTGGAGCTGTTACTTGTGGTTTTGTTTTCTTTTGTTCTTTGAATCTGGTTGGAAAACCCCCTTTAGTATTTCCTGGAGTGGGGGCTTTCTGATGATAAATTCTCTCATCTTTTCTGTATTTGTGAATATTTTTATATCTCCTTCGTACTTGAAGGATAGCTTTGATGGGTATAGTATTCTTGGCTGAAAGTTTCTCTCTTTCAGGGCTTTGAATATTGGGGTCCACTCTCTTCTAGCTTGTAGAGTTTCTCCTGAGAAGTCTGATGATAATCTAATAGGTCTTCCTTTATATGTTGTATTCTTCTTTTCCCTGGCTGCCTTGAGAATTTTTTCTTTGTCATTGTTTTGTGTCATCTTCATTATGATGTGCCTTGGAGTGGGTTTGTTGGGGTTAAGAAAAGTCGGTGTTCTGTTTGCTTCTTGAATTTGAGGCTTTAGTTCTTTCCACAGGCTTGGGAAGTTCTCATCTATTATTTGTTTGAGTATATTCTCCATTCCATTTTCTTTCTCTTCTCCCTCTGATATACCTATTATTCTTATGTTATTCTTTCTGATGGAGTCAGACAATTCCTGTAGGGCTTTCTCGTTTTTTATTATTTTTGAGACTCTTTCTTCTTCTCTCTGTTGTGCCTCAAGTTGCTTGTCTTCTATTTCACTAATCCTATCTTCTATCTGGGCTGTTCTATTAGCTAAGCTTGTTATCTCGTTTTTCAGTTCGTGAATTGAGTTTTTCATTTCTGTTTGATTTGTTTTTATAGTTTCAATTTCCTTGGTAATATATTCTTTGTGATCATTGAGTTGTTTTCTGATTTCCCTAAATTGCCTTTCTGTGTTTTCTTGTATATATCTGAGTATTTTTAAGATTTCTATTTTAAATTCTCTGTCATTTGGCTCCAAGGCTTCCAGTATGTTAAATCTTTTCTCCATAGATCTTTCCACATCTATTTGTGTTACCTCTCTATCTTTTGTATCCATAATATTCGATTTCCTTTTTCTTATTGGCATCTGAAGGTGGTCTTGTTGATATTGTTAATTAGAATTAATAAAGAATAAAAAGGGGGGAAAAAAAAAAAGAAAAACACTCCACACTCAAAAAAAGTAATGATTTATTATTTTCCCCTTTTTCCTTTCTTCTCCTCCCCTCCTCTCACCTCTTTAGGTAAATATTGTGATGACCTGTGAATTATATTATGCTAAATGGAACAAAAACTGCCTATAACAGAGGGCCTGATTTGGGGTGAAGCGTTCAAGGGGCAAAAAAGGGAGTAGGGACCTACTAAATGCAAAAAAAAAAAAAAAAAAAAAGGAGGATATCTTAGACAAGCATAAAATGATTTGCTTGTAAGTGATGGTCGACTAAGAGATATAGTGAGAGGGATAAGAGGGAAACTGAAAAAATGAGAGAAAAAATAATATTTAAAGAAGAAAAAAATAAAAATAATAAGTAAAAATCTGTTGTATTAAGTGGAGTGAAGACTAAATACAATGGAGACTTTGGGTTGGGAGGAATGCTAGTGAGTTAAAAAGCAATGTAAAAAGTACCCAAAATGCCACAAAAACAAACAAACAATGGAAAACCAAAAACAAAAGCAGAAAATAAAAGAAAAAAAAAAAGAACAAACAACAAAAACAAAAAAAAACTTTAGTCCCAAATTAAATAATTTGTTCGTGATTGAGGATTAAATGAGAGGAAAAGTAAAAGGAGAAAAGAAGGAACGAATAGAAGGAAAAAATAAGAAAAAGAGAGAAACGAAGGAAGAAAAAAAGGAAAGGGGAAAAAAACAAAAAAGAACAAAAAGAAATCAAAAGGGGAGAGAGTGAGAGTTAAGGGTTTTGGAGTGTAACCCTAAGGGAGAGTAAGGATGAAGAAAAGAAATAAAATGTAACACTCATGGGTAGTGTAGTTCAAGAAAAGGGTAGCATAAGATGGGCAGAGAATAAAAGGACCGAGATGGAGGAAATACAAGTAAAGGCAATAAGAAAGAAGAGAGAAACAACAACAACAAAGAATTAGTGGAACAAGTTATAAAGTCTGTGGATTTTTCTTGATATTGAGAGGTTAACTTCTTCCTTTTTCTTTTCTCTCCCTCTTCCTGGTCGGTGACTCTGTACCCCAGGTTCTGCCCCTGTGTCACGCTTAGGTAGGGATTTGCAGTTGATGGGATTCTATGGCAATGTCATATAATTGGCTTTAGTCTCGCTGGTAGTCAAGGCTTGTTGGCGTTTGTAGAGTCCAACTATGAGAGAGAGTTTGCTTTCCTGGAGTTTCTCCCCTAGTCTCCCCTTTCTGAAATAGCAGCCTGGTGATCCAGCTATGAGGCTGCCACTGCTTCTGTCTGGGGAGTAAGAGGCTCAAAGAGCTGGGAAATCCCCACTCTATCCTCACTCAGCCCAAGGCTCTGGGTAAGGCTCTGGCAGTCAGAGCCTCCAGCGTAATCAGGTGGGGCTGGGAGTCAATTGTTGTCAAGGTGACTGTTCAGCGCCTACCATTCAGTTGGACCACTCAACCCAGGCTTTCCACACTTTGTAGCCTGTTTTGGCTGGAAAGAAGATGCACTATTCGCTGCTTGCTATATAGATCTTAATATCTGCCAAGTCCCTCTTGTTAGGTATATCCCTGAATATGGAGGCTCTGTCAATCAGATATTGCCCCCGCCCCTTTAGCGAAAGGCACTGAAAAATATTATGCCTCTTGTCTTGGATCACTGAACTGGGAGAGATCTTATCAATTAGAGCCCCGTGGGTGCGTAGATTTCGTGGGTTAAGCTAATTTCAGTGATTGGATCCGCAGCTGTACTCCAGAGAGTATTTCAGGCTGCCTACGCGCCCCTCGCCCAACGCTTGATTGTTAGCTCGAATGGCTGGGTGAGGTGCCCCGTCCTCGGAGAGAATCTCCTGACTAGGAAAGACAGGTTTGGCACCCCTCCCAGACTATGGCACGGGGCCCGTGGCTTCTCAGAGCATGCCGGTGGTTGCCGGCACTCCCCGGGATGCGGGGGCTCGCCGCGCGTGGCTTCTCAGAGCACGGCGGTGGTTGCCAGCACTCCCCGGGACGTGGGGGCTCGCCGCGCGCGGCTTCTCAGAGCACGCTGGTGGTTGCCGGCACTCCCCGGGACTCGGCGGCTCGGGGCGCGCGCAGCTTCTCAGAACGCGGTTGGGGGGGGGCGCATGGCCTCTCAGAGCACGCCGGCGGTTGTGGGCACTCCCCGGGACGCGGCAAGTGGGGGGGGGCGTGCGGCTTCTCAGAGCATGCTGGTGGTTGCCAGCACTCTCCGGGACGCGGCACGGGCAGCTGCACGCGTGGGTTGACTCACCACAGGCGTATTCCCTCCTCAGCAACAGTCCTTTTGCTTTCAGTGTGTGTGTGGAACTCTAGGATGCTCCGAAGATAAATTTTTCTGTTTCTAGTTGACAAATTTGTTGAGATTTTGGGGAGATCTGTCGGACGCGCTGCTCACGGCGCCATCTTCGTGACGTCACTAGCTTTCTTCTTTTGAAGAATGAAAACAATACAAGAAAATGAACTTGGAGTTCCAGATGAATGCCCCAGCATTTCATTAATTGTTACAACAAATACATGCAGTAGCATTGACTCTGCAGATAAAGAAATTGGAACCTAGAGAATTTGTTACTTTATCAAGAGCTATAATTAGTTCATTTTCTGGGATCTTGACTTTGAGCCCATAATGCTATGGTTGCATTGGCATATAAAAGGCCAGAATACAATTTTTAAAAATTTCCCACTTGCAGATTTTATTTTATGCAATTTATCAGTTCAGCAAATACCTATGACTGATAGGTGGTAGGTACTGGGCTAAGGCCCTGGACTGAATTGAATTTTCCCTAAACATGATAATTTACACGTGTTGTTTTCTCAGATGTGGGTTTATAGTTGCTTTGCAACTACACTAAGAACTTAGCATATGATCAAAGAACAACTGAGTGAATAAAGGTGAGTATTTAGGCTGCCTATTGGAATTGCTCAAATTATAGACACTAGTGAAAATTTATTTTGATGATAATTTTCTTTTCCTTTGGAACTTAAAATGTAAAAATTAAGCCTTTTAAGATTAGCTTAAATTATATTTCCATACAAATTTTAAGTTACTGGAGAGTGTGTCTTGAGTTGGCTTGTCACACTCCATATTGCTGTTTTCAATAAACACAGTAGTCTTTTAATAGAAAGAGGTAATTGGTCTGTGTGACTGACATTTATTTAGACACCTGCTTTAGAATGTTTTCTTCTAACCGAAAGAGAAGGGGAAAATTAACTGGGCTATGGCTATTAAAGACTGGCTGGTTTAGTTTTTATAGAGATAACATTGTTCAAATTACTGAGTTATGATATTGAAAATGAAGGTCAAGCTCCTTATTGGGGGAAAGTGTTAGAATAGCCCTAATGTAAAATCTCATTAACGCAACTTCCCTTTTACCGTCACCTCGCCTATTCTGGAAGAAGCAACTGTCCTTGTGAGTGAGCATACTGCCAAAGAGGCATTTACAAATAAATGAAAAATGTCACAACTGATCTCACTCCTTCCAGAACACTGTGTGTCAGTTTTGTCACAAACTGTCTTTTTTTACTCTCTCTTTTAGATTTCCCAGCTGAACATTGGAAATAGCTTTTGATGGTTTAGGGACTCTTTCATTTGACCCCAGGTAAGCCCTCTATTGGTGACCTTTTGTAAATATTTGTAAAACCCTCCAACAGTTTGAGAATATAAAAAGCCTTTTCCCCACTTCTTTCTGTAACTGATGTTTTTGTCAAAATGAATTCAATGTTGATGTCATTTACTTACAGTTTTTGGACATTGGGGAGAATTGTGTCATGCACTATAAAACACTGGAAAGCTATACAATTTTATTTCATGTTATCGCTCCCAGTACAACAGTTTGTTATCATGCTTAATTTAATAATAAAACTAACAACAATATTACTTGTAAAAAAAGGTATCTGGGTATGTTTTTCCTATATTTTGAAACAATTCAATAGATACCTAAATTTTTATCACTTTTTAAAAAATAATTTTATCTTAAACACGTAAGTCTTCATATAATTTACATGAAAGATTATTGATACAAACTCATTATTGCTATCACTTTAATCAGACTATCAGCTGCACTGCTATCATGTTAACATTATTGAGGTGTTACTCTTAGCTGTTTACTGTGCTGAGTAATTATATGAATTAGCTTATGTAAACATATTGCAGTGGTACTTGAATTCTATGTTAATATAAAATTGAAAAAATTAGGAAATGCTAGCAGTTTTTTTTAAATTTGGGATATTAAATGAAAGAGAAGTAAATTATCTAATTATATTTTAAGAGATTTTAACCAATATATTTAGTTATACATCATGTTATCATTTGATATTATTTAGCTCTCTACTTGAAAGGTCATGGAATGGACTAATTAGCTATATGTATTCTATTTCTCTTGGAAAATAGAAGTTGAAGCAGTTCACTCATTCATTTAGCAAATATTTATTGAACGTACGGTAAGTGCCAGCTACTTTACATTGATGACATGCTGGTGAAGAACATGTATCAGCTTCTCAAGAGTTTACAGTTTACTGAGAGTCAAGATAATCGTCAGCATAGTATGATTAGTAAAAACTGTAAGGATAAGCATGAGAAACGAGAATATCTAAGCCAGGCCAGGGAGCAAGGCTCAGGTAGTGATATGGTAATGGAAGGTAGAAGAATCTTTGGTTACAAAGTAGGTTTATGGTGTCTAAAATATAGTATTTAATATTGGGAGATATGTCTAAAGAATTAAGGAGGGGACAGTTCATGAATGTCCTCATGAGCCATATTTAGGAATTCAGTTATAACTGGACAGTGGTAGTTAAACTGGAAAGACTTCATCTGGTACCAGATATTCTCTTCCAATCCAGGTAGTCAAATTCTTATAGTGTCCGCTTACTATATATAATAACCAGGCAGATGGGCCAGTCCTCCTCTTTCACACCTGTATAAACAGGATATATTTCCTAGAATATAAGGTTTTTGTGAAGAAGGACCTGGGCTAATCTACTGGCTTTTTTCCAAGATCTATTGCAGTACTTTGCACATAGCAGGCTCTCAATATTTTTCATGAAGGATTATAGAATCAAATGTAAAAATCTGGAAAACTGAATAGGTTGACCCAACAGAGGCTCCCCCAAAGGACTGACTGCTTATGACTATATACTCTTCTTTTCCCTGTTCAGTTGTCTTAAATGGAAAACTTTCTTTCAACATTTCCTTTTACTTTTAAGTTTATAATGAGAGGCTTTATCAAAGAAAGTCAATATGAAATGGAATTTTTCAAATGAGCAATGTGTCAATTGAAAAATAACAGTTATAGTTTAATAAATGATCTTTAAACAACCTAAAGAGGTTGAGAAGAAACTTAGAATAGATGAAGAAAATAATTTAGCAAACGAAGAAATAAGCAACCTGACCAGGCGGTGGCGCAGTGGACAGAGCGTCGGACTGGGATGCAGAGGACCCGGGTTCGAGACCCCGAGGTCGCCAGCTTGAGTGCGGGCTCATCTGGTTTGAGGAAAAGCCCACCAGCTTGAACCCAAGGTCGCTGGCTCCAGCAAGGGGTTACTCGGTCTGCTGAAGGCCCGCGGTCAAGGCACATATGAGAGGGCAATCAATGAACAACTAAGGTGTTGCAATGCGCAATGAAAAACTGATGATTGATGCTTCTCATCTCTCTCCGTTCCTGTCTGTCTGTCCCTGTCTATCCCTCTCTCTGACTCACTCTCTGTCTCTGTAAAAAAAAAAAAAAAAAAAGAAAAGAAAAAAAGAAGAAATAAGCAATATATCCCATTTTTATTAACTCTAGAAAATATATAGTCAAAATATATTATGAAAGCTTTCTTTTGTCATGAGATAGATGAAATCATAACATTTCTCAAGTTAACCTGATATAGTAAGATAATGTATTAAAAAGATAAATTTTACTACGTAAGAAAAAATTTAATGAGGAGTCTTTTAAAAACATGGCAATTCACAAGTTACCAAATTACTCGTGTATTATTGCATTGTCTGGCCACTTTGTGGCAGTGTAAAAGTAGATACCATATTTCTTACTATTTCAAGGTTCTCCTGTCTAGAGACTTTGCTTTACCTGGCCTTTCTGAGGTTATTACTTTAAAATGTGTTGTCTTATGGTCACCTGGCTGCCAGATTGTCTTTGAAACCAGGGGAGCATTTCTGTGATTTTTTTGGTGTGGCCACATGAAGTTCTGGAAGGACTTTAAAGATTTACCCAAGGCTGCACAGTATAGGATATAAAAATATAAAACCTAACTATTAGAATATGGGAGCAGGCCCTGGCTGGTTGGCTCAGCGGTAGAGCGTCGGCCTGGTGTGCGGAGTACCCGGGTTCGATTCCTGGCCAGGACACATAGGAGAAGCGCCCATTTGCTTCTCCACCCCCCCCCCTCTTCCTTCCTCTCTGTCTCTCTCTTCCCCTCCCGCAGCCAAGGCTCCATTGGAGCAAAGATGGCCCGGGCACTGGGGATGGCTCCTTGGCCTCTGCCCCAGGCGCTAGAGTGGCTCTGGTCGCGGCAGAGCGACGCCCCGGAGGGGCAGAGCATCGCCCCCTGGTGGGCAGAGCTTCGCCCCTGGTGGGCGTGCCGGGTGGATTCCGGTCGGGTGCATGCGGGAGTCTGTCTGACTGTCTCTCCCCGTTTCCAGCTTCAGAAAAATACAAAAATAAAAAATAAAAAATATGGGAGCATTCAAGAAAATATGAACAAAGATGCCAAGTTGCATACAGAAAATGTCCACCTTAGACTAACCAATCATTGCCTTGCTATCCGTAGGGTAATGTATGTTAACATTTTGCAAAACGAAGAGGAGTCAATTCTCAAAAAATGATGCCAAGTGTTTTGGAATAATTGGCATTTATCTGGGTTGCTATCAGTCAAAATGCAGGTTGAGAATAAGAATTTTAAAAAGCCCAATGAAAAAGTAGAAACTCTGTGTGCTGTGGAATTTTCAGAGAAAGTGTTTCAGACCACACAGCTTGAGCAGTGCTGTGATAAATGAGGAGACTTTGGGCAGATGAAAGAGGTAAATAGAAAACTTCCTTTTTTTCTCCTTGGGTAACCAAACAGCATGAACCATAACGGCAATGGTTCAGGAAGTAATTTCAGGGAGAATCGCAGTTTAAGGAAACGTCCATGACTAGAACGAGGATTTATCCTAGGAAGTTATTGAATGTGAGTTACAAGAAGTAGAGTTGGGGTCTTCAAACCTAGGCAGTATAATGCTATAAATTCTTGAGCTAGGAGTGCCATTATGAAGATAAGGTGTTATGTGAAATGAACACGAGCTAGATTGGTGGCAGCATGGCTGGCTAGGAGGGAGTTGTGGACATCTCCACACAAGACAAGCAGGTTGAGTTAGGGTACTGATGGGGGAGTGCATGAAGAAGTACAGAGTAAGCAATTAAGCTATATTTTACTGATACTTATTTCTTATTTACAAATTTAACACATTCCAGAGACAGTAATTAGCAATCAGGTTAAATTACTTTGATTACATCTTTTACATTTAATGAGAAACATCTGTTAAAAGCTACTTTCTAAGATATTTTATAGTTTACTATCCTCCAATTTCTCTTGTGATTCCTTCATTTTTTTTTTTTTTTTTTTTTTTTTGGTATTTTTCTGAAGCTGGAAACGAGGAGAGAGTCAGACAGACTCCCACATGCGCCGGACCGGGATCCACCCGGTACGCCCACCAGGGGCGACACTCTGCCCCTCCGGGGCGTCGCTCTGTTGCTACCAGAGCCACTCTAGCGCCTGGGGCAGAGGCCAAGGAGCCATCCCCAGCGCCCGGGCCATCCTTGCTCCAATGGAGCCTCGGCTGCAGGAGGG
Organism: Saccopteryx bilineata; assembly: GCF_036850765.1. Classification (NCBI taxonomy): domain Eukaryota; kingdom Metazoa; phylum Chordata; class Mammalia; order Chiroptera; family Emballonuridae; genus Saccopteryx; species Saccopteryx bilineata. Next base: position 81,291,298 of record NC_089497.1, on the reverse strand, counting down.
GATGAGAGAGACAAAGAGGAAGGAGAGGGGGAGGGGTGGAGAAGCAGATGGGCGCTTCTCCTGTGTGCCCTGGCCGGGAATCGAACCCGGGACTTCTGCACGCCAGGCCGACGCTCTACCACTGAGCAAAACGGCCAGGGCCAATTCCTTCATTTTTTCTCTCCTCTCTGTCTTCTTTGGCTCTTTTGCTCTGTCCTTTCCTTTCCATTTTCCCACCTAAAAGAGAAAACTTTTAGGGTGGCTTTTATTAAATCACCTTTAATAATTAATCATCATTTAATATAGGTATTATCTAAGCATATTTTAAAATTACACATGATTAATTTGAAAACATAGCAATCTTGTTATATTTCTGCCCACTTCTCCTAAGAGAGCCATTTTCAACTGGCCTAAGTTTTTTCTTCTGATAGTTCTGTTTTTATTGTTATTTCTTAATTTGTAAGTTATTGATATTATCATTGACTTTTTGTTGTTTTGATTGAGAATTTGTTTTTCTAATATCTTATACCCTGCCATCCCAAATATACTGCCTTCATTTTAGTGAAGTTATATCACAGTTTGTAAAAATGATTTTTACATACATAGAAAATAAGTTAATATCATTTACTTCTAAACTAGGGCATGTATCATGAATATTGTTTTATATTTTTCAACGTTTCCTGAAATTAACACTATCCTTTTTTGTTTGCTTAGTTTTCTTTATATCTGTTCCTATTTGTCCCCAAATGTTCTAGAGTAGATCTATTAAATGGCTATCAATAAGATTTTTAAATAATTTTGTTCTTATTCTCATAAAAATGTCCTTTAATGCCTTTATTGTTAAAGACAGAAGGCTAGTAAAGATTGTAGTCCGAACCTTAGGAAATGAGAAAAACAAAGACTCCAAAAGAAACTAGTGAACGTGTTCTTCTGAAAACCCCCAAAAACCCCCAAAACAAACAAACACAAACTCCTTTTGAGCTTGATGGACAGAGAGATAAAGATTGGGAGAAGGAAGGGAATGGATTCAGATAAAGTAATCTATTAGCAATCTATTAGTAATCTATTAAGTATTTTTTTATGTTTGGCCTGAAGATATTTCTGCATAATTTAAGCTGTTGTTAAATCAGCCTCCTGCATAAAATTTAACTGTTGTTTCTTCTCCTGGTACACCTGTCATTCTGAAACTTGCCCCTTTTTTTCTATTATTATGAATGTTACCTACATTTCATTTCTGTCTCCAATGGCTTTCTAAGAAAGGATGCCTGGGAAAATTTTCTGACTCCTTAAATGCTTGAAATGTCGTTATTCTACTCTCATGACTGATTGATAGCTTGGGATAGCACAGGCAGGCAGCTTGCAGTCAGAATTCTGAGGCTTCTATTTCCTTGTAGTACCAACTTGTGCTGAGGAATCCGGGGCCATTGTTATACCTGGTGCTTCTTTCTCAGAAAACTGTTAGATCTCTTTGTTGAGCATATGTGTGTCTTCCAATTGGTCTTTCAGTTTTGTAATATACTTTTTTTTTTTTTCTGTATTTTTCTGAAGCCGGAAACGGGGAGAGACAGTCAGACAGACTCCCGCATGTGCCCAACCGGGATCCACCCGGCACGCCCACCAGGGGGCGATGCTCTGTTGTGACCAGAGCCACTCTAGCGCCTGGGGCAGAGGCCAAGGAGCCATCCCCAGCGCCCCGGCCATCTTTGCTCCAGTGGAGCCTCGGCTGCAGGAGGGAAAGAGAGAGACAGAGAGGAAGGAGAGGGGGAGGGGTGGAGAAGCAGATGGGCGCTTCTCCTGTGTGCCCTGGCCGGGAATCGAACCCGGGACTTCTGCATGCCAAGCCGACACTCTACCACTGAGCCAAGTGGCCAGGGCCTTTGTAATATACTTGTTGTTTTCATTATTGTTATTGTTACAGTATTATTGTGATATTTCTTTTTATTTTGCTCTACCTGCAACTACTGTTGAAAAATGCCAGCTATTCTGGATTAATTCTCTGATTTTTTTTTCTTCTTCTTTTTTTTCCCTTCTCACTTTCCTTTTTCTTTGTTTCTGGTGATTTCCTTGATTTTTAATTTATTATTATTTTTCTAATTTTTTAGGAACTTTTAGGTCTGATTGTTCTTGTTTACAGTATCTTGTTCTTGATTTATGGTACACTGTAGTAACTATATTTTGTTGAAGTCTCTTGCACTTGCATAGTCTTTTCCCTCTTTTTTGTTGTTTATTTTACTGTTTTGTGTATGTTGAAAGGATTCCTCACATATTTAATAATTCTTAAATGCTTATTTTAAAAAGAAACACTAAAAAGTGATAACTATATACTCACATGGGATTTTTCTTCTGGAGGGCTACACTACAGAATGGTAATGAGCAAGCCTTTTCATTTTTCGTACCTGATGACACTGATGTGTGTGTGTGTGTGTAAATATGTACACACACAGACATACTTGTAAGTTTTATAACAATCCAGAAGTATAGTTTTTCCTCCCATATTAGTGCTGAAAAAAATGAATCAAATTAAGGTTAAGCAGTTTTTTTTAAATCGCACATCTCATGAAGGGCAATACTTTATTTTTCCCAAGCTCTATATGACTCAAAATCTTACATTCTTTTTAAGATACTATTTAATTTTTTTTTCCCGTTTGGAAATTCAGTTCTGAGTCAAGCAGCATTATGGGAAGACTTGGTGAAAATAATCATGGCTTTTTAGAGATAACTTAACATAATTGTAAATACATTTGAAACGCTGTCTGAAGACTTTCAGTTTATGGAATTTAAACTAAATGTTGGAATACTAAATTAAAATAAATTAAAAATGCCTTATTGGTTTCTACTTTGCTGAGTCAACATATTTTTGCATAAAACTAGACATGGAAAAGGAAGCCCATTCATAAGCTCTGGAATCAAATAATATTTTGAGAAAGCAATTTGGTAATATATATCAACTGTTTTTAGAAGTTGGTACATATGGCCTAAACACTATACTTTTAGAAATGACTTCTAAAGAAAGAAGTTACAGGTGTAAATAAAACTACAAATAAGTATTCAAAATTATGATGTTTATTATTAAATATGCAAACACAAAATTAGAAACAACCTAAATTTCTAAAATTAAAATACTTTAAATAAATCATGGTGAAGCTATATGATTAAGTATTATGTAGCTTTTAAACATGATGTTTTTACAGTGTACTTAAAATACCATCAGGAAATGTCTGATATGCCAACTGAAAAAGCAGAATGGTAAATTGCACTCACAGAACAGTACAAAGTTGGTGAAAATTCATGTATGTGTGCATAGAAAAAGATTGGAAGAAAATAAAGCAAATTGCAAATACTCTTTATTTCTAGATTTTTTTTTTTTTTTTTTTTTTTTTTTTTTGGTATTTTGCCTAAGTGAGAAGCGGGCAACGGCAGACAGACTCCCACATGCTGCTGACCGGGATCCACCTGGCATGCCCACCAGGGGGCAATGTTCTGTCCATCTGGGGCATTGTTCTGCTGCAACCAGAGCCATTCTAGCACCTGAAGTAGAGGCCATCCTGAGTGACCAGGCCAACTTTGCTCAAATGGAGCCTTGGTTGCAGGAGGGGAAGAGAGAGATAGAGAAAAAGGAGAGGGGGTAGGGTAGAGAAGCAGATGGGCACTTCTCCTGTGTGCCCTGGCTGGGAATCGAACCTGAGACTTCCACACACCAGGCTGACGCTCTACTGCTGAGCCAACCAGCCAGGGCAATTTTTTTTTTTTAATATATGAGGTTTGACATTTATTATGTATTTTTTTTAGGCATTACTACCTTTTTCTTTCTCTTTTTAAAATTTTTTATTAATTTTAATTTATTGTGTTAACATGTATTCAAGGCCCCACTCAATATAACTTCCTCACCCCCCACCTCTGTGTCCCCTTCTTACAATTCTTTTGTCCCCTTCCTCTTAACTCCCTTCCCTCTCCCCTCTGAGATGCACAGTCCTGACATCTACAACCCTGTGTTATGCATATGTGATTTCAATAATACCTTCATCTTCTCTGATCCTATCTCCACATCCCCCTTCCGTCTGACTGCTGTCCCTTTGTTTCCTGTGACCCTGCCTCTGCCTCTATTCCATTTCTCTATTCCCTTTGTTCATTAGATTCCACATATAAGTGAGATCATATGATATTTGTCTTTCTCTGCGTGGCTTATTTCACTTAGCATAATAATCTCCATCTATGTCATTGCAAAAGGTAAGATTTCCTTCTTTTACATGGCTGCATAGTATTTCATTGTGTATTTGTACCACAGCTTTTTCATCTACTTTTCCACTGCCGGACACTTGGGATTCTCCCATTGTGTGGGTTGTGTTTTTATTTTGTTAATCGTGTCTTTTCCTCTACCAAAGCTTTTTAGTTTGATATAGTCCCATTTGTTTATCTTGTCCTTTATTTCATTTGCCTGTGGAGATAAATCGGCAAAAATATTGCTACAAGAGATATCAGAGAATTTACTGCCTATGTTTTCTAACCAGATGTTTCTGGTTTTACAACTTACATTTAAGTCTTTTATCCATTTTGAGTTTATTTTTGTGAATGGTGTTAATTGGTTGTCTAGTTTCATTTTTTTTTGCATGTACCTGCCAATTTTCCCAACACCATTTATTTAAGAGACTATCTTTACTCCATTGTATGCTCTTACCTCCTTTGTCAAATATCAATTGACCATAAAGGTGTGGGTTTATTTCTGGGTTCCATTGATCTGTATGCCTGTTTTTATGCCAGTACCAAGCTGTTTTGATTACTATGGCCTTGTAGTATAACTTGATGTCAGAAAATGTTATACCACCCACTTTATTCTTCATTTTCAAGATTGCTGAGGCTATTAGTGTTCTTTTTTGGTTCTATATAAATTTTTGGAATATTTGTTTTATATCTTTGAATAATTCCATAGGTATTTTAATAGGTTTTGCATTGGACTTATAGACTGCTTTTAGTAATATAGACATTATTTTTTAGACAATTAATTTTAACAGAGTGACATTAATTAATTAGGGTACATAGGTTCAGAAAAAAAAATCTCCAGGTCATTTTGACATTTGATTATGTTGTATACCCATTACCCAAAGTCAAATTGTGTTCCGTCACCTTCCATTTGGTTTTCTTTGTGCCTCTCCCCTTCCCCCACCCCCTAATATAGACATTTTAATGACGTTAATTCTTCCTATTCATGAACACGTTTTATGCTTCCACTTGTTTGTATCTTCCTTGATTTATTTTTACAATGTCTTATAATTTTTCGAGTACAAGCTTTTTGCCTCCTTTGTTAAATTTACTCCCAGGTATTTAATTTATTTTATTGCAATAGTAAAAGAGATTGTTTCCTTAATTTCTGTTTCAGACAGTTTATTTTTGGTGTATAAAAATGCCAGTGATTTCTGAATATTAATTTTATATCCTGCCTCCTTCCTGAATTCATTTATCAGGTCTAGTAATTTTTTGACTGAGACTTTAGGGTTTTTTTATGTACAATATCATGTCATCAGCAAATAATTATACTTTTACTTCTTCTTTTCCAATTTGGATGCCTTTTATTTCTTCTTGTCTGATTGCTGTGGCTAGGACTTCCAGAACTATGTTGAATAAGAGTGGCAAAAGGGTGCAGCCCTGCCTTCTTCCTGATATTAAGGGGATTGCTTTTCATTTTTGCTCATTGAGAATGATGGTAGCTGTCGTTTTGTCATAGATGGCCTTTATTTTGTTGAGGTATGTTCCCTGTATTCCCACTTTGCTGAGAGCTTTGATCATAAATAGGTACTGGATTTTATCAAATGCTTTTTCTGCATCTAATGATATTATCATGTGGTTTTTTGTTTTTCCTTTTGTTTATGTGATTACTCACATTGATTGATTTGCGAATATTGTACCAGCCTTGCCTCCCCAGAATAAATCCCACCTGATCATGATGTATGATTTTTTTTAACATGTTGCTGGATTTGATTTGCTAATATTTTGTTGAGAATTTTAGCATCTATGTTCTTCAGGGAGGGATATTGGTCTATAGTCTTCTTCTGTGTAGTGTCTTTACCTGGTTTTGGAATTGGGATAACGCTTGTCTCATAAAAGTAGCTTGGAAATTTTCCCTCCTCTTGAATTTTTTGAAATAGCTTGAGAAGTTGGTGTTCATTCTTTTTTGAATGTTTGGTAAAATTCACCTGTGAATCCGTTTGGTCTAGGACTTTTGTTTGCTTAGAGTTTTTTGATAAATATCAATTTCATTTGTTGTAGTTGGTCTGCTTAGGTTTTCTGATTCTTTCTTATTGACTTTTGAAAGATTGTATAGTTGTAGGATTTCATTCATTTCACCTAAGTTGTCCAATTTTTTTGGCATATAGGTCTTCAAAGTATTTACTTACAATCCTTTGCATTTCTGTGGTATCAGTTGTTACATCTCCACTTTCATTTCTAATTTTATTTATTTGAGTCTTCTCTCTTTTTTTCTTTATGAGTCTGGTTAAAGGTTTGTCAATCTTGTTTATCTTTTCAAAGAACCAGGTGTTCATTTTATTGACCTTTTGTATTTCTTTTTTAGCTTCTATGTCATTTATTTCTGCTCTGATCTTTTTTATATCCTTCGTTCTACTTCCTCTGGGCTTTATTTGTTGTTCTTTTTCTAGTTCTTCTAGGTGCACGGTTGTTTATTTGAGCTTTTTCTTGCTTCTTAAGGTATGCGTATAATGCTATGAACTTCCTTCTCAGGACTGCTTTTAATGTATCCTATAAAGTTTGAGTTGGTGTATGTTCATTTTCATTTTTTTCAAGGAAATTTTTATTTCTTTCTTGATTTCATTGTTAACCCATTCGTTATTTCATAACATGCTATTTAGCCTCCAAGTGTTTGACTGTTTTTCACTTTTTTTATTGCAGTTGATTTCTAATTTAATTCCATTGTGATCAGAGAATATGCTTGATATGATTTCAATTTTTTAAATTTATGGAGACTCATTTTGTGTCCTAATATGTGGTCTATCCTAGAGAATGTACTATGGGTACTTGTAAAAATGTATATTCTGCTGCTTTAGGGTGAAAGGTTCTGAAGATATAAATTAAATCCAGTTGATATAGTGTGTCATTTAAGGCTGTTGTTTCTTTGTTGATTTTCTGTCTGGAGTATCTAGCAATTGATGTTAGTTGGGCATTAAAATCCCTTACTATTATAGTATTGCTGTCAATCTCACCCTTTATGTCAATCAAAATATTCTTTATATATTTAGGTGCTCCTACATTAGACACAGAAATATTTACAATGGTTATATCCTCCTGTTGGATTGCTCCCTTTATCATTATGTAGTGACCTTCTTTATTCCTTACAATAGCCTTTGTTTTAAAGGCTATTTTGTCAGATATATGTATTACTACCCCAGCTTTTTTTTATTTCTATTTGCATGAAATACTTTTTTTTACTGTTCAATTTTAGTCTGTGTATCATTTGTTCTGAGGTAAGTCTCTTATAGACAGCATATGTATGGGTCTTATTTTCTTATCCATGCAGCTACCCCATGTCTTTTGTTTGGAGCATTTAATCCATTTACATTTAAGGTTATTATTGATATGTACTTATTTTTTGCCATTTTGTTCTTTAAATCTACAATCCTTTTTTTCTAGATTTTCTCTTCTTTGTTCTTTTTACAGCAGGCACCTTAACATTATTTGCAGTACTGGTTTGGTTGTAATAAACTCCTTGAAAAAAAATTGTTTTGTCTGGGAAGCTTTTTATTTCTCCTTCAATTTTAAATGATATTTAGTGGATAAAGAAATCTTGGTTGTAGGTTCCTGTTTTGCATTACTTTGAATATTTCTTGCCAGTTCCTTCTGGCCTGCAGTGTTTCTGTTGAGAAATCAGAAGTCATTCTTATGGGAGCTCTTCTGTAGGTAATTAACTGCTTTTCTCTTGCACATTTAACATTCTTTCTTGGTCTCTTAACTTCGCCATTTTCATTATGATGTGTCTTGGTGTAGGCCTCCTTGGGATCCTTTTTAATGGGACCCTCTGCTTCCTGAACTTGTGTGATTTTTTCTTTCATCTATTTAGGGAAATTTTAAGCTATGATTTCTTCAAACAGGTTCTCTATTGCTTGTTTGTTCTCTTCTCCTTCCTGCACCCCGATGATGTGAATGTTATTTCTCTTTATGTTGTCAGAGAGGTCTCTTAGTTTCCTTAGTCTATTTGCACCTCTTTTTTTTTCCTTCTCTACTTCTGTGCTTATGTTTATATTGTCTTCTAAATTGCTGATTGGATGCTCTGCTTCATCCAGCCTAGTGTTGATTTTTTGAAGTGCAGCACTCATTTCTGATATTGTATTTGTTATTTCTGACTGTTCTTTTTTATGATTTCAATGTCCTTTTTGATTCTTGCTATCTCTTTATTTAGATGCTCATTATGTCCATCCATTGATGCTCTTAAGATCCTTGAGCATCCTAAAAATCATTACTTTAAACTCTGCATCTGGTAGTTTGGTTACTTCCATTTCATTTAGTTCTTTTTCTAGGGAGTTCTCTTGTTGATTCTTTTGGGTCACATATCTTTTTTGTTTGTTTATTTTTTTGTGACAATGTCAGAGAGACAGACAGATAGGAACAGACAGACAGGAAGAGAGAGAAGTGTGAAAAATCAGTTCTTTATTGCGGCACATTAGTTGTTCATTGATTGCTTTCTCATATGTTCCTTGACCGGGGGGGGGGCGTGCAAAAGCAGACTGAGTAACCCTTTGCTCAAGCCAGCGACCTTGGGCTTACACTGGTGAGCCTTGCTTTAACCAGATCAGCTCACATTCAAGTTGGAGAACTTGGGGTCTCGAACCTGAGTCCTTTGCATCCCAGTCCTATGCTCTATCTACTGTGCCACTGCCTTGTCAGGCTGGGTCACACTTATTTGTCTACCCATTTTTTCTGTGTATTAGGTAGCACTGTCTGACTTTGAAATTTTTGTGGGTCTTTATGAGGAAAATGGGCTCAGTGGTACAGATCTCCAGGCCATCCTTGTTCCTTATTCTAGGAATACTTCTTGAGGGTAGTATTTTCCCTTCTGTTGTATGTGAGTATTGAATACTGTTGGTCTTCCATGAGTACAGTTATTTCTTCAGGCTAGCGGCCCTAAGGGTCAACCTTGATCATGTGTCCAGTGGTCGGCAAACTGCGGCTTGCGAGCCACATGGGGCTCAATCAGATTGAGGACATTTTTAGCAAAGGCCAGCTTAGGAGTACCCTAATTAACTTAATAACAATGTACCTACCTATATAGTTTAAGTTTAAAAAATTTGGCTCTCAAAAGAAATTTCAGTCATTGTACTGTTGATATTTGACTCTGTTAACTACTGAGTTTGCTGACCACTGTATTAGACAGTATGCAATGTCTGTCCTGTTGGGCATATTTATTCTCCACAGTGTCTGGTGCCTGTTAGACTCCTCTTTTGGGCATCTATTTATGTAGCTAGCTGAGTCTAGGGTTGGTGCTGTCTGCCACCCACTACCAATTGTGTTGTTTCTAGATTTTCTTGGGTTGGCACCAGATGTTTTTTGTAACCCACTGTGGGCCACATGTCTGCAGCTACTAATCTCTTTTTTCTGTTTTTGCCTGCATTTTCAGTGCCTGGGTAGTGTGGGAACAACTACCAGGTGGCCAACCTTTGTATAAGCATCAGCTTCCTTCTGCTTAGAGATGACAGCAGCTTTGTAAAAGCCACAAGCTTTATAAGATTTGACTCTACTTTTTAGCTGCTCCACCTACTCTTACAGCTGCATGGTCTTCCCACAGTCTTCTGTAGAACAACTATAATGTGGGCTCAGACTGGCATCATCAAACCAACTCCTCTACAGGTTGCAAACTTGTTGAGTTAGGGCAGCTGAGGTTGGGAATACAACATTAGTGATACTCTCTACTTCAGGAATCTCTTGGACAGGAGCTCAATACAGAGAATGTGGACCCTACACTAGAGCTTAATCCCTAAGCCCCTGCTGGATACTTAAATTTTATTTCTCCCCAACAAGGTGAGCAGCAGGTTCAGATCAAGCGGGGCTGACAGTACCCTCTGCAGAAGTTCTTACTGGTGAAAACCTGGTCTCAGGAAGAAAGATTGAGAGAGTCCTTTCCTTGGGCTGACTGTGTCCCCCCAGAAAGTGGCTAAGCCCTTGACCTGATCTAACAATAAACTCACAGGAATCCACACTTTAACTGTCCATGCTCCAAGCCTCTCTCCCTTCCCCCTATGGAATCTAACCCAGCAGGGCAGGATATCTAGCACCCAGGTCCCCTGATTGTGAAGCTCCACACTATCCAATGCACATGAGCAGCTGTGTCAGTGCTGATCACAGAGAGTGGAACTTGACTCAGCTGGGCCAAGTGTAAGGATCTCTTCCTTAGGATACCCTACTTTAGGATCAGTTAGATCCTGAATCGATGCTCTCCACAGCTGGTCACTGGATATGCCAGCCTTGGTCTCCCTGCAGGAACCCGGTGTAGATCTGTGGGAGACATTGCCTTTGACTAGCCCTCAGGAAACTTCTTGAAGATACAAGCAATCCAGAGTTTATGGCTGCCTCTACTGGACCCAGGTGCTCATGGAAATAACAAGCTAAACACCTAGGCTGGCTTTTACCCAGTCTGGATCTGAGGGACAGTCCACTTAAAAAGCCAAGTTCCCTGAGTCCCGCCTCCTGCAGTCTCTGTCTGCTGGCTGCTTGTTGGGCCCAGCTACTGAAAAAACCTTTGCTATAATCTGGAGCCTTAGGCAATTCAGGTATTAGGAAGGGTGGTTTGTGTGGCTCAGCTCCTTGGCACCAGGAGGTGAAAACAGTCTTTCCTGGCTGTTTTCACAGACCTCAGGAGGGTGTGGCCTCTGAGACCCAGATGTGTGGTGTGCCGGCAGTCTGGGAAGTTTCCACTGAGTCTCCCATGAGGCAGAATTACCAGTCTTAGACTAAGGCACATGTGGGGGAAAGCTCTGGCCTCAATACCAGAACATTGAGTCACTGATGTGGCTTTGGCTTCCTGGCTTCTCAGAATAACCATGTTTTCATGAATGGGACACGAGGGATTCCTGAGGGCGGAGCAGTTGCTTTTCCCCAGGCAGAGGCCACTCAGAGGGGACTGTTCCACCCAAAGAAGAGGGTGATTGCAGTATTGGAGGACTCAGCACAGGGATTCCATTGATGGTGCCGCACAGTGTCTCTCCTGGGCCTCCGACTTAAACTCTCCTCACAAAATTCTAGTCCTCTCAGATACCCCTCCACCAGAGCCCCAGGCAAGTGGCTGTGAACGAGATTTTCTATGCGGGCCATTTAAGATGGAGCCTTTGTCTCTGAGAGCTTCATCTCTCGCAGACAGAAACCCTGCTCTTTTTACCACCAGCTGCTGTCTGAGCACCTCGTCTAGGCTCTGGGGCTCTAGACTGGGGCTTCGAGCCCGGGGCTGAGGACACTCGCCTCTCAGGGTGACCCTCCTTACAGTGAGAGTCCCTCCAGACCCTCAGCCACCATTGCTCCTGGGAGCGGGGCAGCCCTTTCTGCATCTCTGCCCTTCCTACCAGTCACGGTGTGGCTTCTTCTGTGATCCTTGGTTATAGACTCCTCTTCATTTAGTCCAAAATTGGTTTTTCAAGATGATTGTTCTTAAATAAATTGTTATCCAGTTTGGTCCTGGGAGGTGGCAGTTGGAACATCCACCCACTCCATCGCCATATTGAAGTCCCTAATCTAGATTATTGAATTACAGGAAATTTAATTATTTTCACTGATGTTATTCTATAATTTCCAGATTTCTTAAAATAACAATATATTACTTTAATAATAATAAAAAATTTTAAAAGTTTTAGAAGAAAACCAAGAATACTCCATCTAGTCTCTTTGCTGTTGAGAGAAAGTGAAGTTAAAGGTTCTTTGGTTCCGTTCTACCTTCACATCTCCATCAGGGGCAATGTTAATGGCATAGACTTGGTCTTTTTTCTGCACTGGATTGTTATTAAGAATTTCTATTTTAGGAAAATGGTCTAACTCCTGTCATCTTTATTGCCTCCTTTCTTCTGTTTCCTAACCTTACTATCTCATTTTCTCTACCTTAAACACTCATAATTGGATTGTCTTAAATATATTGTAGTTTTTTAAGTTACTAATGTACATTTTAAGTTTATTGTACATTTTTATTTACATGCAACTACAGATTTACCAGTTTGAACTGGATTCTGAAATATTTTGTGAACATCTTTCAAAGTTTTTGTAGTGACAAATATAATATCTGTGAAAGAAGTTAAAGGTGTATAATTGGATTTTATGAATAAGTAAGGGGAAAATTATCCTGATTACCTATACTTAACACCAGTCTAGCTTTTAGGCCTTTTGCTATGTAAACAGTCATTTAATTTAATTTAATTACTAATTACAGTGATTTTAAACACCTGAATTTCCTTTGCACTATCTATAAAAATCTTTAGGAAACAAGAATTAATGTATGCATCATGTTGAAATGGAATGAAGTGGGTGCGAATGTAGATATTACTTATACTTTTATGAATCTCAGCTATACTAAATTCTTCTTAGAATAGAAATTATGTAAGCAATATTGCCAGAACTTAAACACAATTTTAATGACAGAATTTTTTTGAATGAGTATTTTAAAACATAGGTATTTTAAATGTCAAAGCACAGATAATTTGGTCAAATTAAATAGTTTGTGTAAGAGAGGACAGTAGATACTATGTTCTTGAATATACCAAAGAGATTGAAATGATTTTTTTCTCTAATCACTGTGTAAACATTTATCAAGCATCCAAGAGCTGAAGCCATATTCACTCTATTAAAAATGGAATTATAAAACATATTGGCTGGTATCTTATATTAATATAATAAAATTTTGACAGATGATTGCTGCTATTAAAGCAGCAATATAAAAATATTGCTTAAGGTTAGAGGCAAAAAAAAATCTTCAGCGCAGCTTTATTTAGGAAATAGGGTGAATAAAACGACACAAGTGTTTCTAATTTTGTCACCATCTCCCAGTAGGTTAAAGATGTTATGTTTTGCCCAACTGAGGTCATAATTACTTGGTAAGTTTGTTAGTTTACTTGGAAGGAAGCTTTTAACTTAATATTATAGGTGTGATATAGACAGCTTTACATTTTCATCCACCAAAATGAGGTGGACCAAACAAGTGGCCTTACTGCAATGGCATTTGGCTTTCTTAATTGAAGCTTATTATCTGTTTCAAAATTGTCACGTACTTTGGATTCTCCTGAATTCAAATCCTAAATGTAACTCTATTTTCACTGTGATGCTATCTCAAAATTCTGGTGCTGTTCCCAGGTGTACTTTGTTTATATTATCAAAAAATTGTTTTTTCACTTGGCTTGTGGTGGCACAGTGCATAAAGCATTGACCTGGAATGCTGAGATGGCCTGTTCGAAACCCTAGGCTTGCCCAGTCAAGGCATATACTACAAGCAATCAATGACCAGCTAAAAAGTGAAGCAGTTATGAGTTGAGTTGATACTTCTTGCTCTACCTCCCCTCTTTGTAAAATCTATAAATCTTAAAATTTTTTTCTAATGACCTCATTCTACAATGCACTTAAAAGATAGAATTAAATTAAAGCCACTGACATTTCCTTGTCCTAAAATACTAAAAACTTTGTGAAGTAAGCAATTCTTATTCTTTTTATTTGAGAACACTGTAAATCTTTATCTTTTGAACATTGATGTTTATTATCCAGAGTAAAGGCAAAGACTCAATTAAGTCATTAATTCTGAAGTATAAGAAGTATTTAAAGTATGCTTATGATGTGTCTAATTAAGCATTTTGTTTCAAAAAGTAGTTTTACTTTGTTGTTCATCTTTCTAGGGGCAGACATTCATTTTTTCCTTTATATTAGCAGAGAATGCAATACATATTTTCAATATTTTAAGTAATGATAAAATATATGTAAGAAATGTTTAGTTCTTTATATTTTATCAATTAAATATGAATTGACCATAAAAACCATAACTTTAATAATAAAGATTTCTACAGTGAGTGTTTTAAGCATTAAACACTTCATTTTAGATAGAATGTCAATCTAAATGTTTCCATTCTGCCCTTGACTTTAAAGAGAAATAGGTTCATTCAGTTTTCTATAGGAGCATTATTTAATGATGTCAAGTGTTTGTACTGATGGATGATACAAGGTGCTCCCTGTAGCCTGACCAGGCGGTGGCACATTGGATAAAGTATCAGCCAGTGATGTTGAGTATCCAGGTTTTAAAACTGAGGTTGCTGGCTTGAGCTCGGGCTCATCCAGCTTGAGCATGGGATTGCCAGCTTGAGTGTAGGATCACAGACATGACCCCATGGTCGCTGGCTTGAGCCCAAATGTTGCTGGCTTGAAGTCCAAGGTCACTGGCTTGAGTTCACAGTTGCTGGCTTAAGCAAGGGATCATTGGCTCTGCTGGAGCCCTCTGCGGCAAGGCTCATATGAGAAAGCAACCAATGAACAACTAAGGACCTGCAACAAAGAATCAATGCTTTTTTATCTCTCTCCCTTCCTGTCTGTCTCTCCCTCCCTTTCTCTCACTTAAAAAAATGTGCTTCTTGTAAAAATTTCCTATGTTAATTTATGGTCAGTGTGTGAGTAATATATCCCCAGACACTGTGTTCTTTATATATAGGGTTGGCAACAGTAGGTTTACAGTTGTGGGTGCATGAAAGTTTATTCTTGTCTATTCCTATTTACTAAATATTGTATTATTTATTTGTATTACAACTGTAAACTTACTTTTGTCCAAACTGGTATTTTTCAAATTAATTTTTCAGCCAGTGTTTATTTAGAAAAAAGCTTTTATTTATTTATCTAATTTCAACACATGTTCAGGAAAAGACTGAAACCTGGTTGTTATAATGTTAGAAACAGGTGTAGCCTCTCCGGAAAACATGTTGCACAACATAAGTGAGGTGCTTGAGTGTGGCTTGATGCTGAGGGGCTATGCCACTGCATACAAGTCAACTGTTTAATCACTTTCACTACTATTTAATCGCTTGGTGATCAGGAAATAAAGGTTTAAGTAGTTTATATGTTAATATAATGGTTTATTACTTAGAATTTTAATGTGTTTTGTGGAATTTATTGTGTTGGGGTTAATGTGTAATAAATACTGGTATTTCCCATTCAATAAAACAGGAAGAAAAGACTACTGATTATCTTTTTCATGTCTGATTTTCAGGAGCTCTATATACGATATTCAGTGGGAGATGTCTGACTCTGTTTTGGAAGTATGATATAGTATAGTGGAAAAACACAGGCTTTGGCATCCATGATCCTTAGTTCAAATTTTGTCACAGCTACCTTATATATAGTTTCATGTGTTGTGCCTTACTTTTCTCCCAGGCAGACTGGGGACAGGGAAGGTAGCTATGGTACATGTGTTACAGATAATGATCCTCAGGTCTTGAGGAGTTATGCTTTGTTGAATGAGATGCCTGTAGCAAATGGCCCACTTTTGTGTCTCCAAGTAAGGTTTTACATATCTGATTATATATGAGTGCCCCAAATTCGTTTTTACTCATTAATTAGTAAGTTTTTTGTTTAGAGTAAATGTTATACATCTAAAGGATCATGTGGAAGGTGTAATATGTCGTGTTATAATTGGGGAAATAAGTGTGATAGGACATAGAAAAAAACAAAACAAAACAAATATAGATTGTATATTTAGTCAATTAAACTCCTAAAAAGTGTTATAATTTATGTGAAAGAAAACTGGAAGCCATCATATTTTTCTTAGAATCTAATGCTATGAAAAACTACATTTTTTTGTTTTAAAGGGATTATGGATCTTAATGAGTGTCCACTTCAATGTGCCAAAATTTATAATTAGGAAAAATAATTAAACAAAACAATATAATTACCTATTGATACTTAATGGAGATACTTATGTATTTGTTAAGTTTGGAAGGTGGAAAACTTAGTTCTGTGTCTTAATTCATTCCACTTGTTTTTAAGTGAGAATTAGGTATAATCAGTTTTAATCACCCATTATGCTTATTTAGCTTCTCTATTTATAAATAAAATGGTATATATTTCATGATTTTCTAAGCTGACATTTTTAGTTAACAATATATTTTGAATATTTTTTCATATCATTAAATATTTTTCTATGGCTGCAATTTAATAGACATACTATAGAATAAATTCTACCACAATTTATCTAATATATTGTTGAACATTGAAATAGTTTAATTCCTTCCTCTTCTTCCCTCCCTCCTTTCTTTTCTTTCCCTCCCTCCTTCCTTTCCTCCCTCCCTTCCTTCCTTCCTTCCTTCCTTCCTTCCTTCCTTCCTTCCTTCCTTCCTTCCCTCCTTCCTTCCTCAAATACTAAAAAGACTGCTGCTGTGAAAACATTTGCTAACTATAGCACATGGTTTACTATGTTCCAGCTAAGTGTTTTATAATATATTCTTATTTAAACATCACCTATGATTTAGAACCTATAACCATAATCCTGTTTCACAGATAAAGAAACTGAGACTGAGAGCAGGATTTAAAGCATCTATGGCTTCAAAGCTTGCTATCTTAATCAGTAAGCATAGTGCCTTTCTTTAAGAAAAATAGAGCTACACTGTGATTGAACACTATAATTAGTATGGTTGAATAGGAGATTTATTGAGGAAGATATTGACTTTGATGATTAATTATGAAGCTCAAGATGCAAAAAAGGAATCAGTTTCTGCCTTCTCTTTTTTAAACCCAAGCTACTGCAGGTTCCTACACTATACAATTTCTTTCTCTGTCTCTCTGTATCTCACTTTAATTTTAATAGTTTGATTCCTCTGTTATCAGGTAACCATAGTTCAATAAGATTTTCCATAATATAATGCAAATATAAGATGATAGGTGATTGCATCGTAAAATTGTGAACAATTTTAGTTTGGGTGTCAGGAAAAGGAATATCTGTAGCAATTAAGGTAAAAGGGCAGAACAATTTGGAATGATTCACCACCTAAATGAGTCTTCCTGCTGTTCTGTTTTACCCTTTTTTGAAAAAGATTTAGAATATTTTGAGAAACTGATGCTAAATTTTCTTATAATTTTAGCAAGTATACATAACAATTGTATCTTTTTCTTTACAGGTCAGCAGTAGCATTTATTTGAATGTTTAATATAATTGAAAAAATAGATAACATTCTTCTTTTGGTTGCCCCTTTTCATTATAAAAAATATATTCTTGTTCCTTAAGTAAAATGAATACATTTTCTTTATTAAGAAACAAGCAGTTTTAGAAAATATTAATCTGTTTTTCAAATCTAGCAGTTATCTTTCTTAAATACAACAAATCACAGAATTGTTTAATGCTTTCTTAGTAAATAATTAATATTAAAGAGAGCATGATAGCTGTGAAGCTAATTTTTTTAGAGTACTGTATGTGATTTTGAAAAGCAAGGCTTCCTATATTGAATGGAATTATAACATTTATAGTGCTTTTTTATAGAAATGCATTTTACTTCTATAACAATCTGTAATTACATTATGAAAACAAACTTGAAACCATATATTTTTATTTTAAAATGTTCATAATGATGTTCAAAACGTTACAAATTACTTTTTGTTTTGGCCTTTTTATTTCCCTGACTGAAACTTAAATTTCTTATTCATTGACCCACATGAAATTATAGACCAAGAAGTACCATGAATAGTAGTAGTATATTGAATTTTTAAAAAAATGCAACTTTAGGACTGGAAGATGGCAGTGGAGTAGGTGGACGCACAGACAACCAGCTCTCAAACCAGCAAAATTGGAATACAAATCAATTTAGGAAAAATCAGCATGAAAAACCAAGTCTGGACTATAAAAACAGCTCTCAAAAACCAAGGAGCAAAGAAGAAGCCACAAGAAACCTGGTAGGGAGTGCCTGAATCTCCCCTGCTTACAGGAATGGAGGGGGGGTGGTGAGGCTGAAAGCCCAGAGGGGATCTCACTCCAGGGAAAAGAGCAGAAAATACTGCTCACAGCCACTTGCCTGGCAACCAGGGAGTGAGGTGTGTTGGAAAGACCAGCTTATCTCCCAAGTGGAAAGGAAAGAGAGAGGGACAAACTGTGAGGGGCTAAGGAATGCAGGAGACAAACTAAAAGAAGCTGACTCATCCGTGCTGGAGGTGGCCAAAGCTGGGGGAGGGACTGATCCTTCCCCACAAAACAGTACTGAATTGCTTCCAGATCAGAGATCTCCAGACATTTCTCCAGTTCCAATCAATGCAACAAGACACAGCTGAAAACAAGAAGTGGGGAGGAGGGGCAGTAACTCAGGTTTTCATGGAGATTTGAGATATACCTCCCCCTACTGAAGCTGAGAAAACACCCTGCCCCCAGAGAGATTAGTTGGTGGAAGAGGACTTCAGAGTCTCAGGTTATACCCACTGCATTCTGGAATACAGTTTCAAGGAAGCCCCTTGCTGAGATCAGTAAACAAGACTATCACCTGTTAAGAAAACAAACAAATCAAGATTTCAAAGCTGCCCAATTCCGAAAGTGGATTACAAATAATAGCTGATACCAACCCAAGAAGACCTAGAAATAACACAATTGAAAACTGGAGGCAGACAACACCAAGCCTAGACTCAACCAACTCTACAAACAAAAAACCCAAACACAGACAATGAGAAGACCAAAAAGTGCAATCCAAATGAAAACACAAGAGAAACCTTCATGAGATGAACTGAGTGATATGGAAATAACCAAACTTCCAGATGCAGAGTTCAAAATAATGATTGTAAGGATGCTTAGGGATCTTAGAACAACAATGGATGGTCATTATGAACACTTAAATAAAGAAATAGCAAGTATAAAAAAGAATCAGTTGGAGATGACAAATACAATATCAGAAATAAAGACCACAATGGAAGGAATTAAAAACAGGATAGATAGAGCTGAGGATTGAATCAACGAGTTGGAGGACAACTGGAATGAAGGCATGAAAGCAGAGAAGAAAAAAGAAAAGAGACTGAAATAGTCTGAGGAAACTCTTAGAGAGCTCTGTGACAACATGAAGAGAAATAACATCCGCATCATAGCGGTTCCTGAAGAAGAAGAAAAAGAACAAGGAATAGAGACTTTGTTCATTCATATCATAGCTGAAAACTTCCCTAAATTAATGCAGGAGAAACTCACAAGTTCAAGAAGCACAGAGGACTCCATTAAAGAGAAACCCAAAGAAACCTACACCAAGACACATCATAATTAAAATACCAAAGCTAAGCGATAAAGAGAAAATATTAAAAGCTGCAAGAGAAATAAAAGCTATCACCTACAAAGGAGCGCCCATAGGGATGACATCTGGCTTCTCAACAGAAACACTTGAAGCCAGAAGGGAATGGCAAGAAATATTCAAAGTAATGCAGAACAAGAACCTACAACCAAGACTATTTTATCCAGCAAGGCTATCATTTAAAATGGAAGGAGAAATAAAAAGCTTCCCAGACAAAAAAACAACTCAAGGAATTCATTCCAACCAAACCAATGCTGCAGGAAATGTTAAGGGGCCTGTTGTTAACAGATCAAAGTGGGAAAAGAATATGGCAAAAAAAGAATACAGCTTTAAAGAATAAAATGGCAATAAACAACTACATATCAATAATAACCTTAAATGTAAATGGATTAAATGATCCAATCAAAAGACATAGGGTAGCTGCATGGATAAGAGAACAGGACCCGTACATATGCTGTCTATAAGAGACACACCTTAGCACAAAAGATACATATACATTGAAGGTAAAAGGATGGGAAAAAAAATTTTATGCAAATGGAAATGAAAAAAAAGCTGGGGTAGCAATACTCATATCAGACAAATTGGACTTTAAAACAAAGAATATAGTAAGAGATAAAAAAAAAGGCCATTATTTAGTGATAAAGGGAGTAATCCAAAAGGAAGATATAACTATTTTATTTTTTTTTTATTTTATTTTAAAATTATTTTTATTTATTTATTCATTTTAGAGGAGAGAGAGAGAGAGAGAGAGAGAGAGAGAAGGGGGGAGGAGCAGGAAGTTTCAACTCTCATATGTGCCTTGACCGGGCAAGCCCAGGGTTTTGAACTGACAACCTCAGCATTCCAGGTCAATGCTTTATCCACTGCACCACCACAGGTCAGGCATAACTATTATAAATATCTATGCACCTAATATAGGAACACCTAAATATATAAAGCAGACTTTGATGGATTTAAAGGGCGAGATCAACAGCAATACTATAATAGTAGGGGATTTCAATACCCCACTAACATCACTAGATAGATCCTCAAGAAAGAAAATTAACAAAAAAACAGCAGACTTATTGGACTCACTAGATCAACTCGATTTAATAAATATCTTCAGAACCTTTCACCCTAAAGCAGCAGAATATACATTCTTTTCAAGTGCTCATGGTACATTCTCTAGGATAAACCACATGTTAGGGCACAAAAGTGGTCTCAACAAATTTTAGAAGATTGAAATCATATCAAGCACTTTCTCTGATCACAATGGCACGAAACTAGAAATGAACCACAAAAGAAAAGCTCAAAAATTCTCAAACACATGGAAACTAAATAGCAGATTGTTAAATTACAAATGGATTAAGAATGAGATCAAAGAAGAAAAGAAAATTTCTAGAAACGAATGACAATAAGCATACATCAACTCAAAATTTATGGGACACAGCAAAAGCAGTACTGAGAGGGAAGTTTATAGCACTACAAGCACACTTTAAGAAGCTAGAAAAAGCTCAAATAAACAACTTAACCCTGCATCTAAAAGAACTAGAAAAAGAACAGCAAGTAAAGCCCAAATGTAGTAGAAGGAAGGAAATAATAAAGATCAGAGCAGAAATAAATGACATAGAACAGCGGTTCTCAACCTGTGGGTCACGACCCCGGTAGAGGTCGAACGACCAAAACACAGGGGTCGCCTAAAACCATCGGAAAATACATATTTATTATACAATACATTTTAAAAATATGTATTTCCAATGGCTTTAGGCGACCCCTGTGGTTTGGTCGTTCGATCCCCGCCGGGGTCACGACAAACAGCTTGAGAACCGCTGACACAGAGGAGAAAGAAACAATACAGAGGATCAATGAAACTAGGAACTGGTTCTTTGAAAAGGTAAACAAGATTGCCAGACCTGTGGTGGAACAGTGGATAAAGCAACGACCTGGAAATGCTGAGGTCACCGGTTTGAAACCCTGGGCTTGCCTGGTCAAGGCACATATGGGAGTTGATGCTTCCAGCTCCTCCTCCCTTCTCTCTCTGTCTGTCTCTCTCTGCTCTCTCTCTCCTCTCTAAAAATGAATAAATAAAAAAAGAGATATAAAAAAACGTTAAAACTTAAAAAAAAAAAGAAAAGGTAAACAAGACTGATGAACCTTTAACTAGAATCACCAAGAAAAAGAGAGAGAGGACTCAAATAAAGAAAATTAGAAATGAGAGTGGAGAAATAACAACTCACACAACAGAAATACAAAATATTTTAAGAAAATACTATGAAGAACTGTATGCCAAAAAATTAGACAACCTAGATGAAATGGACAAATTCCTTGAAACATACAATCTTCCAAAAATCAATCTGGAAGAATCAAAACACCTAAACAGACCAATTACACCAAATGAGATTGAAACAGTTAGCAAAAAACTCCCAACAAAGAAAAGTCTGGGGCCTGATGGCTTCACAACTGAATTCTACCAAATATTCAAAGAAGAACTAACTCCTATCCTTCTCAAACTATTTCAAAAAATTCAAGAGGAAGGAAGACTTCCAAGCTCCTTTTATGAGGTGAGCATAATTCTTATTCCAAAACCAGGCAAACACAACACAAAGAAAAAAAATTATAGGTCAATATCTCTGATGAATATAGATGCTAAAATCCTCAAGAAAATATTATTAGCAAAGCAGATCGAACAATATATGGAAAGAATCATACACCATGATCAAGTGGGATTTATTCTGGGGAGGCAAGGCTGTTACAATATTTGTAAATCAATCAATGTGATTCATCACATAAACAAAAAGAAGGAGAAAAACCATATGATAATTTCAATAGATGCAGAAAAAGCAAATAAAATCCAGCACCCATTCATGATCAAAACTCTCAGCAAAGTGGGAATACAGGGAACATACCTCAACATGATAAAAGCCATCTATGAGAAACCCACAGCCAACATCATACTCAATGGGCAAAAATTAAAAGCAATCCCCTTTAAATCAGGAACAAGGCAGGGGTGCCCCCTTTCACCACTCTTATTTAACATGGTCCTGGAAGTCCTAGCCACAGCTATCAGACAAGAAGAAGAAATAAAAGGAATTCAAGTGGGAAAAGAAGAAGTAAAACTATCATTATTTGCAGATGATATGATATTGTATATAGAAAACCCTAAAGTCTCAGTCAAAAAACTACTGGACCTGATAAATGAATTCAGCAAAGTGGCACGATATAAAATCCATACTCAGAAATCAGAGGCTTTTTTATACGCCAACAATGAACAGTCAGAAAGAGAAGTTAAGGAAACAATCTCCTTCACGATTAAAACCAAAAAAATAAAGTACCTAGGAGTAAACTTAACCAAGGAGACTAAAGACTTGTACTCGGAAAATTACAGAGCATTGATAAAAGAAATCAAGGAAGATACAAACAAGTGGAAGCATATACCGTGCTCATGGTTAGGAAGAATAAACATCATTAAAATGTCTATATTACCCAAAGCAATCTATAAATTCAATGCAATACCAATTAAAATACCAATGACATACTTCAAAGATATAGATCACATATTCCAAAAATTTATATGGAACCAAAAAAGAACACGAATAGCCTCAGCAATCTTAAAAAAGAAGAATAAAGTGGGAGGTATCACACTTCCTGATATCAAGTTATATTACAAGGCATTGTACTCAAAACAGCCTGGTACTGGCATAAGAACAGGCATATAGATCAATGGATCAGAACAGAGAACCCAGAAATAAACCCACAGCTCTCTGGACAACTGGTATTTGACAAAGGAGGTAAGGAAATACAATGGAGTAAAGACAGCCTCTTTAACAAATGGTGTTGGGTAAATTGGACAGCTACCTGCAAAAAAATGAAACTAGATCACCAGCTTACACCACTCACAAAAATAAACTCAAAATGGATAAAAGACTTAAATGTAGGCCGTGAAACCATAAGCATCTTAGAAGAAAACATAGGCAGTAAGCTCTTCAACATCTCTCAGAGCAATATATTTGCTGATTTATCTCCACAGGGAAATGAAATAAAAGACATGATAAACAAATGGGACTATATCAAACTAAAAAGCTTTTGCACAGCTAAAGACAATAAGAACAGAATAAAAAGACAAACTACACAATGGGAGAACATATTTGGCAATACGTCTGATAAGGGGTCAATAACCAGAATTTATAAAGAACTTGTAAATCTCAACACCAGGAAGACAAACAATCCAATCAAAAAATGGCAAAAAGAAATTAATAGACACTTGTCCCAATAGGCATATGAAAAAATGCTCAACATCACTAATCATTAGAGAAATGCAAATTAAAACCACAATGAGATACCACCTCACACCAGCCAGAATGGCGCTCATCAACGAAACAACACAGAATAAGTGCAAGTGAGAATGTGGAGAAAAGGGAACCCTCCTGCACTGCTGGTGGGAATGCAGACTGGTGCAGCCACTGTGGAAAACAGTATGGAGATTCCTCAAAAAACTGAAAATCGAACTGCCTTTTGACCCAGCTATCCGACTTTTAGGAGTATACCCCCAAAACACCATAGATCTGCTCCAAAAGGAGAAATGCACCCGCATGTTTGTGGCAGCATTGTTCACAATAGCGAAGACCTGGAAACAGCGCAAGTGTCCGTCAGAGGACGAGTGGATTAAAAAGCTTTGGTACATATATACTATGGAATACTACTCAACCATAAGAAATGATGACATCGGATCATTTACAATAACATGGATGGACCTTGATAACATTATACGGAGTGAAATAAGTAAATCAGAAAATACTAAGAACTATATAATCCATAGATAGATGGGACATAAAAATGAGACTCAGAGACATGAACAAGAATGCTATCCCCATCATGCCCGGGCAACAGGGGTGGAGAGGTGGTTGGAGGGGGGATGGGGTGAGGAAGGAGAGAAGGTTGTGGGGAAGGCGAGGGGCACAAAGAAAACCAGATAGAAGGTGACAGAAGACAATTTGACTTCGGGGGAGGGATATACAGCACAATCAAATGTCAAAATAATCTGGAGATGTTTTCTCTCAACATATGTACCCTGATTTATCAATGGCACTGCATTAAATTGAATAATAAAAAAATAAAAAATGAAACTTTACTTGTAGACTATGAATATTACTGTTGTGAATATAAGAAGGCTGTTTTAGAAGTTACAACTCATGTACTATATTTTGAAAAAATTTTCAAAAAGTATCTCAAGGGCCTGTTATACTGTTCCTGTGTTTGATTAACATGGTAAGTAAGACTATGCTATGTAAAAGAAAAAAAGAGTATTATATGTTAAAATGTAAAGTTTCTTTTTAAATTTGGGGATCACGTCTTTGATTTGTTTTTTTCACTCTAAATTTTTTTTTTTTTTGTATTTTTCTGAAGCTGGAAACGGGGAGGCAGTCAGACAGACTCTGCATACGCCCATCCGGAATCCAGCCTGCACACCCACCAAGGGGCGATGCTCTGCCCATCCAGGGCGTCACTCGGTAGCGACCAGAGCCACTGTAGCACCTGGGACAGAGGCCAAGGAGCTATCCCCAGTGCCCGGGCCATCTTTGCTCCAGTGGAGTCTTGGCTGCGGGAGGGGAAGAGAGAGACAGAGAGGAAGGAGAGGGGGAGGAGTGGAGAAGCAGATGGGCGCCTTTCCTGTGTGCCCTGGCCGGGAATTGAACCCGGTACTTCTGCATGCCAGGCCGACGCTCTACCACTGAGCCAACGGGCCAGGGCCCTAAATTTTTTTTATCATAGTAAAGTTCTTTAAGAGGTACTTCATTAAGTGTTCAGTAAATATCCCATGGAATTCTCAATTTTTATGTGTTTTTTTTTTTTTATATGGAGAAATGTTTCATCCACTCCCTAGCCAGTTTCTAACATCATGGAATTGAAATCTCCAAAATCACCCCTAGGTTTAATGTACCATGAGCAGCACTCCCAAGACTCAGCATCTAGTCATGGCTCTGATCTATTTCAGACAAAGGAGAAGGTGCATCGGAGATGTCTGCGAAAAACCAAACACAAGCTTCTAGAACCCTCTTCCAGTGAAGTCACAGGAAACAATTGATTCCTACAGCAATGAGTTGTAACAACTGTGAAATATTGCCAACCAAGGAAGTTTCCTAGAAGCTCAGCACCCAGAGTTTTTACTGGGTGATGGTCATTTAGACACCCTCTGCCTGACTTATACAAAAACTGACACTAGAGAAAAGCAGGTATTTAGTATACAATATATTATATAAATAGTATAGGCAAAGTGAACCTTTCTTCAGCTTTGGGAATGGTGGGAACCCTCTTGAATTTTAAGGGTCGCTACCACTAACACATATGTCTTTGAGCAAATAACTTTTACCTTCCCAATTCTTGATTTTCTTCTTTCTTCAATAACAAGATATCTAGATAATATCAGAAATAATTTCTGATTCTCTTGTAACTGAAATCTAAGTCTATATAAATTTGTTTCTTGGTTTATGTAGATCAATAGGATCTTTTTTAATTACGTTTTACTCTAACTCCCAATGGTGATTTATTATAGATGAGGACTGGAGGCTTCTATTGCACTTAGGTTATTTCTGTTTTGATTTTTGCTATGTTTATAGTTTTCAGATCAAAATGCAAATTTGTGTCTTATATGTTAAAAATACAAGAGAAATTAAGTCATGGACTGCGTAGTCCTAAAGACAATAGGTGTGAAAGGTGACAGGGCAAGTACATAACCCCTATTTAACAGAGGAAGCCACAGTATCTTATAATAATTGACTTATAAATGTCTGCACATGTGATATATAATAGAACCTAAATAGAATATAGATAGTTCTAACTACCTGAAAGAGGTTCTTAGAGACTGTTTTTCTTGTTGTAACTTCAGTGACTGAAACATAAGTGTGGCTCAATAAATGTTAGATGGATAATAGTTGCAATTTACTCATGCTCTTGTTCAACAAACCTTTTTGAGACTTAGTTATCAAAAAATATCTTCACTCTAGTATTTTTCTATGATTTGATTGATGGTTTTTATAATTACCTTTGGTATTTTTAGTTTACCTAGGACCTGGCTTTTGCTGTTAAAAACTTTATCCCTTTTCCTTACTTAGAACATTAGTTGTGTCTTTTCCTACCAGTTTCTCCTTTACTCATCTCCTGTCTGTCAGGGTACTGGCGGCTACTGATAAATTATAACTTTTATTTGGTCTCCTGGTTCACTTTCATGAATCATTCTAGTTTTGAACAAAGAAATATGTCTCTTTGTCCCTGCTCAAGCCCTCTTTGAGATAGAAGATCCCAAAAGCATCATTTCAGAGAAAACAGTATGATAGAATAGAATAGAATAAAACAATTTGCCATTTCAAATCAGTGGCCGCTCTGGTGGAAATGTGTTCAGTTGTTCTTGTACATGGGAGAGAATTATTCTTATTTCTTACAGTGCTACTCTTATTTCTTACAGTGCTCTAAATATCCTGCACTGGCATTTTCTTCAGAATTGTCAGCTATACTTAAAGTATAGCTCTCCAAGTGCATTTAGGGAATTTTGTTTAAAATTTCTTTGGCAATATAGGAAAATTCTTTAATAATTACTTCTATTTTGAGAATATTTTTTCAAGAACTACAGGGAAAATAAGCACTGTAACTGATTTTTTGGTATTAAAGTGTACCTACTAAAATATGTCAAAAGCTGCATTTAATTGAATATAAAATTTATTCCATACTGAATATATTGTATGTTGACATTAAGACTATGTTTTAGAATTATATCTTGTAATTTTAGTAACCTTATTTAACAAAGCACATTTATAGTTCTGTGCTTTGCTCTTTGGCATGATATGAAGGAGATATTTTTAAATACCAGTAATTTGAACTTTTATGATTAAATCTATTCACACAAATTCTATGCTTTGAGATTGTGAGAGAAAATGTTAATTAGTTTTTAATTTAAACTACCAGTAACCTTAGAGTTGTGCTATTGAAATGGTTATATTTTGGGGGTCACTTGAAATAGTAGATTTGAAGAGGTTTGGAAGTGTTCATTTGAAACAGAAAACATAGAAAAGAAGAATAATGTGATATATGAGAAATATTTTTCAGCTGAGCCACAGAAATGACACAGAGTTATTGTAAGAATCTAGGCTTAGGTGGAAATCTAATTTTCAGTTTATATTTATGATCTTTGTGCTTCAATTGGGAAGCAATAATAATATATTTAGAACTTTTTGCACAGTTGTCTGCCAGTAAGCCTACAATATTACATACCTTAGTATACCAATTCTCAATATAATCTATGCGTGTAAATATAGCCTACTGTAAATATTCAGGAAGAAGCATTGAGGGTAGGAACATGCTGTTTTGTTTGGCATCTGGTGACAAAATATTCAGGACAGAAGTAGACTTTCTGTACAAGTTTAGACATAAAAATTATAACTCTTTCAACAGTGATACCAAAGTAGTTTTATAGTATTCACTACAGAGACGCACTATTTGACTCTCCTGAAACTAGTTGAAATGCAAAAGTATCTGAAAGTATTCTATCTTCAGATGTAGCCATATTTCACTCACAGCAGTCATATCTTTGTACAACAAATACTTTAAGATATAACAACAATTTAAATTTTATAATGATTTAGCAGTTTTTAAAGCAGATTTACTTTGACATTTAAAGCAAATACATTTATTTTAGCTAAAATGCTTATGTTAATTTTTTTTTCTACTGAATCTTGCATCTGAAAGAACATCTATATATTGAGTATTTTTCTTCTATTTGAACATAACCTCTTGTTTATAAAAACATAGGGACATTTTTCTGGTGCCAATGAGTCTGTCTTTAGCATGCTTATTATTTATTTCCCAAATATTTGTAAGTATATAGAATATATCTTTTGGCAATATCAGAAGTATTTTAAAGGAAGAATTTCTGTAATGAAAATGTTTAGGAAATACTCAGAAATTTTATGATAGATGAAAATGGAAACACACTAATATTATTTCATAAAGCAAATCATAATCCTAAAGAATGTGGGTCTCTTTCTCATCAAGACTAAAATGATTTATTTGAATTAATACATGTAACAATATCTAACTAAAAAACTTAAGAGTAATAAAAATATTTAAGGTTAAATCAGGAACAAGACAGGGTTGTCCACTCTCTCCACTCTTATTCAACGTGGTGCTAGAAGTTCTGGCCAGAGCAATCAGACAAGACAAAGAAATAAAAGGCATCCATATCGGAAAAGAAGAAGTAAAGCTATCACTTTTTGCTGATGATATGATCCTATACATCGAAAACCCGAAGGACTCCACAAAAAGATTATTAGAAACAATAAACCAATACAGTAAGGTCGCAGGATACAAAATTAACATACAAAAGTCCATAGCCTTTCTATATGCCAACAATGAAATATTAGAAAACGAACTCAAAAAAATAATCCCCTTCACGATTGCAACAAAAAAAATAAAATACCTAGGAATAAACATAACAAAGAACGTAAAGGACCTATATAATGAAAATTACAAAGCATTGTTAAGGGAAATCGAAAAAGATACAATGAGATGGAAAAATATTCCTTGTTCTTGGATAGGAAGAATAAATATTATCAAAATGGCCATATTACCCAAAGCAATATACAAATTTAATGCAATTCCCATCAAAATCCCTATGAGATTTTTTAAAGAAATGGAACAAAAAATCATCAGATTTATATGGAACTATAAAAAACCCCGAATAGCCAAAACAATCCTAAGGAAAAAGAATGAAGCTGGGGGCATTACAATACCTG
Source organism: Saccopteryx bilineata (assembly GCF_036850765.1). NCBI lineage: Eukaryota > Metazoa > Chordata > Mammalia > Chiroptera > Emballonuridae > Saccopteryx > Saccopteryx bilineata. The sequence continues at coordinate 81,262,308 of NC_089497.1, read as the reverse complement.
ACTTCAAACTATATTATAGGGCCACGATAATCAAAACAGCATGGTATTGGCAGAAAAATAGACACTCAGACCAATGGAACAGAATAGAAAGCCCAGAAATAAAACCACATATATATGGTCAAATAATCTTTGATAAAGGGGCCAACAACACACAATGGAGAAAAGAAAGCCTCTTCAACAAATGGTGTTGGGAAAACTGGAAAGCCACATGCAAAAGAATGAAACTCGACTACAGCCTGTCCCCGTGTACTAAAATTAATTCAAAATGGATCAAAGACCTAAATATAAGACCTGAAACAATAAAGTACATAGAAGAAGACATAGGTACTAAAATCATGGACCTGGGTTTTAAAGAACATTTTATGAACTTGACTCCAATGGCAAGAGAAGTGAAGGCAAAGATAAATGAATGGGACTACATCAGAATTAAAAGTTTTTGCTCAGCAAGAGAAACTGATATCAAAATAAACAGACAGCCAACTATATGGGAACTGATATTTTCAAACGACAGCTCAGATAAGGGCCTAATATCCAAAATTTACAAAGAACTCATAAAACTCAACAACAAACAAACAAGCAATCCAATAAAAAAATGGGAAGAGGACATGAACAGACACTTCTCCCAGGAAGAGATACAAATGGCCAACAGATATATGAAAAGATGCTCAGCTTCATTAGTTATTAGAGAAATGCAAATCAAAACTACAATGAGATACCACCTCACCCCTGTTAGATTAGCTATTATCAACAAGACGGGTAATAGCAAATGTTGGAGAGGCTGTGGAGAAAAAGGAACCCTCATTCACTGTTGGTGGGACTGTAAAGTAGTACAACCATTATGGAGGAAAGTATGGTGGTTCCTCAAAAAACTGCAAATAGAACTACCTTATGACCCAGCAATCCCTCTACTGGGTATATACCCCAAAACCTCAGAAACATTTATACGTGAAGACACATGTAGCCCCATGTTCATTGCAGCACTGTTCACAGTGGCCAAGACATGGAAACAACCAAAAAGCCCTTCAATAGAAGACTGGATAAAGAAGATGTGGCACATATACACTATGGAATACTACTCAGCCATAAGAAATGATGACATCAGATCATTTACAGCAAAATGGTGGGATCTTGATAACATTATAAGGAGTGAAATAAGCAAATCAGAAAAAAACAAGAACTACATGATTCCATACATTGGTGGAACATAAAAATGAGACTAAGAGACATGGACAAGAGTGTGGTGGTTACCAAGGGTGGGGGGGGAGGGAGGACATGGGAGGGAGGGAGGGAGAGAGTTAGGGGAAGGGGGAGGGGCACAGAGAACTAGATGGAGGGTGACGGAGGACAATCTGACTTTGGGCGAGGGGTTTGCAACATAATTTGATGACAAAATAACCTAGACATGTTTTCTTTGAATATATGTACCCTGATTTATTAATGTCATCCCATTACCATTAATAAAAATTTATTAAAAAAAAATATTTAAGGTTATAAATGTCCTCATACATACTAATTTAACTATGTTCTACAAGTTATTATATGGAGTATTCTTTTTTTTATTTGGTTTTAAGTATTTTAAAATTTTCATTACAATTTATTTTCTGACCCATGAGAAAAAAAAATGTATATATTATAAATTTGTAATCTCATTGCATTGTGATTGGTGAAGGTGATCTATGTTTTGAAATTTCTTTCGACTTAGTATATAGTTATTATTTGTTAATATTTTATATGTACTTGAGAAGTATATGTTATTCTCTGATTTTTTATTGTATAGTCTAGAAATATTAATTGAAATAATTTTGCTAATTTTATTGTTATAAATTTCTATAACTATTAGTTAGTCTATTGATATTTCAGTGAGGTATGTCAGTCTCAATAGTGTTGATTTGTTAATTTCTCCTTTTATATTTCACAATTAATGCTTTAGATATTTGGAAGCTTTTAAATTATGTGCATATAACTTAGAATTATATATGATACATATTACTAGTGAATTGAATGTTTTATCATGAAATTGCTATTTTATCTCTAATAATAATTTAGTTTTTTTATTGTCTAAAATGTATTTAGTTATACCAGATTTCTGTCTATTTCCACCCAGACATTGAAAATCTGTATGTTATACATTTGTATTGTGAGCCTATACTGTACTGTTTTGGAATAAAAATATTATATTTATTTACTTTTGTTATTTTAAATTAATAGTTTGCATTTTTCTTTGTGTGCAGTTTAAGTTAATAAATTCAGTGGAAGTACAGAGAGGTTCCATATATCTCCTGCAACTTCTCGTTTTTTCCCATTACTAACAACTACATTAGTATGGCATAGTTGTTGCAATTGAAGATCCAATATTGACACACTATTATTAACTTAAGTCTGTTGGTAACTTTAGGGATCACTCTTAATGTTGTTTATTCTATGGGTTTTGGCCAAAATATGATGACACATATCCACTATCGTAGTATAATACCAAATAGATATATTGACCTTCAAAATCCCCTGTGCTCTACCTATGCAAACCTCCCTCCCTTATCTTTTTACTTTCTCCCTAGTTTTGTCTTTTCCACAATGTCATGTAATTGGAATCATGTAAGATGCAGCCTTTTCAGATTGTTTTTTCCACATTGCTGAATAATATTCCATTGTATGGGTATTTCAGTTTCTTTCTCCATTCACCCATTGAAGGACATCTTAGGTTCTTCCAAATTTTCTTGACTCTAAGTAAAGCTGCTATAGCCATTCAACAATAGATTTTTGTATGAACATGAATTTCAACTAGAGTGTGGTTGTTAAATCATATTGTAAGAGTTTAATTTTGTAAGAAACTGCCAAACTATCTTCAAAGGCAACTGTACCATTTTGCATTTCCGCAGCAATGAGTGTTCCTGTTGCTTCTTCACATCCTTGTCAGCATCTGGTATTGTTAATGTTTTGGATTTTCATGTAGCTGTAGTTTAGAAAAAAATGTGGTTGGATATTTTCTTTTATATAAATGATGAATGATTACATTTATATTCATTTTGATTATTGTTGTTTATATTACTGACCGTTTTTTATCTGTTCATATAAGCTATTTTTTATCAGACTGGATTTGCTCTTTTTTTGCTTCATGTTGATGAAATTGTTATTTATTTATTTTTTAGTCTCAGAATCTCCCTGCTGTGTTCTAGAACTATTATTTTTGTGTATATTCTTGAAAGTTCTATGTATGCTTAAAGACTAAAGTTACATAGTAATTTAGGACTGGGATCTTAGAACACTTTGATATGATTAGCCTTCTGATTTACTTGTTAGTTTGGATTTCCTTTCAATTAAATTTTTTAAATGCTTTCAGTTTTGATATAATTTTATATACAAATAATGTTTGTGCAGATTTATTTTATAAAAAGACAGTTTATTTAACAATTCCATTTTGGTGATTGTTCCTTTGAACATGTTGAAGATATTATTTTATAGTTTTCTGGCTAACCTTCTTGATGTAGAGGAATCTATTACCAGTGTGCCTATTATTCAGTTTTAGAGAATTTAAGTTGCCATTTACCTTTGTCTGTTTATCTGAGATTTCAACATAATGTGCCTAAGTTTGGATTCTTTTAATTGCTATCACTATCTGAATATTTTTTGTCATTATTGCTTCAAATATAGACTTTTTACCCTTTAATTTACACTCTCCTCTGACTCTCTGTTTAAAATTATCTTAGTTCTTCACATTCTACTGTATGTATTTCTAATTTTTCCAACTTTTTTTCTATCTTGTTTACTCTTTGTGCCCCAATTGCATTATTTCTTCAAATCTGTCTTTCTCATCACTGATTTATTCTTCAGTGCTGTCTAATATGTTGCTTAACACTTCTCTTTTGTTTTATTTTCAACTACAGTATTTTTATTTACAAAAGTTCTGTTGGCTTGTTTTTCAAATCTGTTGATATTTGGGGGGTTTATTATAGTATATAAGGGTTCTACCCCATGATTTATTTTAAACAAAATAACAAAATAAAGGGCATGTTTTATTGAGAATATATTTTGCCTAGACCTAAATTGACTCTGATATGTGCATACATAAAGGCTAACACTTTCATGGCCATTTCCCATTGCCATCTGATTTTCCAATGCTTTGAGAACTGTCTATGTCATACTAGAACACACTAAAATTCCTTTGGCCTTCATTAAAGAATACAAGATTGGTATGGCTGAAATACATGTATCCAGGATACGTTATAACATACAATTTTATACTATTCCAGTTTGACATGAGCCATGATTATTTTTATTTTTTTCTTTTGATAAAATTAAAGTTATAAAATCATATGAAGATTTAGGTTATATATATTTTAAGTAAGCAGTTACATAAATTTAGAACATATTTTTAAACTTTAAAATCAGTATGGGATTTCTCTAACATGTTTAATTTTTAAAAAGTTACTGCTAGCATTTAAAAATAGATTTCTACTTAATGCTTATAGAGTATGTTATATCAGCTTTTCAATTATAATAAGACATCAGTCACAGAATATATGATTAGAGCATTTTTTTCAAATAGATTTTATTTGAGCTTAATTGAACTGCAAGGTTTTTTTATTTTTTATTTTTTTATTTTTTTACAGGGACAGAGAGAGAATCAGAGAGAGGGACAGATAGAGACAGACAGACAGGAACAGAGAGAGATGAGAAGCATCAATTATCAGTTTTTTGTTGCGACACCTTAGTGTTCATTGATTGCTTTCTCATATGTGCCTTGATCACAGATCTTCAGCAGACCAAGTAACCCCTTGCTCAAGCCAGTGTCCTTGGCTCCAAGCTGGTGAGCTTTTTTTTTGCTCAAGCCAGATGAGCCCTTGCTCAAGTTGGCAACCTTGGGGTCTCGAACCTGGGTCCTCAGCATCCCAGTCTGATGCTCTATCCACTGTGCCTCTGCCTGGTCAGACTGAACTGCAAGTTTTATTACATGTTTTATTTCTAATACATTCCAAGTATTACCTTACCGAAATTTTAAGCATTTGATTTAATAATGCTAAATTAGTCATTAATTTTGACAATAATATTAGAAGGCACTTGAACTTAATCAAAAGACTCAGGACTAGTTTTAAATTATATTTCTGCTTAAAAATAAATAAGTAAACCTGTATGATCATATATCAGTTATTGAGTATTTATTAATATCAATTTTGTCATTTATCAGATGAGGACAATAGTATTACTTTAATGTCAAATAAAAAATAGTCTTATATAGTACGTAGTAACCACCATTTTCCCAAGAAGTGAAAGTTGTGTTAGTTTTAGAATAATAATAAATAAATAAACAGGTACTTCTGATATTTTGCATCATTTGAATATTTTCTTTGAAGGTTGCGTAAACTTTACTACAAATGTGAAATCTAAAATAAAAATTATCTCTGCTATGTTTTTCAATTTATTTCTGTGTCCTGGGAGTAAGTGTTTACAACCATTTTGCAGGTGTAAATCTATATAATATAATTGGGTAGGCAATGTCTACCTGTTCATACATTTTAAGTGTTCAGAACAAATTGTTTCATTGATCTAGTGTTCACAAATACACTAATCTCTACTTTTTTCTGTCCTTTATCATTGACACAGCAAATTAATAATTTATCATTTATATATCGATTACATATGAACTCTGAAAATATCACAACCCAGGTCTTATGAGTTATAAGACATCACTTTTGGAGATACAAGTAAGTTTTGTCAGTCCAGTAACAAAGTTTAGAATTTAGTTTTTCTGAATCTGTTACATGGGATGTTTTTTTGCCACAGCATATTGCTTGCCATAAAACATGATCTCTGAGCTGAATTTCATACACATATAAAATGTTCAAATATAGTGAGTGAGTGAATGATTTAGTAACAGTTTACAACAAAGAAGATAAGTGAAAAGGACTTCTGCGTTTAACAAGGCAATGCATGATTAATTTTCAGATCATGCTTAGCAATCCAGAGGACACTATAACTTGTTTTATGATTTTATTAGCGCTGTTGTATGTCTCTATCTCTGGAACGTGTCTGCTTTGGGACAAGTCTTATTTCCTACTTTGACTGTAAGCTCATATTGGTAGGAACTATTATTTTTAGTTCTCTATATCCCCATGAGATATAACATAAGGCATAATTATTGAAATCTTTGTGGATTAGTCCTCATAATTATTATTATTCCTTTTTAAAAAGTAAGATATTTTCTAAGATATAGCTAAATTAGCTTTTATGTAGAATTCTCTTTAAATTATACTATAATTAAATCTATATTGAAAGTTTTCAACATCTTAAAAAATAAGACACATCATGCATACTACATCTTCTCAGTCAAAAAATATGCCACTATTTGATCATATTATAGTTTTTATAAATGTTATTAATTATATTATAAACAAAAAGATTCTAATATTTGCTAACAAAAATGTTGAAGAAAGCATATTACACATATACAAGCGCATTATATTTCTATATTTTTTCTATAAGAAATACTCCTTTTAATAAAGAGAAAATATTGATCCAAGTAGAACTTCTTAAATGTGTAAAATAAATCATTTAAATATAATGTGGAAATTAAAGATATTCAGTGTGACATTTTAAAAATCATCCTATTTAAGAATAACTTTCATATAAAAAGCACTCATGTTAAGTGTGCAGTTCAATGAATTTTGCAAATATGTATACCCTTGTATCACCACATATTTAAAATGCCTAGTTGTTTTAAAGTTCTTATTTACTAATGCCATAATCTGTCATTTTAGGACCTACTTTTATTGTCTGATTTTTCTCTTGGTGATGTTTCCCTGACTGTATGCATGTCTAATTCCTTTGATTAGGGAATTGTGAGTGTTACACTGCTAAATATGAAATTTGTGGCCCTGGCAGGTTGGCTCAGTGGTGGAACATTGGCCTGGCATGTGGATATCCCAGATTTGATTCCCAGTCAGGGCACGCAGGAGAAGCAACCATCTGCTTCTCTACTCCTCACCCTCTCCCTTCTCTCTCTCTCTCTCTCTCTCTCTCTCTCTCTCTCTCTCCTCCTCCTCCTGCAGCCATTACTTGGTTGGAGGAAGTTGGCCCCAGGTGCTGAGGATGGATCCATGGCCTGGTCTCAGGAGATAAAATAGCTTGGTTGTCGAGCAACAGAGCAATGGCTCCACATGGGCAGAGCATTGCCTGATAGAAGGCTTGCCAGTTGGATTCCTGTCTGGGTGCATGTGGGAGTCTGTCTCTCTGCCTCTCCATTTTTCACTTAAAGAAAAAAAAATGAAACTTGTGGTTTTAAAGATTGTTGATTTGGTAGCCATTTAAATAGTAAGCTATTCAGACAGGTTTAACCTTATGTGTATTTAATTTATTCAGAGGTAAGTTTAACCTTACCTCTACTGCTATAGTGGACTACTTTTGGGTTCTCAATTGAATGCCTTGGGTATTCAAGCATATCTCTACATTCTGGCTAGTAAAAGTGTTGGAAATTATCCAGCTTAACAATTACCCTTGCTTATCTCATGGAGTTTCACCTATATGTGAGCAGTTAATTATTGAGCAAACAACCCAGAAGCCCCCTGTGCAGCCTCCTAGTGCTTTTACTTGGTCCAACTCTGTCAACTGTAATACTCTGGCCTGCATGTTCTAGCTTCCCCAGCATTCCCAAACACTAGTTTTTGTTTCTTCTACTCAGTGATACTTCACTCTCTTGGTTTCTACCTTACTGTGCTACAATCTGAAAGGGCTTTTGTAACATTTGCTGATTTCCATGGTGGAAGTATTTCTCACATTCTCACATGGTTAATTTCAAGCAACCAATGTGACACTATTAAACATAGAGTTGGGGAGAAAGTCATACAGTCAGTTCTTGTGAGCAGTACAAGAAGGCTCCAATATACCACTACGCTTATAATTTATGACAGTTAATTAGTTAATTGCTTTTTGAAATAAACTATGCCTTTAAAGAATGTATAACTACCTATGAACTTTAATTAAAATTTTTGTGTTTGCTTACATGTTATTTTGTTTTATAAAATTTCTATTCATCTTCAAATGTGAGCTCCTCTGGCTTCAGTGCGGGCCTACCCGCTTGTTCGCAGGGTCTCTGGCTTGAGCGTGGGATCAGAGACATGACCCCATGGACCCCATGGTCGCTGGCTTGAGCCTAAAGGTCACTGTAGCCCCCCGGTCAAGGCACATGAGAAAGCAGTCAATGAACAATTAAAGGAGTCACAACAAAGAATTGATGCTTCTCATCTCTCTCCCTTCCTGTGTATCTGTCCCTATTTATCCCTCTATTTGACTCTCTCTCTGTCTCTGTCATACACACACACACACACACACACACACACACAATGTCATTTCTTGGTCTGATTTTGAAGATATTAGCTTTCATGAATATTGTAACCAGGCATGTACATTGGTAAATTTGTACAGAAATGGCAAGAAATCACAGGGTATATATGGTTAACTATATTTAGAAAGTTCTATATTGTGAAACATGACTTTCAAACTTATGTATACTTTTTATGGTCAAATATTATGTAGTAAGATTTATGTTGAGGGAGAATGAGCAGTAAATATGGTAGGTATGCCTGTCACACATGCAACCATTTATTTATTTATTCATTCATTTATTATATATTTACTAAATGCTTGTTAGGTACCGAACACTGAACTGCTAAGTAGGTATAGCATGCTGAATAAACTATATATTATCATTGAACACTAGGAGGTCATTTTCTAGTAGAAAAGATGAACATTAAAGAAGTAGATATACAAATAAAAATATAAAAACTTGAAATAAGTGCTATGATGGCAAATCATATGAGAGTACTGTGGGAAGAGATGCTTTTGATTTTATGAATATATTAACTCGGGTTAGATCACTACCTGGAAAATATGAAGTTATTTCATTCACATCTGTATAAAATCTGGGCTCTTCTAAAAAATAGAATTCTTTTGAGTTTCAAAAATGAAAATATAAGCATGTGATATGAAACATCTAAATATTTCTATCTGGATATTATCTATACATTTTCATAATGTTTTATATTTATATGTATTTACAGGTGAATGCACTCAGGTTAAGGGTTCTTTACTTAGTTACATTATATTTTTTTTAGTATTCTTACTACAATTTAAACTGGAACACACCCTCACGGAATATGACCACTTTGTGTTTTTGTTGATCCTTTAATAGCTTTACAGCCACATCATTTCTAGAGACCCTGTCAAATGTAATACATCTATTATAAGACTTAATTGATAACTTATCCCACATCTTAAGAAAAGTACAAGTAATTATATTCTTATTTAATTGTTAGGCTAGTACCTTTACTGTGACAGTCCAAAGCATTCTACAGTGTAAATAGAGTGAAATATAGTGCTTTTAATCTGAAGGGACAGGTTTATTTTTTCAACTGGAGATATCTGAAATTCCTGTCAGAAAGAAACTTTAAAATCATTAGAGCACATATTAAACATTATTATACAGAGAGCTTGAGGATAAATGTTTAAGCTTCTCTCTGTGACTCCTCCATAAGTTAGCTCATGAGTAGATAGACACCATCTGATTTTAAAAAATCAAGTATCTAGATATTTAGATTTTTATTTTTTTCTTGTGGGAGTCAGCAAGAGGGACAGGCAGACAGAAAGGGAGAAGGATGAGAAACATCAATTCTTTGTTGCGGTTCCTTAGTTGTTCATTGATTGATTTCTAATATGTGTCTTGACCGGGGGGCTACAGCAGACCAAGTGACCCCTTGCTCAAGCCAGTGACCTTGGGCTCAAGCTGGTGAGCTTTGCTCAAACCGGATGACCTTGCACTTAAGCTGGTGACCTCAGGGTCTTGAACCTGAGTCTTCCATATCCCAGTCCAAGACTTTATCCACTGTGCCACTGCCTGGTCAGGCAAGTGTCTAGATATTTATATAGTGTGATGCATTTGAAAGAAAAATCTGTATAATGGGACATTTAAAAATTATCATTTGGTGTTTTATTCTTTTTTAACATTTGATTTAATAACAATTTTAGAGAAATGCTTATTTGAGAAATATTAAAATATTAGAAACATATTAGAGTTTTACTGATAATGACTTAAATAATTATTTATTACCTGTCAGCAGATATCAAATATAAATAAAAGCAGGTATTGGAAAGACTGGATTAAAAGTTGGCAGAAAATAGTGGGATGCTAGTATTTATTCAGTTGGTCGTTCAAGTATATTTCTCAGTTTGCATTAGGCAGGATGACTGAAATCTATGAAAATACTTGTGTAAATTCTGCAAAACCCTTGATCTCTAGAGACTATACATAGTATGGTATGGTCAAGAAGTTCTGATAAAAAAACAAAAAAAACAAAAAAAAAACAACAGCTAGAAGATTAAAAGAAATTTGAAGAGATTTCAGATGCTGACCAATGAAGGAAGATAATAGTGACAGTCTAACAAAGTTAATATCTGCTAGTACATAAACTTTTAGAGGATAATTATAGAATTTAGAGTCTCCATAATGTATCTTCTACAACATACTTTACACAATAAAAATTTACTAGATATATGAGAAAACAGGAAATTATTAGTCATAATCAAGAAAAAAATCCATAAATAGAAATAGACTCTGAGATGACCCAGATGTGGAAATGAGATGTCAAGAGTTTTTAAGTAGCACTTATTAGTATATAAGAGGACTTAAAGAAAAATTTCCCAATGAGTGAAGGCATGGGGAATTATAGCAGATAAATAAAACTATATTTTAAAAATGGATATTTTGCAACTAGAAAGTAGAATATATAAAATAATACTGCAGGGAACATAGGGAAGCATATATTCTTTCAAATTAGTGTCTTAGTAGTCTTAGAATCAATTCCCAGAAGATGGATTGCTGTGTCAAAAGGCAGTGCCATTTTAAATTTTTTGAGATACTGTTTTCCACAGTGACTATATCAATCTTTATTCCCCACAACACTGCATGAGCCAAGATCTGGGAGTAGCCCAAGTGCCACCAGTAGATGAGTGGATAAAAAAAGCTGTTGTACATTTACACAATAGAGTACTATGCAACCATAACAAAAGAAGGAAATTGTACCTTTTGAGACAGCATGGATGGACCTGGAGATCATTATGCTTGGTGAAATAAGCCAGTCATAGAAGGACAAGTACTGTATGATTTCATTCATATGTGGAATCTAATGAACAAAATGAACTAACAAAGAAATTGGAAATAGACTCATTCATAGAGAGCAGGCTGACAGCTGTCAGGGAGGTGGTGGAAGTGGGTAAGGGAGGTGTAGGTATAGAACAAAACGGGGGGAAAGAAAAACTCATGGACATGTACAACAGTGTGGTGATTGCTGGGGGTGAGAAGGAGGTGGAAATGGGTATAGTGGGGGATAAATGCTGATGGACATAGACTTTACTTGTGGGATTAACACAATAGGGTGTACAGAGATGTGTTGTAGTATTTGGCAACTGAAACCTGTATTATTATGTTAACCAGTGTACCCCAATCAACTCAATTAAAAAATAAAGTAATTCATTGAGTTGATCCAAGAGCACCTAGGAATACAGAAGAAATGGTCAATAAATGAGAAGATAAATTAATAGGATTATCCAATATGAAGGACAAGGACAGTAAAAAATAAAAAAAAAGAAAAGATTCTCAGTAATATACAAACAGTATAAAGAGTCTCATATATGTATATTTGCTTTCTCAGAAAAGAGGAAATAAGTAATGGAGCATAAAAAATATTTGAAGATGCAATGGCCAAAAAAAGTCTGGGGTTTTGGTTTTTGTAAAATTAATTGTCTTTAGATTCAAGTCAGGGAACCGTAACAATAAATTCAAGGTATATCACGCACACACACAAACACACACACACACACACACATCATTAACTCCAGAGAAACATATATTTAAGAAAATATTGCAAGTAGCTACAGAAAAACAGCATATTATATACAGGAAAAATATGATGTAAGTAAGTTATTGCTGACTTTTCATCAGGAGCAAAGGAGGGCAGCAGACAATAGAACAACATCATTAAAACACTGAAAAAGCCTTGGCCAGTTGTCTCAGTGGTAGAGTGTCAGCCTGGTGTGTGGATGTCCCTGGTTCAATTCCCAGTCAGGGCACACAGGAGAAGCGGAGAAGCACCCACATGCTTCTCCAACCCTCTTTCTTTTGCTTCTCTCTCTCTCTCCCTCTCTCTCTTTCTCTCCTCCTCCTCCTCCCCTCCTGCAGCCATGGCTGGATTAGAGTGAGTTGGCCCAGGAGCTGAGGATGGCTCCATGGCCTCAGTCTCGGGTGCTAAAAAATGGCTCTGATTGCAATGAAGCAACAGTCCCAGATGGGCAGAGCATCTTCCCTTAGTGGGCTTGTCGGGTGGATCCCAGATTCCCTGGCAGATGCGGGAGTCAGTCTCTGCCTCCCCTCCTCTCACTAAAAAAACAAACAAACAAAAGCTGAAAAAAGAAAACCTATCAAACTCAATTTTACATTCTGTGAAAATATCCTTCAATTTCAAGATGAAACAAAGGTATGTTCACTTAAAAATTGAATGAATATTTTAAAAGCAGATCTGCATTATAAGAAATGTTAAAGGAAATTTCTTCATAGTGAGGTATAATACATGTTAACTTTGATGTATAGGAGGAAATGAAACCAAAACATACTTTTGGTTATCTAAGACTCCATTTAAACAGTGAATTTTAGGGAACACATTAAGTGGATGAAAAAATTCACAAAAAATGTATTTCACAATTGACTTGTCATACAATTAAAAAAGATAATTAAATATAAGCAAAAGATTTTAACATATACTTCATAAAGAAAAATATGCACATATAAGTAAATAAAATTATTTATCAAATTACAGCAATAATAAACAATAAAGAAATTTTCAAGGCCCTGGCCAGTTGGCTCAGCGGTAGAGCGTCGGCCTGGTGCGGGGGACCCGGGTTCGATTCCCGGCGAGGGCACATAGGAGAAGCGCCCATTTGCTTCTCCACCCACCCCCCTCCTTCCTCTCTGTCTCTCTCTTCCCCTCCCGCAGCCGAGGCTCCATTGGAGCAAAGATGGCCTGGGCACTGGGGATGGCTCCTTGGCCTCTGCCCCAGGCGCTAGAGTGGCTCTGGTCACAACAGAGCGACGCCCCAGAGGGGCAGAGCATCGCCCCCTGGTGGGCAGAGCTTCGCCCCTGGTGGGCGTGCCGGGTGGATCCCGGTCGGGCGCATGCGGGAGTCTGTCTGACTGTTTCTCCCCATTTCCAGCTTTAGAAAAAAAAAAAGAAAAGAAATTTTCAAAAATGAAAAGAAAGTTAGGCAACCTTCTAGATATGGTGTAGGAAAAGTGTGATTACTAAAAAAAAAATCATCAGGGTAATTTGATATACCCATGATTATTTTTATTTTTATTTTACTTTAATTTTTATTTTTGAGATAGATAAAGGGAAAGAGAAGAGAAGGGAGAGAGATGAGATGCATTGACTCATAGTTTGGACAGTTTAGTTGTTCATTCATTGTTTCTTAAACATGCCTTGACCCAGGGGCCTCTAGCTGATCCAGTGACCTTGGGCTTCAAGCCAGCGACCTTTGGGCATGAGCCAGTGACCTTGGGATAGTATGATCCTGCACTTAGGGTGGCTACCCTGTGCTCAAGCCAGATGAGCCTGCGTTTAAGACGTGACCTCCTGGTTGCCAGCCTGGGATCTCAGAATCGCAGTGGACTCTATATCCACTTTGTTTTATGTGGACATGACGTCTGTTGTGTGTGTAAGCTACAAAACCATGTACCTTATTTATTTTTGTGATAATATATCCACTGATAGTTAAACTTAAGTAATTCATTTTTTCCCTTAAGATGATTATATAACATTCTTTTGTTTCCAGATCACATGCTTATATACTAAGTTATAAATTGGTTGTCCCTCTGCCCACTAAACTTAAAAGAAAGCAGTGAGATAGATCCGCTTTATGTATTTCAGGAACAGCAATAGGCTCAAGGACTGAGAGGACTGAGCACTGAATCAGATGTTATTTGCCAGTTTTGTCTGATTCTCTCATCAAGTTGCCATAATTGTGTAAGCAGCTAACCCACGTGGAAGTCAATCTTCAAATCACACTAATCCTAAAAACATGAATCAATCTAGTAGAGAAATAGCAGCTGATTTAATCAATTTTACAGTGTTGCTGCTGTACTACTTTGATACCAGACTCATTCTCCAGTATTGTTGAAGATAATTAAGATGACATTGCATCAGTTGATATCTTCTATATTGGTGTTCAGTCTTCCACATATGTATGCTACACTTCTGATCTTAATCAATGTAAACATTACAAAGTTTAAGTTTAAGCATATTTTACTCTTTTAGGATGATAACGCCAAATTCTAAATCATTCAACTTAGCTTTGTTTTGCCAGCGTGATGGTGCTCTCTTTCTATTTTAATAAAAATGATTAACATTTTTATTCTTAGTTGCAAGACACATTACCTTTACATGTTCAATTTTATTGATTTAAGAGAGAGAGGAAGGATGAGAGACAGAGAGACAGACAGGGACAATCTGTTCCTGTCGGTGCCCTGACTGAGATCAAACTGGCAACCTGTGTGCTTTGGGAAGATGCGCTACCAACCAAGGTGTCTGGTGAGGGTATTACATGTGGAGGCTGATTCTGAAATAAGTAATTGACATATATTTCTTCTTAAGCAAATAAAATTCAAAGAATCAAAAAGATATTAAATTTAATTTCTGCACAAATTATTTCTTAATTGTACTGAAATTATTATACAGTGCTAAATTTATTGAGTGAATAAATGAAGCTTAACTTTTGCATCATTGGCCCTGGCCGGTTGGCTCAGTGGTAGAGCATCGGCCTGGCGTGCAGGAGTCCGGGGTTCGATTCCCGGCCAGGGCACACAGGAGAAGCGCCCATCTGCTTCTCCACCCCTCTCCCTCTCCTTCCTCTCTGTCTCTCTCTTCCCCTCCTGCAGCTGAGGCTCCACTGGAGCAAAGATGACCCCGGGCGCTGAGGATGGCTCCATGGCCTCTGCCTCAGGCACTAGAATGGCTCTGGTCACAACAGAGCAACGCCCCAGATGGGCAGAGCATCGCCCCCTGGTGGGCGTGCCGGGTGGATCCTGGTCGGGCGCATGTGGGAGTCTGTCTGACTGCCTCCCGGTTTCCAACTTCAGAAAAATACAAAAAAACAAAAACAAAAACCAAAAAAACCTTTTGCATTGGACTTAAAAATAATTTTTTGTTTTAAAGCATTGATGAATCTTTTTTTTTTTTTTTTTTAATTTATTTATTCATTTTTAGAGAGGAGAGAGAGAGAGGGAGAGAGAGAAACAGAGAGAGAAGGGGGGAGGAGCTGGAAGCATCAACTCCCATATGTGCCTTGACCAGGCAAGCCCAGGGTTTCGAACCGACAACCTCAGCATTTCCAGGTCAACGCTTTATCCACTGCGCCACCACAGGTCAGGCCAGCATTGATGAATCTTTAACATTTTTTTACTTCAAAAGAAAATATTTAAGGATATCTACACAAATATTAGATTTTACAGAAATGTAAAACAAAAAAACCATTTAACTAAAAACATTATATGTAGATGAGTAGTCATGGTAACAAAAAGTTACACTTGTTTTAAACATTTGTATATCTTTTGATGTATAAACACTTTTAGTTCTTCCTTCCTGTTTTCTTCTCAAAATTATGTCAAAAATACCTCCTAGATGAGAAAACAAATGTATAGCTTATCTTAATGGTTACTTTAGAAAATCCACATAACTTTTTAAAAGCAGTTTTGGAGAAATATTTGATATATAGTAAAATACACCCACAAAGTATATAATTTGTGAAATTTTGAGTCATGCACATACCTGTAAAAACGTCACTGCACTGAAATTAATGAATTTGCCCAGCAGTCCTTTTCCTCTCTGTCCCGCCACTCCCTGCCCCGCACCTGTCCCAGGTGACCACTGACCTGCTTTTTGTCACTGTGGTACCACTGTCTCTCTTGCTTCTTTTACCCACATAATTATTTTGAGGTTCATCCATGTGATAATGTATGTCAGTACTTCACATTGTATACTATTTCATTTGTTAATCCATTTATGTATTGAATACTTGGGGGTTTTCACATTTGATTTGTGAACATCTGAGCACAAGAATTTTATAGGTCATATGTTTTTTTCTCTTGGCAAAATATCTAAGAGTAGAATGGTTGGATTGTACTGCAGGTGTATTTTGACTTTTAAAGAAACTACCAATTCCAATCAGTAATGTGTGAAAGTTCAATTTCCTTTACAACTTCACCTCAGTGTTTTTAATTTTGTTAATTCTAATAGTGGCCGTGGTGTCTTGTAGCTTTAAATTGCATTTTCTTAGTGGTAATATGGTTGAGTATCGTTTCATGTGCTTATTTGCCATATGTATATTTTCTTCGGTGAAGTGTGTAAATAATCATGTTCATTTTAAAATTGTTTTCTAATTATTCTCGCCCTCTTCTCCTCCCACAGCCAGTGGCCCAGTTCGGTAAAGCGTTGGCCCTGGGTGCCGAGGAGAGCTCTGTGGTTCTAGTGCATTAGCCTCAGATGCTGAAAAGAGCTCAGTTTATTAGAGCATCAGCCCCGGATGGAGTTGCTGGATGGATCCCTGTTAACTCGCTTGCGGGAGGCTGGCTCACTATCTCCTCTCCTCTCACAAAAAACAAACAAACAAACAAAAATCTTTAAATATGAATTGATGTTGATAGAACTGTTTAGCTAGTACAATAATAGGTAATAACTATAAATAAAAATACAACAAATTATAATGCTTTTATTTATTTTTATTGCTCTGTTTTCTTGTTTGTTTGTTGACTGTTTTCTCTCCCATTGTAGAGATTTGAGGGAAAGATTGTTAATAGTTGAAAGGGATTTTAGAATAATGATTACCACAACCACCAAAAAGTAGATTGTTATCATCTCCATTTACATTACATTTCTTTTTACATCATTGCATAGATAATCAGGAATTAAGACAATGAGTAATATCACAGCAGAATAATGTGGACAAAGATGTGATTGATAACAAATAGAAATAAAAATTATAACCTTTGAATTTGAAATACTAAGAGAGGACTTACTTTTATTATGTTTCAGGATACCTTTAATACTCAAGTTATTTATATGAAATTAATTTTTTGGTGGTAATTGCTAATTCTCTTTGGAAAAGCTACAGTTCAGATGTTTTGTGAGAATTGTGATAATCATAAACATGGGTCTTTTCACCTTGGTTATTTGTTGTAAGTAAGAAAAGAAAACTTTATTCAACAAGCTTGATCCTCTAGTGTTCAGGTGAAAAAATGAGGTATTTTAATGGCGAAGGAATTAGAGTAAAAATATGCTAATAGAGCTTAGGGTCACATCTTAAGGCACATGTTTGTTCCAGTTAACTGTAAAAAGTATAATGTACAAATCATGTATGAAGTTAGTATGGGCTTTGGATGAACAAGATAACTTTTCTATTTGATTTGTTGAAAATGTTATTTCTTTTACCAGTAAAGATACTAAATTTTTTTTGTTATTTTTAACACAAGCAATTATAATAGGAAATACAGTAAAATGAAAAGTGAGTTTTTGAAGTGATACAACTTTAATCCTTTCCTCATTTTCATTTACCTTCATCCTTTATTGGAATTTCAAAAAGCTCAATTAATTTTCTTAGCTTGCCTCACTTTTTTACCTCATTGCTTTTTAATAAGAATTCAGGCTCACTGCGGAAGCTCAGGCTTTTAAAATTGTGTTTATTGTTTTTTTCTTCTTCTCATATCTATTTTCTTAGATTTAGAAACACACAGAGAATTAAGCAATTCTGAATGTCTATATTAGGTCGACTAGACATATTTTAAACTATTAAAGACTAATTAAAACAAACACAAAAGCAGTAAAGATTTTCTTTTAAAAAATAAAAATATTAGTCATTTTATGAAAAAAGTAGAACTTTTTGTATTTTACATGGTCAAATATTTTCTTATTTTCAGTTCCATATGGAGAAGGCAGCATTTTCAGGTGATTGTGATGCGGGGGAGAAGATACCAGGCTTTTCTGCTGACTCTGGCCATACTTACATCCAGAAAGAAAACTTTGGTCTCCCTCTGTGGGAGACCAAATGCTCTGAGCAGTTTTCGTGCCCTTTTGTATGATGACAGGTTATGAGGGTGTCCTCGTGAAATTCAAAGCCAGGATATAAGAGGGGTAGAATACTTATGAAATGCCTTTTTGTTTTCCATACTCTTATCCAAACATCTCATGTGTTAGAACTCAAGGCTTTTCTTAGTAAATATTATGGCCCATTTTTTTTTCTAGGCTTTCTTCTCCAATAACTGATACTTAATAATTTCAAAGATAAACTAATACAGTAACCCCCCTACTTTATAATTTTTGCACAGTAGTTTATAGCACTTACTTACCTTTATTTGGGGTCCATTATAAACTCATATAAATGCAAGGCTTCTGAAGAGTAAAGAAATTATTCCTCTAAAACAAAACATAAATAATTAAAACACTTCTCTGTGCCTGCAATAGAATGCATTTATTAAGGATGTTATTAATCCCATTTATTATGTTATGTGCTAGGGACCATACAAACTGACATGATACATCAATGAGATAATTTACCAGGCTATTACTATCTGTCCAATAGTTATCTAGTTAAGTACAGTTTTTTCTTTCTCTTTTCTCAGTTATACACACATCCAGGAGGTTTACATTGACCAATTCATTGGCTTTCCCTCATTTTACCTCACTTACCATGCATTTAACATTTGTAAATATTAAAGTTATAACTTCTAAATTATCACATACCAACTAATACCAAATGGATTTTAAGTATGAGGGTTTTCACCATTTTACCTCTTAAAATTGAGTTTGATTATGCTGATTTATAAGTGATCAACTAACTAATGCTTCCAAGAGGGTGTAGCAATGAATTTTGTAAAGTATGGATGAAAAATATTCTTTCATTAATTCTTCTATTTCCTTCTGTCTCTTTTAGCCTTAGTTTCCTGCTCCTTGACTTTTCACTCAGCCTTTAGGATTCACAGAGAATGATTTCTAGGCATCATTTCTTATGTGCAGTTATTGGTATCACACACATCAAAGTTGGCTACTAAACTAAATTTCTAGAAATCAAAATCTCATGTGTTAAATATTGGATCAGTACTGAAGTAGAGACCCTAAGACATAATTAAGTTTGGAAGACAAGTGCTGAGGATTTGATGTTGTGCAGTACTAAACACTTTTCTCTTATTTGCCTGGGCTTCATTTGTTTGGTGAATCCATAAAAGGATTCTTGCCTCCCAAACCTATTAATAAAAAAAAAACAAAAAACATCTCTTTCTCTCAAAAAGTTTCTTTTGGCGCACTTGGTTGTGGGCGGTCCTAGCCAAAGTTCCCGGGCCTGAGTTTTCCCCATTATCCACTGACCTTACATTGTATTTTTGTTTATATTCTACACAAACAAGAAGACCTTTCTGTATTTCTGTAACTCATCTAAATGAGGAAGTAAGGAATATAAACCTATGTAATAAAGAAAATGAATTTAGATTATATCTAAATGGCAAAGGAAGAAGGAGGAAGGTTGTGGAAAGCAGAAAAGTGGTATTCAAAGAAACAAGTCAGACTTGGTTACATTTAAGTAAGTAAAGCCTTATGTTTGTGTTCTCCATCAATGTCCGCTGAAGCAGAAACAAACAGTTTTATTTTAACTACATTTAAATCTGAGTTGACAGTAAGGATTTATGCATTGCAAATGTATCAGTATTTAAAATGTAAAAATGTTTCTATTTGAATTAACAGTTAGTAAACACTTACCTAGTAGATAGAAAGACAACCATATGTGTTTGTTATGCCAACAAATCTAAATGGCTATTTACTCAGAAGCCTCATAAGCTCATATGATTTGTCTTGATGAGTATGCCATACTTATAGCTCTGGCCAGTGGTGGGATTCAAATAATTTAACAACCAGTTCTCCACCCTAATGACTGTTTTAAGTATAAAAAAACCTATATACCAAAAGGGAGTTTATTATTTCATGCATTTAGTAAGAACAATAAAAGAGATACACAAAACTAGATTATGTTATAAGAAAGAGTTTTAAAATATTAATGAAAAAATTTTAAATAATACCTGACAACAATAAAACTGTTAGGACATTTCCAGTGACAGCTTGTCACGACCTGGTTGTTTGGCACTTTTGTTCTTTATGTTAAATGTTTGCTTACTGAAATAACAAACATGAGGGAATTAAGAGGTACTATTTTATCAAAGGTATAGTGAGTTTTATGAAGTGAATAGATAAATATTAAAAACATAGTTCCACCAAGTTTTTTTCACCTGAGGATGGAATGAACATTACTACGGGTGCTTAGAATATGCTGTTGCTCAGATGAATGTTAAAAAAATAAATAAAGGATTGTAAATTCGTGATTTCCACATTGGGCTGCTGCCCAGGTATCCACCTTAGGGAGAACCCTGATTACAAGTGCCATTTTAACAACTGGTTCACTGAACTCAACAAAAATTAGGTATTGGTTTCGCTGAACCAGTACGAACTGGCTGAATCCCACCACTGGCTCTAGCTGATAGTCCTGTCAGTGTTCTAGTGTTAGTAACTACTTACTCAGATTCATGCCAGTCCCACACCTAATAAAAAAGAGTTTACGAGGCAAACTTCTATTTTGTTAAGATGGGTGGCATAATCCTTTTATGAGAAACTTGTTTCTAGTTATGAGTTTATCTAATAAGTCCTCTGAGGGTTACTTGAGAAATAAAGCCTTTAGGCAAAGGTATGCAAAGTTTTGTCTTATTTTAATTTAATTGTTTTCTACTTCTACTTATAGAATAAGTAAAATATTAACATGGCTTAAAAATCAAACACTACAAAGAGTTGTAGAAAAAGATGTCTGCTTCCACAAATCATTTATCATTTTAGTACCTCTATCACTGCCATAGTAATATTTTAATTTGATTTTTCCTCTTTTTTCTTTATGTAAATACAGAAAAATACAAATGTGTACACACACACACACACACACACATTTTTTTTTTAATGAGAGGAGGGGAGGCAGAGAGACAGACTCCTGCACTTGCCCCAACCAGTATCCACAAGGAAAGCCCACTAGCGGTTGATGCTCTGTCCTTCTGGGGCCATTGCTCCATTGCAATCAGAGCCATTTTTTAGTACCTGAGGTAGGGGCCATGGAGCCATCCATAGTTTCTGAGGCCAACTCGCTTGAGCCAATCGAGCCATGACTGCAGGAGTAGAAGAGAGAGAGAGAGAGAGAGAGAGAGAGAGAGAGAGAGAGCACGCGCACAGGAGAAGGGGGAGGGATAGAGAAGCAGATGGTTGCTTCTCCTGTGTGCTCTTACTGGGAATTGGACTCTACCTGGGGCGTCCACATACCAGACTGATGCTCTACCACTGAGCCAACCAGCCATGGCCCAAATGTATATTCTTATTTCCACCCTATTCCACACAAAGTTTAGATACTAGAGACCATTCCTTGCATTTTTTTAACAATAAATCTTGAAAATGTTTTTGAATTACTAATTATAAAACTTTCTTTTTATCTTTTTTTTATAGAGGTATAATTGTCATGCAATATTACATGTTTTAGGTGTACAGAATAATGATTTGATACTTATATACTGTGAAATGATGACCACAGTAAATCTAGTTAACATCCATCACTATACATAGTTACAAATTTTTATTTTTCTGGTGATGAGAACTTTTAAGATTTATTCCCTTAGCAATTTTCAAATATGGAATGAATACTATTTACTATAGTTATCATGTGGTACATTATATTCCAATAACTTAGTTATTTCATAACTGAACATGGGTACCTTTTGACTTCCTTCACCCATTTGCCCACCCTCCACCTTCTACCTCTGGCCACCACCACTCTGTTCTCTATCCATGAGCTTATTTTTTGTTGTTGTTGTTTTTGATTCTACATATGTGAGATAATATAATATTAATCTGTGTCTAACTTATTTCTCTTAGCATAATATACCCTCCTTGTCCATTCTTATTGTGGCACATGGCAAAATTTTATTCTTTCTTGTGGCTGAATAAAGTTTCATTGTGTGTGTGTGTGTGTGTGTGTGTGTGTGTGTGTGTGTACACACACATCAGAACTTATTCATTCAGCCATCAATGGACACTGAGGACGTTTTTGTATCTTGGCAATTGAAAGTAATACTGTGGTGAACATGGAGTGCATATATATTTTAGAGTGTTAGTATTTTCATTTTTCTTTTTTTCAATAAATACCCAGAAGTGGAATTGCTGGCTCACAGAGTGGTTCTATTTTTAATGTTTTGAGAAACATACTTAATGTTTTCTTTTTCTTCTTCTCCTTTTTTTTCTTTAAGTGAGAGCAGGGGAGATAAAGAAACAGACTCCCACACTGTGTCCCGACCTGGGTCCACCTGGCAACCCCTGTCTGGGGTCAATGCTCTGCCCATCTGGGCCCATGCTGGCAATGGAGCTATTTTCCGCACTGAGGTGGAGGCTCCATGGAGCTATCCTCAACACCCAGGGCTGATGAGCTTGAAGCAATTGAGCCATGGCTGCAGGAGAGAAGAGAGAGAAAGAGAGAGAAGGGGAAGGAAAAGAAGGAGTGGGGGGGGGAGTAGATGCTTACCTCTCCTGTGTGCCCTGATGGGAATCAAACCCCGACTTCCACACTCTGGGTAGACACTGTACTGCTGATCCAACTGGCCAAGGCTCCATACTGTTTTCTGTAGTGGTTGTCCCAATTTACATTCCCATCAATCCAATAAGGATTCCTTTATCTCCACATCTTTGCTGATTTATTTTATTTTATTTATTGTTATTTTTTTATTTTTGATAATAGACATTCTAGCAGGTATGAGGTGATATCTCATTATGGTTTTATTTGCATGTTCTTGATGATTAGTAGTGTTGAACATCTTTTCATGTACCTGTTGACCAACTGTATGTTTTTGAAAAAATTGTTTATTCAAGTCCTCTGCACATTTTTAAATAAGATTACTCATTTTTTTGCTGTTGAGTTACATGAGTAATTCATATATTTTAGATATTCTTTTTAGGTATAATTTGCAAATATTTTCTCCCATTCAGTAGGTGGGCTTTTAATTTTGCTGATGGTTTTAGTGTGATATAGTCCCACTTGTCGATTTTTGCTTTTGTTGTCTTTGCTTTTGGAGCAATATGAAAAAAAAAACCATTGCCAAGACTGATGTCAGGGTGCTTACTGACTGTATTTTCTTCTTGGAATTTTATGGCTTCAGGCCTTACATTCAACTCTTTAATTCATTTCTAGTTAGTTTTCGTATATGCTGTAAAATGGTGGTTCAATTTCATTTTATTGCAGATGGCCCTCTAGTTTTCCCAACACCATTTATGGAAGAGACTGTCCTGGATTTTATATTTTTGCCTCCCTTTTCATAAGTTAGTGGACCATATATGTATAGGTTTATTTTTGGGCTCTCTATTCTGTTCCATCGATGTCTGTTTTTACGCCAAAAACCATATTGTATACATATATATATATATATATATATATATATATATATATAGCCATATCCATATATAACAGTTAATTTGATCAGTATCTCTTACGGGCCTTTGGGTTGTTTCTAACCCTTGCTGTTACAAA
Organism: Saccopteryx bilineata; assembly: GCF_036850765.1. NCBI lineage: Eukaryota > Metazoa > Chordata > Mammalia > Chiroptera > Emballonuridae > Saccopteryx > Saccopteryx bilineata. Next base: position 81,238,632 of record NC_089497.1, on the reverse strand, counting down.
CAATATTGCCGTTTATATATCATTTAGCACATGTCAAGTTTATCAGTGAGATGAATTCCCAGAAGGTTGTTGGACCACAGAGTGTTACAGTTTTGAAAAAAAATAGCCGTACTACCTCTCTGTACTTGTTCCAAGTTGTACTATTCCAACAATATATGAGGATTTCTTTTTCCCCTCTGCCAAGCCATTAAAATGTATTGTCAAATTTTAGATTTTTTTCTAATCAGTGGCTATGAAAACAGTGTATTACTGTAGATTTCAACTGTGTTTTTCTAAGTCAGCTTGCACACCTTTTCATATATTTTAGAGACATTTGTTTCCCATTAAATTATTTGATAGTTTCATGGGCATGGACATTTTGTACAGATTGAATGAGGCTTGAAGAATCATTCCTACTGACAATTGAATAGACCTTTTTAGTAACATAAATGTATTTTTTTAAAAAACCCTTATTTTTATTTTAAGTAGATAGTTTTCTTTTTATTAAGTAAGAAATGTGGAGGCAGGGAGGCAGAGACAGACTCCCTGCATGTACCCTGACCGGGATCCACCTGGCAAGCCCCATACAAGGTGCTGTTCTGCCCATCTGGGGCTGCTGCTTCATTGCTTAGAAACTGAGCTATTTCAACTCCTAAGGCAAGGCAATGGAGCCATCTTCAGTGCCTGGGGTCAACTTGCACGAACCATTCAAGCCATGGCTGTGGGAGGAGAAGGGATAGGAAGAGGAAGAGAAAGAAAGAGAGAGAGAGAGGGGGAAGGGAAGATGATTCCTTCTCCTATGTGCCCTGACCAGAAATTGATCCCGGGACTTGCACATGCTGGGCTGATGCTCCACCATTGAGCCAGTCGGCCAAGACCTGACAATTTTTCATATAGATTCTTACCTCTCAGTCTTTGAACTTCTCACTTTTATCCCATAGGGCAGCTGACTTCACATCTTTTTGTTCATACTTAATTTGGTTTCCATCAAACAAGAGTAATAGAAGATTTCTCCTTTATAAATTAAAATCAGATTATACTCAAATGTCTTGTTGATTTTTCTTAAATCAACTAAGTTCTTCCAAGAAGGTTCAGACCAACAAACTTTTGAGCTAACTTTTAACGAAAATGCTGGGATTTCACAGGCACAAGAATGGTGGGAAATAGTGCATGTTAAAAGACATAGAAGATTAAAGAGAGAAAATTTAATTGGCCCATAAATCAATATTAGGATTGGGATCAAGGGATACTGGAACCTGGGTATGTGAAATCTTAGATGTCAGGCTAAAGCTACAAGAAGTTATTGATGGATTAAAAATAAATTAGTGACCTTCTGATTGGTATTGTAGACAAATCTAATAGCAGAGGGAAGGATGAAAAAGGAAAATGGCAAAACTAAAATAGAGGGATCTATAAGGAGGCAAAGAGTTAAAGCAAGAAATGATGGAAAGTTGGAAGAAGTGGTAGCAGACCTGGAGCACAAGAGATACTTGATGGGTAAAATCAGAATGATTTACTCACAATTGAATGGGGAACAAGAGAGAGCAGGTGAGATATAGAATTACTACAGGTTCCTCTTAAGTCCCTCTGTGGACGATTATGTCTGTCAACTGAGCAAGGTAAGACACAGAAGTGAATTTGAGGATAAGATGAGTTAGACTTGTGGGCTAACAAAATGGTAATGGTGAATTTTTGATTGCATATATTTTTGTGCAACTAAAGAAAGAACTAGACTGTAGATTTCAAGTTCTCTGCTTATTTCTCTTTTTTTGTTTGTTTATTTTATGTGTGTGTGGGACTGTGTGAGTTTTTTTATGTACAGGATGGAGCAAAAGTAGTTTTACAGTTGTTTGTATGGGAAATAATACATTAATAAATAATACAAGGATAAACTCCCATACTCATAACTATAAACCTACTTTAGTCCTTCCCTGCATTTTGTATATCAACCCCTTATTATAGGTATCATTTTCAAATATCTTCTCTGTTCACTTAGTTGCCTTTTTGTCTTGTTGATGGTTTCTTTTGTTGTACAGACGCTTTACAGTTGGCTAAATCTCACTAATTTATTTTTGGCTTTAGATTTACTGCCTGTGTTTTCCTCTATGTATTTTATTATTTCAGGTCTTACATTCGAATATTTAATCCATTTTGAGTTAATTTTTGTATATAGTGTAAGATAGTTGGATTGAAGATACAGATATGGAGTCATCCTTATATATAGATGATATTTGAAGACTCTGCTTTTGACCAGTTCTTTGGCTAGCATGAGGTTAGAACCCTACATCCCTACTCCACAACACTGACATTTAAGGATGAATTATTTCAGTTCTTGGAAAGGAAACAGTGAAATTTCTTAAGAAGTTATGAGGAGGATGTGAAGAAAGATTTAATAGAACAGTGTCATGGAACATGAGACTGGCAATAAGTTTAAAAATATTCAGTAAATAAGTTAAACAATATAGAAGTCAAGTGGGCTTTAGTCATTACACATGTCCTTCAGTTTGTCTTTTATCTTAGAAACCAGGACCAAAATTGGAAATGCTTTGCTCTTTGAGTTTGTTGTTTATATTCTAGTGGGGAAAGAAGTACAAATCATTTAATAACACTTATTTTAATGAAGGTAAAGTATGGAAAATGTGTGTAACAAATTCTGGATTAAGTTATGGAAGATTTCAGAGGGAAGAAATATTTTGAGATAAAACTGAAAAAATGAATGGTTTTCTCATATCAGAAAAGCAAATGGAATAGTCTGAATAAAATTATGCATGCATGCATGCAACATTCCATTTGTAAAAATGCAAGTAATTCAGCAATACTAGAGCACAAATTCTGAGTGGTGAGTTTGAGGAGAATTGGGAGGGGAAGAAATCAGAGAGAGAAGAGAATTGATACATAGGATAACAGGTTTGGTATTCTCATCAGTAAGGAGCTTTGAAAAATTCTGAGCAGTGGTATTTTACAATTAATACTATTTATCAAATATTTATAGATACCTTAATTCTTTTTCCAAGTACATGATTAGATTGCAACTCCTAACCTTTTTTTTATTAGTATAGCCAAGTGAGTTATTTTGGCCACTGAACCATGCTTGTCATCTCTTGGAACTTAAAAGCTTGTATGACATATCTAGAGCCTTCTTTCCCTCTGGCCCAATGATAAGCAATACTCAGAATCATGGATAGACCATTGCTTGGTTCTTTGAGTAACTACTATGAGCAGAGCCTTTGTGGACCCATAATTGAAACAGAGTGTAACCCACAAATATCAGTTGTGTTAAGCCATGGTGATTTGGAAGTTGTTTGTATAGATAGCATGATTAAGTTTATTATGACTGAGAGGTGTGGTTTTAAAAGCAGCACCATGGTAGACTCTCAACAGGATGTTGTGATTTACTAAATGTACCAACGAGGAGAGAGAAAGAGAAATATAGACTGATGAGTTGTATTAAAGATTATCTACTGGATTACTGGATTTAGTAGTTAGGTTGCTATTATCTTCAAGAGGCTTGTTTTCATGACATGATGAGGAAGGAATGTATACCAATGGATTACAGAGTAAATTGGGATATAGATGAGGAGACAACTAGTATTGAAATAAGCATCATGAATTATAGTACTAGACTAGCTGACTGAAATATCTGAATGTGCAAAATGTAAACTTATTAACTTCTGTTATTTTAAGAACATTTTACAAATTGTGTTACCAAAAAGTACAGTTACTGTAGTATGAAAAACAAAAACAGCAAAAAAAACCTAAGGCTACATTTAATAGAATATACAGACAGTCTCAAGAAATGAAAAATTTTCATTGGATAATAGGACTATAGCCATTTCTGCTTTTTGTTAAAATTTTATCTTCAGTTTATATGACACTTATATGAAGAAATTTATCACTTATTTCTAATACTTAAGTTCTCATTTCATTGCTTTGTAAAACATTTTTAGTTTTATAAAGTTGTTATTCTAATAAACGAAACAGGTAGCATGTAGTTTCCATTTAGCTAACAGTTCAGATGTAATTCTGACTGCAAAGTATCCACATTGTCCACTGTGGTTGTTCTGGAAATGCAAGTATCAATAAAACTATATTTGGTCTTTACTTGATTGTTACGTGTAAATGAAACATAATGACTTAATACAAGGTTATTACATAGAAATCAGCTGAGATAACACTAATGCAAAGTGATGGCCAAGTTCAGCATAAATCAGTAATATGTTAAGTGCTGCCAATTATGATTTCATTCTGAATTGTATATAATCTATCAAACTGTAACTGTGTGCACTTTTAAACATGTTGCTCCATGAATAATTGTTTTTCTATTAAGTTTATTAAATCTTGAATAATCACTAAAGTACTAGGCCATTTTTTTATATGCATGATATTTGTGGAATCTTATTAAAGATTCTAGAAAGCAATACACACTTGCAAGGAGGAAACAAAGAGTGATCAGATAACCAAAAAAGTAACATGGGATGGTTCAATGTGGCTAATTTATTAAATATATAGTGACAGTTGTCAAAATAGCTATTTTAGACTTGTCTTAAGATAGAATCTATTCAAGGTTAAGCATTTACAGTAAGTGTTTTATTACAGAAAACACTGCAGTATACTCCACAGGGTCAAATCTGTAGGCATTTAACTTCAGCAATTGCAATAATAGGGGCATTATGATAATGTCTCAGCCTCTTAGGTACACATAGAGGTTGTAGGCTATTAGATTTTTTCCTGTTCCTTTGTTTTAAAGCTTTTTGTCTACAATCCACACATTACTTGGAAAAGTAAGAATTTATATTCTTCTTTATTTGAATTTTGGAACTTAGTGTTAAAGGTTAAAAAGAACATAGCCTAAATGAAAAAATAATGTGTATTATAGAAAGGGAATAATTGTCCACATGTTTCAGATGCCTTTGATATAAGGGGCTCATCACATGGACAACATCTATTTTTTTTCTGATAGATTATTCTATGTTCAATTGTTAATGAATAGCAAAATGTGTTCATTAATAAGCTTAAACCTAGTTATTCTGTCATACTATTTTGTTCATTGATTTGTTAGAATCATTTTTAAAGAAACATGTTTTAATAAGGTGATTGTCTTTTATCAGATAAGTTATTAGGTATAATTACTGTCAGCAAGTATATTACAGTTTAAGACATAAAGTATAATTTAATATCTTGATAGTTTTATATGTAACAGTTTTAAATCGTATACTTACTAAAGTTACAGCAAGAGGAATATGAATTTATTATTTTCTTCACTCAGATATCTGGAAATATACAATCTTGCCAAATTCTTCTACATTTCACTCACCCAATAGGATATTTTGACTCCATTATTGTGTGTGTATATGGGTGTATTTCTAGTGTCATACTCAGTCAGCAGATATATTACAGATTTGGGTTCTAGTTAGCACTTATTTGTTTGCTTGTCAACTGGTTTTCATTTTAAAAGAGTAATTGAACCCATATACAGTAGTTGGCATGTGTTCTTAGTTACCTTTTCTTAGAGAATGGATATTTTAAAGTTTAAAGATAATCTCAATGGGAATTGTAGCTATATTTTGTCAGAAAGTTTTTTAAATCACTTTAGTTTCAGGAAAATAGCATCAGAATTTTATCATTCTCATTTGTTGATATTTTAAAAATGTTTTCTTGGCCCTGGCCGGTTGGCTCAGCGGTAGAGCGTCGGCCTAGCGTGCGGAGGACCCGGGTTCGATTCCCGGCCAGGGCACATAGGAGAAGCGCCCATTGCTTCTCCACCCCTCCGCCGCGCCTTCCTCTCTGTCTCTCTCTTCCCCTCCCGCAGCCAAGGCTCCATTGGAGCAAAGATGGCCCGGGCGCTGGGGAGGCTCTGTGGCCTCTGCCCCAGGCGCTAGACTGGCTCTGGTCGCAACATGGTGACACCCAGGAGGGTCGCAACATGGCGACCCCCAGGATGGGCAGAGCGTCGCCCCCTGGTGGGCGTGCCGGGTGGATCCCGGTCGGGCGCATGCGGGAGTCTGTCTGACTGTCTCTCCCTGTTTCCAGCTTCAGAAAAATGCAAAAAAAAAAATGTTTTCTTTAAATTAAGTATTTAAACAAAGTTTATTGAAAAGGCATGATGAAGCCGTTAATAGTATTATAACCCAAAATTTATCCAAGTTTTTATTTGTGATAATAAAATTATTATAGGTTTGACTAGAATAATTGAACAGGGACTCAACTATTCTTATTCCTAAATTTTCTGAAGGCTAACTATGTAAAATGTTTCAAAAACAAACAAATTTTATTGTTTCCGGATACAGGAATTAGTATGAAACATTAATTGGGGGTGTTTTCTTGATTGCCTAGTTTCTGCTTCGTTTTAAAAGATCTGCAATCTAAAATCATACATGTGTCAGCATTGTTCCTTAATTTATCTCTGTTCATGAGTAATGATAGTTTCTTACCTCTATATTAGCAAAGTGTGAGCAAGCAGGGTAATCTTTGGAGGCCTATGCTGAGCCCCAAAGAAAACAATATCAAAAGGCATAAGTTATAATATCTGTGATATAAAGATATATTCATAAAGGTTATATTTATAAAGATATATTTATAAAGATATATTTATAAAAGTTAGTGGACCTGGACTGAGAAAGAAAATGTGGGAATGGGTGAACTATAATCATATTAGGTCTGCATTTTTTAGATCGTCTGGGTTTCACATATACTAGTCAATACAGGTTGTCAAATTGGAATTTATTTATTCATTTATTTATCAAATATTTATTGAGTGCCTACAGTATTCCAGGCACTGCTCTAAGTATCAGAGATACTATGGTAAACAGGAAAGAGAGCAAGGTCCATATTTTCATAAATCTTAATGGGAGGTAGGATATAGCAAACAACAAAAGTAGAAAAGTAAGGCCCTGGCCGGTTGGCTCAGGGGTAGAGTGTCGGCCTGGCATGCAGGAGTCCCGGGTTCAATTCCCAGCCAGGGCACACAGGAGAGACGCCCATCTGCTTCTCCACCCCTCCCCCTCTCCTTCCTCTCTGTCTCTCTCTTCCCCTCCCGCAGCCGAGGCTCCATTGGAGCAAAGATGGCCTGGGTGCTGGGGATGGCTCTGGGGCCTCTGCCTCAGGCACTAGGATGGCTCTGGATGCAACAGAGCGACGCCCCAGAGGGGCAGAGCATCGCCCCCTGGTGGGCATGCCGGGTGGATCCCGGTCGGGCGCATGCGAGAGTCTGTCTGACTGCCTCCCCATTTCCAGCTTAGGAAAAAAAAAAAAAGAATTTAGAATAAAAGTTATAAAAAAAAGTAGAAAAGTAACAGATAATAATAAATAATAGCAGGGCATTAAAATGGGGCTGATATGATAATCAGCAGGTTGATAATTTCTGTAGATTCAGTCATCAAGAAAAGCCTCTTTAAAGAGGTGACATTTATACCTATATATGTTGGATACATGAAGTATCCAACTGTATTTTGAAGTCTCTGAGAGTGTTTACAATAAAAGATAACCTCTGCTATGGTCTGAATGTTTATGTCCCTCCAAAATTCACATGTTGGAATTCTAATTCCCAACATCGTGGTTTTAGGAGGTAGGGCCTTTGGGAGGTGATTTGGTCCAGGTAGAGCCCCCATGATTGAGGTCAGTGTTCTTATTGAAGAGATCCCACATGGTATCCTAGCCCCTTCCACCATGTGATAATATAATAATAAGTTTGTGACCTGGGAGAGGGCCCTAAACTTATTGCCCTGGCACTATGTTCTTGGACTTCTAGCCTCCAGAACTGTGAGAAATAAATTTCTGTTGTTTATAAGCTAGCATCTGGTATTTCTTTGTAGCAGCCTGAATATATTAAGACACCTTCTTTTTTCTGCTGGTTTCTGAACAAATTGAGATATAAAATAGGATTAAATATGTAAATAGCACCTTTTTCTAATGGGGGTCAGGTTGGAGAAGACAGGTTAGTGTGAAAGCCATTTGCCAGACTCACAACTCTACTCTCTCCCAGTCTCTTTAGGTAGAAAAGCTTTACATACAATATAAAGAGAGCTCATGCACGAAGTGGGCCGCATCACCCTCCCAAGTAAAGAAGAACATGTGCAGCTACTCTTCTGAAATTTAACAACCAGAAGAGAGAAAAAGGCTGACAAGAGGCAAAAAGTGTCATAGCAGGGGAGATCACTGCATCTGCAAAGGAACATTAGGATGAGAAAGAAGCAGTCTCCTCTGCTCCCTCACCTCCCAAATCATGTGAAGATCTCTAAGAAGAGGGTGGAGACAAAAACTTGGATGTGAATTTGAGATGTTCTTGAAATGGAAAGGTCACTAGAAGACTGTAGTGAATAAGGGCAGATAAAATCAGATGAGGCTTGGCAGAGGCAAAATCACATAGAGCTGTAGGCCAGATTTATGTATTTGGATTTTTTTTTAACTAAAAGAGGAATTTATAGGAGGGTTTTAAAAAGGTAAGTAACATGCTCCAATTTACATTTTAAAAAGATCTTACTAGTTGTTGTTTCTAGGATATATTGTTGGAAGACGGAGTATGAGTCAGAAGAGCAGCACAGAAATTGAGTTTAGAGGAGATAGTGGCTTGGGAAAGAAGGATAATAGTGAAGAGGTAGGAATGGAGACAGGTTCTGCATTTAATGATAGGTTAAATTTGGGAGATTAGGAAAATCAAAGAATCAACTATAACATTCAAAGATTTGTTTGGACTATCTGGGCTTGATTGGCTGAGAAGACAACTTGTAGAAGAATACATTTGGTTGTGTGGGAAGGGTGTCATGAGTTCTAAGATGAGAAAGAAGACTATTAGATATAGAGATAGAGATGCCATGAACATATATGAGTTGGGGTTCTCTGTGAGAGGCCAGGGTTGGTGACAAAAAGTTAGATATCCTCTGCATAAAGATGATATTTAAAATCAAGGTGTTGAATGAGGTCATCTCCCAAAAGATTATAAATCAATTAGACTTCCATTTTTGTAATCTCTGAGAAAGAACAGCGGGCAAAGTAGTTGGTTCACCAGAGATGTGTGGGGTTACAGATGCGAAAGAAGGATTTGTTCAAGAAGATGGTAATCAAAACTATTTTACTTTGATCAGAAACCTAAACCTAAGTGAAATAAAGTAAACACAAACACATGTTTGTGAGCTGAGAATAGGATAAAGAACAAATACCGGCAGATGTAGTGTGTGTTTTAAAGATTTTGTGTGTACTTCAACTTCCTGCAAATCTATGCACAAAATTATTTTTTAAGTTTTTTTTATTAGTACTCAAAATTATTTTTAAGTTTTGTTACTAGTTTTATCTTTATTGCTTCAACAAGTAATGGTCAACTACCCTAGCATAATTTTAAGTGCATATCTACAACCTGCATGACAGTTAAATATCCTAGTGAAGGATATCATAAATTTTTATTTTGTACCATCTTAGGTATTTGTTCTTATTTTCTGCTATTCATTTTATTGGCCCTTTATGAATTTTCACTAAATTTTAAATATTACTGAGTACATATTAAAATTGTATTATTTATCAAGCCAACATGATTTTACTTAGAACTGTTTCATTTTAACCAATGAGTCTGCAAATATCTACTGGAAATGCACTAACGTGGTCAGCTTCAGAAACTCCCTTTCTCTTGGTATTTCAGTTTTATACTTATACTTACTCTCGTACTCTTTCATAAATCCAATACTTCAATCAAATATATTGATTTATATTTAATAATAACTCATTCTTTTTATTCATATTTATTTTCCCATTGAAAAAGAAAATACAAAGCTTTCTATTTGAATACATAACAATATGCATAATAACACATATTTTGAAATTGGCTGTTACTCAGTTTGATTTACTAATACTATGATTCTGACAACTGGAGTAGCATAAATGGGTTGAGAAGCTATGCTATTATACATATTCTGGAGAAAGCTCTCAACCTAGACTCTGCATCAGAATCACTTGTAGAGTTTAAAAAAAATACAGTAGCTAGGGTTGAGAACAACTACATTAGGCTATATTTTACGAGTACCAGCTGAGCTCACTCTATCATAGAAATGCTCTAAAATATTGATTTCAATCTTCTACTAGTGAAAGGCAAAGGGCAGAAGCATAAAAACTTTGTGCTAGCCTTAAAGAAGAAAATAAACATCAGTCACATGACTTTGAATGGGTCAGAGCAAGAGAATAATGTTGATAGATTAGAACAATATTGTTCTTCTGTCTTATAAGATGTTAAGGTTCAGGAGGTATCATTGCCCAGATTCCTTGTCAATTCAGGGACATCTAAAGATGTGGAACCATGGGATATCAGAACCCTTACCTTGGAACTGTATTACTAGTTCTCAGTCATAAGACCTCCTAGTGTTCTTGTCTGCAGTTCATTCTGCAATCAAAATACTTTTTTTTTCAATTAAAAATGAATGACAGAGTAATTCACATTTATTACAAAAGAATAATGATAATATTCTGACAAGCAGAAATAACCACTTTTATATTACTGTTATGTTAATAACATTCCAGACCTTTCTATATAGGCAGTAGAATATGATATTTTTCTGGTTAAGAAAACAGACTCTAGGCCCTGGCCGGTTGGCTCAGCGGTAGAGCGTCGTCCTGGCGTGCAGGGGACCCGGGTTCGATTCCCGGCCAGGGCACATAGGAGAAGCGCCCATTTGCTTCTTCACACCCCCCCTTCCTCTCTGTCTCTCTCTTCCCCTCCCGCAGCCAAGGCTCCATTGGAGCAAAGATGGCCCGGGCACTGGGGATGGCTCCTTGGCCTCTGCCCCAGGCGCTAGAGTGACTCTGGTCGTGGCAGAGCGACGCCCTGGAGGGGTAGAGCATCGCCCCCTGGTGGGCAGAGCTTCGCCCCTGGTGGGCATGCTGGGTGGATCCCGGTCGGGCGCATGCGGGAGTCTGTCTGACTGTCTCTCCCCGTTTCCAGCTTCAGAAAAATACAAAAAACAAACAAACAAACAAACAAAAAGAAAACAGACTCTAGAGCCAGATGTACTAGCTTTGAAACCTTGTCTTATCACTGACTAGGTCTAAGGCCTTGAGCAAGTTACTTACTTTACTCATAATCCTGTTTTTTATTTTATTTTTATTTTTAGCTAATAAAGATAATAATACTATGTCTCTCATCAGGATGGAATAAAGTTTAATATATTTAAGGCATTTAAAATAATGACTTGTGGCCCTGGCCGGTTGGTTCAGCGGTAGAGCGTAGGCCTGGCGTGCAGGGGACCTGGGTTCGATTCCCGGCCAGGGCACATAGGAGAAGCACCCATTTGCTTCTCCACCCCCCCTTCCTTTCTCTCTGTCTCTCTCTTCCCCTCCTGCAGCCAAGGCTCCATTGGAGCAAAGATGGCCCGGGCACTGGGGATGGCTCCTTGGCCTCTGCCCCAGGCACTAGAGTGGCTCCGGTCACAACAGAGCGACGCCCTGGAGGGGCAGAGCATTGCCCCCTGGTGGGCAGAGCTTCGCCCCTGGTGGGCGTGCCAGGTGGATCCCGGTCGGGCGCATGCGGGAGTCTGTCTGACTGTCTCTCCCTGTTTCCAGCTTCAGAAAAATACAAAAATAATAATAATAATAATAATGACTTGTGCATAGCAAGCTCTCTGTGTCAACTATATTATTAAATGTGTACAAATATAATTAATAAAAAATAGATAAAACCATTTTGAGCAGCTTTGACAATAATTGTACCTTTCAACAAATATTTATGTATAGATTAATAAATTATTTAGCACTGACTGCCATGTAATATCCATCTAAGTTAACTTCTTTAATAGTATTCTATTAGATCATACTACATTTTATTTAATTAGCTCCCTAGTAGTAGGCATTAGGGGTTATTTCAGCCCTGTTTGCGTAGCTTAGTTGATGGGAGAATTGTCCTGACTTGCTAGGATAGAGGGTTTGATCTGGGTCAGGGCACATACAAAAATCAACTAAGGAATGCATCAGTAAGTGGGACAACAAATTGATGTCTTTCTTTCAAATCAATAAAAAAATAAAAAATAAATTATTTCAAGTTTTAAAATATAAATAAAACCATATTCTTTGCAGCTAAATATATGCACACATGTATGATGAATTTCTAGAAATTTCTGTGGCAAAGGGAATGCAGAAGCCAAAGGCTTTTGTTACTTACTGACAAATTACCATTCAGGGCGATTGTGCCATTTATGGTCACACTAGTGAATGGTAATGGAAGGCAAAGATCTTGGACAAAGTAGTTGACTGATGCATAAATTGTTTGAGAAGGATAACTTGAGAATTTCAAACCAACTTGTGGCATTAGAAAAGTAGGAAGAGCTAATAAAAAAGCACTCTATAAATCACAGCAGTTTTGAAAATTTTTCTTACCAAGTTAATCATTTTGGTAAACTGTAGCATTTGGACCACTAGATTATGAAATATTAGCACCCAAGATGTTTTTTTTTTAATCTTTGTTTGTATTGCTTTTTAGGGTATTTTTTTAAAATCAAGCAATCATCTACATATTTGAACATGCCACAAATAAAAATTTCTTTATTTTCTTAGAAGTTCTGACATTATTTATATCTGTTCACGTTAGGTGACAAAACCCAAAATAGTTTGTTGGGGCCCTGGCCAGTTGCCTCAGTGGTCAAACTGAGCATCAGCCCGGTGTGTGGAAGCTGTGGGTTCGATTCCCAGTCAGGGCACACAGGAAAAGTACCCATCTGCTTCTCCACCCCTCCCCCTCTCCTTCCTCTCTATCTCTATCTTCCCCTCCGGTAGCCAAGGCTCAATTGGAGCAAAGTTATCCCAGGCACTGACACTGACGACGGCTCCATGGCCTCTGCTTCAGGTGCTAGAATGGCTGTGGTTGTAACAAAGCAACACCCCAGATTGGCAGAGCATCGCCCCCTAGTGGGCATGCCAGGTGGATCCCAGTTGGGTGCATGTCTATCTGACAGCCTCCCCACTTCTAACTTCAGAAAAATAAAAAAAAAAATAGCTTGTTGGTTTGGGTTGGTGCTAGATATTCCCACTATGCCCCAAATAGTAGCATTAGAAAAACAAAAAAGAGCAAAATTTCATTTTTGGAATTTCCTTGGAAACCAGGGTTACTTTCTAAAGCTCCCTACTGACTACAAGAGTGATCCTATTTACTTCTTCCTTTGAATCTTTCTTAATCTATTAATCAGAGCCATAGATTTCTTTCCCCCCTGGATATATGCAAATCATTTAAAGGTTTGTCTTGATAATCAGTTCAACTTGATTCTTCTTGTTTTATGTTGAATATGGTAATACAATCCATTAATTCATTGTTTGCTCCAAGTTGAAATACATAGTTAAAACTCCACCTTTAAACCTGGTATTTAAATTTACTTAATATTTACCAACTCTCTGCTAAATAAGATTTAAAAGGTTGCTCTATAAGGCTTTTCTTACTGGAATTATAAAAAATAAAATAAAATTATGACTTGATTATAGGTATAAATTATTCAAATGTTTTAAAAATGATTTTGAAAGAGAATTAAGTTTTCTAGTTTACTCATTGTGCCCATTTCAGTATAAAAAAACAACAACAATCCAAAGCAAAGGCTTTATAGAATGTCAACAAAATAAAACCCACAATTACATAAATGAACATGACAGTGAGTATTTTCCTTTCAGTAATGTAACATACTTGTTATTAAGTTCCACTTTTAGCCTTCTAGGTCCAAATTTTAACACCATGTTTTCCTTGGATGAACTATATTATCTTTCTAAACCTTAATGGCTTTATCAGTAAAGTGGGCAAGGTAAAGGGACTCTTCTCATAGTTCTACAGATTTTTGGTGGTGTAGTGAGGATTAATAGAGATAATGCATGGAAAAATTTAGCACTATTTGGCAGGAAATGGGTATTCAATAAATGCTAATCACTATTTCAGTGAAAAGCAAGGAAAAAATTTAAAAACAGGTTTTCTGTTAGTATCACATTTTTCCTTTCTCCGCAGTTGCTGCTGGTACGAAATTCAGAGAGGTGAACAGATTTCCCCTTATCAATTATCCAGCCACAGCAACAGCAGCTCTGACTGAGGAGGAAGCAGAACTAACATCTATTCAAGAGGGAACCCCTGATACAACAGACATTAGTATCTGAAGGCTGTGAAAGAGATTGATAGACTAAGAACCCTGAATGACCCCTTAGGGCAGTGGTCCCCAACCTTTTTTGGGCCATGGACCGGTTTAATGTCAGAAAATATTTTCACAGACCGACCTTTAAGGTGGGATGGATAAATGTATCATGTGACCGAGACAAGCAGCAAGAGTGAGTCTTAGACGGATGTAACAGAGGGAATATGGTCATTTTTTAAAAAATAAAACATTGTTCAGACTTAAATATAAATAAAACGGAAATAATGTAAGTTATTTATTCTTTCTCTGCAGACCGGTAACAAATGACCCATGGACCGGTACCATTCTGTGCCCCGGGGGATGGGGACCACTGCTCTAGGGTTAACAAAGTGAAAGATACCCAATAATAACTTTTCATGTTAATCTTGAGGTGGACAAGACTCCATGAGCTTTCACTTGTTCTTCTGAGAATAGGGCCACAGACTATAATCTTTTCAACCTGGCCCTCTGTATGTACTCTGAGTTCTCTAAGAGATAGAACCCTACATAGGGAATTGTGTTTAGATTAGCTGGACAAGTAGAAAAGAATATTCCATAATAGATAAAATCACATCAGACTAAAAATTTTTTTCTTTTTTTATAAATTCTTATTAATTTTAATGGGGTGACATCAATAAATCAGGATACATATGTTCAAAGAAAACATGTCCAGGTTATCTTGTCATTCAATTATGTTGAATATCCATCACCCAAAGTCAGATTGTCCTCCATCACCTTCTATCTAGTTTTCTTTGTACCCCTCCCCCTCCCCCTTCCCCTCTCCCTCCCTCTGCCCCCTCCCCAACCCCTGGTAACCACCACACTCTTGTCCATGTCTCTTAGTCTCATTTTTATGTCCCACCTATGTATGGAATCATGCAGTCTTGGTTTTTTCTGATTTACTTATTTCACTCCGTATAATGTTTCCAAGATCCAACCATTTTGTTGTAAATGATCCGATATCATTATTTCTTATGACTGAGTAGTATTCCATAGTGTATATGTACCATATCTTCTTTATCAACTCTTCTATTGAAGGGTTTTTTGGTTATTTCCATGTCTTGGCCACTGTGAACAATGCTGCAGTGAACATGGGGATGCATGTGTCTTTATGTATCAATGTTTCTGAGTTTGGGGAGTATATACCCAGTAGAGGGATTGCTAGGTCATAAAGTAGTTCTATTTTCAGTTTTTGGAAGAACCACCATACTTTCTTCCATAATGGTTGTACTACTTGACATTCCCACCAACAGTAAATGAGGGTTCATTTTTCTCCATAGCCTCTCCAACATTTGCTATTACCTGTCTTGTTGATAATAGCTAATCTAACAGGTGTGAGGTGGTATCTCATTGTAGTTTTGATTTGCATTTCTCTAATAACTAAGGAAGATGAGCATCTTTTCATATATCTGTTGGCCATTTGTATTTCTTCCTGGGAGAAGTATCTGTTCATGTCCTCTTCCCATTTTTTTATTGGATTGTTTGTTCGTTTGTTGTCGAGTTTTATGAGTGTTTTATATATTTTGGATATTAGGCCCTTATCTGAGCAGTTGTTTGGAATATCATGTCCCATTTAGTTGGCTGTCTGTTTATTTTGTTGTCAGTTTCTCTTGCTGAGCAAAAACTTCTTAGTCTGATGTAGTCCCATTCATTTATCTTTGCCTTCACTTCCCTTGCCTTTGGAGTCAAATTCATAAAATGCTTTAAAACCCAGGTCCATGAGTTTAGAACTTATGTCTTCTTTTATGTACTTTATTGTTTCGGGTCTTATATTTAGGTCTTTGATCCATTTTGAATTAATTTTAGTACAAGGTGACAAACTGTAGTCGAGTTTCATTCTTTTGCATGTGGCTTTCCAGTTTTCCCAGCACCATTTGTTGAAGAGGCTTTCTTTTCTCCATTGTGTGTTATTGGCCCCTTTTTTTAATAAATAAATATTTATTATAATGGGGTGACATCAATAAATCAGGGTACATATATTCAGAGAAAACATTTCCAGGTTATCTTGTCATTTATCAATAGTTCTGTTGCATACCCATCACCCAAAGAGAGATCGTCCTCCATCACCCTCTATCCAGTTTTCTTTATACCCCTCTCCCCCCTCCCCCTCTCCCTCCTTCCCTCCCCCTACCCCCCATAACCACCGCACTCCTGTCCATGTCTCTTAGTCTCATTTTTTGTCCCACCAATGTATGGAATCCTGCAGTTCTTGTTTTTTTCTGATTCACTTATTTCACTCTGCATACTGTTATCAAGATTCCACCATTCTGCTGTAAGTGATCCGATGTCATCATTTCTTCTAGCTGAATAGCATACCATGGTGTATGTGTGCCCCATCTTCTTTATCCAGTCTTCTATTTTTTTTACAGTGATTAAAAGCCTTTAAACTAACTCTTGGCCAATACAGCAAGAATCCATAAAAGAGTAGTGTCCTTAACATGTTCACCAAGTTCAAGTTGGCCCCATCCGCATGCCAAATACCTGAAAAATGCAACCCAACCACAGTTCAGTCTGTGGAAAAGTCCACATCCAGGAAAAGTCCGCATGGCACTGAAATTGTTGTCACAATTCTATACTTTGCAGCTCATGTCCAAGTTCCAATGACCGCTGCTTCTAGCTGGTAATGATTCAGGTAGACTGGAAAAGCCATTTGCAGCATGCATGGATATGGAGTTTCTGCCTGGAGAGATGAGACCAGGTTTCTCTTCCCTGCAGCTCTGTGACTGTGGCATGGTAAAGAGAACCTTGGGATACACTAAGCTTTATCCAGGTAGATTCATAATAGAAGTTGGCAAAGGGGGGAAAGACAGCTCTAAATTAGGAGTAGGTCACAGCCTGAAATATGAGTGGGGCATTGAGGTAGGAGGGATAAATGAAACACTATATATTAAGCAAAGCAGCAGAAAATAGGACTATCAACACCCACAACAGAGATCTTTGAGGGGAGAATAAAAAACCTGACTCTTCAAGCTAAACATAGTTAAGTGGCCCTTGTGCAAATGAGATCAGTTTACCTGCTTCTTGGAAGAAATACCCTAGGCTCGTCCACAGTGTCATAGATGGGGCCGACAGCCCTGGGCTCCTTCAGCCTTCAGTGGCAAACCCCAGCATTCTGGGCAAGGTTAGGTCATAGGTGGCTGGAGCAGGGCTGGAAGAGACTGAACCCTCCCTTAGAGGAGCGAGGGGGAAGCCTACCTTCCAGTGTCCCTGTTTCCTCACAGCAGAAGCATGTAAGCCTGGCAGGCTTTAGCTCAATGACCTTCCTTTCCACTACTGAAGCAGGCCCCAGATGGCATCCTATGAGACCCCTTTGGGGCGTTGGAGCCTTTAAGGGTGTATCCTAAGAGCTGGTAGTTCCCCCGATCTCTATTGGGCTTTTTCTGCCTCTAGGTATCTTAAAAGCCATGCTCAGAAGATCTCGCTGAGGGATTTGAGGATCCCCATCCGCCTATATAAATCTTTTCCATATATCTGGAGCTTTTTGGAAAAAGACAATACAGTGTTATTAGCTGGATCTAATAAAGAAGGTAGTAGTTTGCAGGCAAAAAGATTTGGTGTCTCCTGTTCATCAGCATTCAAAAGAAGTGTAATTTTTTTTTAAGTAAAAAGCATGATATGGTACACCCATAGGAATTCCAGGATATGACTACCCTCTTTTAAATTTTTTTTAAATTGACCTTAAAATGTTTGCTGAGTACACTTTAATAATACCTTAACTTTAAAGATTGTAAGCATGACAAAATACAGTAAATGCTTTTGCTCCATATGCAGGAGCATTTTCAGTTTAGCCAGTTTAGGAAATCCAATAATAGAACAATGCATTCAGACAATGAGCTATAACATGCTTAGCAGCCTCTCCTGTTCTGACAGAGGTAACTGTAGATCCAGAATATGTATCTACTGTAATGTGGACATACGACTGTTTGCCAAATGAAGGTATATGAGTAACATCCATCTGCCAAAGTTGTCCTGGTAGGGGTCCTTGCGGGTTAACTCCAAATGAAGAGGCAGTATAGGACCCCTTGGACAAGATTTCCCAATCTGCCATGCTGCTTCCCGAGAAAGTTGAAACTGTTTACACCGGGCTGCAGCGTTCTGGTGATGAATAGTATGAGACTGACTTGCTCGGTCTGTCATGGTTGCTCCATATAATTTTCTTTTGGGTAGCTTGATCAACAAGGGTATTCCTAGGCCCTGGCCGGTTTGCTCAGTGGTAGAGCATTGGCCTGGTGTGCAGGATTTCCGGGTTCGATTCCCAGTTAGAGAACACAGATGAAGCGCCCATCTACTTCTCCACCCCTGCCCCTCTCCTTCCTCTCTGTCTCTCTCTTCCCCTCCCGCAGCCAAGGCTCCACCAGAGCAAAGCCACCCTGGAGACTAAGGATGGCCCCATGGCCTCTGCCTCAGGTGCTAGAATGGCTGTGGTTGCAACAGAGCAACACCCCAGATGGGCAGAGCATTCCCCCTCAGTAGGCATGCCATGCAGATCCCGGTCAGGTGCATGCGGGAGTCTGTCTGACTGCCTCCCCATTTCCATCTTCAGAAAAATACAAATAAATAAATAAATAAAAGAAAATATAAAAAAAAAAGGTCATTCCCTTGTGCTAAAGCTCCAGGGAGCATGGAATGAGCTTGAGTATATCCTATGAAACATGGAGCTCTATGTTGACATATAAGTCTTTGAAGAAAGAGGAACTGCTGAAATAGTTCATCAGCATTTGTCCCGAAGACAGCAATCTTTATATTGGAAACACCATAAGTAAATATTTGCTGTCTGTCTATAGATTAAAGGGGGAATATGGCAAATGCTGAAAAGCCATGATCTTTGTGCCCCTCCCCTCCCCCAACCCCCTCCCTCTACTCCCCCCACCCTGTAACCCCAACACTGTTGTCCATGTCTCTGAGTCTCATCTTTATGTCCCACCTATGTATGGAATCATACATTTCTTAATTTTTTCTGATTTACTTCTTTCGCCCATCCATGTTGTTGTAAAAGATCCTATGTCATCATTTCTTATGGCTGAGTAGTATTCCATAGTATATATATACCAAAGCTTTTTAATCCACTGGTCCTCTGATGGACACTTGGGCTGTTTCCAGATCTTCGCTATTGTGAACAATGCTGCCACAAACACGCGGGTGCATTTCTCCTTTTCGAGCAGTTCTATGGTGTCCTTGGGGTATATTCCTAAAAGTGGGATAGCTGGGTCAAAAGGCAGTTCGATTTTCAGATTTTTGAGGAATCTCCATACTGTTTTCCACAGTGGCTGCACCAGTCTGCATTCCGACCAGCAGTGCAGCAGGGTTCCCTTTTCTCCACATCCTCGCCAGCACTTATTCTGTGTTGTTTTATTGATGAGCGCCATTCTGACTGGTGTGAGGTGATATCTCATTGTGGTTTTAATTTGCATTTCTCTAATCATTAGTGATGTTGAACATTTTTTCATATGCCTATTGGCCATCTGTGTTTCCTCTTTGGAGAAGTGTCTATTCATTTCTTTTGCCCATTTTTGGATTGGATTGTTTGTCTTCCTGGTATGAACTTTTACAAGTTTTTTATAAATTTTGGTTATTAACCCCTTATCAGACGCAATGTCAAATATATTCTCCCATTGTGTAGTTTGTCTTTTTATTCTGTTCTTATTGTCTTTAGCTGTGCAGAAGCTTTTTAGTTTGATAAAGTCCCATTTGTTTATCCTGTCTTTTATTTCACTTGCCTGTGGAGACAAATCAGCAAATATATTGCTGCGAGAGATGTCAGAGAGCTTACTGCCTATGTTTTCTTCTAAGATGCTTATGGTTTCACGCTTAAATTTAAGTCTTTTATCCATTTTGAGTTTATTTTTGTGAGTGGTGTAAGTTGGTGGTCTAGTTTCATTTTTTTGCAGGTAGTTGTCCAATTTTCCCAAAACCATTTGTTGAAGAGGCTGTCTTTACTCCATTGTATTCCCTTACCTCCTTTGTCAAATATCAGTTGTCTATAGAGCTGTGGGTTTATTTCTGGGTTCTCTGTTCTGTTCCATTGATCTATGTGCCTGTTCTTATGCCAGTACCATGCTGTTTTGAGTACAATGGCCTTATAATATAACTTGATATCCGGAAGTGTGATACCTCCTGCTTTATTCTTCCTTTTCAAGATTGCTGAGACTATTAGTGTTCTCTTTTGGTTCCATATAAATTTTTGGAATTTTGTGCGGGCCGCAGACTAATCCACGGGCTTACTTAATTTTATCCAAAATATTTTGAACTTCGTGGATTAGTCTGCGGGCCGCACAAAATTGTTCGGCGGGCCACGAGTTTGAGACCCCTGATATAGGTCCTTTACATTGTTTGTTATGTTTATTCCTAGGTATTTTTTATTGTTGTTGTAATCGTGAAGGGGATTATTTTTTTGAGTTCATTTTTTAATGTTTCATTGTTGGCATATAGAAAGGCTATGGACTTTTGTATATTAATTTTGTATCCTGCGACCTTACTGTATTGGCTTATTGTTTCTAGTAATCTTTTTGTGTTTGGGGGAATTTTGGGGGTTTTCAATGTATAGGATCAAATCATCTGCAAAAAGTGATACCTTTACCTCTTCTTTTTCGATATGGATGCCTTTTATTTCTTTGTCTTGTCTGAATGCTCTGGCTAGAACCTCCAGCTCCTAGTTAAATAAGAGTGGAGAGAATGGACAACCCTGTCTTGTTCCTGATTTAAGGGGGAAAGTTTTATGCCATTTAATATGATGTTAGCTGATGGTTTATCATATATAGCCTTTATCATGTTGAGATATTTTCCTTCTATGCCCATTTTGTTGAGTGTCTTAAACATAAAGTTGTGTTCTATTTTATCAAATGCCTTTTCTGCATCTATTGATATAATCATGTGGTTTTTTTCTTTGTTTTGTTGATATGATGTATTATATTAACTGTTTTACATATGTTGAATCATCCTTGAGATTCTGGAATGAATCCCACTTGATCATGATGTATTATTTTTTAATATGTTGTTGTATTCGATTTGCCATTATTTTGTTTAGTATTTTAGCATCTGTATTCATTAGAGATATTGGTCTGTAGTTTTCTTTTTTTGTGCCATCCTTGCCAGGTTTCGGTATGAGGGTTATGTTGGCCTCCAAAATGTGTTTGGAAGTATTGCTTCTTCTTCAATTTTTTAGAAGACTTTGAGTAGAATAGGAACCATGTATTCTTTGAATGTTTGATAGAATTCACTAGATTAGCCATCTTGGCCTGGACTTTTATTTTGGGGGAGGTTTTTAATAGTTTTTTTCTATTTCCTCCCTGCTAATTGGTCTGTTTAGGCTTTCTGCTTCTTCATGACTCAGTCCAGGAAGGTTGTGTTGTTCTAGGAATTTATCCATTTCTTCTAAATTGTTGAATTTGGTGGCATATAGTTTTTCATAGTATTTTACAATAATTCTTTCTATATCTACGGTGTCTGTGGTGATTTCTCTTCTTTCATTTTGGATTTTGTTTATATGAGTGATTTCTCTTTTTCACTTGGTGAGTTTTGACAAGGGTTTGTAAATTTTGTTGATCTTTTCAAAGAACCAGCTCCTTGTTTTATTATTTCTGCTCTGATTTTTATTTCCTTTCTTCGGCTGGTTTTGGGTTGTCTTTGTTCTTCTTTTTCTAGTTCTTTAAAGTGTGAAGTTAAGTGATTTATTTGGGCTCTCTCTTGCTTGCTCATATAGGTCTGAAGTGATGTGAACTTTCCTCTTATTATTGCTTTTGCTGCATCCCAGAGATTCTGATATGTTTTATTGTCATTTTCATTTGTCTGTATATATCTTTTGATCTCTATGCTTATTTCTTCATTGACGCATTCATTTTTTAAAAGTATGCTGTTTAGTTTCCACATTTTTGTGGGGTTTTTTTCTCTTTTTTGCAGTTGAATTCTATTTTCAAGGCTTTATGATCAGAAAATATGCTTGATACAATTACGATTTTTTCTGAATTTGCTGATGTTATTTTTGTGGCCCAACATATGGTCAATTCTTGAGAATGTTCCATGTACACTAGAGAAAAATTTATACTCTTGCTTTGGGATTAAATGTCTTGTAGATGTCTATCATATCCAGGTGCTCTAGTGTTTTGTTTAAGGCCAATATTTCTTTATTGATTTTGTTTGGATGAACGATCTAGAGCCATCAGTGGTGTATTAAGGTCTCCAAGTATGATTGCATTTCTGTCAGTTTTTGTTTTTAGGTCAATAAGTAGCTGTCTTATATATTTTGGTGCTCCTTGGTTTGGTGCATTTATATTAAGAATTGTGCCCTGGCTGGTTGGCTCAGTGGTAGAGCGTCGGCCTGGAGTGCGGGGGACCTGGGTTCAATTCCCGGCCAGGGCACATAGGAGAAGCGCCCATTTGCTTCTCCACCCCCCTCCTTCCTCTCTGTCTCTCTCTTCCCCTCCTGCAGCCAAGGTTCCATTGGAGCAAAGATGGGCCGGGCGCTTGGGATGGCTCCTTGGCCTCTGCCCCAGGCACTAGAGTGGCTCTGGTCATGGCAGAGCGATGCTCCAGAGGGGCCGAGCATTGCCCCCTGGTGGGCAGAGCATCACCCTTGGTGGGCGTGCCGGGTGGATCCCGGTCGGGCGCATGCGGGAGTCTGTCTGACTGTCTCTCCCTGTTTCCAGCTTCAGAAAAATACAAAAAATACAAAAAACATTGTTATATCTTCTTGATTCAGTGTCCCCTTAGTCATTATGAAGTGACCATTTTTGTCTCTGAGTACTTTTGCTATCTTGTAGTCAGCATTATTAGATATGAGTATTGCTACACCTGCTTTTTTTTGGATGATATTTGCTTGGAGTATTGTTTTCCAGCCTTTCACTTTAAATTTGTTTTTATCCTTGTAGCTTAGATATGTTTTTTGTAGGAAGCACACAGTTGGATTTTTTTAAATCAGTTCTGCTACTCTGTGTCTTTTTATTGGTCAGTTTAATCCATTTACATTTAGTGTAATTATTGATACTTGTGGGTTCCCTATTGACATTTTATAAATTGCTTTCTATTAGTTTTGTGTGTAATTATTGACACTTGTGGGTTCCCTATTGCCATTTTATAAATTACTTTCTGTTAGTTTTCTATCTTGTTTGATTCTTCTCTTTTGTTTTTCTATCATTTGTTTTTGTTTATTTGTATTCCATACTTCTTTTCTCTCTTGCTACATTTTTTAAGTCATGTGCTTCTGTGGTGGTTTTTTCAAGGGTGGTTACCATTAAGTAATGAAAAGGGTACCTACCATGTTCATTATAGTACACTATCTTATGAGTCTTTCTGCACTTTATCGTCCTTTGCTACTATTAATCTCTGTCTTGTCCCACTTTTTTTTATGTTTTTGTTGTCACAGTTTGAATTTGGTTTTATTGTGTTCTTGGTGGAGCTTTACCTTTTGGTTTTGTTTTGTTTTGTTCTTTGTATCTGGTTGGAAAACCCCCTTTTGTATTTCCTGGAGTAGGGATTTTCTGATGATAAATTCCCTCATCTTTTCTGTATCTGTGAATGTTTTTATTTTTCCTTCATATTTGAAGGATAGCTTTGATGGGTATAGTATTCTTGGCTGAAAGTACCTCTCATTCAGGACTTTAAATATTGGGGTCCACTCTCTTCTAGCTTGTAGAGTTTCTGCTGAGAAATCCGATGATAATCTAATAGGCTTTCCTTTATATGTTGTATTCTTGTTTTTCCTGGCTGCCTTGAGAATTTTTTCTTTGTTGTTGGTTTGTGCCAATTTCATTATGATGTGCCTTGGAGTAGGTTTGTTGGGGTTAAGAAAACTCGGTGAGGCCCTGGCCGGTTAGCTCAGTGGCAGTGCGTCGGCCTGGCATGCAGGAATCCCGGGTTCGATTCCCGATTAGGGCACACAGGAGAAGCGCCTATCTGCTTCTCCACCCCTCCCCCTCTCCTTCCTCTCTGTCTCTCTCTTCCCCTCCCACAGCCAAGGCTCCATTGGAGCAAAAGTTTGCCCGGGCGCTGAGGATGGCTCTGTGGCCTCTGCTTCAGGTGCTAGAATGGCTCTGATTGCAGCAGAGCGATGCCCCAGATGGGCAGAGCATTGCCCCCTCGTGGGCGTGCAGGGTGGATCCCGGGTGGGCGCATGCGGGAGTCTGTCTGACTGCCTCCCCATTTCCAACTATAGAAAAATGCAAGAAAAAAAAAAAGAAAAAAAAAGAAAAAAGAAAACTTGGTGTTCTGTTTGCTTTATGAATTGGAGGCTTTAGTTCTTTCCATGGGCTTGGGAAGTTCTTATCTATTATTAGTTTGAATATGTTCTCCATTCCATTTTCTCTCTCTTTTCCCTCTGATATATGTATTATTCTCATGTTAGTCTTTTTGATGGAGTCAGACAGTTCCTGTAGGGCTTTCTCATTTTTTTAAATTTTTGAGTCTCTCTCTTCTTCTCTCTGTTGTGCCTCAAGTTGCTTGTCTTCTATGTCACTAATCCTCTCTTCTTTCTAGCCTGTTCTGTGAGCTAAGCTTGTTACCTCGTTTTTCCGTTCATGAATTGAGTTTTTCATTTCTGTTGGATTTGTTTTTATAGTTTCAATTTCCTTGGTAATATATTCTTTGTGTTCTTTGAGTTGTTCTCTGAGCTCCCTCAATAGCTTTTCTGTGTTTTCTTTTATATCTCTGAGTATTTTTAGGATTTCTATATTAAAATTCTCTGTCATTTAGCTCCAAGGTTTCCAATATATTAAATTTTTTCTCCATAGATTTTTCCTCATATATCTGTGCTAAATCTCTGTCTTTTGTATCCATGATATTCAATTTCCTTTTCCTTAATGGCATCTAAGGGTGGTTTTGTTGATAGAACTAATGAGAATTAATAAATAATAAAAAGTAAAAAAAAGAAAAAATGGAAAGAAAGAAAGGAACATTTATTATTTCCCTCTTTTTTTCTTCTCTTCTCCCCTCCTCCTTGAGAAAATATTGTGATGAACTGTGAATTATATTGTGCTAAAAGGAACAAAACTACCTTTAATGTTGGGCCTGAGTTGGGGAGAAGTATAAAGAGGCAAAAAAGGAGGTAGGGGCCCACAGAATGCAAAAAAGAAAAAATTTGCGTCAAGAATAAAATAATTTGCTTGTAAATGATGGTCGACTGAGAGATATAATGAGAGGGATACGAGGGAAACAGGAAAAAGGAAAAAAAATACTATTGTATTAAGTGGAGCAAAAACTAGGTAGAATGGAGAGCTGGGATTGGGGGGAATGCTAACGAGTTAAAAAGCAAAGTCAAAAGCACTCAAAATGACACACACAAAAAATTGAGTCCCAAATAAAATAATTTGTTCGTGATTGAGGATTGAATGAGAGGAAAAGTAAAGGAGAAAAGAAGAAACTAATAAAAAGGGAGAAAAAAGAAAAAGGGAAAAAGGAAAAGAAGAAAAAAGAACAAAAAGAGAAAGAGAAGAGAGTTAAGGATTTTGGAGTGTAACCCTCATAGAGAGAAAGGAAGATGAAAAGAAAGAAAATGGGAGATGTAACACTTATGGGTAGTGTAGTTCAAGAAGAGGAAGGAAGAAGATGGGCAGAGAATAAACGGACCAAGGTGGAAGAGAAAAAAAATAATAAAGACAAGAAGATGAAAGAAACAAAATAAATGAAAAAAGTTATAAAGTCTGTGGATTTTTCTTGATTTTCAGAGGTTATCTTCTTGCTTTTTCTTTCCTCTCCCTCTTCCTGGTCAGTGACTCTGTACCCCGGGTTCTGCCCCTGTGGCACACTTAGGTAGAGATTTGCAGTTGATAAGTCTCTATGGTGATATCATATATTAGGCATTAGTCTCGTTGGTAGTCGGGGCTTGTTAGCATTTGCAGGCTCCAACAACGAGAGAGTCCTTTTTTCCAGAGCCTCTCTCCTAGTCTCTCCTTCCTGAATTAGCAGCGTAATGATCCAGCTATGAGGTTGCCACTGCCTCTGCCTTCATTTTCAATGTATGTGACTTCCAGACGCTCCAAGGATAGACTTTTCTGTCTCTGGTTGAAGAACTTGTTGAAATTTTGGGGAGAATTATTGGTAACGCTCCTCACGGCGCCATTTCTCTGACGTCACTCCCAAAATATTTTCTAATTTATGGTTCATTAGTAGTGTGTTAGCATAAGTATTCATATAACTGTCTGCTATAGTATAGTGAGTTCAGAGTATGTGTCTATAGTATCAGGTGAAGGCAAAGGCACCATTTGAAGTTGGTAGTAAACCTGAGGGATGGAGCGTGGAAATAAAACTCCCTATCTTCTTTCCTGTAGGCACCTGATCCTTACCTGAATGAATGGAATAAGCCAGAAGTGCAGAGTTCATCGTGCACAATTAAAGACCTTAGAAAAAATTTATTTACTATCTCAGGGTTGCCATAATACAACACATTTTGTACTTTTTTCTTTCTTTTTCAGAAGGTTTAGTCTTTTAATAGTCATGAGTTTTAAATTCTCATGTTAGAATGCAATCTCCAAGACCAGCTCAGCAGTGGGTGTGCACTTTGAAATGAAGGCTCTGCAGGGCTTAAGAGAAAACACACACAAGATTCAGCATACAGTAAAAGATGAGTACAGGGGACTGCCATCCTCTAGGACTAAGAGCCCAGATCTCTGCAGCCTCATACGATTTAGTGGTCTCTTTGCACATTAAGCAAATTAGCAAAGTCTTTGTTCAGATGCAGAGAAGGGTAATTAACTAACGTCTTTCAGGTATGTAAGGAAAAGGCCATAGCGATCAACTGTTTTCCTTTAAACAATCTTACCAGTGTTTTCAAGGGCAGCGCTCTGCCCCTGCACGACTTGGTGTTCCAAAGTCTGCACAAATGACTTGTCTCAGGACCACAGTCTGATTCCCAGCCATTTTCCCACATGCAATGTTAGTGCAGAATATACAGACATGTTCAAAGATCACTTTTCTAGTTTAATTGCTTTATGAGTTTTGATGTGTTGTGAGTTTTGTTTTGGTTTTGTATTTCTTGACCATAATGACCCATGATCATAAATCTGTGTACTTCTCAACAATTATCAAATTTTTATTTTCTCAGCTGAAATAATTTTTTTAATCTTATTTTTATTAATTTTAATGCAGTGACATTGATAAATCATGGTACATATGTTCTGAGAAAACATCTCCAGATTATTTTCAAATTTGATTATGCTGTATACCCCTCACCCAAACTCAGATTGTCTTCTGTCACCTTCTATCTGGTTTTCTTTGTGCCCCTCCCCTCCCCCCACTCCCTCTATCTCCTTCCTCACCCCTCCCCAAACCCTCACCCCTTGACCCCCAATTACCATCACATTCTTGTCCATGTCTCTGAGTCTCATTTTTATATCCCTTCTATGTATGGAATCATATAGTTCTTAGTTTTTTCTGGTTTACTTATTTCACTCCGTATAATATTATCAAGGTCCAAGCATGTTATTGTAAATAATCCGATGTCAGCATTTCTTATGGCTGAGTAGTATTCCATAGTATATATGTACTAAAGCTATTCAATCCACTTGTCCTCTGACAGACACTTGGGCTGTTTCCAGATCTTCGCTATTGTGAACAATGCTGCCATAAACATGGGGGAGCATTTCTCCTACTGGAACAGTTCTATGGCATTCTTGGGGTACATTCCTAAAAGTAGGATAGCTGGGTCAAAAGGCAGTTGGATTTTCAATAGTTTTTTTTTTGTTTGTTTGTTTTTTTGTATTTTTCTGAAGCTGGAAACAGGGAGAGACAGTCAGACAGACTCCCGCATGCGCCCGACCGGGATCCACCTGGCACGCCCACCAAAGGGTGACGCTCTGCTCACCAGGGGGTGATGCTCTGCCCCTCCAGGGCATCGCTCTGTTGTGACCAGAGCCACTACAGTGCCTGGGGCAGAGGCCAAGGAACCATCCCCAGCGCCCGGGCCATCTTTGCTCCAATGGAGCCTTGGCTGCGGGAGGGGAAGAGAGAGACAGAGAGGAAGGAAAGGGGTAGGGGTGGAGAAGCAGATGGGCGCTTCTCCTGTGTACCCTGGTCGGGAATCGAACCCGGGACTTCTGCACGCCAGACCGATGCTCTACCATTGAGCCAACTGGCCAGGGCCAGGTCCAGTAGTTTTATGACTGAGACTTTAGGGTTTTCTGTATACAATATCATATCATCTGCAAATAATGATAGTTTTACTTCTTCTTTTCCAACTTGAATGCATTTTATTTCTTCTTCTTATCTGATTGTTGTGGCTAGGACTTCTAGGATTATGTTAAATAAGAGTGGTGAAAGGGACACCCCTGCCTTGTTCCTGATCTTCAGGGGATTGCTTTTCATTTTTGTCTATTGAGTATGATGTTGGCTGTGGGTTTGTCATAGATGGCTTTTATCATGTTGAAGTATGTTCCCTGTATTTCCACTTTGTTGAGAGTTTTGATCATGAATGGGTGCTTGATTTTATCAAATGCTTTTTCTACATCTATTGAAATTATCATATAGTTTTTCTCCTTCCTTTTGTTTATGTGATGAATCACATTGATTGATTTGCGAATAGTATACCAGCCTTGGCTCTCCAGAATATATCCCACTTGATCATGGTGTATGATTTTTTCCATATATTGTTGGATTTGGTTTGCTAATATTTTGTTGAGGATTTTAGCATCTAAATTCATCAGGGATCTTGGCATATAATTTTCTTTCTTTGTGTTGTCTTTGCCTGGTTTTAGAAACAGAATTATGCTCGCTTCATAAAAGGAGCTTGGAAGTCTTCCTTCCTCTTGAATTTTTTGAAATACCTTGAGAAGGATAGTAGTTAGTTCTTTGAATATTTCGTAGAATTCACTTGTGAAGCCATCTGGCCCATGACTTTTTTTGGGGGGGAGTTGTTTGATAACTGTTTTGATCTCATTTAGTGTAATCAGTCTGTTTAGGTTTTCTGATTCTTCCAGATTGATTTTTGGAAGATTGTATGTTTCAAGGAATTTGTCCATTTCATCTAGGTGGTCTAGTTTTTTTGGCATACAGTTCTTCATAGTATTTTCTTACAATATTTTTTATTTCTGTTGTGTGAGTTCTTATTTCTCCACTCTCATTTCTAATTTTATTTATTTGAGTCCTCTATCTTTTTTTCTTTATGAGTCTAGTTAAAGGTTCATCAAGCTTGTTTACCTTTTCATAGAACTAGCTCCTAATTTCATTGATTCTCTGTATTGTTTTTTTAGCCTCTATGTCATTTATTTCTGCTCTGATCTTTATTATTTCCTTCCTTCTACTACATTTGGGCTTTACTTGCTTTTCTTTTTGTAGTTCTTTTAAATGCAGGGTTGAGTTGTTTATTTGAGCTTTTTTTAGCTTCTTAAAGTGTGCCTGTAGTGCTATGAACTTCCCTCTCAGTACTACTTTTGTTGTGTCCCATAAATTTTTAGTTGTTGTATGCTCATTATTATTCATTTCTAAGAATTTTATTATTTCTTTTTTATCTCATTCTTAATCCATTTTTTCTTTAACAACTTGCTATTTAGTTTCCATGTGTTTGAGAATTTTTGAGTTTTTTCGTTGTGGTTGATTTCTAGTTTCAAGCCATTGTGATCTGAGAACGTCCTTGATATGATTTCAATCTTTTTTAATTTTTGAGACCATTTTTGTTCCCTAACATGTGGTCTATCCTAGAGAACGTACCATGAGCACTTAAAAAGAATGTATAGTGCTTTAGGGTGAAAGATTCTGAAGATGTCTATTAAATTGAGTTGATCTAATGTGTTCTTTAAGTTTGCTTTTTCTTTGTTAATTTTCTTTCTTGAGGATCTATCTAGTGATATTAGTGCGGTATTAAAATCCCCTACTATTATAGTATTGCTTTTGATCTCACCCTTTATATCCATCAAAATCTGCTTTATATATTTAGGTGCTCCTATATTAGGTGCATAGATGTTACAGTAGTTATATCTTCCTGTTGGATTGCTCCTTTTATCATTATGTAGTGGCCTTCTTTATCTCTTACTATATCCTTGGTTTTAAAGTCCATTTTTTCTGATATAAATATTGCTACCCCAGCTTTTTTTTCATTTCTATTTGCATGAAATTTTTTTTTCCATCCTTTTACCTTCAATCTATGTGCATCTTTTGTTTTAAGGTGTGTCTCTTGTAGACAGCATATGTACGGGTCCTGTTTTCTTTTCCATGCAGCTACCCTATGTCTTTTGATTGGATCATTTAATCCATTTACATTTAAGGTTATTATTGATATGTAGTTGTTTATTGCTATTTTATTCTTTAAAGCTGCATACCTCTTTTGCTATATTCTTTTCCCACTTTGACCTGTTTACACCATGCCCCTTAACATTTCCTGCAGCACTGGTTTGGTTGTAATGAATTCCTTGAGTTTTTTTTTTTTTTTTTTGGTCTGGGAAGCTTTTTATTTCTCCTTCAATTTTAAATGATAGCCTTGGTGGATAAAGTAGTCTTGGTTGTAGGTTCTTGTTCTGCATTACTTTGAATATTTCTTGCCATTCCCTTCTGGCCTCAAGTGTTTCTGTCATCCTTATGGGGGCTCCTTTGTCATCCTTATGAGGGCTGATGTCATCCTTATGGGGGTTCCTTTGTAGGTGATAACCTTTTTTTCTCTCGCAGCTTTTAATATTTTCTCTTTATCACATAGCTTTGGTATTTTAATTATGATGTGTCTTGGTGTAGGTTTCTTTGAGTTTCTCTTTAATGAAGTTCTCTGTGCTTTTTTAACATGTGAGAGTTTCTCCTGCTTTGATTTAGGGAAGTTTTCAGCTATAATATGATTGAACAAAGTCTCTATCCCTTGTTCTTTCTCTTCTTCTTCAGGAACCCCTATAATGCGGATGTTATTTCTCTTTATGTTGTCACAGAGCTCTCTAAGAGTTTTCTCAGACTTTTTATTTTTTTATTTTTTATTTATTTACAGAGACAGAGAGTGAGAGTCAGAGGGATAGACAGGGACAGACAGAAAAGAATGGAGACAGATGAGAAGCATCAATCATTAGTTTTTCGTTGCGCATTGTGACTTTTTAGTTGTTCATTGATTGCTTTCTCATATGTGCCTTGAACGCAGGCCTTCAGCAGACCGAGTAACTCGTTGCTGGAGCCATCGACCCTGTGTCTAAGCTGGTAAGCTCTTTTGCTTAAGACAGATGAGCCCGCACTCAATCTGGCGACCTCGGGCCTTTGAACCTGGGTCCTTCCACATCCCAGTCCAACGCTCTATCCACTGCACCACCATCTGGTCAGGCTCCTCAGACTTTTTGAGTCTCTTTTCTTTTTTATTTTCTTCTTTTATGCCTTCATTCCAATTGTCCTCCTACTCACTGATTCGATCCTCAGCTCTATCCATCCTGTTTTTAATTCCTTCCATTGTGGTCTTCATTTCTGATATTGTATTTGTCATCTCCAACTGATTCTTTTTTAATACTTCAATATCCTTTTTTTACTTGCTATTTCTTTATTTAGGTGTTCTTAATGACCATCCATTGTTGTTCTAAGATCCCTAAGCATCCTTACAATCATTTTTTTGAACTCTGTATTCGGAAGTTTGGTTATTTTTATATCACTCAGTTCATTTTCTGGATGTCTCTCTTGTGGTTTCATTTGGATTGCACTTTTCTGTCTTCTCATATCTATGTATTTGGTGTTTTGTTTATACAGCTGGTTGAGTCTAGGCTTAGTGTTATCTGCCTCTAGTTTTCAATTGTGTTATTTCTAGGTCTTCTTGGGTTGGCATCAGCTACTATTTGTAATCCACTTTCACATTTGGACCGCTTTGAAGTCTTGATTTGTTTGTTTTTTTAACAGGTGATTGTCTTGTTTGCTGATATCCACAGGGGGCTCATTTGAAACTGTATCTAGGAATGTGGTGGTTGTGACCTGAGCTCTGCCAGTTAATCTCTCTGGGGGTGGGTTGCTTTCTCAGCTTCAGTAGGGGGAGGTGTATCTCAGATCTCCATGGAGACCTGAGTTACTGCCCCTACTCCCCCCTTCTTGTTTTCAGCTGTGTCTTATTGCACTAATTGGAGCTGGAGAGATGTCTGGAGATCTGTGACCTGGAAGCACTTTGTGTTTTCTTTTGTGGAAGGATCAGCCCCTCCCCCAGCTATGGCCACCTACAGCACTGAATGAGTCAGCTTTTCAGGTTGTCCTCTGCATTCCTCTGTTCCTCACCATCTATCTTTCTCTCTTCTCTTTCTTTTTGGAAAATAAGCTGGCCTTTTCAATACCCCATGTTCCCTGGTCGTCAGGCAAGTGGCTGTGAGCAGTATTTACTGCCCTTTCCTTGGAGTGAGATCCCTTCTGGGCTCTCAGTCTCACCCCCCCTCCCCCTGTTCCTGTGAGCAGGGGAGATTCAGGCGCTCCCTACCAGGTTTGTTGTGGCTTCTTTTTTGCTCCTTGGTTTTTGAGTGCTGTTCTTGTAGTGCAGATTTGGTTTTTCATGCTGTTTGTTCATAAATTAGTTTATAATTCAGTTTGTTGGTGTGAGCTGGGAGTCTGTGCATCTCCCTACTCCACTGCTATCTTCAGGTCTCCTCAGCCCACCATTTTTAAGACAATCCCCATTTCTGGTCAAGGCACATATGGGAGTTGATGCTTCCTGCTCCTCCCCCTTTGTGTCTCTCTTCTCTCTCTCTCTCTCTCTCTCTCTATCTCTTCTCTCAAATGAATAAATAAAATCTTGGTGCCTGCTGCTTTTCCCGCCCGGTGGCTGTATGGAGCTATTCGGATGGCCACTACCACTCCACTAATCTGGGGGCCCGAGTTCCCATGGGTGTGCATGTGGCTTCACTTCCTTGTGGTGGTTGGAGCGGGACATTTACTGTCCTGGTAGCTGTTTACCCGGGAAGTGGGCTTTTTACCCAGTAGTAAACGGGACCGCAGTAACAGAGGAAAGGAACAAATTAGGTCTACTCAGCTGAAATGATTTTTAAACATTTTACTGTTGCTTTAATACTATACTTAAGAAATGCCTTAACTATTAAATAAGTGATATGAGTGTGTGAATTATTTTTAAGGTGGTATTCAGCATAATATAGGTATAACATCAAGCTATGTTCAAATTTTCATAGTATAAATTGCCTGATTGAGAGATGTGAATCAGCCATTTATTATGAAGAATTCTGGCCTAGAGTTTTATAAGATGTTTCACAGGCCAATGGAGATTTAGTTTTGGAATAGAGTGTTGTTGTTTTTTAAGATGGGGTAGTAAGCTATATTTTTAGGCCATCCTTAGGGAGCAATCTATGAGAAAGTAATTAGAATCAGTAGTTGGGCAATAATTGGGACCAGTGATCAGGAATAATCTGCATAATTTTGATATCAAGGGATCTTCTCTTAGAGCACTTTTCATCTAGAGGTGATTAATCAGATATTTAAAGTGAATACATTTACTTGATCTCATCTAGAGAATGTGCAATATATAAGAAATCACAGAACTGCAAAAATTTCTAACCTGTTTTCTAACAGAGGTGTTTGCTTCTGATAAATTCTCAGTGCCATTATTTACTTGGATAACGATGTTACTACAGAATAGTTTCATAAGCCCTGAGAGTTCAGTCTGAGTTCTTCCTGTAGGATCTATTACAGCCTACTGTTTTTCTTACAAGGATAGACTGTTCAGCAAATAACTTGAATTTTAATGTGCTGAAGTGAGTCTGCATTTACTGTGTGTGTGAGGTATGAGGTGGTGTGTGTGTGTGTGACAGAGAGAGAGAGAGAGAGAGAGAGAGAGAGAGAGAGAAAGAGGGAAGAGGGAGAGAGAGGGGGATTTCAGCTTTTCCAGATATCAGTTTCCCTACCTCCAAGTGACCAACTCAGATGGTAAGTGAACAGGCAAGTAAGATGGGTGCTCAGACTCACTGTAATCAGTTTTCAAATTCTTCTATAGGACAACATGAATAGTCATATATTCCTTAGATCTTGTAAGATAACTTACTATATTTCAGAGAACTTTTCCCCATCAATCTTCCTAATGAATTATTTTAACTGCAAGTTTGTAAGCGAGTTATCTTACTATCAGCTAAAACTTTGTAATCTATATATAGTATAGTTAGGTTCAGGGACAGTTTGTTTAAAAGAGTAATAGAGTGATTATTAGCAAACATTTTCTTTTCCGATAGTATGTGTTAGATACTGTTCTAAGTATAATGAGTTTTAACTAATCCAGTTTTCACTTTTGAGGAAGGCACCATAATTACTATTTGTAGATGGGAAAATTGAGGCACGGAGAGATTGTTTTTATATATGCTTCAAGTTACACAGATAAAAAGTAACAGAGCTAGAATTCAGGTGTACACAGTCTAACTCCAGAGACCATACTCTTAAACAGTATAGCTATATTGCCTTCCTGAAAAAGGGACAAAGCTGATTTTTATATAATAAATAAGGCTGGCTTCTTAAGTAGATATCTAAGACTACTTTCAGACTGTGGTTTATACCATTCAAACTCATGAATCAGAAATTCTTGGAGGAGTTATTTGCTTGTATGAACAATACATTTATGCCTAGAAACTAACATTTCTCCTCACCTGACACTTGCCTTTCTGACATGCTAGAGCAGGGGTACCCAAACTTTTTACACAGGGTGCCAGTTCACTGTCCCTCAGACCATTGGAGGGCCGGACTATAAAAAAAACTATGAACAAATCCCTATGCACACTGCACATATCTTATTTTAAAGTAAAAAAACAAAACAGGAACAAATATAACATTTAAAATAAAGAACAAGTAAATTTAAATCAAAAACTGACCAGTATTCCAATGGGAACTATGCTCCTCTCACTGACCACCAATGAAAGAGGTGCCCCTTCTGGAAGTGCGATGGGGGCCAGATAAATGGCCTCAGGGGGCCGCATGTGGCCCGTGGGCCGTAGTTTGGGGACCCCTGTGTTAGAGGATGGGTCTCCAGTGAAGACAACCATCGTGTTGAGACCAATTCTGATGATTCACAAAAATTACTGACAGATGCTGGCAGAGTTCTAAGAGCTCTATCATATTACATAGTTATTGTTATTATAGTTTATACAGTAATTTATTGATTTCTTGATTCTTCTGTTATATTTACATGATTCCAGAATGTGGATGTCTAAATTTAATGGTTTCCTCATTTTAGATTTCAAATAATTAATAAGATCAACAGGATTTTTTTCTTAGTCAGCTACTTTAGAGTGTAGCCCTAAGGGCTATGTCAGATACAATGCTTTGACATAGTCATTGACAATATTGAAATTTGTTTCTTAAAACTATAATCTATCAAAGGATGTAAAGGTACCTCACAAAATAGTTGGAACAGGACAATTCCTTTTTTTTTTTTTTTTTTTTTTTTGGTATTTTTCTGAAGTTAGAATCAGGGAGGTAGTCAGACTTCCGCATGCACCCAACTGGTAACCACCTGCCATGCCCACCAGGGGGTGATGCTGTGACTGTCTGGGGCATTGCTCCATTGAGGGTGGAGCCATTCTAGTCCCTGAGACAGAGGCCATGGAGCCATCCTCAGTGCCTGGGCCAACTTTGCTCCAAAGGAGCCTTGGCTGCAGGAGGGGAAGAGAGAGACAGAGAGGAAGGAGAGGGGGAGGGGTGGAGAAGCAGATGGGCGCTTCTCCTGTGTGCCCTGACTGGGAATCGAACCTGGGACACCCACACACCTCTGAGCCAACTGGCCAGGACCCATGACAATCTAAGCTGATTTCTTACCTTCACTCAAGCCTTCTTTTTCTCAGCAGTGAAAAGAAGTTATTTCATGAGCATAGTTGGGAGTATTTGCAAGACCCTGACCATCTCAGACCCAAGGATAATACTGAGAATGGTCCTGAGTCTTAGGCAAGTTTGCTTTGAATTTTTATAGGCCTTTCTTTTTTCCTGTTCTTTAAATATTTTATGCTAATGAGGACTACTACAACATGCACTTCTACCTAGCGCCAAATTTTTATTCCTGAATTGGACTGTAACTCTGGGTCTTACACTAGTGATCCAGATTAGTAAACCAAAGAAGGGCCTATGAAGACAGTAGGGTATGATGTAGTATTTTCCAGATTTGCCTACTAATAAGAATTATGTAGCTCATATAGATTTTCATTTTCCTTACAGAGTCTGATTTACTGGGCCTGCGGTGGACACAGAATATATGTGTATATATACATATATGTATGTATATATACACAGGATATATATATATGTGTGTGTGTGTGTGTGTGTGTGTGTGTGTGTGTGTGTTTTAAAGAGATCCATATGATTTTAACAATGAGTCAGGCATAAGAAACATAGGAATTAAGTTTTAGAGTTCATAAGTCCCTTTGTCACTTAACAATGCTGAAATTATTTAACTTTCTAAGACCTACTTTGTAGGTGTCTAATAGTGATGTTAGTTATTTTTTCCTTAGTTTTGCTTGGGATGGAGTCAGAATAAGTAAACATTAATTGCCTAATTTCGTGTTTCATTGTCTGGCCACCTCTTAGCACTTTCTAGTGGTTTACTGGTCATTTTTAACACCTGGGTGAGCGAATTTTTCATGCTTTGGTGAGTGAAAAGGAACGGTTGCTGCACCAGTCTCACATCCATCAGTTTTTTTTCTCTCCTTTTTCTTCTTCCTCCCCTCTTTCTCTCTCTCTCTCTCTCTCTTTGTGGAATGAATTATTATATCATATCTTCATTTATTGTATTTTACTTTATCTTAAAGAACATATTATGAGATCTACCCTCTTAACAAATTTATCTTTTGTGAAGACAAAAAAAAAATATGTCTTTTTTTTTTACTCTACTTTATTAGGTACCAGAAATTTATAATAAGTTAATACAACTCAATCTCAATGCTTTATATGTGCCCAGATGAGCAACATGGTAGGAAAATCATACTTTAAAAATAAAATGGCTCGCCTGACCTGTGGTGGCGCAGTGGATAAAGCGTCGACCTGGAATGCTGAGGTTGCCGGTTCAAAACCCTGGGCTTGCCTGGTCAAGGCACATATGGGAGTTGATGCTTCCTGCTCCTCCCTCCCCCTTCTCTCTCTCTCTCTCTCTTTCTCTCTCTTTCTCTCTCTCTCTCTCTCTCTCTCTCATTCTCTCTCCTCTCTAAAAATTAATAAAAGTTAAAAAAATAAATAAATAAAATAAAATGGCTCCACTACAAGTTAGTGGTTTACACTCTGGTTGAATTCCCCGCACTTCCTGTTATTGCTGTCTTCACCCTTCTGCTATTCTCTCTCCTGCTCTCTCTCTGTTTTTGTCCTTTCCTTTGCTCTATAGGTTACCCATTTTCTTTCATCTCTGTATTGTTTGCTTCTTTGTCTCTGTTGCGGTGGTCAAGTCTCTCCCACCTTAAAAGTCACCAAAACCAATAGCAACAAGAAAAACTGTCATGACTATATCAGATTACTATCCAATCCCAGTCCTTTCCATTTAAAATTTTTGAAAGAGTAGTTGGCTGTCTGTGTATTTATTTCCTTACCCTTCCATTCTGTTTTTCTTTACCCTCTGCCATTTGACCTCACCCCTACCACTTTAGTGAAAATATTCTTTGTAAAGTCACATTGCCAAGTGCAGTGGGAACATCAATGTCCTTATCTTACTGGACTTTTCTGTTGTCAGTGACACGACTAATTAATACCTTGACTATCTTCTCTTACCCACTACTATGCACATCATTGGTCTGGATCTTTTCATCTTTCTGATTGTTTATCTAGAATCTGACTTACTCGGTTTCTCTATCCATTATTTCTGTGATTCAGAAACTTTAGGATTAGTCAGAACCATCTGGAACTTTTATTAAATTGCAGATTGTTGGTTCTTTTATTCTATAGAACTTGGGTCAGGAATGAAACTTTGTATTTCTGACATTATTCCAGGTCATGCTCATCCTATTGGTCTAGGAAACACTCTTCAGGAGTCACTGTTTCAATGCTATCTTCGCTTTTTTTCCCTGCCCCTAAATGTTAATTTTGTCTGTGATTTCAATGTAGGCCTACTCTTTTTGTTATTTTTAAATGTTTTTAAATTTCTTTAGTGAGAGAGATACACAGAGTGGGGCTGAGGACAGACAGGAAGGGAGAGAGATAAGAAGCATCAACTCATAGTTGTGGCACATTTTTTAAAGTTGTTCATCGATTGCTTTCTCATACATACCTTGATGGGGGTGAGGGCACTCCAGCCAAGCCAATGACCCCTTGCTCAAGCCAGCGACCTTTGGCTTTAAGCCAGTGACCTTTGGGCTCAAGGAGGCAACCATGGGGTCATGTCTATGATCAATCCAGCGCTTAAGCTGGATAAGCCCACCCTCAAGCCAGATGATCCCACGCTCAAGCCAGCAACTTCAGGGTTTTGAACCGGGAGCTTCAGTGTCCCAGAGTGACACTCTATTCACTGCACCACTGCCTGGTCAGGTGATATGGGCTTACTCTTCTTTCCACTAAAAACATTCTCTCCAGGTGAACTTACCTCTTTTCATGGGCCCCATGTTTATAATGTCTAACTGCAAAAATGTTTGTTTCTTACAGATCTCATGACTAACTTTAGATTAGGACATCAAACTATGTGCTAGACATCGTCTATTAAATGTTTTATAGGAAAACATGCCTTTCCCATGGCTAGACTGTGACAGCTAAAACTTGCAATTAAGTCTCTTTGAATCAAATGGCTTTTAGCCACTTACTTATATCATTCTCTTGTCCCTTCTATGATTGCACTAGTTCAGACTTTTATCTGTGAGAAGATGAAGCCTTCTGTTTCAAGGTTCCCAACACCATCCTCAAGTCTGATGTTTATCTAAAAGGATTCATAGGACTCAGCATGTAATTTTATTCATGGCGATCATTTATTACAAGTGAATGGGTACCAAACAAAATCAATAGAGGCTGAAGACATATTGGCTAGAGTCTAGAGGAAACCAGGTACAGGATTCCAAGACTCCTTTCCCTGGGAACTTATATTGGACCGCTTAAGTTCTCCAGCATTGAGTTGTAACAGCACAGGTGAAATGTTGCCAACCAGGGAAGCTCATTGGAGACATAGTGCCTTGGGATTTTGTTGGAGATTGGCTACATAGACACCTTCTGCCTAACGCATACCAGTATTCTAGTCTCTCAGAAGGAAATCTGGTGTTCTGTATAAACATGTTAGCACAGCAGTTAAATATTCTTATCAGAGGATGATGGGAACTATCCTGAAATCAAAATTCACCTGTGCCAGCTAAGTAGGCCCTTATAAGGATAGTAATCTCAGGCTTGTTATGTTAACTTTTCTCTGCACCCCCTTTATTTATTTATTTTTTATTGAGAGGTGGGGAGGCAGAGAGACAGACTCCTGCATGCACCCTGACTGGGATCCACCCAGCAAGCCCTCTACCACATGGTACTCTGCCCATCTGGGGCTGCTGCTCTGTTGCTCAGCAACTGAGCTATTTTAGCACCTGAGGTGAGGCCATAAAATCATCCTTAGATCCCAGGGCCAACTTTGTGTGAACCATTCGAGCCATGGCTGCAGGGGGAGGGGGGAAAGAGAGAGAGAGAGAAAGAGAGAGAGAGAGAGAGAGAGAGAGAGAGAGAGAGAGAGAGGAAAGAGAATACCCTGACCGGGAATCAACCCCAGGCCTTCCACACAGCGGGCCAGTCAGCCAGGGCCTTCTCTGCCCCTTCTAATGAACCTTTCTATGTATAATCTTTTTCTCTCTCAGTTTTTAATGTCCACACTGCAGCAGAGAGATCCATTTAATAGTTTTTTTATTTTTTATTTTACTTTAATTTATTGATTTTACTGATAGAGAAAAGGAGCGAAGTAAAGGAGAGAGAGACAGGAACATGTATCTGTTCCTGTATGTGCCCTGTTCAGGGATCAAACCCACAACCTCTGTGCTTCAGGACTAGGCCTGCCAAACTATCTGACTAGAGCTCTTTTTAATAGTTTTTTTTTAATTTTTATTTAAAGGGAGCCTTTTAAAATGCAGATCTGATCTTATCCTTCCTTGCCCTAAAACTTCTGCAATGTATCTTTTCTAGTTTTCAATAAATGGCAAAAAAAGGTATTCACTGGGAGAGGTGTTTGGGGTCATAATTGTTATTATAATTAATGTGTTCTGATTTTGTGATAGGAGCTATCCACTCACTCATTTTAACTTTAGGACTCATAGAGCTTCCCACTAAATGCTGTGGTTGGGAATTCACATTACGACAATTGCTCATTTTCTGGACAAACTTGATCTCTCTGTGCTTTGAACTGCCTTAACAATTTAAGTTTCTCCCTCATAGTACTTATCACTTTCTCTTCTATATTACATTTATTGAAGTGTATGCTTCATCTCCATATTATAAGCTCTTTGAGGAAATAATGCATATCTCACTCTTCTTATTCCTCAAATTAATTCCCATAGCTAAATATTTAACACTTAATTACCTTTCAGTAAATATGTTAGAGTGAATAAATGACTAAGAGTGAAAAATAATGGTCTGTACTTTATCCTGACTAGTTACTTTATCTAATTTTATGAGTGGTCATTTGTAAATATTATTCAGATTAAAAATTCTAATAAACTAAATTAGTAAGATATTTAAGTGGAAATTAATTGAAGTTTCCTACTTTTAACAGATCTAGTTATAGACTTTGATTTAGTGAAGTTAGATTTAAGTGCATAATATTTTACTTTTTGCATCAATTTTTAAGGAGTTAACAGCTTTTATTTTCATTTTCTCTCTCTAAAACCACATTTTAGTTTTAGAAATTATTGTTTCATTATGGATATGCTAAGTTATATACACAGAACATGATTTTAAGATTAAGTGAAAATGGCAAATTTCTACTCAGCCAGAAAAACTTATTTTTCTCAAGTGACATTTTTATATATTTTTATCAGTTAAGCAAAGACATATACTCTCAGTGTCCTAATGAAGAGAATAATGGGAATATATAATTTGTTCATGCTAAACTGTTTTTAGTATTTATCAGGTCTTCAGAAGGAACCTCTTCATATGTTCTCAGTAGTAAGACGAAGGTCTTTTACTGAGATAGCAGAAGTTAACGAGAGAAGTTGACTCACAGATATTGCTGGGTTATATGTGTGTGTGTGTACACAGGTATATGTAATTTCTCTGTATAAATACAAAATAAATATATAGATTGTTAATTCTTCACTTACAAAGTTATTATCAAGACTTTGTATGCACTGTCAGTTTTGAAATGCTAAAGGTAAAATGTTTAATTCTCGTATCTATTATATGATAAAAGGACTCTTGAGGACATGCTATTGTTGTAAGTTTGTGGCAACCATACATACAACCATATTGCAGTCTCTGTCTACAATTTGGAGACGTATGGTAGCAGACCCATGTGCCATTCTGATGGTGCCTTATATCGGCTACTGTGACAGATAATTCTACTTAGCTTGTCAGTGGTGACAGCTGAGACTTTTTGCTTAGATGCCTTGACAGTGCTTGTATTAAACAGCTAGAGCCATACACTCCATTAAGTTTCTGTAAAATGAACTGTCTGCTTCTGCTGTTTTGCTGATAGTGGCAGCAGTTGTAAGCTAATCCTCTCCAGTTGTGGATTGCTCGACTGAGTGCCTTCACTCATCGACAGGTTGTAGATCTCATAGTTTAGTACAGTGGCTACAAGGTTGATAGTTATGATAGTCCTGGCATAACTTATTTCAGAACATATTTTTTTTTAGCAGATATTGACTTTAAATTAGGCTGCAGATATGTCTCTAAACAGGAGTAAACTGACTTTCCAGAGGGTGAAGTGATTGTTTTTTCTTAACATATAATTATTCATAGGTTTTTGTTGCAAAAGGGATAAACATGAGAGAGGTAAGTCTCTAGTAACTTCATCTTCATTGAAATGTGTGTGCATTAAAGAAAGCTACATATAAAGGCTATATCTTTATATATTTAAGTAAATTTCAAAGAAAGTAAATACAGATTCTATATCTTAGGCAAATCAGATCATTGGAAATACTGATATCTTATTATTTTCAAATATATGGAGAAGATATGATTTTGAATTTTTTCTCTTTTAAGTGGATAGTAATTCCTTTAAGTCATTTCTCATTAGATTTATGTGTTATGTGACATGAACATGCTCCAACTCCTGGTGACCCTATAAATAATTGATGTTCACAATCCTGTTCTTAGCAGCCCTGCTCAGCTGCTATAAACTCATGGCTGTGGAGTCAGTCCATCTCATACTTGGTCTTTCTCTTTTCTTGCTGCCTTTTATTTTTCCCATTATTATTTCCTACCAAAGAAACCTGCTCTCATGCTGTGCCTGAGGTAAGACAGTTTTAATTTTGTCACTTTTACTTCCAGTGATGTCTGAGTCTCAGTTTGTTTCTAAGATTCCCTTGTTCATCTTTCTGGTAACCCAAGGTATTTGTTGAGTGCTCTTCTAACACTATATTTCAAATGAAGCCTTCTTCACTATCCACCTTTGGCATCCATATTGTAAGTGGGAATACAAGGGTGTGGATGATCTTAGCCATGGTTTCTAATGGTACATCTTTGCTCTTGGTGATT
The DNA here is from genome assembly GCF_036850765.1 of Saccopteryx bilineata. Taxonomy (NCBI): domain Eukaryota; kingdom Metazoa; phylum Chordata; class Mammalia; order Chiroptera; family Emballonuridae; genus Saccopteryx; species Saccopteryx bilineata. The sequence continues at coordinate 81,196,081 of NC_089497.1, read as the reverse complement.
TTTCCCAGTTCCCCTATTGCTGCCTTCCAAGTCAGCCACTCTGAATTTCTTGGCTGCAGTCTACATTTGAATTGATGACATAGCCAAGGTAAGCAAAATCTTTAATAATTTTAATGTCTTCACTGTTGATCTTCAAGTTGTATTTCTCCTGTAGTTATGACTTATGTCTTTTCCATATTCAAATATAGTCCTGCTTGTCCTACTTTGGCACTTTCTTCCTCCACTTTCATAAAAAGTTGTTTCAAGGCCCTGGCCGGTTGGCTCAGTGGTAGAGCATTGGCCCAGAATGTGGATATCCCAGGTTTGACTCCTGATCTAGGCACATAGGAGAAGTGCCCATCTGCTTCTCTGCCCCTCCTCTTCTTGCTTCTCTCTCTCTTTCTGTTCTGCAGCTATGGCTTGATTGGAGTGAGTTGGCTCTGGGCACTGGAGAATGGCTCCATAGCCTCTGCCTCAGGTTCTAAGAAAATCTCGGTTGCTGAGCAATGGAGCAGCACCTCAGATGGGCAGAGTATCACTCCCTAGTGGGTGCTGGGTGAATCCTGGTCAGGGCACATGCGGGATTTTGTCTTTGTCTCCCCTCTTTTCAATGAATAAAAAAAGTTGTTTAAAAAAAAAAGTTCTTTGATTTCAGCATTCTGCCAGTAAAATGGTATCATCTTCATCTGCTTATCTTGTTACTGATATTTCATCCACCAGTTTTCACCTGTTTCCTCTGATTGTAGGCCAGTTTTTTTTTTTGGTATGCTTTTTCTCTGTACAGATTAAACAAGAAAAAAATGCACCTGGTCTGACACCTTAGCCTGTAGGAAAATCTTGTCTCTCCTCATTCTATCTTGATGATGGCTTCCTGTCTATAGTACAGGTTACACATCGGCACAGTCAAGTACTCACTGAGGCACACCAATTTCTCTCAGAGCAACCCATGGCTTCTCACAATCCACTCAGTCAAAGGCTTTACAAAACTCTGTAAAATATAGACTAACAGTCTTTTGAAAATCTTTGGTGTACTACAGTATTAATGAATGCTCACAATTTGATCTACAATGCTTTTTTTCTTTTTTCTGAATCCAGCTTGAATATCTGGCCTTTCTTGCTCCATGTGAGGAAGAAGACTTCATTGTATCACCTTTAGTGTCACTTTGTTTGAGGGAGAAATTAGAGCAATAGTCCTATAGTTACTGTACTCCTTGGCATCTCCTTTGTTGAAGATTGGGATGTATATTGAAAGTTTCTAGTCTGTAGGTCACTGTTTTGTTTTCCATATTTGTTAATATATTCTTGTTAGGATTTTGCAGATGCATTCTGTGCAGCCGGAAATATTTCTACTGGTATCTCCTATATCCTATACCCCTGGGGATTCATTTTTTCCCAATACTGTCAGGGTAGCTTTTACTTTACTTTCTAGAATTATAGGTTCTTACCCATAGGAATCTTCTTCAAAGGTATCTGTCATACTTTAGTCTTTTCTGATTAGATTTTACATTCCCTTTAGTTTCTCCTGGTCAGCTAATATGCTTCCTTGTTGGATGTCCAACATTTGTAGTCTATGTTTGAATTTTCCTTTAATTTTTTGAATCTTGTGGTAGAGATCTCTTGGTGTTCTTTTTTGTTATCTTCTGTCTCCTTATGTTTACTATTGTAATAGTTCTTGTTTATATGTGATAATCATGCCAAAGTTCTGTTCAGATTTCTAAACCTGCCTTTATCACCTTTAACTTCTGTTTCTGAACTGTCTAACAATTTTTAGTGTTCTGTCATCCATCTCATTTTCTTTAAACTTCTGGCAGTGTCTTTCACATTTTTCCAAATAATATTTATATATTTTTAGGCCATATTCTTCTGGTTCTCAGTCAATGAAATTTAACAGTGCAGCCTGACCAGGCAATGGCACAGTGGATAGAGCATCAGAATAGGATGTGGAGGACACAGGTTCAAAACCCTGAGGTTGCCGGCTTGAGTGTGGGCTCATCTGTTTTGAGCAAGGCTTTTCAGCTTAAGCCCTAGGTCGCCAGTTGGAGCAAGGGGTCACTCGCTCTGCTGTAGCCCCCTCGGTCAAGGCACATATGAGAAAGCAATCAGTGAACAACTAAGGTGCCACAATGAAAAATTGATGCTTCTTGTCTCTCCCCCTTCCTGTCTGTCCCTATCTGTCCCCCTCTCTGTCATTCTGTGTCTCTGTCACACACAAAAAAATTTAACAGTGCAAATCTGTTTTATTTTAAAATGTGGACTTTAAATCCATCAAAAATGCCATTTACAATCTATTTTTGCACTACAATTTTTTAGTGCTCTTATTCACCTTAAATGTGATGTTTGACATGAACAGTTCATGGTTGGTATCACCGTCTGCTCCTGGTCTTATTTTGACAGATATAAATACAACTTCTCCACTTTCTGCTTTCACATACAGTCTATATGATTTCTATATTGATCATCTGATGATGTGCATGTATACATCCATCTGTCCCACTGTTTGAGCATGTGGAAATGATGGACAAGTTTTTGGCTTCACAGAAACATATGGGCCAATTTTCTGCATTGTGTCTGGCCTTTAGTCCAAATATTCTGACATTTGAGTCTGTTTTAGTTTTTACTTTTGCAGTCCAGTCACCCTATATTTACCAGCGTGTCTTGTTTTGGTGTGTGGTTTTAATTTCTTTTTGGATAATTGCATAAAAACTTTCATTTTTTTTTTCAGCTTCTATAGTTGGAGTGTAAATTTAAATCGTTATGTTAATAGGTTTTCCTAGAAGTCTAATTGATGTTATTTAGTCAGACCTTGTGTTGTAGTTCTTAACTGCCTGTATAATGTTTTGCCTCAATATTAAAGCCACTTTATTTCTTCTGAGTTTATCACTTTTAGAGTAGAACAGTTTGAAATTGCCTGACTGGAAATGTCCTTTTGCAGTTCACTTTAGTTTGTTAACACCAAGCACTACAATGTTTGGACGTTCCATTTCTTGCTTTACAGTTTCCAGTTGACCTTGGTCTGTGCTCTTCCATTCCGTGTTCTGCTGTGGGTGTTGTCCAGCATCATGCTTTCCTTTCACCTTTGTACACATCAGCGGGTAGATGTCCCTTCTGCTTTGTTTTAGTTCTCGTTAGTAACAATACTAACATGCTGTTCTTTGCACTTCCCCAGTAAATGTTAGGTTGCTTCCCCCCTGGGAGTTGCATCATTCAGCAGTAGCTCATATATATTTTGGACTGTCTCATCATAGGATTTTCAAAGTAAAACAAACAAAGAATAAGAGGAGAAAATACAGCAGTGGTTTACCATTGCCTCTTGCTGCTTACTGTGAGAGTCCAAACCCATGTTCTCAGTTCCCTAGTGTCTCAATCACCAAACAGCTACAAAATGAAAGTGCTCCTGCATATTACATTATGCATTGTATTCAACTGTGTTATAGCTCATGTTCCTTTAATTTTTTCCTCCATGAAAAGGTGTAAGTGTGAGAATTCTTCTCTAGGTGTTGCAAAGACCAGTTTTTCCAACATATACCTTAAATTTTACTTGAACAGCCAATGAAAGCTTTGGTGCTTCAGTTTTAGACAGTTTTAATATCCTCTCTTTGGTCACTGGGCATTATCATTGATGGAATAAGTCTTTGAAAAGGAAAAATAGAAGTGTTTACAAATTGTTTTATTTTCAAAAAAAGTAACTAACTTTAAAAAAAAGATTTTATATTCATTTTAGAGAAAAGAGGGGAAGGGTGAGGAGGAGCAGGAAGCACCAATTTCCATATATGTTTTGACAAGGCAAGCCCTGGGTTTCGAACCAGCAACCTCAGCATTTCAGGTTGATTGATGCTTTATACACTGTGCCACCACAGGTCAGGCTCTAACTGTTTCTAATATATAATATAATAATCCCTTATATCCTCATTGGGTATATTATGCATAACAATACCTTGCTGAAATAAAATTTTGATATGGTTTTGAAACGCATTTTTGCAGATGTTAGTGATTACTTGAATATTTGAATATTAAGTTGTACTCTTGTCCCCAAAGCTTTTAGATCTCTAGCATAAGATAAAATACATTTTGGTTATATATGAAGAAACTTAGAGTACTGTTATCTTTGTTCCAAATTATATATACTATTTCAGTTAATGTTCAAAAGATGCTGAAGAAGTTGTTCAACTGGATGGGGGAGGTTTTATGCTATAAGAAAACTGTCCTCCAGTATGGAATTCATTAACTCCTTAAATGACATAGCCAGCAATTAGAGACCTAAAAGCAGCAATCTTACAAATAACATAGGACTCTTTAAAATAGTGCATTTACCTCATACAGATGACTATATACTGCTGTAGACCATTTTGCATGAAGGTTCTTGTCAAATCAGAAAATGAGTCAGGACAGGCCCACCCATGGGTTCCCCTGCATGCTAGTTGGGAAGAAGCCGTTAGGTGACGTTAAAAAATAAAATGTGTACCCTTCTTTTTGAGAGACTGAAACTTTACTCATCCCAAATTTTTCTGCTAATGGTTCCCTTTGAAATGTTAGTTGTGCAAGCAATTGATAGAGGTACATTTTCTCTCTTCACTCCTGTTAAAAAAATAAACTGGAGACTGGGAATTAAGGAAACAGTTACAAAGAAGCAGTACCAGCACTGAAACGATTTAGAGGGATCTCCTTTAGGGTATTAAATGATTTTTTATCTTCTTATGAGCCCAAGGGAAAATTGAAATAGGAAGCTATCTTCTCTCCGTGTTACTCTCCGGAGTACACACTGCTAGGTTATTAAATCTGATGCCCAGATCACAAGAACTTTCTTAGCCACTGTACGGCTGTTTGGGGACTGCTGGAAAAGTGGGTATGGATAAGTACGCCTCCCACTAGGAGAGCCTCTGAAGGAAGTGCAGCTGCTCCTAGGAGCAGGAATCAAGGCCGAATTTCCAAGGATAATTTGTAAATTGGGTGGGGAATGGACCCCTATTCTTTTTTTTTAATACAATTTAAGTATCAATTAGTGCAACTATGTTTATACACTTTAAAGTCTTGATGTAGCTTCTATAGTATCTAAGAAGGGAGTTAAAATATGTGAACTTGTCCTCTAAAATGGATCATAACTAGCTATTTTCCCTCTTCACTGAAGCTGAGAGAAAAGCATCTTAAATTGTAGGAGAAAAAAAAAACTAGTTTACTACTTTAGACACAAAAAAATAAATTCTTGATAGCATTAAATCCAGAACTGGCTATCAAAGAGGCTTTAAATTTTTCTGTCTGGGGTGCCTTTTAAGAATGTAATAGATAGTAACTCAACATGGATGGTTTAGGTATAGTCATTTCTTGAAGGTTATATACAAAATGATTCCCGAGGTCAGTACTGCTCCATAATTCTGTGCTTTCATTATCCATTTTAAAATTTGTCCCATAAATTGCTTGTCCACTTTTAGTAAATTGCTGTATTTCCTGGAGAGAAGGTTGAATCAAGATTCTCATAAATTCAGTGCTGTTGTATTACAGAAAGAGGTATGAGTAAAGTGTCAAAGGATTAAATTCTGTCAGCTCTCCATGATCTCCATCCACTGGGGCTTTAACATTTTTTAATCTTTCTGTTTAATTAGGTATCCTAGACATAAAATAAGGTTTTGTTTACTATAACACAGCAGTACCCCAAAAGAAAGGGTTTTGAGTTAAAGTAGTTATTTCCTGCCTTAAGGACAGTATGAACCAACAAGCTTAGGACTCAACCTTGAGTTGATCTACTGCAAGTATTTATTGGCTAAAAAAACTGATAAATTTCTATGTTTTACTGAGTCAAAACTTCCTAATTTTTCTTTATGGCTTCTACTTTATTGGGTGATTACAGAAAATATGAATCAAAAGCACCTCTAGTGTTTTGATACAATTCTTCAAAATACCTTTTGTGCTCTAATCTATATTAAGATCTAATTATTATAAGTATTATTTTAGTCATAAGAACTGTTAAAAGAAAACTAAACATTGCTTTAGGTAATGGTAACAACCTCTAGTATTAAATACACTTTTTAAAGCTAACAATTGTTAGTCAAACTAAAGTCAAAGCACAGGATATTTGAGAAACTAAAATTGTACCTTAACTATTCAGTGTTACAGAAAGCTTATAAATAAATAATGGTGCCTCAGTCTAAATAATTTTTAAAAATCATGCAGAGATGTTTCAAAACAAGAACAGTTGTTACCTTTTCCACCATTCTGGCCAAGGTTGAAGCAGAAACAATCCCTCGTAGATATTAAAATTAGATTTATGCCAGTTTTTACTAATGAGACACAGATGGGTAAATCACATTGCTACTGCCATGTTGTACAGATGTTTGGTGATGTTGTTTAAATTCAAATATGTATTTTCTCTCTAAATGCCCTTAGCTGGGTTTTCATTATACATCACATTGGAAATGAGCTTGAACAGGCTTCCCAATAGTAGCAACCTGGGTTTTTCTTTCCTTTTTCTTTGACTTGCCATTGTTGCCTTTCTATCTCTTTATATTTATAGTTGAAAAGTTGATGCCAAATTTTGTAAAACATGTTCTCTTCCATGCTGAGATCCTGTACGCCAATAGTCTCCCTGGAGCGTGTGCTTGAGTAATAAGCCCTGGAAATGGGAAGTGATGATGGAAATACTGGCAGCCCCTTGTACAAGAGGGTGTAGCCTGTGTTTCTGGACTTAGGAATGTGATTACAAATAAGAGATGCTTTGGTCTTCAGTTTTAAGCCATGAAATAAAGGGATTTGAGTTTGTCTCACTTTTGGCCGATGATAAATTTCAATCATACTGCAAATTTCTAAGTCTAATCATAAAGGGCCTGTTCTTTGAATTTGTTTTTCAAACAAATAGTAACTGTGCCTTCTTATTCTGTCTGTAAACCCATCTTCATTTTTAAACGTAATTATTTCCCTGATTGTGTTCTTAATGTATCAGGTTTTATTTTCTAATTTCTTCCCACCATTTCTAGAGTTGAGAGTCTTCCCATCTATGATATAAAGCATTAAAATAACAGAATAATAGCAATAATATTTAACAAAGCACTCATTGTTCACTCTGTGCTATACTAGGTGAATTATATGTATTTCTCATTTAATTCCCTGTGAGTCCTCTGAAGTGCTTACTACTCTTATCCACATTTTATAAAAGATGGAAGCACAGTTATATACTGAAAAAGTAATAGAGTCAATATTTATTATCACGGTGCTATATCACTACCTTTTGTTACAAAGTGCCCCATCTAGGGATGGCCATTTTACTTAAGTCAACATTAGTCCCCTTTGTCATTCATTCATATTCATCCTCTTTCATTTGACAGTTAATTGACATCTGCTATGTGGCAGACATCATGCAAAGCTCTGGGAATGCACACAGGAATGAGTTTAGTCTTGCCCTTGAAACACTTACAGGTGAATTAAATAAACATAAAAAGTGCCGAAGATAATGGATACCAAATTGTGCACCAAGTCATCTCAGGTAGCAAATGCACAGGGGCACTGCAAAATACTAAGCACAGCACATTTTTAAAATATAACATGAACTGCTTTCAACTTATGTTTTTTTTAATGGTTGCTAAATTAACAAATACTTTTTGAAGTGTTTAGCTGTAATCTTTTAAAAAAATAGAACTATTCAACATTTCTTTTGGCCTAGACTGCTATAAAAAACTACTAAAGACACCATGGGTAGAAAAAGTTTGGAATTTCTGGCTCAAGAAAAGCAGTTTGATATTTTCATAAGAAAAATTTGAAGAATCCAATAAAATAAAACTGAACTCGGAAATTATTCTAGGAACTCATGGTTTAGGAAAACAAAATGGCTCTGTGAAATGGAATTTGAAAGTGATTTCCAGTTGGTACACAGAAATACTTGTATATTTTTCTTACAAAGATATTTATTTTTAAAAATGTTTATTTTATTGATTTTAGAGAGAGGAAAAGAGAGCGAGAAAGAGAGCGAGAGATCTATATGTGCCCGACTGGGGATCAAACTGGCAATCTCGGCATTTTGGGATGGTGCTTTAACCAACCAAGTTACCCAGCCGGGGCTTACAAAGATATTTAAATAAATCTAGTTTAAATGAGCTTGAGTGGCTTCAGATAACAGTTAATTGGAATTCAAATTACAAACGTTTTTAAGAAATAGTTCAAAATACTTTTCTTTTAGTGAGTTAATTATATGATTTGGCTTCTGTCTAAATAATAAAACATAATGGGCCATCAATCTTATTAATCTGAAGATAGCATTTTTTGATGCTTAATTCTACTGTTTTTAACCTTAGGCAAACTGAATGTACTGAATGAGGAGCATATTATGCTGTCACTTTAAGAATATATGATTATAACATCTCAGCGATGGGTAGACATCTCATAGAAAAATAACTGTAAATCTGAGGGAGAGATATATTTGACAGTTCAATGTCTATACCAGAAGGTTTCCTCTAGTTCAGAACTGCTGCAAGCTTCTCTAGTAATTCGAGGCCTGGAGCATGTTTGAAATTGCTAGCAATGTTCCCTTCACTACTTTTTCATGAAAAGATGATAATGTGATGCTAAGAGGATTTGTTGACAAGAGGGTGAATTTTTATTGCACAAGTCTGCTTTCAAGGAAAAAAAGTAAAGAACCAATGAAAAATAGCAGTTGGGTTATTTTCTGCAAGATTAGAGAGATTACCACTGGGACTTGCTCCCATTATCTCAGAAATAAGACTTAACTATACTTTCCATATCACTGGGTGAGGGAATGAAGGATTAGAAAATATGAATGATTCATTAGGGAGAACCTCTGTAATAGAAAACAATATTTATCAAATATACGATTACACATAGGGTGGCAGTATGAAAAGATCACTCTGATTAACAGAAAATTTGGACTCAACCCTTGTGTTTGCCACTTATTTAGAAATGTGACCTTAGGCTTGATACTTCACCTTGTTTAGCCTCAGTTTATCTTTTTTTAATTGAATTTTTTGGGGTAACTGATTAATAAAATTATGTAGATTTCAGTGTACAATTCTAAAATGCAGCATATGTATATTGTGTTGTGTGTTCACCGCCCCAACTCACATCTCCTTCCATCACCACTGATCCCCCTATACCGTCTTCTACCTTGGTTTCCACAACTATGAAAGAGCATTTGTAGCATGGAGTAAATGAGGTTATACAGGTAAAATACTTAGGGCAGAGCCTTGTATATGATCAACTTGATCAGTCCCATTTGAATGCTAGTAAAAGAGTGAGTAATGAGATATACAAGTTATTTTTCTTGTATTACTAAAAATATCTGGGAAGTTGAAGTTCTTATCTGGTTAAGTAGCTTCTTAATTTCATTAGCGTTTCATTTTCTGCTTCTCCATCTTTGGTGTGGAACCTTTAGTATCTCATTCTGGTTTAAGTTGGTACAGAAGATCTATCCATTTACTCAGATGTGAGGCAGAAAGGAGGGAAAATTTTGTAACAAGCATGTGACAGCTGTCTGTGTTCCTTCAGGTGAGGTTTCCTGAAGATCTTGTTCAAATACTCCTTACATTTCTTTAGCAGTGACTCAGTGCCATGACCTCACTGGTGGACAGTGTTTCCCCTCACCTGGGCACATGGATTTCTGGAATTTAAAAAGTTCCTGTTAGAGGGCCCTCTTAAAATGAAAAGAAGAATAGGCAACTCATGGACCCTCACATAAGCGCTCATTATTGCTCGTTTAATCTGAGCCTTTATTTCTACATCTCAACAGATTGTAATGATATCTGCTTTCTTGGATTGATGAGAGAATCTCATTAGATTACATGTCTCAAGGTTACAGTCATTTGTAAATAAGTATAACAGCATTAATGTTTAAATTCCAAGAGGCTCTTTAGTAAATTCTTTAGCATCTAAATGTCTCTTTAAATTGCTCAACTTTTTGAATATTGTTGATGCTTTTGTTATCAGAAAAATTTTATTTTCAACATTCTAATATCAGTTTTCTGATTCTGGGATCTTAATGAATTTTTATAAAGATATTCAAACTCTTCTATGCAAATAAAAGCCAAATTACTTTATTTAAAACTTCCTAAAATGCAGCCAGATACTTGTAAAATGGAATGATCAATTTAGCTGTACATTTAGATTAGCATTATATTCAACATAAAAAAATCAAAATTAGAACAAAATTTATGTATGCTAACATACATAAATTTTACCGAGCATAGTTTGAAGCACTCAGGTAACAGCTATTTTATTTCAAGATCTTTAAAAATATTTTAGGTTTGTTTAAAATTTTACAGTTGATGAAGCATTCTATGTATATTTAATATTTTATTTCCTCTAGATCATAATAATTCTGATAGTTTATAATTTTTTCAAGTTGGCTGAGAAATAAGAAGAACTGCTTAAGGAGCCACGGGTTATTTTAGACTTATTATATTAATTCTGTTCCTCTAAATTCAGCCCACATTTCACTCTATGACAGTCATCTCCATTTAGGAAACCATATATAAACTTTTTGGCACCACATGGAGATTGGATTGCATTTATCCTATAATATAAATAAACTGTTAATTTCAAATACTTGATCATTATCTGTACTGTCATCTCTAAAAGGCAGAATTAGGATTTTTTCTCATATGTGAATTTGAAAGTGATTTGTTAGTAGTCGCTCATACATTTTTGAGTGGTATCTTTACTTTTCTAAATTTATTAGTCATTAATAAGATTTTTAGGAATTGAGTAGTTTATTTGAAACACATATCTTGATGTTCATTATATTCTGCACTCTCTTTTGAAAGTCTCTCTGTTGATACATTTTTATATAGATTCTGAAGTACTAAATATTCGTGGGTGGATTGATCTAAATAATATCCTCAGAATTATATTGTTAACATTTTTATTTAATGGCTGTAAGTTGAAAATTTAAATTATTTATGGCATTCATGCCATAACTAAACATAAAGGCCTATAAAATATTGAAAGGTTATTTTCTTATTAAAAACATTTTTTTTTGTTTGTTTTTAGCAAGAGAGAGAGACAAACAGACAGATGGGAAAGGAAAGAGATGAGAAGCATCAATTTTGTTGTTGCGGCATCTTAGTTGTTCATTGATTATGTGCCTTGACTGTGAGGTTTCAGAGCCAGTGACTCCTTGCTCAAGCCGGTGACCATGTGGTCATGTCCATGATCCCACACTCAAGCCAACGAACCTGTGCTCAAGGTGGTGAATCTGTGCCTAATCTAGAGGAGCCTGTGTTCAAGCTGAAGACTTTGGGTCCTCTGTGTCCCAGGCATACGCTCTATCCACTGGGCTACCGCCTGGTAAGGCAAGGCATTTTGTTTTTATAAAACACAACAAAACTAACTTGAAAAAGTCTTCTAAGTGGCAAGAAAATCTTTAGTAAACTTTGAAAAATGTATTTTATATATCAGAAACCAGTTTTTCATTCTAAATAAATAATCTGAAATGTATAGAAGTATGCTGATATATTTTTATTAAAATATACCTATAGTTATACTTGTGAAATATGCTGGAAAATGATGCAGAACTATATATACCACTGTAATTGTGGTTTATATAATAAATACACATATAGAACATACACATACCCCTGAGCAGATAAACACACTTTATTGGACTATTCCCCACAGTGCTATATCTTTAAGAATGTAGATTGTGTCACATTATCATTTATGCTTTACTTTCAAAGTTTCTATATAAAAGGCATTCAAATATAAAATGAAAGAATAAAATGTTGAATTTGGTTAATTCAAAAGTATTTACTGAGTACTACTAGGTGTATCTGTTCATATGTACAATTATAGAATTTATTTTTCTAATCTGACCAAATGAGGATTGTGAGTTACATTGAATCTCTCTATAATTTACTATCTAATCCCTTTTCATGGACATTTCACTTGTGAGACTTCTTTTTCTTTTTCTATTTTTTTTCTTGTGGGAGAGACAGAGAGAGTCAGAGATAGGGACAGACAGGAAGGGAGAGAGATGAGAAACATCAATTCTTCATTGCGGTTCCTTAGCTGTGCATTGATTGCTTTTTCATATGTGCCTTGGCCAGGGGGCTACAGCAGACCGAGTGACCCCTTGCTCAAGCAAGCGACCTTGGGCTCATGCTGGTGAGCCTTGTTAAAACCAGATGAGCTCACGCTCTAACTGGCGACCTCGGGGTCTCGAACCTGAGTCCTCCATATCCCAGTCCGATGCTCTATCCACTGCGCCACTACCTGGTCAGGCATGAGACTACTTTTTCAAAAAAAAGATTTACTAATGGGATTTTGGGTCAAAGGCTAAAGTCAATTTTAAGTTTGAACATACTACACAGTCTTCCAGAAAATCCTCCCAACAGTGGATGATTGTTTTTTATACCTTCAACTGTTTTGAATGTTATTAGTTTCATATTTGCCTGATTGGGAACAAATAATTCTAGGTTCCATTCTTTGGGTTTAATGAGATTAAACTACATTTAATTAATAGACCGGCATTTTTTCAGTTACTATATATATCTTTGCCTGATTTTCTGTTAGTATGCTGAATTTTTATCTAATGGTTTATAAAACTTTGTGTACTAGATCCTTTCTGTCAATATTCCCTCTCTTTTCCCCTTTTTATTTTTAAAGCCTTATTTATAGTAACCATTTTCCATACATCATGACAATTTTTAAAAGGTAGTTAAATATATTATGGTTAAATACAGTGTGTCCGTAAAGTCATGGCGCATTTTGACTGGTCACAGGAAAGCAACGAAAGACGATAGAAATGTGAAATCTGCACCAAATAAAAGAAAAACCCTCCCAGTTTCATACCTATTCAGTGCAGTTCAATGTGGGCTCACGCACAGATTTTTTAGGGCTCCTTAGGTAGCTATCCCATATAGCCTCTACAGACTCGTCACTGACTAATGGCCTACCAGAACGGGGTTTCTCCACCAAACTGCCGGTTTCCTTCAACTGCTTATCCCACCGAGTAATGTTATTCCTATGTGGTGGCGCTTCGTTATAAACGTGCCGATATTCACGTTGCACTTTGGTCACGGATTCGAATTTAGCGAGCCACAGAACACACCGAACTTTCCTCTGTACCGTCCACATCTCGACTGGCATGGCCGTGGGCTACTCCGCTGTATACACGGTGTTAGGTCATCATCTGCTCATGTGCACATGCTGCCACATCATCCTACAGAAACTGGGAGGGTTTTCCTTTAATTTGGTGCAGATTTCACATTTCTATCGTCTTTTGTTGCTTTCCTGTGACCGGTCAAAAGTGTACCATGACTTTACGAACACACTGTATATCACTATAGTTAAAATTTTTATGGGTGTGGAACAAGTTTAGAGTGGTCTTTATCACCAAAGGGTTACAAAATATTTACTAGCTTATTCTAATATTTTTAAGTTTAAATAGCTCCAATGAAGTTTTTGTCTTCCTGTAATTTGTTTTGCTGGCATTAGTAATAAAGAAATTACAAGGGCTACTTTTGCTTTTATTTTCCAATAAACATTCAGAATTTTTAATACTAACTTTTGAATAATGGTCTTATTTCAGCTGATTTGAAGGACAAATTTTATCCTATATAATTTCTTTATACTTGATAAATAATAATCCAGATTGTTTAAATATGAATAGTTAACATAAGACATTCATTCACTAATTATTCATTCATTCACAATACTCTTAGTGTCTCTCTTCTTTTACTTATTTTTTCATTCATTTGTGCCAATTTATTAAGAGCTTGGATCATGATCTCTGACCTCAAGAATCTCAGAATAGAGGCCATTTATGTTTATATGTAAATTAACAAATATGAATCTATTAGAGATTTGTATTGTGATAGAATGTAGAATATTGAAGCAAAGAATAAATTATTTCAATAAATTTTGTGAAGAGTTTTATCCTTACATTTTTTGTTAAAAAAGAAACTTTCATTCATACAGATAGTAGAGTATTGGTGTTGAAAATGATCTTAAAGATTGTATATTTCTACCCCTTTATTTTACATATAGAGAAACTATTACCCCCCAAAATTAAAGGCTTAATCCAGATCACTTCTTGAGTTCTTTCAGAGGCCAAATTAAAATCTGGATTACCAAATGGTTTTTGCATTTTGGCTTAAGTTATTTTCATAATATGAGAAAAGATTCATGATGGTAGAGCTATTTTTGCTTCTTCTTCTAACATTTTGTAGCACTATTACATTATTTTTGAGAGTTAAACATTTGTTATTGTTCATTATAATACTCAGTTCTCCCATATCCCATATCCCTCTGTTCTCATTCAGTAGTTTTTCTTTATATATATTGATTCTCTTCACTGTCAGATTAATTTTCCTTTCTTTTAAGTACCCTGATTATAGAACTTTTGTAGGAATATCTATAGAGAGACATGACTCATTTATTTTCTTCCTATGTGCATTTGTACAATTTCTGAAAGTTGGTCTTAAAATATCTGCATAACTGACGATGAAGAAAAGAGACTACACAGACAGGATTACAAACATAATTATTTTTAAACATTTATTAAATCCTACTCAAGAAGTTGAAAAAGAAACTTATAAGGCAGCTTTAGTCAACCACTAGTATCTGATGCACTGGATACCATTATTTTTATCACAAGAATAAATACAGATAAGTTTATTATATTATTAGGGGCAGTCATGTTTATATTTAATAAATTGGCCTTCTTTGCTGTGGAAGATTAGAAACAGAGAAGCATTGTTTTTCAAGACCTAAATGAGTCTGTGGTTGATTAATTAGTAGAGTATGGCCTTTAGTTACCGAGACCGTAGGATGAGGTCCGAACAAGTGCTAAGAGCAGTTTATCGTTTGAAGACAGCACCAGTGTTTCTGAATGGAGAAAAATAAATAGCTTGATAATTGGCTTAAGCATCCAACTTTTGGGGTTTATTCTGTTTAATTTTCCTCATTAATTCTTCAGTGACATTAATGGAAGTGCTCTTTGAATTTTCACACGATGTATGAAGAGTGTGAAAGCAAATTTTATGATCATAAACTTGAACTTAAATTTTATGCTGTACTATCTTTATAATATACTTTTAATTAAGGGTAAATTTTAATGCCAATAATATTTCAGGAAGGTATATTCTCTCAGATCCTAAATCTGACACTATTCTACCTTTTTGTATTCTATATTGTAGCTCTCTTCTGTGGAGACTCTCATCTCTATTGTGGGTTGTTGTTGAGGGATTTAGCATTCCTTTGGTACCAGTTAATATATGCATATGTTACAGAGACTGTGTGAGTCCTATGCATGCAAAGCCAAAGTTCAAATAAGCATATAGTTCTTGAGAAGTGGGAGAGAAAATGAACAATTTCACCCTGAAACACATGTGACTGATTAGCTCTGGAATTCTGAAGTTGAAAGGATAGTTATTAGCATAATATTATGCATAAGGAATGTGGTGGATGTCACTCTACAACTTTCAATATAGTATGCCATTGGAGCAGTTTTTAAATATATTATGGAATAGTGGTTCCTTTTTAATTAGATTCTCCTATAATATAAATGAAAGGTAATGCATTATATATGTAATGCTTACTCATTTAAAAACCAAACTACATATTTCTGAAATACAAATATTATTGTAATTTTTCATTTTGTTGGTTAAAATAAAATTATGTAAAACACCATTATAGTGTGAGTTTCATTATTAATCATTTAGTGTCTTGCCCTGAAGTTACTACTCAGAAATTTAGCAGGTATTTTGCCTTTTCAGGAACATGTAAAAGATTGCTCCTTTATTGAATACATAACAGCTCTTAGGTTCTCCTTGTTGAGAAATGTTCAGTCAAACATTTTTACCATCATTCATATCATATTAAGATAAGTTTTACAAAAATTTCTGTTCTAAATTTCCAACTTACTTAAAAGCTAATATTATTCTGCATAAATTTGTAATACAGTTATGCTTACACAGTTTATCCTCTTTTCCTGATACTTTTCATATTTGAAACAACAGAAATGGAAGAAAATATTCAAAAATTTTGATTACGATCTCCTGTTCCTTTTTCAGCCTTTCTCTTTGATCTTCTCAACTACTACCCATTTGCAAGAT
The DNA here is from genome assembly GCF_036850765.1 of Saccopteryx bilineata. Lineage (NCBI taxonomy): Eukaryota > Metazoa > Chordata > Mammalia > Chiroptera > Emballonuridae > Saccopteryx > Saccopteryx bilineata. The sequence continues at coordinate 81,180,053 of NC_089497.1, read as the reverse complement.
TGTGACATATTCCAAATTTGGTGTAAAAGAAATAATTTAGGTGGAGGAGAGGAGAATGGGCAGAAATGATTACATTAATTACCTCAGTAGCTCTGTCTGTGTTTACTAAAGAATATGTTAAACTGCAAATTGGAGGTGAGTTACAACCAATATTGGAAGTTGTAGCTTATTTCTATAATTTTTTATGTTACCAGTTTTACAATCAAGTCTCTTGGACTTTGGGTGGGATTTACCAATACATAAAGCTAAATGAGTCTTCCTAGTAGAATTTTTTTGGGTTCATTTATATAGTTTCAAGTTTTTTCTGGATAAAGACTTAGTTCATTCAACATTTTTTTTTTTTTTACTTTCATAAAGTTTGGGTTCATTTTAGCTCCATCTTATACCCCTATTTCAGAAAAGATGACCATGGCATTTGTGTAACTAACACAGACTAGGGAGTAAGTATTCTCAGTTCACATAGATTCCCTACGTATTTTTTGTATCCTTTATTGGTCAGATTCTTTCTGTTTCTCTTGTTTACATATTCTTTACTGTATCTGGTATAATCTTCTGATTTATTTAATAGTATTGTAAAGAGTAAAAGACATTTATATACAAAAGAATAAGCAGAGTGGTTCAGGAAAACTCTTTGTAAAAAGTGATTCAACTATAATTAACTATAAAATTCTAATTTCAAAATTCCCTTCAATGTTATCATAACTTTGTTACTCTAGTCCAGGGGAGTGGTGAGAAGAAAACAGTCAGCAGGAAAAGTAGGTGCAGCTAGATGATTATTGATTCTTTCACCCTCTTTTGGTTAAAAGATTTTCTTTGATGTAGATCCTTTCTGAATTTCACCATATCTCTCTGTTCTGGCAATGACAAAATACATTCTCCTCCTCAAGTTTCTCAAATGCTGATCAGTCTTTGCTTGTGGCTCTGATTGTTGTCTGAAAGCGGGGGGGGGGGGGGGGGGGAGAAATGGTGTATATGTGTACAAGTTAAGGGGAAATTGAATCACTTGATTTTAGTTTTTATATAATCCAAAGAAGATAAATGAAAAAAAAATAAAGGAAACAAGACTTAAATATGTATTGCAGAAAGAATGTGTATAATATTAAGTGTGCATGCATGGTGTGGCATGTGGACACTTAAAATATTTGTTGTTTTTCACTACTTTTTCTTTTCAAATAAAGTCCTTACATAAGCTTAAATATTGGTTATAACTTATTTCCTCGTGTCAGCAAATGTTTCATGACATTCAGCTTACTAGATATGAGGGAAAACTGTGACATCTGTCAACACATTGGTTTCCAGGGTTGATGCAGATGGGCTGAGCCTGTCCCCGGTCTCGTCACAACTCTGTGTTTCTTCCAGATTTATCTGACCTTCTGAAAGAAGACCAGTTCATGAAAGGTATTTAAAAGCTGTATTCACTTGATATAATTTCTGGACATGTTCAAAACTTTTTCAAAGATATAAAAATCTGTGGAAGAGACGAACTGGTGGGATGGTTTCTTTTTCCAGAATAGTGCAGTGAGTAGAGGGGACTGAACTGGAGTGTTCACAGGGCAGCCTCCATGGCTACTTACCTTTTTTTTTTTTTTTTTTTTTTAATAAATTTTTATTAATGGTAATGGGATGACATTAATAAATCAGGGTACATATATTCAAAGAAAACATGTCTAGGTTATTTTGTCATCAAATTATGTTGCAAACCCCTCGCCCAAAGTCAGATTGTCCTCCGTCACCCTCTATCTAGTTCTCTGTGCCCCTCCCCCTCCCCCTAACTCTCTCCCTCCCTCCCTCCCATGTCCTCCCCCCCCCACCCCCACCCCTGGTAACCACCACACTCTTGTCCATGTCTCTAAGTCTCGTTTTTATGTTCCACCAATGTATGGAATCATGTAGTTCTTGTTTTTTTCTGATTTACTTATTTCACTTCTTATAATGTTATCAAGATCCCACCATTTTGCTGTAAATGATCTGATGTCATCATTTCTTATGGCTGAGTAGTATTCCATAGTGTATATGTGCCACATCTTCTTTATCCAGTCTTCTATTGAAGGGCTTTTTGGTTGTTTCCATGTCTTGGCCACTGTGAACAGTGCTGCAATGAACATGGGGCTACATGTGTCTTCACGTATCAATGTTTCTGAGGTTTTGGGGTATATACCCAGTAGAGGGATTGCTGGGTCATAAGGTAGTTCTATTTGCAGTTTTTTGAGGAACCACCATACTTTCCTCCATAATGGTTGTACTACTTTACAGTCCCACCAACAGTGAATGAGGGTTCCTTTTTCTCCACAGCCTCTCCAACATTTGCTATTACCCGTCTTGTTGATAATAGCTAATCTAACAGGAGTGAGGTGGTATCTCATTGTAGTTTTGATTTGCATTTCTCTAATAACTAATGAAGCTGAGCATCTTTTCATATATCTGTTGGCCATTTGTATCTCTTCCTGGGAGAAGTGTCTGTTCATGTCCTCTTCCCATTTTTTTATTGGATTGTTTGTTTGTTTGTTTGTTGTTGAGTTTTATGAGTTCTTTGTAAATTTTAGATATTAGGCCCTTATCTGAGCTGTCGTTTGAAAATATCAGTTCCCATATAGTTGGCTGTCTGTTTATTTTGATATCAGTTTCTCTTGCTGAGCAAAACCTTTTAATTCTGATGTAGTCCCATTCATTTATCTTTGCCTTCACTTCTCTTGCCATTGGAGTCAAGTTCATAAAATGTTCTTTAAAACCCAGGTCCATGATTTTAGTACCTATGTCTTCTTCTATGTACTTTATTGTTTCAGGTCTTATATTTAGGTCTTTGATCCATTTTGACTTAATTTTAGTACACGGGGACAGGCTGTAGTCGAGTTTCATTCTTTTGCATGTGGCTTTCCAGTTTTCCCAACACCATTTGTTGAAGAGGCTTTCTTTTCTCCATTGTGTGTTGTTGGCCCCTTTATCAAAGATTATTTGACCATATATATGTGGTTTTATTTCTGGGCTTTCTATTCTGTTCCATTGGTCTGAGTGTCTATTTTTTTGCCAATACCATGCTGTTTTGATTATCGTGGCCCTATAATATAGTTTAAAGTCAGGTATTGTAATGCCCCCAGCTTCATTCTTTTTCCTTAGGATTGTTTTGGCTATTCGGGGTTTTTTATAGTTCCATAAAAATCTGATGATTTTTTGTTCCATTTCTTTAAAAAATCTCATAGGGATTTTGATGGGAATTGCATTAAATTTGTATATTGCTTTGGGTAATATGGCCATTTTGATTATATTTATTCTTCCTATCCAAGAACAAGGAATATTTTTCCATCTCATTGTATCTTTTTCGATTTCCCTTAACAATGCTTTGTAATTTTCATTATATAGGTCCTTTACGTTCTTTGTTATGTTTATTCCTAGGTATTTTATTTTTTTTGTTGCAATCGTGAAGGGGATTATTTTTTTGATTTTGTTTTCTAATATTTCATTGTTGGCATATAGAAAGGCTATGGACTTTTGTATGTTAATTTTGTATCCTGCGACCTTACTGTATTGGTTTATTGTTTCTAATAATCTTTTAGTGGAGTCCTTCGGGTTTTCGATGTATAGGATCATATCATCAGCAAAAAGTGATAGCTTTACTTCTTCTTTTCCGATATGGATGCCTTTTATTTCTTTGTCTTGTCTGATTGCTCTGGCCAGAACTTCTAGCACAACGTTGAATAAGAGTGGAGAGAGTGGACAACCCTGTCTTGTTCCTGATTTAAGGTAGAAAGTCCTCAGTTTTATGCCGTTTAATAGGATGTTGGCTGAGGGTTTATCATATATGGCCTTTATCATGTTGAGATATTTTCCTTCTATACCCATTTTGTTGAGAGTCTTAAACATAAAATTGTGTTGTATTTTATCGAAAGCCTTTTCTGCGTCTATTGATAAGATCATGTGGTTTTTGTTCTTTGTTTTGTTGATATGGTGTATTACGTTAACCTTTTTGCGTATGTTGAACCATCCTTGAGATTCTGGGATGAATCCCACTTGATCATGATGTATTATTTTTTTAATATGTTGTTGTATTCGGTTTGCCAGTATTTTGTTTAGTATTTTAGCATCTGTATTCATTAGAGATATTGGTCTGTAGTTTTCTTTCTTTGTGCCATCCTTGCCAGGTTTTGGTATGAGGGTTATGTTGGCCTCATAAAATGTGTTTGGAAGTATTGCTTCTTCTTCAATTTTTTGGAAGACTTTGAGTAGAATAGGAACCAAGTCTTCTTTGAATGTTTGATAGAATTCACTAGTATAACCGTCTGGGCCTGGACTTTTATTTTTGGGGAGATTTTTAATAGTTTTTTCTATTTCCTCCCTGCTGATTGGTCTGTTTAGGCTTTCTGCTTCTTCATGACTCAGTCTAGGAAGGTTGTATTGTTCTAGGAATTTATCCATTTCTTCTAGATTGTTGTATTGGGTGGCATATAATTTTTCATAGTATTCTACAATAATTCTTTGTATTTCTATGATGTCTGTGGTGATCTCTCCTCTTTCATTTTGGATTTTATTTATTTGAGTCCTGTGTCTTTTTTCCTTGGTGAGTCTTGCCAAGGGTTTGTCAATTTTGTTGATCTTTTCAAAGAACCAGCTCCTTGTTTTATTGATTTTTTCTATAGTTTTTCTGTTCTCTATTTCATTTATTTCTGCTCTGATTTTTATTATCTCCTTTCTTCGGCTGGTTTTGGGTTGTCTTTGTTCTTCTTTTTCTAGTTCCTTAAGGTGTGAAGTTAAGTGGTTTACTTCGGCTCTCTCTTGTTTGTTCATATAGGCCTGAAGTGAGATGAACTTTCCTCTTATTACTGCTTTTGCTGCATCCCAGAGATTCTGATATGTCGTATTTTCATTTTCATTTGTCTGTATATATCTTTTGATTTCTGCGCTTATTTCTTCTTTGACCCATTCATTTTTTAGAAGTATGTTGTTTAGTTTCCACATTTTTGTGGGTTTTTCCCCCTCTTTTTTGCAGTTGAATTCTAGTTTCAAGGCTTTATGATCAGAAAATATGCTTGGTACAATTTCAATTTTTCTAAATTTGCTGATATTGTCTTTGTGGCCCAAGATATGGTCAATTCTTGAGAATGTTCCATGTACACTAGAGAAAAATGTATACTCTGTCGCTTTGGGATGAAGTGTCCTGTAGATGTCTATCATATCCAGGTGTTCTAGTATTTCGTTTAAGGCCACTATATCTTTATTGAATCTCTGTTTGGATGACCGATCTAGAGCCGTCAGCGGTGTATTGAGGTCTCCAAGTATGATTGTATTTTTGTTAGTTTTTGTTTTAAGGTCAATAAGTAGCTGTCTTATATATTTTGGTGCTCCTTGGTTTGGTGCATATATATTAAGGATTGTTATGTCTTCTTGATTCAACTTCCCCTTAATCATTATGAAATGACCATTTTTGTCTCTGAGTACTTTTTCTGTCTTGTAGTCAGCATTATTAGATATGAGTATTGCTACGCCTGCTTTTTTTTTGGGTGTTGTTTGCTTGGAGTATTGTTTTCCAGCCTTTCACTTTGAATTTGTTTTTATCCTTGTTGCTAGATATGTTTCTTGTAGGCAGCATATAGTTGGATTTTCTTTTTTAATCCATTCTGCTACTCTGTGTCTTTTTATTGGTAAGTTTAATCCATTTACATTTAGTGTAATTATTGACACTTGTGGGTTCCCTACTGCCATTTTATAAATTGCTTTCTGTTAGTTTTGTATCTAGTTTGATTCTTCTCTTTTGTTTTTCTATCATTTGTTTTTGTTTGTTTGTGTTCCATACTTCTTTCCTCTGTTGCTACCTTTTTTAAGTCAAGTGTTTTTGTGGTGGTTTTTTTAAGGGTGGTTACCATTAAGTAATGAAAAGGGTTCCTACCATATTCATTGTAGTACCCTATCTTATAAGTATTTCTGCACTTCATCATCCTTTGCTACTGTTAATCTCCATCCTCTCCCCCCTTTTTTCCTTTGTTGTCACAGTTTAAGTTTGGTTTTATTGTGTTCTTGGTGGAGCTGTTACTTGTGGTGTTGTTTTCTTTTGTTCTTTGAATCTGGTTGGAAAACCCCCTTTAGTATTTCCTGGAGTGGGGGCTTTCTGTTGATAAATTCTGTCATCTTTTCTGTATTTGTGAATGTTTTTATATCTCCTTCATACTTGAAGGATATCTTTGATGGGTATAGTATTCTTGGCTGAAAGTTCCTCTCTTTCAGGGCTTTAAATAGTGGGGTCCACTCTCTTCTAGCTTGTAGAGTTTCTGCTGAGAAATCTGATGATAATCTAATAGGCCTTCCTTTATATGTTGTACTCTTCTTTTCCCTGGCTGCCTTGAGAATTTTTTCTTTGTCATTGGTTTGTGTCATCTTTATTATGATGTGCCTTGGAGTGGGTTTGTTGGGGTTAAGAAAACTTGGTGTTCTGTTTGCTTCTTGAATTTGAGGCTTTAGTTCCTTCCACAGGCTTGGGAAGTTCTCGTCTATTATTTGTTTGAGTATATTCTCCATTCCATTTTCTTTCTCTTCTCCCTCTGATATACCTATTATTCTTATGTTATTCTTTCTGATGGAGTCAGACAATTCCTGTAGGGCTTTCTCGTTTTTTATTATTTTTGAGTCTCTTTCTTCTTCTCCCTGTTGTGCCTCAAGTTGTTTGTCTTCTATTTCACTAATCCTATCTTCAATCTGGGCTGTTCTGTTAGCTAAGCTTGTTACCTCATTTTTCAGCTCGTGAATTGAGTGTTTCATTTCTGTTTGATTTGTTTTTATAGTTTCAATTTCCTTGGTAATATATTCTTTGTGTTCATTGAGTTGTTTTCTGATCTCCCTATATTGCCTTTCTGTGTTTTCTTGTATATCTCTGAGTATTTTTAAGATTTCTATTTTAAATTCTCTGTCATTTAGCTCCAAGGCTTCCAATATGTTAAGTCTTTTCTCCATAGATTTTTCCACATCTATTTGTGTTACCTCTCTTTCTTTTGTATCCATAATATTCGATTTCCTCTTTCTTATTGGCATCTGAGGGTGGTCTTATTGATAGCACTAATTAGAATTAATAAAGAGTAAAAAGTAAAAAAAAAAAAAAAAGGTAAAACAACCCACAAAAAAAAACAGTAATAATTTATTATTTTCCCCTTTTTTTCTCTCTTCTCTTTCCCTCCTCTCCCTTCCTCAGGGAAATATCGTGCCTATAATGGAGGGCCTGATTTGGGGTGAAGAGTTCAAGGGGCAAAAAAAAGGGAGTAGGGACCTTCTAAATGCAAAAAAAAAAAAAAAAAAAATGGAAGAAAATCTTAGACAAGCATAAGATGATTTGCTTGTAAGTGATGGTCAACTAAGAGATATAATGAGAGGGATAAGAGGGAACCAGAAAAAAAGGACCAAAAAAGAATAATAAAGAAGAAAAAATAAAAATAATAAGTAAAAATCTGTTGTATTAAGTGGAGCGAAGGCTAAATACAATGGAGACCTTGGGTTGGGAGGACCCAAAATGCCACAAAAATAAACAAACAAGAAAAAAAAATAAAAACAAAAGCAAAAAAGAGAAATAAGGCCAAAAAAAAGCCTTGAGTCCCAAATTAACTAATTTGTTCGTGATTTAGGATTATATGGGAGGAAAGTAAAATGAGAAAAGAAAAAACGAATAGGAAGGAAAAAATAAGAAAAAGAGAAAAACCGAGGAATAGATAAAATAGGAAGAGAAAAAAACAAAATAAAGCAAGAAAAAAAAAAACAAAACAAAAGAGGAGAGAGTGAGAGTTAAGTGTTTTGGAGTATAACCTTAAAGGAGGGTGAGGATGAAGAAGAAAAATAAAATGCAACACTCATGGGTAGTGTAGTTCAAGAAAGGGGAAGCATAAGATGGGCAGAGAATAGAAGGACCGAGGTGGAGGAAATAAAGGCAAAAAGATAGAAGAAACAAACAACAACAACAACAAAAAAAAATTAGTGGATCAAGTTGTAAAGTCTGTGGGTTTTTCTTGATTTTGAGAGGTTAACTTCTTCCTTTTTCTTTTCTCTCCCTCTTCCTGGTTGGTGACTCTGTACCCCAGGCTCTGCCCCTGTGTCACTCTTAGGTAGGGATTTGCAGTTGATGGGATTCTATGGCAATGTCATATAATTGGCTTTAGTCTTGCTGGTAGTCAAGGCTTGTTGGCGTTTGCAGGGTCCAACGATGAGAGAGTTTGCTTTCCTGGATTCTCTCTCCTAGTCCCCCCTTCCTGAATTAGCAGCCTGGTGATCCAGCTATAAGGCTGCAACTGCTTCTGCCTGGGGAGTAAGAGGCTCAAAGAGCTGGGAAATCCCCACTCTATCCCCACTCAGTGCAAGGCTTTGGGAAAGGCTCTGACAGTCAGGGCCTCCAGTGTAATCAGGCGGGGGTGGGAGTCAATTGTTGTCAAGGTGACTGTTCAGCGCCTATCATTTAGTTGGACCTCTCAACCCAGGCTTTCCACACTTTGTAGCCTGTTTTTGCAGGGAAGAAGAGGCACTAGTCTCTGCTTACGACTAGTGTAGTATAGACCTTATTATCTGCCAAGTCCTTCTTGTTAGCGTTTATCCCTGAATATGGAGGCTCTATCAATCAGAAGTTGCCCCCGCCCCTTTAGCGAGAGGCACTAAAAAATATCACGCCTCTTGTCTTGGATCGCTGAACTGAGAGAGATCTTATCAATTAGAACTGAGGGTGCGCAGATTTCATGGGTTAAGCTAATTTCAGTGATTGGGTCGCAGCTGTGCTCCCGAAGGTATTTTAGGCTGCCTGCGCGCGCCCCTCCCCCAACACTTGATTGTTAGCTTGAATGGCTGGGTGAGGTGCCCCGCCCACGGAGAGAATCTCCCAAGCCTCTCCCGCTCGCCCCGCCGCTGGCGGCTGGACCGCACCAGGTGCAGGATAATGGAGCCCCCTGGGTGTGCGGGCCAGCAGGGCGCCCTGGGCGCGTGGAATGCCCAAGGCACGCGTGCGAATGGGGCGCTCCGGGCACCGGTGGCCGGCGACCCCCACTCGCTGTGTGCGGGCCGCTGGGAACGTCAGCGGTGCTCAACCGGACCGGGCGCGCTCGCGGCTCTCACGGCGGCTCGTGGCGGCGGCTCGTGGCGGCGGCTCGTGGTGGCGGTTCGCGGCGCGGCGGCTCGCGGGGGCTCGCGGTGGCGGCTCGCGTCGGCCGCTCGCGGCTCCCAAGTATATGGGCTGACTCACCACAGGCGCACTTCCTTGCGGTTTGAAAGAACGTCCCTGTGGTAGATTCCTCCACACCCTCGTCTCTCAGATTCAAGTGATAACAGTCCTTTCGCTATCAGTTTGTGTGGAACTCCGGAATGCTCCGAGGATAAATTTTTCTGTTTCTAGTTGATAAATTTGTTGTGATTTAGGGGAGAGCTGTCGGACGCGCTGCTCACGGCGCCATTTCCGTGACGTCACTCCGGCTACTTACCTTTGACTTCAGTAAGTTAATTCATCTTTTCAGCCTTAATTGTTTTTTAAAAAAATGGGTTAATTAATATCTCAAAGTTACAAAAGGTTGCTTGTAAAGACTAAACACTTTCATTAAACTAATGTTTTTGAATTTTTTAATTTTATTTATTTATTTATTTTTTTAGAGAGACAGAGAGAGAGTCAGAGAGAGGGATAGACAGGGACAGACAGACAGGAATGGAGAGAGATGAGAAGCATCAAACATTAGTTTTTCATTGTGCGTTGCAACACCGTAGTTGTTCATTGATAGCTTTCTCACATGTGCCTTGACCGCGGGCCTTCAGCAGACTGAGCATCCCCTTGCTGGAGCCAACGACCTTGGGTCCAAGCTGGTGAGCCTTGCTCAAACCAGATGAGCCCGCACTCAAGCTGGCGACCTTTAGGTCTCGAACCTGGGTCCTTCCGCATCCTAGTCTGATGCTCTATCCACTGTGCCACCGCCTGGTCAGTAAACTAATGTTTTTGGATACCAACTGTAAGTCAGGCACTGTTTAGGCCTTGGGGCTACCCTACTGAAGTAAACAGTATAAATAAATCATAGATACATAATTATAATATCCATGTCCTCATGGTGATTACATTCCAGTTTGGAGAGATAGGCACTAAAAAATAAATCTGTAAAATACTTATGTATGATAGCGATAAATGCTATGGGGAAAAAATAAAACAGGAAGGACAATAGAGAGTACTGTGAAAGGGAGGGTATGATTTTAAGTAAAGTGATAAGGAAAAGCTTCATTGAAGAGATTATTTTAAGCAAAGACTTAAAGTGTGGGAGAAGCACTTGCTATCATGGGAAAGAACTGTCACATTAAATGTGATAATTTATGTTAAAAAATTTAAAAATCTTAGCACAGTTGTTGGCTCAAAATACAGTGTTAACAAGTATTGTTATAAATAAATTAATCTTGGCATTACGAGGAGAATTTTGATGTGAAATTTGTGGTTTCACTCTGGTCAAAGAAACAGCATGCAACTGAATCCATAGTACCACTGTTTTGTTGATTCTCTCTTTGTTGTGTGAAAACATAACCCAAAGAATAAGTCATAGACTTCAAAATCTTGTCAGAAAGATAATTGTTTCAGATACATTTATTTTTCCCCAAATCTTAAAAAAATAAAATATTGGAATAGAAACCATTCCTTAAAAATTTGTACAGAAACTGATAAAGCCAAGCTTTTTTAAAAAATTATTGTTTTCTTACGTGAAGTCTTTTAAAATACTTAAGCTTGTTTTTTACCTTATTATAAGATTAAAACCCAAAACATTGACTTTTGTCTATCTTGAATTTCATGGAGCATCCAAAATGATGCATCTTTCCTTTCAAATATTTATCCATCACTTGTAGACAAGTAGTGTGTGAGACAATAAATAACAGCTGGAACAGGAAAGAACAATTTTTTAATGCCTGTCACTCTGGCAGGAAGCAATAGCTGACTGCTGCATTATTTAAGGTAAGGTAATAGACTACTTCCTTGTAGAAGCAAATTACTGGAGGATCAGCTACCTTAGCCTTTGAAGCAAGGATTTCCTCAGTGAAAGACTAGAGTTTTGAGGTTTGATGAGAGGTAACTGGGCACTGAATCCTAATGCTTTATACACCAGAGAAGGGTTTTCTTTGAAGATTCTGCTCATCACTCATCATTAAACAAAGTGTGCATACTTTTCCATATGGTAGGCAATGGTGTAAATTTTAAAAGTATAGACTTGGAACTAAAATGATACCTTTTGACTCTACTATTTACAGTATGATTGTGAATAAATTACTTAATGCCCTGGGATTCATTTTCTTCGCAAGTACTAATACTAACTTAATTGAGTTGCTGAGAGGATTAGGTTAAATATTATTTATAAAGATCTGTATCTTTTTTTTTTTTTAAACTCTTTCTTATTTATTGATTTTTAGAGAGAGAGGAGTGAGAGAGAGAGACATAGAGAGAGAGAGAAGAGGGAGGAGCAGGAAGCATCAACTCCCATATGTGCCTTGACCAGGCAAGCCCAAGGTTTTGAACCGGCGACCTCAGTGTTCCAGGTCGACGCTTTATCCCACTGCGCCACCACAGGTCAGGCCAAAGATCTGTATCTTGATTTATGGCATCAACAAATAAATATTTACCCCTTACAGATGATTTAAAGACCTCAAGTGACAATATAAATATATGGGTATTTAGCAGTTGAGTTTTAACAATAGGTATTGCAGTTTCTATAACTTGTTATAGAAGGCGCCAAAAAAGCATTAGTATTCTTTCCTGTTTCCTCAGTTACTCTGTTTAAAGTCATAAATAGTTTGTTGTCCCAGAACATAATATTCTATTTGAGGCTTTATGTTAAGCCTCAACCTGCAAAATCTATGTGTCAAATATCTGTCCAGTTTTTTAAAAATCACCTGGTAAATGTAAGAGCAGAGTTGTAGACTAACACTATTATGCACATTCATAGTGCTGGTTGACAGGATTTAGGCTTATTTGAGTGCCTAAAATACAATTTCTATTCAATTAAGTAACTATAAATGTAAAAATTTACTGTTGAATATGCCATACTTTCAAATATACTTACTTATAATACTAGTCATGATTTACTTGCTTTTGGATGGCAGTCATGACAGTTTCCCCCTCGTAGCTGCAAAATATAAGTCTTCATCTTCGCTTTCTAGTGGCAGTTATTAGTTTGGTTTGTAGGATAATAGGCCAAGGTGGGCCAATAAATAGAAAATGAAATTAGTTGTTGTGTTCTTCACTTTTAAATTTCTTTGTTGTGGATAAATAAATTTTTATAGGTGATTTGAGTTATACTTTTTCTACTTTTTACTTCATATTAAAATAATTTTATTCTTTTTCTTGATGTGCTTGCTTTGGACTTAAATTTAACAGTATTTATAATAGTGTTATTATCAATGTTTATTTGAGATTTTAATCATTTTTTATGTTCTGAACTATCAGGATTTTATAAAATTAAATTGTATTTGATTTCCTATTAACATTATTTTGAAATGTAAACACTACTGTTAAAAATATGACATTGTTGCAAATTATTTTATGGTGCACATTTCTAAGCATCATTAATCCTTTAAATTTGTGAACATTTGGAATTCTATATTATATTTTAATGTATAATGGTCTCTGATTTTATTTTCAGTGAATGTTTCATTTCATGACAATCTATTTTGAAGATCAGGTATAAAATCATTGGTATTATGTGGAGATAGGGCTGTATTGATCCGGTGTCATACACCTAAACTGTTAATTTTAGAAAATTAATAGTTACCTGGATTGCAAGTGCTAAAAAGCAAGGCTCATATTTATTTCCTATTTATGACTTTGACAGTGCACCATGATGCAAAAGTTTCTGATGTATCTACTTATTTACTTTTGCTATTTATTAGCTATTAAGTAGGGTTATTTCAAAGTAAGTAGTATATAAATTAAGCAGTTTATTTGGAATACTTTGATGGTTGTTATATTTTGATGTTCACATTACTATTGTTTACCAAGAAATAGTATATTTTGCAATGTCTTCAGGAAGTCCACCTGTGATGGCATTTTCATGTGAAATCTGAAGGAATGAATATTCATAGAACAATGCAGATAATGTCCTGAGAATTCCATTGCTGTTATGTTTCTGCCGTTTAATGAAAAAAATTTCAAATCATTCCTTTTACTGTCCATAAAATAATACCACCCCCCAAAACAGCCATAAAATTAAAATGCAAGTGTTATTATTTCCATGTTGAAGGCATTTTGCTATTATATAAAAAAATCAGAAAAAATATCCAAGTGCTTTACAAAGTATATACCACACTGCCTACCATATGGAGAATAGTTAAATATGCTGCTTACAAAAATTAGGGGATATTTCAAAATGAATATAAGCTATAAAATATTCCCTAATTTTTGTAAGCAGTATAATTTATAACATATCTATGAATTAGGCAATATATCAATACAAATTTTAAGAATATTTTATAAGATTAGCTTATCTTATAAAAGAGTAAATGTTCACAATAAATGCTATGTTGAAAATAAACATTCACTTTAATCTCAGTTTTGAATTATAGAAATATGCACATGCGCATATACTTTCATAAAGGAGCATATAGTTCAGGATTTAATAAGGCTGAATATTACTTGATTTGTTTTTTTAATGTTATATTTATTTTTTCAAATCATGTTTACAAATAATATGGACTGGCAAATTATCTTATATACATTCTCAAATATCAGTAGTGTTTTGAAAATGTGACTCTTTTATTTTGGTCCTTTTATGAGTGGCCTGTCTGAAATAATCATAATGGTAAGTATATTCTTAAATAACTAAACATACAAACCACTCATATTTTTATGTAAAATAAAGAAATATCAGTAAAACACTCTAATTAATATGTTTTTAAATAAAATTGTAGTGACAGGATGATTATTATATTTCACGCCTTCAAACAGGCTGCCTTTTATTGCTGTGTAGATGAAATATAAATAAAACTACTTGCTGTTGTTTTGGTTATTCACATGCATAATATGAGCTTATTGCATTAAAAAAAAATAATGGCAAGATTTAAGGGCTTTTCGGCATGGCCCTCATGCAGTAGATAATTATGGTGTGTCTACTTTAGAACAGGCTCTTTGGTAGGCCAAAGAGGTAATAAAAGGAATAGAAATATTTTTTCTGTTATTAAAAAAGAATTTTGAGAAAGTAAATATTACAATGTAGTGCTTCATTACTAATATAATAGAAGTACATATAGGGAACTATGGACAGAGAAACCTAACTCGGCTGGGGTTGTCAGAGCTATGTACCTCAGCCCTGGTTGGAAATAGGGCTCCAGAATGAAGGAAGAGGATAAAGGGCATTTTCCAGACAAAAGACTATGTGATCAGAAATATATCCATGATACTAGGAGAAATTACAGAAGGAAAATCAGGCTGTTAAAAGAAACTGATAAGCCTGACCAGGCAGTGGCACAGTGGATAGAGTATCAGACTGGACACAGATCCGATTCGAAATTCCTAGGTTGCCGGCTTGAGCGCGGGGTCACTTACTTGAGCGCTGGGTCCCTGGCTTGCACTCAGGATCGCTGGCTTGAGCTTGGGATCATAGACATGACCCCATGGTTGCTGGCCTGAGCCCAACACTAGCTTGGGCCCAAAGTCGGTGGCTTGAGCAAAGGGTCACTCGCTCTGCTGTGGCCCCCACCATGCCCCTGTCAAGGCACATATGAGAAAGCAATCAATGAACAACTAAGGTGCCGTAATGAAGAATTGATGCTACTCATGTCTCTCCCTTCCTGTCTCTGTCCCTATATGTCTCTCTCTCTGACATGCTCTCTGTCTCTTGCAAAAAAAAAAAAAAAGAAACTAATAATATCATTTTAGCAGTATGAGCCTAATCAGTTAAAGAAACTGTAATAGAATATCAGATTACAGACATAATAAAGGTAACTATATTATATGCCTTTACATATTAACACAGCATTCAGAAATCGAGAAGGAATTGTTCCACGTGAATGAATTTTTCAATAAAGGCTTAAGGAGGGACACTATTCATTCTCGAAAAATATGTATTCCACTACTTTTTGCTTCATTAAACAAACATGTATTTTCCCCTTTGTTTTGCTTCGTTTGGAGTTTTTCGTGTTTATATACAGTGTGTGTGTGTCTTCCTGGACTATTTAAATAGCTAGAATTATTCTTTCTTTTAATGGCCCCAGGTTGCTTTGTTTTTGTAATTCTCATAATTGCTCTTTTTACTTGTCTTCTTCCTGATAAGAAGCCCTGAAGCTATTTCTAATAGTCTTTCTCTACCCTAACTCCTTTGTATTCATCAACTTTGGCATTTATGGTAAGTCCTCTGGCTAGTTAAAAATCTTTGTCACTTATTTTCTGGATTGTTTAATTAAGGTTGTGTGGCATTAGTATAGATTATTTCTAGAAAATTTTAATGTTTTTTGTTTGTTTTTTGTATTTTTCTTAAGTTGGAACCGGGGAGGCAGTCAGACAGACTCCCGCATGCGCCCGACCGGGATCCACCTGGCACGCCCACCAGGGGGCGATGCTCTGCCCATCCGGGGCATCGCTCTGTTGTGACCAGAG
Source organism: Saccopteryx bilineata (assembly GCF_036850765.1). Classification (NCBI taxonomy): domain Eukaryota; kingdom Metazoa; phylum Chordata; class Mammalia; order Chiroptera; family Emballonuridae; genus Saccopteryx; species Saccopteryx bilineata. Next base: position 81,164,500 of record NC_089497.1, on the reverse strand, counting down.
CCACTCTAGCGCCTGAGGCAGAGGCCACAGAGCCATCCCCAGCGCCCGAGCAAACTCTGCTCCAATGGGGCCTCGGTTGCGGGAGGGGAAGAGAGAGACAGAGAGGAAGGAGAGGGGGAGGGGTGGAGAAGCAGATGGGTGCCTCTCCTGTGTGCCCTGGCCGGGAATCGAACCCAGGACTCCCGCATGCTAGACAGACGCTCTACCTAGCCAACCGGCCAGGGCCTTTAATGTTTTTTTTAAGCTTTGTCCATAGGCATGATATATATTATTGAGTTCTTTCATATGATGGAACTTTTCATATCATGTAGTAAAAAGGGAAATTAAATGACCCAGGGGCTCCCCTAAAATTTTTTGAAAAATAATGTACTGCCTGACTGTGGTGGCGCAGTGGATAAAACATTGACCTGGGATGTTGAGGTTGCCCGTTCGAAAGCCTGGGCTTGCCTGGTCAAGACACATATGGGAGTTCATGCTTCCTGCTCCTCCCTCCTTTTCTTTCTCTCTTTCTCTCTCTTCCATCTCTAAAATAAATAAAAATAAAATCTAAAAAAAAAAAAAAAGAAAAATTATGTACCTTCTTGTATATTTAAATAATATACATCTAAACTTTTCATAAATTTTATTGTTGCAAAGATGTAATTTCTTGTTAACGTTGCCATCAGTTGTATCCAATGGAATCTATATATCAATAATTTTACACCTACCATCAACTATGTAAAAATACCTTAGTCATTAGAAAATATATATCATTTCTTTTTATCTTGAATGCATGTTAAGCAACTGATGTTTAGAAATCCTGAAGCATATATACTTACCTTCTCTGCATTACCTCTCAGACTGTCCTTTTGTGACCTCTTTCCAAGGTTGGCTTGTACCTTGTAAATTTTTAAAAATGCAGCAGGAGGAGGAGAGGCTGGCATACAATCTGATGTGGTCCAGCAATGTCAAAGGTCCTGGAGCACTTCATAATCACTGTTGCCATTACAATCGCCTGAGTTGCAATTGACTCCCAGACCCCTGTTTTTAGTCCCAGCCCTTATATGCCTCTCACGGGCCCTGACAAATTTGCCTTGAACAGTGCTGGAGAATTGATTCCTCTGTCTTCCTGCTAGGGGGAGAGAAGAGCTAGGGGGTCTCCAACTCTTTGAAGGCTGTGTGGTCCCAGGAAGTCTTTGCAGAGTGTGTCCAAGGAACTGGTCACTGGCTCTGATTTCTCTGAACAGCAAAGCCCCCAGGTTATTTTTATGAAGTCCTAATCCGTATGTGGGAAGGGGAAAGGGGTGGTCTGCTTTGTAAGGTGGTCCCCTGCCCTCCCGTCTCTCCTGAACCTTGGCAACAGGGATCAGATGCCAAGCCAAGCCAGCAAACGGGCTTGCTCAGGACTCCGTTCTGGACCAAGATCTTCAGGAGAGCAGAGAAAGAGGGATGTAGCCAGAGTATCTGCCCTCAGGTCACCTATCGCCTTTAGCATTCCTGATCTCAGCACCAGACCTCTGCCTGTGTAAGTACCGGACTTTGCATAGGGTCCAGAGGCTTAGCAAAGTCTATTGAAGGGACTAACATTGCTTGTTGCCAGAGAGAGCTAAAAGCTTGAAGTGATTCAGTGACTAGGGGAATACAATCAGCTTTTCACAGGTTGAGTTCAATTCTAAAAAACAAATCACCTAAGGTTAAAAGCTGTTAAAAATGCAGACAGACATATCCAGCCCACAATCTAAAATCCCTAAATCAGGATCACCTGCAGTGTATAATATACACTCCTGATTTCTAATGCTCTTTCCTGGGTTAAGAATCATTGTCAGATTGCTTGTCATCTGGGTGGCTTGTTTTAATAAAAGAAATTTATATGGTGTGGTTTCAGAATGAAAACATCATTTCATTGTCTTGAAAACAGAATTCTAAGAAAGTAAAGTTTAATTGATGCTACAGTGCCTCATTCAAGATTTATGCAGTGATTCTTATAATGCCAGACTTGTTTTCAGCCCAGGGGGTGGATCCCCTGCTGTCATAAAGATCATATTCTAGTGGCAATAGGACAGCTGGGTGTATAGTTGATGGAGACAATATGTAAGTAAACAAATAGGTAAATAAGATAATCATAGATACTGAAGTGATTTAAAGAAGGTAAAACAGAATGACCACAAAAGGTTGACTTTGGAACATTAGAAAATTTCTCTCTGAGGATTTAATTTCCTTGCTGTGCACTGCTTTTGGAGATACTACTGTTATCAAGTATGCATAGTCAAAATAAGAAATCATGTCCACGTGAGTGGTATCTAAGCACTGCAATATCCTATTGCTATTTAGATACAAAGTGAAGTCACAGGAAGCAAAATGATTGTTGACCTTAAATTTCACAGTAGTTAAAGCAAGCAGAATACATAATAAAGAACACATGGAAAGAAGACAGGATGGTGGTTTTAAAGATTCTATATTGCTTTGCTTTTTTTTTCTGTTACAGAAAGCAGAGACTTTCCTTTCCTCTCAGTTCATGAAAATGTATCAAAGTTAAGGTTACCGCCCTATTAGTTCATGATACAGTTTTGTTGTGTTTTTAACCAGAGATGCACTTACTATCATCACCATAAGAACAGCTCCTTAGGTGGCAAATCACTTGCTCATAATTATTGATTGATTGATTGAAATTATTAATGAGATATTGGTGTTAAGAAAGATAAATGATACAAAATTTCCTATTTCAGTAAATTTATGGTTTGACAAAGGATATTTAATTTGTATTCCAACTCCTTTAGTGCTAGAATAACTCCTTTGGTTTATGTGGTTTAAAAGGGGCATATTGGCTGTGGCTGGCTGGCTCAGTGGTACAGCATCGGCCTGACGTGTTGAAGTCCTGGGTTTGAATCCCGGCCAGGGCACACAGGAGAAGCGCCCATCTGCTTCTCCACCCTTCCCCCTGTCCTTTCTCTTGGTCTCTCTCTTCCCATCCTGCAGCCAGGGCGCATGCGAGACTCTGTCTCTGCCTCCCTGCTTCTCACTTCAGAAAAATACAAAACCAAATAAATAAATATAAGGGGCATAAATAAAATGAGATGAGAATTCAGAATGAGGAAATTCAGTAGGTGGGCTAAATAAAGAATGTCCTGTGAGTGGGAGAGACTGAGGAAGACCTCTCAGAAGCATATATCACTAGATAGGGAAGTCAATGAAGGAGTGCCAGGTAGCGAATGTACAGTGAATGTGAGTGTGTACTTGGGAAAGTATAAGTCTGCTTAAGAAACATAAACCACAATGATTGGAGCTCAAGAGGAATAATATAAACTACTTCAGGGAAGATTAATTGATACTGTGGGAGATCTCAGGAATATCCCCTAAGTGGAGGCTGAGAAATGATTTTTCTTTCTTATGGGAGACAGATGGGATTTTGAAAACTGAGTATTATCTGTTGTTTTTAAGCAACGTTTGGTAAGAGTCTAGTGTCTCTTCTCTTCTCAAAAACAAGCTGCACACCTGCAAAAAGTAGAACAAATGTCATCTGTGAATTCTCTATTGAAAGTAATTCTTGGTTAAAAATTGTGCTTCTTTAAAACTTATGTTTACAAATTACATTTCTAAAAGAGACAGCAGGAGACCTGAGTTGTGCCTGGAATCCATGATGAGAGCACTTTCTCTGCCATCAGGGAGGTAATGGAAGGACTGGTATGCCTTTTTTCTCATTCTGCCAGGCTCACAGAGGGTGGGTTCTGAAGCTAGGACAGTTCTTTGTCGTTCTTTGATTACAAACAGAGCAGTTCCAGCTCTGGGGGCAAGTTCACACATATAAAGAACTTAAACATCAGTTAGAGGGTAGGAGAATGCAGGAAAACTCTGGGCGTTATTGGTTAGCACAGAAAGGAAGAATGAGTGGAGAATGGAAGCCATCTCAGTCTCTTGGTGTCTTATCATTTCAACTTTGTTGTAATAATTAAAATGTGGTGTGGCCATGATAGTCCCTAAAATATTTTGGTTCAGATTTTAGTGACTTAAATGCCAGACTAAAGAGTTTGGATTTTGTTTTTAACCTCTGTTTTAAAGCAGAGGTCTCAAACTCGCGGCCCGCCGAACAATTTTGTGTGGCCCGCAGACTAATCCACGAAGTTCAAAATATTTTGGATATAATTTTAAGTAAGCCTAGGGGCCTACTTGTATTTTTCATTTCTCTAGCATCCTAGCTTGATATTAGCTTAGTTAACAGCAGTTGTGATGCGAACTGCAGTTTCTGGTCGTTTTGTGACACTGAGTAAACTGCATGTACGATTGTGCTTGTTGTACTGATTTTTTTTTTGTTTTCAACTGCAGTGAGAAAAGTGTTGCATAACAGTTGCCTTTTGTAGACCTAGTGCGGCCCGCTGAACAGCTGTAATCTTGCTCTGCAGCCCACATGCTGAGTTGAGTTTGAGATCTCTGACTTAAAGTATTGGCACTTTTTAATTCATATTGTTTTAATTACAAGAATTACTTGCTAGAATTTTATATTTAAGAATATATATTTAATGTTTGTGTAAAAAAATGGTTTGGAAGAGAAGTAACTTCAGGGTCTTTGCCCATGTAATTGGTAATATGTCTCCCTTAGAAAGAGGCAATATTTTTTCCTAAGAAAAACAGTTTTCTAATGTACTTTAGAACTTCTAAAGATAACTTGTTTTTCTAAGATTATTTTTCACATATATATTAGAAATCTTGGGTCGATTTAAACATATTTTCTGGCAAGGCAATTATACATTTAATAAGTGCGTTTTCCAATATCAGCCTGACTAAAAAAATTCAACCTTATATACTGTGTGAAAAATATAATTCATGCATATATTTCAGGGAATTACAGTTTAGGATGGATTCATAATTATATTGCCATCAAATTTTATGGATCAGTGGAGATTATTAGACTTTCTGGATCCATGCTGTTCATACAAAGACATTGGGTGTAGAGTGAATATATAATTTCTTTTTGCTAACCGTGAGAGTTTGGACTGTGGATGGAAAATAATGCAATCTTTTATGTTATATTATTCAGCATGGAAAAACATCTTAGAGGTTCACTTTATTCCTACATGTGTTTATTTCCTAATGAGAGAATTGGAAAATGGTATTTCAATAGGCCTGAAAAAACAATTTATTTGCCAGCATCCAGCTGAAACCATATACCAAATAAAATACTAGCGTGGTTCCTAAAGAAGTTTTTAATCAGAATTAATGGAGAGTTTATAAATTATTAAGCAAGACCCTTCAAAAATTCTGATTCTGTAATTCTAGTATGGCCTTGGAATATGTGCTTCTTAAATAAGGTCCTGTTTGAGAAACACCACTCTATTAGGTCAGGGAGTGATACACGATAGAAATACAACAGGAAATAGAGGATAAGAACTTCCCCTTTCATTATGCTTTCTGGTTTTGCCAAAGGTACACATCAAAAACTAAATGATGCTTTCAATCATAGTGAATGATAAAGGAAAATTAATAAGATAAAATAAGATATACATTAGAAGAATGAGCTGAGTATTATTTTTTACCTTGTTTTTTTTCTAATTGTAAAATATAAATAACATAAATTTTCCATTTCAACCATTTTTAGGTGTGAAGTTCAGTAGTGTTCAGCACATTGACATTGATGTGCAACTATCACCACCATTCATTTCCAGAACTTATTCATTCGTACCTATTAACCCATAATTCCTTCTATCCCCCTGCATCACCTGGCAACCACCATTTTATTTGTCTCAATGAATTTGCTCCAGGTCCCTTATGTAAGTGTAATTATACAACAGTTATCCTTTTGTGTCTGAAATACTTCGCTTAGCATATTGCCTTTAAATTTCATTGATGTGGTAGCATGTGTCGTCTTTAATACTTGTGCTAACATTACACATGGTGAAACAAGTATTTTCCAATATCTTATCAATTTTTTGGCAGAAACTACCATCTGATTCTCTTTTATTATTTTTTCCCTTCAAACCCTAGTTGGTGATTACTATACACTACATACATCACAAAGGCTAAAGGCTTAAAAGCAGTGTTTGTTTGTTTGCTTTTACTTAGGTGGAAAATGTTTATGTGGTTTAAATTCTAAGAGTAATCACTTAGCCTGGGGACACTGACTGGGAATCAAATATGATTCTGGGACAAATAGAGGTAAGTATAATCCATCACTGTTAAATCAAAACGTTTCTATCACCAACACATTTGTGACAGCATTTTGGTGTGAATGTTGACTGTGTCTCTTAATAACTATTAAACATTCCCTTTGTATCAGTACATATTGTGTGTATTTATTTTTTATGTTTTGATGCAATCACCAATAACTTTGAAAAATGTTATTAAAAAGTTACAGAAATCTGGAAAATATTTTCAAGTCCAATGAAAGCTGAAGAGGTATAATTGGATGTACAGAAGTAGGTATTATTTTTTTTTCTATTAGCTATCAGGGGTCTCAAAGACAAATTTCATATTCAGTCTCGGTAACTACTTAATTTTAACAGCCTGATTGCATGAGTACCTATTCACATAAAGCATCTGGAATCACAAGTCATTTTTTCAGTGGCAAGTAAAATGTTCAATGGATCAATGAATCAATACATAAACTGAATCATAAAGATATTTACTTACAAAATCTATATTTTTGCTTAGTTGCCAACTTTGGATTAAACTGGAACACATAGGACTGAAAGGACAACCCGGATTTTAGGACCAGTCTCACGTGTTAGGTCTTGGGGTTGGGATTAGAATTTGAGCTCATATAAAATTTATACACTTTTGGGTAAACCATGTATAGCTCTTAAAAATAATATATATGACAAAAATGTTATGTCATTGAGTAAAGTGCTATTCTTTCTTAATTCATGAACAAATAAAATGATATACAAAATACACCTAAGATCAAATATAGTAAATATAATTTTTGGATTCAGTTTTTAAAATGAGATTTAAATTGCCACTTTAAGTATGTACTTGGTGTCTTTATAATAAAAATACTTCCTATTAATATTTTTTAATTTACTCCTTTCTGTTTGATTAAATAAATGAATTGAAGGAAATTTATACATTAGGTACTCGTATATCTTACTTGCAAATGATAATGAGCAAATATTAGTCATTGAATTCACTCATCTTCATGGGTTTTATCTCAACTCACATAATTTTTTTTTTTTTTTTGAAACTGGAAACGGGGATAGACAGTCAGACAGACTCCCGCATGTGCGAACCGGGCACGCCCACCAGGGGCGACGCTCTGCCCACCAGGGGGCGATGCTCTGCCCCTCCGGGACGTTGCTCTGCCACGACCAGAGCCACTTTAGGGCCTGGGGCAGAGGCCAAGGAGCCATCCCCAGCGCCTGGGCCATCTTTGCTCCAATAGAGCCTTGGCTGCGGGAGGGGAAGAGAGAGACAGAGAGGAAGGAGGGGGTGAGGGTGGAGAAGCAAATGGGCACTTCTCCTGTGTGCCCTGGCCGGGAATCGGACCTGGGTCCCCCACACGCCAGACCGACGCTCTACCACTGAGCCAACCGGCCAGGGCTCAACTCACATAATTTATACTGCCTTCATAAACCCATCAGAGATTTTTTCCCCAGGAACTATTATCTTTCCAGCTCCTATTAGGGCCTCTTTCTATCCGTTATCAGTTTGAGAGAGTTTATTCATGCCTGAAGACAGTGAAAATATTTAAAAGCATTCAAAGCTTTGGGATCCAAAAGTCTCTGGTTGTTATTCTGTCTCTGCCATCATCACGTCCCAAACCGAGAGGCAGTGTTCAAGTTACTAAACCTTCATTGAGGTTCATTTCCCTGCTTTGTGAACTAATGTGATAATATCTATCTAATCGGGTGATGACAGGGATTCAGTGACTTAACCTGGAAATCTGCTCAAAACAAGCACTCAATATATGGTAATTATTATGGCCAATAAAGATAAAAATAACAATGAGCTGCTTGTATTCTAATATTAGTAGTCTTTTATGGTACAATTATAGAATTAGAATACATATTCCAATTCCATAGTGAACTATGGATAGTGTGAAAAGCACCTTTTCATATATAAAAATCACATATTGTTGAAGGTATGATTTACTTGCCAAAAATCAGTAAAAGTCCAAAGAAAAAAGTACAAGATATTTATTGTTACATGAAACTAAATGGTTCACATTTTCATCAAGTTAATGAAGTCCATTAACTAAATGAGAAAACTAGTGACATTTATGTATTCAGTAATAAAAAAAATGGCCAAAGAAAAATGTTTTTATTTTCTTCTTAGATATATATTAACACGACAGCACAGAATATTTGCACAAAGTGGGTGAAACACCTCTGCAATATCAAACATATGTAAGCACCAGATACTCAGGATATAAAAGTGTCTCACAATCACCATTGTAGACAAGAAAAACAAAGTCAGTGAACAGGAACATAGCACTAGGAAGACGGAAAGCACAAAATTGGAATTTTTAGCTATGTGCAATGAATAGGAATTATTTCTTGAAAATTTATTCAGAAATAGAGAGATACAATTTTTCAAATTGAACACCCATACACACTCATATTCAAAAAGAAAATTTGACTGAAAGAAAAACAATAGCAATAAAGAGTATACAAATACATCTAAAATTAAGATTATAGCATAAATTTTATGTAACTGATATTTAGATATTCTCTTCATTTGTAAAGTAATGTGATAATATTGATGTCATAGGGTTATGACATGGATTCAGTTTCTTAATATGTAAATCCCCTGCTCAAGATACTTAAATATTTATAATTCTTTACTATAGAATTACTTTAAGCATAGTTGCTTTTGACATCTTTCCATGGAATATGTTCAAAATTTATTATTACTATTTTATACTGACAGCAGATTTTTTTTAATTTTTTTACTTTTGTGACAGAAACAGAGAGAGGGAAAGAGAGAGGGACAGACAGACAGGAAGGGAGAGGGATGAGAAACATCAATTCCTCTTTGCAGCATCTTAGTTATTTATTGACTGCTTTCCCACATATACCTTGATGTGGGAGCTACAGCAGACAGAGTGACCCCTTTCTCAAGCCAGCGACCTTGGGCCCAAGCTGATGAGCCTTGCTCAAACCACATGAGCCCGCGCTCAAGCCAGTGACCTTGGGGTCTTGAACCAGGGTCCTCTGCATCCCTGTCCAACGTTCTATGCACTGTGCCACCACCTGGTAAGGCCTTACAGCAAATATTTATTTTGTAGATAAGCTGGGAATAATTAATGAAATATTTAAATATCCTGCCTATTGTATCTTTCATTTTAATAATTTAGATTATTCTTTCTTAAATAACATTACATCTGATTAAATTATCTTTAGCACAAATGGATGAGACAAAAATAACTCCTCTTCTGTTCACATATTTTCTGCATGCATTCTAGCTTTCAATTGTACTTGTACGTCCTTGTTAACATTTGTTGTTTCTTTCCCTAGTTTTTAACTTAAGGACTTTAAATATTGTTTGGGAATATGTTGTACTTTAAATATTATGACTTTTTAAAACTTATTAGCACTTTAATAACATAAATAATAATATGGTAAGCACAGATGGCCTTTACAGTTCACCAAGGCTTTTCATATCGAGTCTCATGTACTTCTCACAGCCTCTCTGTGACGTGGCAAAGGATTACTTCCACAGTCTATAGGTGATGAAATTGAGACTCCCTGGGGACATATTACTTGCTCAAGGTTGCATTGATAGTAATTATCAAAATAGAGACTTGGACTCACTGTTAACCCTGTCTGGTGCATCACAGAGTTTGCAGGATCAGAAGCCTGCAAGAGAGCACGTGAGTGAGGCAGAGGAGCACACTGGGCTGAGGGGCTTCCCTGGGAATCACGTGTCCTGCCGGAGGGAGCAGCAGCGTGTGGGGGTGTAACTGCGTTGCCTTGGGTAGCTCTGCATTGCCAGACTTTTGATGTGTTTTTTTTTTAATTTTTTTATTTTTTTACAGAGACAGAGAGAGAGTCAGAGAGAGGGATAGACAGGGACAGACAGGAGCGCAGAGAGATGAGAAGCATCAATCATCAGTTTTTTGTTGCGACACTTTAGTTGTTCATTGATTGCTTTCTAATATGTGCCTTGACCACGGGCCTTCAGCAGACTGAGTGACCCCTTGCTCGAGCCAGCGACCTTGGGTCCAAGCTGGTGAGCTTTTGCTCAAACCAGATGAGCCAGCGCTCAAACTGGCGACCTCAGGATCTCGAACCTGGGCCCTCCACATTCCAGTCCATCGCTCTACCCACTAAGCCACCACCTGGTCAGGCACTTTTGATGTTTTAAAGAGAAGCTCACCATCCAAATTTTATGTGAAATGCCTTTTTGTTAAATGTTGACAATTAATTCAAAAATGGAAAAAAATGGCCTAAGCAAGACAAAGCTGAGGGCTGATGCTGCTGTCAGGACAGTTTGTGGTGAATCTTCATTCTGAGAGTGTGGGGGCACCCCACTATTATAGCTCATGCAAGGTGGTAGAGATGTCTCCCTAAGTACCATTCTGTGGGACTGACCCCACATTTGTGATGAAGGAGGTATTTAGTGACACTCTTTATCAGTTCATTTCCAGGATGGGATGTTTATTCTTTTATTCTTTCTACTCAAATATATTGCCTGCCAACTATGTGATACTGTGATGTAAAGCAGAATATTATATAGTATCTGCTACAAACATTCTAGTGATTAATTCATTTCTATAAATAGGAGTTGTTGGAAGTAAAATGGAAAAGTTCATGGTGAAAGTCACAATTGCAAAAACATGTTTCCAACATAAAATTATATTCCCTTTTACACAGAAGTTAAACAGTGCTTTGTGTGTGTGTATTCCATACGTGTGAGAAAATAAAAATTTATTTATGAACATATATCTCATGGTTTCATACAAGTCTCCCTTATATAGGCAACCTTAAGATAAAAATCTTTAAATGCGTGGTTTCTGGTATAGTGCTATCTTGTTTCTGTGCGGATTGAATAATACCAGACTGAAGATGGAATACTTAATCACAGCCTAGATTTTTAGTGTTCTTGTTTTTTCCAACCATACTTTAATATTTTTTTTATTTTGACACCACATAAGGCTTACACACATAAACCTTTATTGAAAAATATATTCTCTTTGAAAACACAAAACTATAAAATATACAATAGATTAAAATTAAAATTGTATATATTTCACTCTTGAATAGCTCTATCTGTAGAGCTAACATGCACATGTGTTTGTGTGTGTATGTGGATCTGAGTGAGTTTATGTAGGTTGAGACTGAGAGAGAGAAGGAGGGAGGGAAGGAGGGAGGGATTGAGGAAGAGATGGAGGGAGAGAAAGAAAGGAAGAGTATGAAGCGTTTTATGTCGTTTGATGATCGCACTGAGTCCCATAATGGAACCTGTGACTGCATTTCCTTGTTGCCTTTCTGTCAGAGTTCAGAGCTTCGTTTGATATATGATGTTAGTAACTAGACATACTTGCATTTTTCTTTAGTTCTGACTTCTAAATATATAATACTTTTATATACCTTTCCCTATATAGACCTTTAATACATGTATTTCTATGTTAGATATATAGAAAAATCTTTGCTCTTTATAGTTTCTGATTGCTATGATTATTTGAGTCTTTATTTTCATTTCCCTAAGAAATCATATATTATCTTTTGTTTCAATTACTATTATAGTGTTATTGGAAATAAACTAGAGGGAGAGAGGGAAAGAATAACAAAGAGAAGGGGTTAAAACATTCTCTTACACACTTAAACATACAGAAGCCAAAAGCAGATGGTCAGATGGAATATAAAGTGGTCCTGATATCTCATATGGCAGAATGAGTTCAAATAGGAACCTATGATAAGAACTGGGTTGCCTATTTCTCATATATCTTTGCTATAAATAAGACGTTGTTTTAGACTACGAAAAACCTTTTATTCCTCTTTGGCAAGACATTATTCCTGTTCATCTTACATGCAAATAATATGTTTCCCTCATTTCTGAGAACGAAAGATAGGTTATAAAGCACACAAAAAAATGATAAATCTTCTGTGGTAAAGCTATCTCTTTCAGTGTAAACAGCAAGTCAATAACAATAGTCATGTTACCAAACAATTTTAAATTATTTTTTTATTCAACCTGTGCAATGAACTGAACAATCTTTCTGAATGGTGATGGAATAAATACAGTCCAGGAATTGGGAGGGAAAATCCAAAGTTACTTTCTATTGATTAAGAACCTATTTGGGTATGTGTTCTTGCCTTGAAATTCTTGTGAAGGACTTTGGATGTTTATAGATTATTGTTTCTCAAAAAATATTCTTCAAGGTGTTTCATTAAAAAGGTGATTGAGTAAATATGCAAAACACCATATATTCATTTCTTGTAATGGAAATTCATAGCCTATGTAAACATTATTCTTTCAAGTCTTTAAAGAATATAGTATGTTGACCATTAAGAAGCTGTTGAATTTAGTTTAACCCAGTGTTTCTCCATATCATTGTACCATTGGCCCCTTTTCTCCTAATAGCTGTCTTAACATTTCTTAAAACTAGTATGGGAGACATTAGGTCAAAAATCAGCTTTGGAGGTTTAGGATTACTCTTAAGAAATTTATTTTTCTTTTTAGGGCTATTATAACAGCAAATGAGTAATCATGGTTGTAATTCGTAAGTATTGCTGAGGAATGAATTCATGTTATAGGACATGTGGGTAGACAGTATCAGTTATTTGTAGAGGAAATTACAAATGTAAAACAAGTGAAGATATAAACAGAAATGACTTTATATATGAAGATCAAGTAAAGCTGTGTTTACCCTCTACGATAGAGACATTGATTGATTGTTTTATGATGCCCTATCAAAGTAATTCCATATGAAAATAATTTATTGGGTTTAGCCTAACTTCTTTTTGTCTTTCTGCATTTGGCACCATTCACTTATTGTATCCTTACTAAAAGTATAACTGATTAGTTCATTAATAATGTCTAGGGGTTCCTTACCCTTTTAGGGAGAAAAAAATACTCTTTCCTCTAACTACTTTTGTCCTGTTTAGTTTTTTATCATTTCAGAGTTATGCTGACATTTCAAACATGATTTAAAAACTATTGTTCAGGAAGTTTGATGATATCTCCATGTGGTGTCATTGAATTAAATATTTTCTGCTCAAGTATTATCAGTGCTTATAATTAAGCACCTTGGTAATGAACACACTGATGCTGTTTACGTCTGTTGTAACTTTCTGTGGGCTACCACTTTTATAGGGTTGTACTTGTGGAGACAACTCAGTGTGTTATGAGTCTATTTTAGGGGCAAGTTAAGCCCTTGGGTGGATATACAACCTGTCATGAAGTTCATACAGCATATGCACAAAAACCATAGGAATGGGCACTGAGAGAAAGTTGAAAAATAGTTTTTGAGCAGCTTATACTAATAGTTCTTTGCATTTGTATAGCACTCTTTAAAATCTGGTTACATAAATGATTTCTCTCTTTTTTATATTAAAGCAATTAATTAAGCATTATTCCATTGTTTGAGAGGAAAAAACTAGGATATTGATGATGTTAAGTGACTTTCTAAATATGATGTGGTTAAAAAGAACAGAGCTCAGACCAAAACAGTTTTTTCTAAACTGTTTATGCTTTTTCTAATGTGAGGCTTTTAGACTCATAGATTTGGAGAACCTATGGACAGCTTTTGGAGAGGATGGGAGTTGTGGGTTGGGTAAAAAAGGTTAAAGGATTAAGCAGAAGAAAACCTAGAAAACAAAGAACAAAAGAACCTCATAGACAGACAGCACTGTCAGTATATAAGAGGGAAAGGGGAGTTGGAGGGAGCAAAGGGTCATGGGGGGATACATGACGATGAACAGAGACTTGATTTGGGGTGGCAAACACATAGTACAATATACTGATGACATATTATAGAGTTGTACACCTGGAACCTATATAATATTATTAACCAATGTCACCCTGATAAATTTAATAAATTTATTTTAAATAATAAAGTTAGGTTTTCATGTCCTTCAAATCATATACAAAAAATATATTTTCTTATCTCTGCCTATTACTTATTTTTATTTTTTATTGATTAATTTTAGAGAGGAAGGAAGAGAGAGAGAGAGAGAAACATCAACCTGTTGTTCCACTTATTTATGCACTCAGTGATTGACTCCTGTCTGTGCCCTGACGGGGCATGGAACCCACAACCTTGGCATATCTAGAAGACACTCTAACCAACTGAGCTGCTTAGCCAGGGCCCAATCTCTGCTTAAGAAATGTTTGAACTAGTGAATTCTTCTGCCTCCTTTATTTTTAAGTGATATTTTAAAGTAAACTTAATAGATCATAAACAGATCATAGGTTTACAATTTAATGAGATTTTACACAATGAGCACAACTATGTTATTCACAACCCAAATCAAGAAACTATATTATCAGCATCCAATAAGCCCCCTCTATACCCTCCATACCCTTCTCAGTTGCTAGTTCTTCCTTCTTAAAGGTAACCACTGTTCTAAAATCTAACATCATGGATTAATTCTTATTATTTAGTAACCTTATATTTGTAAAATTATCTGTGAACTTTTTTTAAATTTCTGGTTTATTTCACTTACATTTTCTTCATTTATGTTGATGCAGATAGTGAGTCCAAGAAAACACTACATGTATAAAGAAATTTAAGCCCTGGCAGGTTGGCACAATGGTAGAGCATCAGCCCAGCATGCTGATGTCCCAGGTTCAATTCCCCGTCAGGGCACACAGGAAAAGTGACCATCTGCTTCTCCATCCCTCCCTCTTCCCCTTCTCTATCACTCTGTTCTCCTTCCTCAGACATGGCTTGATTGGTTTGAGTGCATCGGCCCCAAACACTGAGGATTTCACGATGGTGCCTCTGTATCAGGCGTTAAAATAGCTTGGTTGGGAGCATGGCCCCAGAAAGGCAAATCATCAGCCCTAGACAAGGGTTGCTGGTTGTTTCCTGGTCAGGGCACATGTGAGAGTCTTTCTATTTCTTCTCCTCTCATTTGGAAACCAAGAAAAAGATAAAATAAAAACACTTGATTTATGGAAATATGGCACTGAAGATCAGTAAAGACTACATAGAATTTTCAATAAGTAGTGTCAAATAAATTGAAGATCCATATGGAAAAAGAAGCCCATATTTCCTCTTCACATTACACAAAAATCTTTTCCAGGTGGATTACAGTTCTAAATGTGAATTGTAAAACAGCAAGGATTTGAGAAGATAACTCCATTAGTCTGCGTCTTCTGAGAAATAAATGCTAATGTGGGATCAAAAGTGAAAGAGAAAGTCAAAGAGAATTATTAGAAAAATTACTTTTGAGGGAATGGAAGAATAGAGAGGAAAGAAGAGTAGTGAGAATATAATACGGGTCTGACCTTTTTAAACAGGGAGAGAAGGAAGAAGAGTTGGGTGTGAAAGTATTAGAGTATAGTAAATTCTAAGAAAATTAAACAAGATCATGGAGTCCCATTGTCTTACCCACTCATCAAAGCAGTCTCATACTACCCAGGAGCAGGTCTGCCTTATCCCTGACCCACCCAGTCATTTGATGGGAGTAGACTGTGGTTAGCATAGGCTCTCTGAATATGGTGATAGACATCAGAGGAATTACTGGGGCCACCAGTTAATTATGCTTTTCAGAGTTCGAGATTCCTAGCAACTACAACGCCATAGTAGTGGGTTTATAACTGGGGTTGACAAAAGATTTCTTAAGGAGAACTCAGAAAACTCCACTGATATTGTGGGAAAAAATTATATTGCATTCAGTTAGGAACTTTTGTGAATCAAAAAATATCATTAAGATAATGAGAAGGAAAACCACAGGATGAGAAAAGATACTTCAAAACACATAGTCCACAAAGAATGCATATATAGCAAACATGAAGACTTTCTAGAAAAAATAACAGTCCAATTGAAAAATGGACAAAATATTTGAACAGACAATTCATAGAATAGAATATTTCAATAGTCAATAACCATATAAAATTATTTATCTGTATTAGTTATCAAGGAAATTCAAATAAAAACACACTGAAATACTACTACACCCACACCACAATGATTATATGTAAAATACTGACTTAAAATGTTGGTATGAGTGAGGAATAACTAGAATTTTCATACACTATTGATGGAAATTTAATACGACCATTTTGGAAAACTGTTATTATCTACTATGAATGAATATACACATACCCTAAGTTCCAACATACATATTTGCTCCAATGTCATATATAAAAATATTCATAGAAGCATTGTTTATAATAGTCTTAAACTGGAAAGAACCCAAATGTTCACCCATGTACAATAGATATGTCAATTATGGTACATTCAACAATAGAATCCTAAAAGTAAACAAGTGCTTCTTTCATCTTTTAGTCTGTTTATTATTTTTGAGCTATTCCCCATTTTCATGTTTTTGTCTGTTGGGTTTTACTTGTTAGGCCAGTACAGCAGGCACTGGAGTAGAATAAATTCAAGGATTTCTTTCCTTTGGGAGTTTACAATTTCATAGGAAGGAAAAACATGTGAAGGAAATACATTTATGTAAGTATAGTATGTGAAGTGGTGCAAGAGAGGTATAAAAACTAGTGCCCTATCATTCCAGTACGAGAGTGACTTTCTTGGTAATGGCACTAGATTTTATAGGAGAGGGGACATATAACTGACTCTTGAATTATTAATATGTAGTATTTATATGTATGGACATAGCAGAGTGGAACGTAAGCTACAGTTTAAAGAAGTGTTCAATAAAAACGTTGACAAGTACTTGCAAACAGGTATTGGAAGACTTTTGATTTCCTTAGCCAAACACTCAAAAACTTGTAAACTGAGATACTAATATGGAGAAGGTATTGATTTACAATTTTGAGGTCTATTAATAAAATCCATATCTGTTCTTTTTTCCTACTTCTTTTATCTGAGAGTGAGAAGTTCATTGAACATTCACGAACATTTTTTTTTCTCATTATTTCTGGGAAAGCAGCTGCAGTTGATCTCAAGATTTATTTTTTTCTAGCTCTTCTCTCTTGGTGTGTCATAATATTTTGTAGTTGGATGATTTGCTTATTTTGTGTTAGGCATGTGGTTTACGTCATTTCTGTCCTTGGCTAAATTCCTGTTGGCATACAGAATAAGAAAAAATTGTTGAAACCTTTTGTTTCATTATACTCTGTCATGCTTTTGATGAGCTATAAAATACTGTCAATGTCAGGGTGTGCCATAGTTTCCCTAAAGTTTGTAGAGTACACGTATATGCCCAATAAATATTACCATATTAAGATTTAGAAACTCTTACTAGCAGAAATAATTTATGAAGTGTATTTAACTTTCCAAAAATGTTTTTTGTGTTAATTTTTTAAAAATTAAAATAAATCTGAGATTTTGATAATGGCCATCCTAAAATTAAGGAATGATTTTGAATTGGAAAGGGCTAACTTGGCACTACCACAGAATTTTCTTTTTCTCAAGTGCTATAATTATTCCTAAGAAATGATTAGTAGAAACCTGTTAGATACGTAAGATCTGGCCAAAAAATGAAAACTGATTTTGATATTTCAGTAATCATGTCAGAAATGTGAATCTAAAGAAGAGTTTTCCTTTAAGAAAGCTCAAACTGAGAAGCTGCTTTTATGTGGCACATCCTTTTGATTGAGGTATACTCTCTTTAGAATTGATTCTAGGACCATTTTATGAGCCGTGTGATGAAGTTACTTAATTTGGGATTTTTATCGTTATGTTATTTTTGATGAAAGCTAGTATTATATTGATTGACTATATGCATAGTATTTTTATTATCCAAAATTGAATATAAAAATTCACCTTATATGTAACAATATAAAATAATAGTAGCTAACAGGTTAAGTTTTTAGATATAGAAATAAATATTTGGAACAGTAACAGCAATTATTTAAATTATTTTGTTTTTATTAGAAAATCACTATAATATTTTCTTTAGAACACCAAATAAGACTAGGTAAATCTCAATAGATATTCTCTCAAAGATGACTTTTAACTCTATTCATGATACTAAAGAAGATACTAAAGAATATTACATGGTAAAAAGTTCATGATGAAGTGCTTTGATAAATAGCAAATAATCAATGAGTGTTAGCTGTGGGGTTATATGTCTATGAATATTTTTTCAAATTAACTAATGAAGAGGATTTAAACTGTCATATTTTACCAGTTTTAAAATGAAAATGTTTTAAAACACATTTTGATATCTCTGAAATCAGGACATGCCTGATTTTAAGTGTGTCTTAAAATTGTTAACATCCAGGTTGAGGGTGTGCATGAGCAATATTGCCTATGCATATCCAGACTTACCATAGTTGTTCATATTAACATCACAGCAACTGAATTATAGTATTAATGGTACTTCACAGATGTTGGCTTAATTGATATTTAAAATATCTTCAGAAATGTAACACTGTGAATTGGTATGGAAATGAAAAATCGTTGTGTACACAGAAAGGCATGACAAAACAGGTGAACATATATTTAGTTTATATCAATGGAGCAAATATTTGTCTTTGAAGGAAGAACTACAACCTTATATTTTCTTGCAAAGCAACCATAAACTACTTTACATGGATGAGAGGAAAATACCCTGAGGTAGATGAAAGTCTATTACATTTTGTTGCTAAGATTTATGTAAAAGGTTGGCCCATAGTGCAGAGAGAAATGAAACTGAAGGAAGAAAAGAAATTGCCAAATCTCTCAGAATAGATGAGAGAAATTTCAAAGCAGACAGAGTAGTATAACTGATTCATGCATTGTGCAAGTTGTTGAATTAACAAACTTCATACTGACTTTGAACAGAAGCTGATTAGCTTCCAGCTAGATATGATTAGTTGAGAAAAAAATGAATATATAAGTGAATAGGGTAGCATCATCAAAAAATACACAGATTAGTGTTGATCACTTGGAAGAACACTCTAGAGACAGAAATGGAGCATTATTTTTAAAAATACTGTATCACAATTATTTTTGATGGCACACACCATTTTTGGACAACTAGGAAAGTTTACAACTCTGTATCAAAGAGTGATTTAGAAGATTTGGACTCTAAAAGTGAGAAGGTTTAGGAATACTTTAACAAATTTGTTTAGCTTATCTTTTACTTTTTATGTATGGACATACTAATAAGTTATAAAAGTATTTCTATGTAGGTAGAGTACAGAGCATTTACCTAGCAGCTGTGGCTGATGCAATGCTGTGAGAACACTCCAGCACCTGAAACCCTCCTAGGCACACGCAGGAGGGAGGTTGCCCGCTGTAAGGAAGGAACTCAGCACTGACTAGGCAGCTCCCTGACCTTTTTAGCCATTGGCTTTGAAGAAAACGCTGTAACACCCTATAGGTTAAACCTGTGTATATAAGCTAGCTTACTTCCTGAATAAAGTGGATCTGCGTCACTGAACCTGGTCCCCGGAGTCAAGTCTCTGTGTCTCCATCATCCTCACCCCCAATGGGCCTTGTCCACATACTGGTGCCCAAGCAGGGACCCAGCTGGCACTCAAAGGACGGGTGAGTGAACCTCTGCAATGGGAACCCTTCTCCCTTACTCCTGAGCCCCATGAGCTCGAGCCCTGCGCGCCCTATTGCAGAGTAGGCGAGTTAAAGTTAGTGAAAAGTATCTTTGTACCTACTGGGAAATCCTCTCAGGTTTCAACCCTTGGCTCTGGGATGCACCTTTTAGGGACCCCGATACCTGGGCCTGAGTTTACAGTGCCTCTGTTCAGCCAAAGTACATGAAGGACAAACCTTCCCTCTCGGCCTCATTCCTGCCCTGTTAGCAATACATGCCTGCCTGACCAGTGCTCCTGCTGGGGACCCTCTGCCAGTGCCAAAAATATTACAGGCTACCCTCTCTGGGGAGCCCCTACCTTCCTATTCACCCCACTCCACTGAGGAGGAAAGTAGTTTAGCCACTGAGTTTGATGGACTTGCAGCCTTGCGTGCAGAAACGAAACTGGATACATTAGAAACTGTGCCATCAGCTCCGCCACACAAAGTAGCGGAAGTCGCTACTTCCGCATTCCCTGCCGGGGCTCAAAGCCCCACCCCAGCCTCTCAGATGCCATTTTCTACTCCAACTTTAACTCCAATATGTGTTCCTGCTGCAGACCCATGGGCCAGCCTATATGCCCCCATGTGTCTTTTTTCTTTTCCCCCCTCGTTTGTCTGTCTTGTCTACTTTTCTGTATCTCTCACTCTCTCTCTTCCCCTCCCCTCTCTCTGAAATGATGCTGGAAGGACCCAGCCACTGCACAGTGGCGGGGATCACACTCTCTTCTAACACAAGGGAGAGGTTATGCTTGTGTTTTTCAGCCAATTTGGATCCCAGGAACCCCCCAACCTGCTTGACAGGGTTTCTTGGGCACCCAGTAAGTGGTTTAGTCTTCATCTATCCAAAGCCACAGCCCTGGCCTCCTCCACACCGACTACGCCTGAGGGGAAGAGGTCTTCAGCACTCCAGAAAAAGACCTCGCGGCTGGCGTGTACACCCCATCACCTGGGGGGATATGGAGGCTTCAGCGGAGTGGGCCCAGAGAATGGCCCCTGATGGGCCCCCAGGCCCTGGTGCTCTGTTCTTGCTTGTGTGTGCTATAGTAACCACTAACTCCCAGACACGGGCAGATCCCTATATCTGGGCAGCTGTTCCCCACCCTGTCATAATTATGCCTGTTGAAGTTAATAGCCCATAGTTTCCAGCAGTATATTCCAGTAACTGCTCCCTTAGTCTCCCTTGTGATAATAGTGGCCGGGAATCCCAACAGTGGAACGGCATTTTATGGGGTAACCTCAGTGACCCAAAGCTACTTAAGTTTAATAACACTGTCCCCTCGGAGGGGTGGGTCCTCCTTCGAAATCATACTACGGGGGACTTTGCTGAAAATGGTACTACCAACCAAGGCTCAGTACTTGGCCTACAAGCCCTCCTTCCCTAGCTACGAACAGCTAGGACCACCCCACTAACATTGCCTTCCCAGGGTCGCCTCTGCCCGTTTTTGTATGACGAACATCTAAGAACACTCCCAAGAGAAGGAATTCCCCGGAGAGACTGCCGCATTGCCTCTGGCCTGGATGCGCAGACCATCAACCTCAGAGTTTGGCATCGGAGGCTGAGAGACGGAATGCAACCATATGCAGTATGCAGCCCACAGCAAGCCATCTGTTCCGTGTTTGAATGATAGGAACTTTGTGGGAAGGGGGTGTGCATGGACCTACATCCATTTTTTACAATCAAAGTGGAATTGTGTTTAATGGCACCTGGAATGTCTCTGTAACGCAATGGTGGGGAAATGATATCCCAACCCCTAGGAGAAATCCCCTCTTTAAGACCCCTATTCTATTTCCTAACTAGTCAAACATTACAGAAGCTTGCCTCATTGTTTAAGCCAGCTAATCTATTAGCATATAGTATAATAGGTATTATAGTTGTTTTAGTTCTACTAGTGTTCTATTGCATAATGCGTAGCATTCAGAAGCTACAACAGCAGCAAGCAGTCATCAAGCAAGTTCAACTGGCCTTAATTAAAAGAGAAGGGGGAGATGTATCAATAGGTAGAGCACAGAGCATTTATCTAGCATCTGTGGCTGATGCAATGCTGTGAGAATACTCCAGCACCTGAAACTCTCCTCTGCACATCCAGGAAGGAACTCATCCGCTGTAAGGAAGTAACTCAGCGCCAACCAGGCAGCTCCCTGACCTTTTTAGCCATTAGCTGAGAAGGACATGCTGTAACACCCTATAGGCTGAACCTGTGTATATAAGCTAGTTTGCTTCCTGAATAAAGTGGATCTGCGTCACTGAACCTGGTCCCCGGAGTCGGGTCTCTGTTCTTCCGTCATCCTCACCCCCGGTAGACCTTGTCCACATTTCCAAATAATACTTTTTAAATAAGTAAAACTAAAAATATTGTAAGTGGCATGAAAGCATTTTGTTATGGTTTCACTGGCAGTCATTTTTCATTCTTGCACTGGTACATAGAAATGGTTCATCTACAATGGATGGCAGCTTAGAGTTGAAATGTAAGTATTAACAATACAAAAGTTATAAATGTAGTTTTATAATATCACCCTTTTTTAAAGTTTCATTATCTATCAGTATATTAGAATTTCAATTGTCTGCTTTTATTGAAATTGCAGTAATTAAAAAACATTTTTTCTATTAAACTTTAGTATGTATACTCATTTGTATTGATTTTTCAAAAACTATCATTAAAAGCTGTGACAAATTCCAGTATATTGCTTATTTATGTCCCTAATCAGCCCATGTATTTTCCTTGACAAATTTTATGTGCACCTTTGTGGACAAAGATTCTATAACTTTAATTATACTCTTAAAGGAATTTTCTATTTAAGGAATATTAAGAATCATTGTTAAAGAAATATGCAAAATAGAATACAATATTTAACTGAAATTTGTCTTTATAACTTTGATTTTTTATTTAAAAATTTTTTTTTAGAAACTTTTCTTTCTTTTTTTTATAAAAAGGAAGTTTTTATTTATTTATTTTTTTATTTATTCATTTTTTTTTTTTTTAGAGAGCAGAGAGAGAGAGAGAGAGGAGAGAGAGACAGAGAGAGAGAAGGGGGGAGGAGCTGGAAGCATCAACTCCCATATGTGCCTTGACCAGGCAAGCCCAGGGTTTCGAACTGGCGACCTCAGCATTTCCAGGTCGATGCTTTATCCACTGCGCCACCTCAGGTCAGGCTGATTTTTTATTTAATTTTAAAATTTAAATGACCCACCCTTTAGGCCAGGGGTCCCCAAACTATGGCCCGCGGGCCATATGTGGCCCACTGAGGCCATTTATCTGGCCCCTGCCACAGTTCCGGAAGGGGCACTTCTTTCATTGGTGGTCAGTAAGAGGAGCATAGTTCCCATTGAAATACTGGTCAGTTTGTTGATTTAAATTTCCTTGTTCTTTATTTTAAATATTGTATTTGTTCCTGTTTTGTACTTTAAAATAAGATATGTGCAGTGTGCATGGGGATTTGTTCATAGTTTTTTTTATAGTCTGGCCCTCCAACGGTCTGAGGGACAGTGAACTGGCCCCCTGTGTAAAAAGTTTGGGGACCTCTGCTTTCGGCTATAGGTAAAATATATAATAATATAAAAAGAAGCAAAGCTGGGAAAGATTAGAGGGAACATAATAATGTTTAGGCAGCAATTTCTGCCTTTTTGTTTCAGTTATTTCATTTTTGGGAAGATATGCGCTGTAATTTTCATATTCATATATATAATTACAATTATTTATATATATACAATTATTTTATATATATATATATAAAACTGTGAGTTTTTTTAGGGGGTGAGGTAATTACTGTAGAGCTTTTGATGCAATAATTTCCTGGATATCTATGATGTAAAAGCCAAAAAGACCATTTCTTCATCCACATTAATTACTTTATTTATTTATGAAACAAGTGTCATTATAACTTGCAATCAAAACTGTAATACTATCATTAAGTTGGATTGCTATTAAATTTATATTATTTTTTTTAAGTTAACATAGAAGCAAAAAGGAATAGAAAATTGCTTACTGAATTTTCCAGTATGTATATATTTTGTCTTTAAATTTATTTTCAATTTAAGTTGAAGTCTAGCTCTGGTTCTTTACTATATGTGTTTGAGAGATAGGTAGGAAAAGAACTTACAAGACTGAATCCTTTAAGCATAGGGAAAATAGTAGACCTAGTTTTGTATACTCAGATGCCAGCTTAATGGTGAGTAGATATGCTGGTTATCTTGTTTGCCTCTTCAGATCCATTCTTTCTGCTCTCCTGAATGCCTCAAAATTTAATTATTAGGAAATTGTACCATCTAAACTCAGCAGCTTCTAACTCCACTGGGTTCAGCCAGTGGCGGGCATAAGCACGTGTTTGGTGGGTGAGAGGAGGGAGGGCTCAGGATGTTTATTTCCAACCCTGTGGGGCAATATTTGACAAATGGAAGCAAATTTATCTTTTTGTGACATTTCCTGCCTTGTCGTCCTTTTAACATTTCCCCCTCTCACTGTGTCCCAGTCACACGGCCCCTCTCCATGCCCTCTCACTGTGTCCCAGTCACACTGGCCCCTCTCCATGCCCTCTCACTGTGTCCCAGTCACACCGGCCCCTCTCCATGCCCTCTCACTGTGTCCCAGTCACACCGGCCCCTCTCCTTCCCCTCTCACTGTGTCCCAGTCACACTGGCCCCTCTCCATGCCCTCTCACTGTGTCCCAGTCACACTGGCCCCTCTCCATGCCCTCTCACTATGTCCCAGTCACACTGGCCCCTCTCCATGCCCTCTCACTATGTCCCAGTCACACCGGTCCCTCTCCATGCCCTCTCACTGTGTCCCAGTCACACCGGCCCCTCTCCTTGCCCTCTCACTGTGTCCCAGTCACACTGGCCCCTCTCCATGCCCTCTCACTATGTCCCAGTCACACTGGCCCCTCTCCATGCCCTCTCACTATGTCCCAGTCACACTGGCCCCTCTCCATGCCCTCTCACTATGTCCCAGTCACACTGGCCCCTCTCCATGCCCCTTTAAGAACCAGTGGCATCTGTTCTTCTCAGTCCTCATGTGCTTTACTCTTGGGTCCCTTATTCCTGCCCTTACCTCTCCATAATGTGCCCTCTGTCTACTTTGGAACTTTGCTTTAAACAATATTTTGTTTATATTATCTGAAACAGAGTTTTGAAATGAATGTAAGAATCAGAATAGATGTAATATAATAAATATTTCATTAAAAATAATAGAATACCTGCCATTTGAAATGTAATATGTGGTTACATTTTAAGACTAGTTTTCAATTTTATATTAAAAATATGTATTTATAAATGTTTTGTTATTATTTTTGAAAAGATAAATAGAAGAAAAGTTTATTTAAATGATTACATTTGTGAATTTAGTTAAGCTCTTAGTCAAATGTCTCAAATTTTCAATGTTTTTTACTATCCTTTTAGGATGAGAGAATGCAATGTTTACTAAATAAGGTTATCTAATTTGCTTTTAATATACATATTGTTTTTCTCCCTTACAGAGTTTTAAGATACTCTATGATAGGTCATTTTTACATTGGAAATTTGTTATTATTTGTTGATTAGATATAAAACTTAAGTCACCAAGATAAAGTGACTAGTTCATAATCATATATATTAAATTTTTATAAGTTGGATTTGAATATCAATTTAGAAAGATTTTTCCAATTTTATTATGATAACAATATGTTATATCTCTGAGGACTTGAAAGAACAACTTATCAAAATGTCACATACAATTATTAGAAGTTAACTATTGGATGCTTTTTTTTTTCTTTCTGCCTTCATCATAAGAAATTCATCTGAAACAAAAGTCATTTTCCTGTGTGTAGTTTTACTAAGAAGAAAGCACATTGTACTTTTTAAATAAAAAAACAGAACATAAATTTTGTCTTATTATTAAAGTTAGTATAGTATATTCATTTTTGGAGTAAGGGCATTAATATTTTGTATTAAATATAAGCCATTGACCCGGAGATCTTTTTATAAATATAATTAGTTTATCTTAAAAGAAATACGTGCTTGAGCTTATAATTTCTTTCAGATAATTAATAAAAAAGCATTTTTTAGAATTGTCAGGAAAATCAATATTGAAACACTTATATACAGGATGAAAATGGTGTATCATTCTTGAATGTTATTTGATAGGGAACAGTGTAACCTCTACATGTGTAGAGGTCTTACTCTCAATTAAATATACTCCACTGAAGAGATTTGTCTTCATTAATACTTTGGCACCTAAACTGTTCATTTGTTTGTGGTTGGAACATACCTTTAATTATTTTCTGAGGAAATCTTGGCCCTGTCCAGTTATTTCCTCAGGTGGCATCTAGTCATGATGGGTTTAGATTAAAAATCTTCAGTGTCAACCCCAGAGCCAACTTACTAGATTTTTCGTCAATAACAGAATATTATATTCAATTCCTAGAAAACTGAACTGAACTCATAACAGCCCAACTATTATGAATAGCTTATTTTTAAAATTTATATTACAGGAGGATTTTTCAATGGATATGAAGTTTATTAACTCTTCTGCATTACTTGTGTTGATTGAAACTTTTTTTTTAACTGTCAAATGTGAGGGATAGAACATATTCCAATTAGTAGCCACATACTCTCATGAATTAGAACCGGGAGGAACCCTACCTAAGTAGGATGTATCTGAGTGTTGGGGGAATGTGGAGTTCCTGCAAATAGCCTTGATGCCTCTTGGTAATATTTGTACTTTTTCTCCTCAAGTTGAGACATGGTGAAGATATAGCATTTAGGATGACAAAGGCTCTTTATTGCTCAGTCTCAAAAGTCTTCATTTCTAGTAGGTTTAAAAATACATAAAAAATAGAGTTATTTTTAAGATTTAAGAAATTAAATTATCTAAAATTTCTGGCATAGAACCTTGTATATGGTAAAGTATATGCTATTAATTGGGATTATTATTTTATAGTTAATATTATTTTAACTTTAGTTCAGAAAAATCTCTGTTCTTTTACAAAAACTTTTACTGAACTCCTTGGACTTATTATTATTCCAATTGGAAAATGAAGAATATAAGCAGTATGAAATTGAATTATATATTTTTTATAAAATATTATTAAGGATATCATGAAAATTGTTTCTTTTAAGAGAATTCATAGAAGAAACTTTGAACAGATTTATCACAAACTTTCTTTCCTCATTAATCAGATGCTTAAAACAAAATCTAACCTTTTCTAGCTGATTTATGGTTATTAAGAATATCAATTTTTTTGCAGAAATGTGGTTGTATCCTGAAGCCTAATGAGTTGCAAAGAAATATTTGCCCCAACAGAGAGATAAGTGAGGCAAAATTACTTCTAGAATTAAATATTTCTGTTGAGAGAGAAGTTGGTAATAGATAAATGAAGATTTTATTATGATGAGATGATCCGTAGGAAAGCAATCAGAAAAAATTCCTAATTTTATGATAAATATGCAGAAATTCCCTTTATGGAAAGTTTAGCTTGGCTGTTAGTCATATTGCATTTGAATGATTTGCTCTGGCATTAATTTGGGGTTATTGCATATAGTCAGGTAGGGTGTACTCTGCATTACTATTGTTGGGGCATTTGTAGTAGTCAGAGATTTAGTGGCATCCTTGAAATTGTTCGGGTCACAGTGTTTGTGACCTTATAAGCGGCTCTGTGTTTTATACTGACATTCATGTATTTTACATGATTACACTCATATTATAAAGCAAGACAAGTTTGTAATATAAATTCAAATAAAATGCTATTATGTAGCTGTTTTTTTCTTAGCAAATTTTAAAATTAAATAACAATTGCTCATAAGTATAATTTTATGAAAATTATTGTTAAGAATAAAAATACATTCCATTGTTCTTAAAAGAGAACTACCATAAATTTACTTGAAAAACATGAAAATTAAATGTTTATCTAAATATACTGGTTTATGATTGAAGAAAAGCATGCTTTCCCATTGAAGTATTGCAATTCCTTTTCAACAGTGAGTGAAGTACAAATAAGATGAAATGTCTTTATGCCTTTATAGACATATGTGTTTTGGAGACAATATATTGAGGAGTTGTGAAAATAACAGTGAGAAGTGATAGAAACTTTTGTTTGCCATATTTACCATGTTTCTTGGCCAAGTGCAATAAACCAATCCCTCTAAAATGTAACAAGCAAAAAATAATAGTTGTAATTAAGTGGAAAAATATATAAAGAATCTAAGTTTAAAGTGATTAACAAAATGTCATTTTTCATAACCTCTAAAATATTTTATTCCCTTCAAAATCATAAATCATAGTTTTCCACTACACATTCCTATAACTGCTTGACATATTGCACATAAGATAACCAGACGGCTGTTAAGCAGATAGTCTCACATTGACTCTAACAGTTTGTCAGTGCATAAATCATGAACTATGAGAATCTTTGTATTGGGTTTTTAGAAACATAGACTCTCATACTGATAAGCCATTAATGATTTTTTGCAATGACTAGTTTTAAATACTAGCATCAATTGATGCATTTAGGTGGCATCAGTTAAATACTGTATATATTTTAAAATGTGCATAGCAACACATTTAGATGTTATTTATTCAGTGTGTCATGATGGGCAGTTTAATGGTCTGAACATTTAGTTTCTTATTATCTAGTTTGAGTGATAATTCTGTTTGGTGCTGTTATCTCTGGCAGGTGCTATGCTCCTCTGCTTGCTGCTTGGTCTCATAATTTAAGGAATATTGATTTACTATCTCATTGGGTTGAATGCATCTGGCATTATATATGCCAAATGATGCAAATTTCTCAGCTCCTGAAGTTACTTGATAGATCACTGGAACCAACAACTCCCCCAGGTCTTCATTCTGTCTTCCAGAGTTTAAGATAAAAGAATTTATAGCATCCCAAGCAACTTGTGCCATACTAGAACATTCAGTTGCTGAACCACAAGGCTAGTTCGCTATTTTTCATTTTCTAAACATCAGTAACATTTTTCATTTCAAGGTGGACTCTAAACTTAGTCTTGTGGAAATTGTGTCCATGTTTTGAACATTTATGTGGCAATTCTCAGCAAACTTGGGAAGAAAGAGGAAATCAAAACTCATTTATCCACAAATTAATGGAAAGGTATTTTCCTTGTATTATCATCAGAAATATGTAGATAATTTTCTGGCAAAAATAAGAAAAAAATAGAAACAGATAGACCTGTGGTTAAAAATGGAAAATTCTGGCTTTCCAAGGTGGAGGGAAGTCATTGGACATGAGGTCAGATGTAGATCTAAGCCTGGATCTACATCTAGCTATTGATTAAATTTAGGAAAAATAGCTCTTTTGTACCCTCATTTCCCTCCTATAGTTTTCTGCTAGCTGCCCACTCTTGAAATTGGGACATATCATTTCTATGGCTCCTTCAGTTTCTAGTATTCTGTATTTCTATAGCAACATTATGCAAAAAATTCAAATGTCTCTGCTAAACTCTCTTGGGATTAGATGTGACATATAGAATTATTTTCTGGATTATCAAATATATTCTGATCTCACAGACAGCAAACTTAAAAAAAAATTAAACATTATATTAAAACAACATATATATGTATAGCAAATGTGTCAATTACATATTTTAAGCTTGTATTATTTTTAGAATAAAAATTACTCCATGAATTCTCCACCCATTACCACATAGAATATTATAATTACTCCAGAAACTATCCTTCTATCCCAAAGGTATCCATCATCTTAACTTTTAACACTTTAGATTAGTCTTCTATTGAACTTTATAATATGAAATCACACAGTATGTTTTTGTATCTCAACTTTTTCATTCAAAATTATGTTTCTGAGATTTACCCATATTGCTGCTGGATCAGCAGTTTATTTGTTTCTATTGTTTAAAATCAATAAAAAATTTGAAAAAAAGATGATACATAGAAAACTAAGTGCAATTTTAGACATCACAGATTGGAAAGGTCAATGACAAATTCAAGTATGTCCATAGAAATATATAAGAGTGAATAGCCTAGCAAACAAGACAAATGTGAAATGGTTGTGAGAAGTACATTTAGGCCTGACCTGTGGTGGCACAGTGGATAAAGCGGCGACCTGGAAATGCTGAGGTCGCCGGTTCGAAACCCTGGGCTTGCCTGGTCGAGGCACATATGGGAGTTGATGCTTCCAGCTCCTCCCCCCTTCTGTCTCTCCTCTCTCTCTCTCTCTGTCTCTCCCTCTCCTCTCTAAAAAAAAAAAACCCAAAAAAACAAAAAACAAAAAGAGAAGTACATTTAGCCTCCAGACATTAAGGATACAAAATAAATAACTGTTCGAATATGTAAATGTTTGATAAATGGGAAAGAGCATCAACTTATCTGTGTTGCTCAAAAAATAGTATTTGGGCTTGACCAGGCAGTGGTGCAGTGGATAGAGCATCGGGCTGGGATGCTGAGGACCCAGGTTCGAGACTCTGAGGTCGTCAGCTTGAGCGTGGGCTCATCTGGTTTGAGCAAAGCTCACTAGCTTGGACCCAAGGTCGCTGGCTCCAACAAGGGGTTACTCGGTCTGCTGAAGGCCCGCGGGCAAGGCACATATGAGAAAGCAATCAATAAGCAACTAAGGTGTTGCAACGCTCAAGAAAAACTAATGATTGATGCTTCTCATCTCTCCGTTCCTGTCTGTTTGTCCCTGTCTATCCTTCTCTCTAACTCTTAAAAAAAAAAAGTATTTGAGTCATTAAAACAAAATTATATGAAAGCATATTTTGAATCTATAAGAAATATAACAATCTGAACTCTCCCCAAATTGAATGGGCTGCTTAAAAAATAGTACAGATATTATCATTGTCTGCCAAGGACATTGTAGGCTTGGGCTAGTGAAAATTTTGAGTTCCATGATTTCATGACATTTTAGATAGAAGCAATGAAACTCATTTTATAGGTATCTTGCAGGAATATAAACTTTCATAGAGCCAACCACTATGCTGCAATTTCATTAATAGAACTTGGCATCCCTGACTCACAAGTTAAATTTTAAAAGATTTCCAAGAAATGTATGAAAAGTTGATCAAACTTATTAGTCATCCAAAAAAATATAGCACCTACTCACTCACCAAAATGCTAACATTACACATTCTGACAATACCAAGTGTTAACAAGCAAGTATTGTTATTGAAACTATCATCTATTGTTGCTGGATCTGTAATTTGGAACATGCGTTTTGGAAAACTCACTGGTGTCTACTAAAGCTAAAAATATGCATATAATATAACCTACCAATTACATTGTAGGTACATATCTACCCCAAATTCATACAAATATTCACTAAAAGATATGTATACACATATTCAGACCAATAATATTCATAGAAACAATCAAATAACTGTCAACACAAAAATAAACCAATATATTTTTCAATGGAATAAATTTTTATTGATTTTAATTTGTTGTGTTTACATAATTACAAGTGTACCCCTGAATATATCTCCTCCCTCCCCCCTTGTTATCCTTGATATCCCCTTAACCCCCTCCCTCCACCACCTTCTCCCCTTTCGTCCATGATTTACTATCCTGCCCTCAATCTCTCTGTGTTATGTGTATGTACTTTCACTAATGTCTTTTGTTTCTTTGATCCCTTCCTCTCTTCCCCTTCTCCTCTGACTCTTTGACCCCTTCTCTGCCTCTCTTCCATTCCTCAGTTCACATTGTTCATTGGATTCCTCATATGAATGAAGTCATATGATATGTTTCTTTCTCTGCCTGGCTTATTTCACTTAGCATAATAGACTCCAGATCCATCGATGTTGTCACAAAGGGTATACACATATTCCATTGTGTATATGTACCACTGCTTTTTAATCCACTCATCTACTGATGGACACTTGGGCTGTTTTCAGATCTTGGCTACTGTAAACAATGCTGCAATAAACATGGGGGTGCATTTCTTCTTTTGAATCAGTGAGTTCTTATTCTTATGATGTATTCCTAGAAGTGGGATAGCTGAGTCAAAAGGCAGTTCTACTTTTAATTTTCTGAAGAATTTCCATATTGCTTTCTACAGTGGCTGCACCAGTCTGCATTCCTACCAGCAGTGCAGGAGGGTTCCCTTATCTGCACACTCTCATTAGCACTTGATATGTGTTGTTTTGTTAACATGTGCCATTCTGACAGGTGTGAGGTGGTATCTCATTGTAGTTTTAATTTGCATTTCTCTGATGATTAGTGATGTTGAACATTTTTTCATATGCTTATTGGCCATCTGTATGTCCTCTTTAGATAACTGTCTATTCAGTTCTTTTGCCCAACTTTTGATTGGATTGTTTATCTTCCTGGTGTTGAGTTTTACAAATTCTTTATAAATTTTGGTTATTAACCCCTTATCAGATGTATTGTTGAATATGTTCTCCCATTTTGTGGGTTGTCTTTTTTTTTTTGTTGTTCATATTGTCTTTAGCTGTGCAAATGCTTTTTAGTTTGATATAGTCAATTTGTTTATCCTGTCTTTTATTTCACTTGCCCATGGAGATAAATCAATCAATATATTGCTGCAAGAGATGTTGGAGAACTTACTGCCTATGTTTTCTTCTAAGATGCTTATGGTTTCATGACTTACATTTAAGTATTTTATCCATTTTGAGTTTATTTTTGTGAATGGTGTAAGTTGTTGGTCTAGTTTCATTTCTTTGCAAATAGCTGTCCAATTTTCCCAACATCATTTGTTAAAGAGACTGTCTTTCCTCCATTGTGTGCTCTTGCCTCTTTTTTCAAATATCAACTGGTCATAAAGGTGGGCTTATTTTCTGCATTCTCTGTTCTGTTCCATTAATCTAGATGTCTGTTTTTATGCCAGTACCAAGCTGTTTTGAGTACAATGGCCTTGAAGTATAACTTGATATCAGTAAGTGTAATACCAACCACATTATTTTTCTTTTTCAAGATTGCTGAGGCTATTTGTGTTCTTTTTTGGTTCCATATAAACTTTTGGAATATTTGTTCTATATCTCTGAAGTATGTCATTGGTATTTTAATAACAATTTCATTGAATTTATAAATTGCTTTGGGTAAAATAGACATTTTAATGATGTTTATTCTTCCTATCCATGAACATGGTATATGCTTCCACTTGTTTGTGTTTTCCTTGATTTATCTTTATCAATGTTTTATAATTTTCTGAGTACAAGTTAATAACCTCCTTGGTTAAATTTATTCCTAGATACTTTATTTTTGTTGTTGCAATAGCGAACAAGATTGTTTTCTTAATTTCTCTTTCTGACAGTTCATTATTGGTATATAAATATACCTCTGATTTCTGATTGTTAATTTTATATTCTGCCACCTTGCTGACTTCATTTATCAAGTCCAGTAGTTTTTTTTTTTTCTTTTCTTCTGAAGCTGGAAACAGGGAGAGACAGTCAGACAGACTCCCACATGCGCCCGACCGGGATACACCTGGCATGCCCACCAGGGGCGACGCTCTGCCCACCAGGGGGCGATGCTCTGCCCCTCCATGGCGTCGCTCTGCAGCGACCAGAGCCACTCTAGCGCCTGGGGCAGAGGCCAAGGAGCCATCCCCAGCGCCCGGGCCATCTTTGCTCCAATGGCTGCGGGAGGGGAAGAGAGAGACAGAGAGGAAGGAGGAGGTGGGGGTGGAGAAGCAAATGGGCGCTTCTTTTTTGTGCCCTGGCCAGAAATTGAACCCAGGTCCCCTGCACGCCAGGCCGACGCTCTACCGCTGAGCCAACCGGCCAGGGCCAAGTCCAGTAGTTTTTTGACTGAGACTTTAGGGTTTTCTATGTACAGTATCATATCATCAGCAAATAATGATAGTTTTACTTCTTCTTTTCCAATTTGGATGCCTTTTTCTTCTTGTCTGATTGCTGTGGCTAGGACATCCAGAACTATGTTGAATAAGAGTGGTGAAAGGGGTCTCCCCTGCCTTGTTCCTGATCTTAAGAGGATTGCTTTTAATTTTTTCCCATTGAGTATGATGTTGGCTGTGGAATTGTGATACATGGCCTTTATCATGTGGAGATATGTTCTCTGTATTCCAACTTTGCTGAGAGTTTTGATGATAAATGGGTGCTGGATTTTATCAAATGCTTTTTCTGCATTTATTGATATTATCATGTGGTATTTCTCCTTCCTTTTGTTTATGTGATGAATCACATTGATTAATTTGCAAATATTGTACCAGCCTTGTCTCCTTAGAGTAAATCTCACCTGATTATGATGTATGATTTTTTTCATGTATTGCTGGATCCCATTTGCTAATATTTTGTTGAGAATTTTAGCATCTAAATTCATCAGGGATATTGGCCTATAGTATTCTTTCATTATGTTGTCTTTGCCTGGTTTTGGAATCAGAATTCTAATTTTATTTATTTGAGCCTACTCTCTTTCTTGGTGACTCGGGTTAAAGGTTCATCAGTCTTTTTTACCTTTTCAAAGAAACAGCTCTTGGTTTTATTAATCCTCTGTATTGTTTTTTTGAATCTTTGTCATTTATTTCCACTGTGATCTTTATTATTTTCTTTTTTCTACTTCTTCTGGGGTTTACTGACTGTTCTTTTTCTAGTTCTTTTAGTTGCAGGGTTAAGTTGTTTATTTGAGCTTTTTCTAGCTTCTTAAGGTATGACTGTAATGCTATGAACTTCACTCTCAGGACTGCTTTTGCTGTGCCCCACAAATTTTGAGTTGTTTTTTTCATTTTCATTTGTTTCAAAGCAATTTTTGATTTCTTTCTTGATCTCATTGTTAACCCATTCATTATTTAATAGCATGCTATTTAGTCTCCAGGTGTTTGAGTGGTTTTCAGTTTTTCTATTGTAGTTGATTTCTATTTTTATGCTGTTGTGGTCAGAGAAGGTGCTTGATATGATTTCAATCTTCTTAAATTTATTAAGACTTGTTTTGTGTCCTAACATGTGGTCTATCCTAGAGAATGTACTGTGAGTACTTGAAAAGAATGTATATTCTGCTGCTTTGTGGTGAAAGTTTCTAAAGATATCTATTAAGTCCATTTGATATAGTGTGTCATTTAAGGTTGCTGTTTCTTTGTTAATTTTATGTCTAGAGCTTCTATCTATTGATGGTAGTGGGGTATTAAAATTTTCTTCTATTATAGTATTGCTGTCAATCTCACCCTTTTTATCCATCAAAATCTGTTTTATAGATTTAGGTGCTTCTATATTTGGCACATGTA
The DNA here is from genome assembly GCF_036850765.1 of Saccopteryx bilineata. Classification (NCBI taxonomy): domain Eukaryota; kingdom Metazoa; phylum Chordata; class Mammalia; order Chiroptera; family Emballonuridae; genus Saccopteryx; species Saccopteryx bilineata. The sequence goes on along the minus strand of NC_089497.1, from coordinate 81,129,804 downwards.
TATTTATTATAATTATATCTTCTTATTGTAATGCTCCTTTTATCATTATGTAGTGACCTTCTTTATCTCTTACTTTAGCCTTAGTTTTAAAGTTTATTTTGTCAGATATTAGTATTGCTAATCCAGCTTTTTTTACCTTTGTATTTACGTGAAATGTTTTTTTTTTATCCCTTTATTCTCAGTCTATCTGTATCTTTTATATGTATGAGTCTTGTTTTCTTATCCATGCAACTGCCTTATGTCTTTCTATTGGAGCATTTAATCCTTTACATTTAAGGTTATTATTGATATGTAGTGGTTTATTGCCAGTTTATTCTTTAGGTCTTTAATCCTCTTTTTCTCTATTCCTTTTTTCCTTTGATCTTTCTACAGCAAGCCTTAACCTTTCCTGCAGTACTGATTTGGTTGTAATCAATTACTTGAGTTTTTGTTTTGTTTTTTTTTTGTCTGGGAAGATTTCTATTTCTTCTTCCATTTTAAATGATAATTTTTCTGGATAAAGAAGTCTTGGTTGTAGGCTCTTGTTTTGCATTACTTTAAATATTTCTTGCATTTTCTTCTGATCTCAAGTGTTTCTGTTGAAAAGTCAAATGTCATCCTTATGAGGGCTCCTGTATAGGTAATTGACTTTTTTCTCTTGCTGCTTTTAGTATTTTTTCATCTCTTAACTTTAGTATTTTAATTATGATGTGTCTTGATGTAGGCCTCATTGGGTTTCTCTATTGGAAGTCTCTGTGCTTCTTGAACTTGTGTGGCTTTTTCTTTCATCAATTTATGAAAGTTTTCATCTATGATTTCTTCAAACAGATTCTCTATCCGTTGTTTTTTCTCTTCTCCTTTGGGAACCCCTATGATGCAGATGTTATTTCTCTTCATATTGTCATAGAGTTCTTATAGTTTTCTCAGCATTTTGAACCTCTTTTCATTTTGCTGCTCTGTTTCTGTGCTTTTATTTATCTTGTCTCTAATTCGCTGATTTGATCCTCTGCTTCTTCCAGCCTGCTGTTGATTCCTTCTAGTGTGGTCTTCATATCTGATATTGTAATTGCCATTTCTGATTGATTCTTTTATATTATTTCACTGTCCTTTTCGATGCTTGCAGTTTCTTTATTTAGGTACTCATTAAATTCATCCATTGTAGCTCTGAGATCCTTAAACATCCTAACAATCATTTTTTAAAACTCTGCATCTGGTAATTTGGTTACTTCCATTTTACTCAGTTCTTTTTCTGGGGATTTCTCTTGTTGATTTCTATGGTTTACTTCCCTCTGTCTTTTTATTCTTTCTGTATTTGGTTTGCAAGCTTGTTCGAATTGTGGGTCTGAGGTTGGTTTATGGAATGTGGCTTCTTCTCCAGGGCTTTATCCATCAGCCTCTGCTAGTTGCTTGGATTTTAATTCTTTTTAACTATTAGAGCCACTTAAAAGTCTTGATTTCACTGCTGTTTTTTTGCTGATCTCAGCTGGGAGCTTCTGTGTTTAGGAGGGGGGGAGTGGGTGTATCTTTTTTGTTGTTGATGTTTTGGCCCCAGTTGAAACTGTATCCAAGGCCCTGGCCGGTTGGCTCAGTGGTAGATCATCGGCCTAGCATGTGGAAGTCCCGGGTTTGATTCCCGGCCAGGGCACACAGGAGAAGCACCCAGCTGCTTCTCCACCCCTCCCCCTCTCCTTCCTCTCTGTCTCTCTCTTCCCTTCCCACAGCTGAGGCTCCATTGGAGTGAAGGATGGCCCGGGCACTGGGGATGGCTCCGTGGCCTCTGCCCCAGGCGCTAGAGTGGCTCTGGTCGCAGCAGAGCGATGCCCCGGATGGGCAGAGCATCACCCACTAGTGGGTGTACTGGGTGGATCTCGGTTGGGCGCATGCAGGAGTCTGTCTGACTGCCTCCCTGTTTCCAGCTTCAGAAAAATACAAAAACAAACAAACAAACAAAAAAAGAAACTGTATCCAGGAATGTCGTGGGTGTGGTCTCTGAAAACCTGTAGGTGTGGCCTTCTCAGTGCCTCTTTGGGGGTGTGATGCATCTCAGTATGAAGGGGGGGTATAGCTTAGGTCTTCCCCATAACCTGAGTCACTGCCCCTGCCCTTTACTTCCTCCTTTTTGAACCACCTTTCCTGCTGTTTAGAGCTGGAGATCTTTTTGGAGGTGGGTCAACTGGTTGCACACTAGGCTTGTGCAGGACGGAGCTCCCCCAGCTATGGCCATCTCAGCACTGGAGAATGACTCAGCTCAGCTCAGGTTTTCTTCTCCCCATCACCATTTGTGTCCCCATGTCTTGATCTCCCCACTTTCCTCTTACAAGATCAGCCCTCTCAGCCCTCCTTGCCTCTGGAGCCCCAACCAAGTGGCTTTGAGTGGCATTTTCTGTGTTGGCCCTTTACGGCTGTACTTTCTTTCACCAGCCACTTCCCACAGACAGAATTTATGATCTTTTCTCCAGTCAATACTGTCAAGCTGTTTCCTCCAGACCCTGCATTTCTAGGCTTGGCTTCAGTTCTGGGACTGAGGACCCCCACCTATCAGGTTCTCTCTCCTTGCAGTAAGAGCCTTATTGGACCCTCAGCCTCAGCCTCCCCTAGATCCTGGGATCTGTAGAGTCCCCACTGTGCCTTTGCACTCCCTACCAGGCTCTGTGTGTTTTCCTCTGTGTTTCTTGGTTTTTGAATCCTGTTCCTTTAGTCCATTGTTAGTTTTTCATGATGATTGTTCTTAAATTTAATTTGTAATCCAGTTTGGTTGTGGGAGGTGGTAGTCTATGTGTCTGCATACTCCACTGCCAGCTTGGAATCTTTTCTATGTATCATCTTAAAATGTGGAATTTAACCACTGTGATCTATAAACAATTACTAATTTTCAATGTTGAATAAATACTATAATTAGTGGGAAGCAGCTCTGCCATCACAGGAAAAATATTTTTTAGAAATATTCCATGATTACTAAAGAGTAAAGGACAGAGATCATTTTTATAAGAAATAATATGGCATGCAAGTAAGTAGTGAACGAAAGTGGCCATTCAGAACACAAATATGTATTGGTGTTTACAATCATATTCATTTTGCTCTGGATAGTTTGCAGTCTTAAGAATGTGTAGATATGGATTTTAAGCAATTGATGTTATATTTATTTTCCTTGAGGAACTAGTTTTAATATATTTAATTTAACATGAAGGAAACATGAAGTAAAATATTGGCTCACTTGAATGTAATATTTGCAACTTAGCTCTAATGTTAGATCTTATTATTTTATTATTTGTTGAATTCATCATGATGCAGTTTCTGGTTTTACATATTATTTTAGTTAATCTTCACAGTGCATTTATTGCAGTTTTACAGGATAAAATGGATGCCAGAGAAGATAATTAACTTGTTCAGAATCACATTGAAAGTTATCAATGGAAAAATGTTTGAGTTCAGGATTTTGAAACTTCATGCAAATTTTGTTATCCATGCATGTGTTTTTATATTGTATTAGTTTTCTGAAATGTCATAACAAATATCAGAAATTAGATGGCTTAATACAACAGAAATTTATTCTTTTGTAGTCTGGACGCTAAAAGTCCCAAATCAAGGTGTTGAGAGTGTTGATTCTTACTGAAGGCTCTGAAAGAGATTCTCTTCCATGTTTCTCTTCTAACTCTGGTGCTTCCTGTCAAACTTTTATATTTCTGGCTTGTAGATGCATCACTTTGTTCTCTGATTCTGTCTTCACATGTCATTTAGTCTGTGTCTAAATTTCTCTCTTCTTATAAAGACACAAGTCATTGGATTCAGGGTCCACCTTGATCCAGTATGACTTTGACTTAACTTGATTATTATTGTAAAGACCCTTTTACAAATGAGGTCACACTCATATGTATCAGGAATTAGGATTTCAACAGATCTTTTTAAGAAACAGTACAACCTTCAACCTGTACATAAAAGAAAATGCACAATTAACACTCATTTCTATTTGGATATAGTTAGCAAGGAACAGCAAAATAATATTACCAAACCTAGATGTTTCTAAAGTTAAAAAAAGATTTTATAATTAACATTCTCAGTAAATGTGTCTATGTAGAAATCATAGGTGTACTGTATTTGCCAATGGCGACCAAAATTATTTTCAACAATTTACAAGAACCAAAAGTGAATTTTAAGAAATTACAATTACTAAATTACTACTTCTGAAACAACTACAATGCCTTTTCTAATTTAAAAATAACTATACTCCAACATAACATTTTTTTCTCACTCTTAAGAAAATCAGTGTCATTATAGATAATTGCTGATGAAGAGTGGCTTAAAATTCATGGCTTTGGATTGTCATTATATGGTTTAATTTATGTATAATATCTGCTTTCTTTAAATGAACCAACATGGAAACATCTTGGAAAACACAAATATGTATTTGAGGGTACAAATTTGATTTATCTGCCATAGCAGCTACCACTCTATATAAAAATTGTTTAGTTGTGGTTAAACACATCATGTAAAATTTACCATATTAACCATTTTTAAGTTTACAGTTAAAAAGTGTTAAATATATTCACTTTATAGTACACCACATCTCTTGAAATTTTTCATCTTGCAATACTAAAACTAGATGTTTGAAAAAACAACTCCCTATTTTCCCTACCCAACCCTGCCACTGGCAACCATTATTCAACTATCTACCAATTTGACTATTTTAAATACTTCATATAAGTGGAATCATACAACATTTGTCCTTTTGTGACTTGCTTATTTCACTAGAATAAGGTCTTCAAGATTCATTTATACAGTAGCATGAAACAGGACTTCCCTCTTTTTTTTAAGATTTAATAATAGCCCATCATACACATATACTACATGCTCTTTATGCATTCATCTGTGAATGGACAGATGAATTATTACTTCAATGTCTTGACTATTTTGATTAGTGCTACTGTGAACATAGTTGTGTAAATATCTCTCTGAATTATCTGATATATGTATATATGTTACCTAAATTTCAACCTGAGGATGTTAGAACTTTCTTGTTGGTTAAGTTAAACCAAGAGTCAACTGTGATTCTGATGTTTTCTGTCCTTTTGTAACCCTGCTTCCTCAACTCAATACATTTCAATGTTCACTTTTCCTTTCTCAAAAATTGTGTAATAGCTAAACTTTGGATATCTACCATCTAGCCTTGGAATATAGCTATTTCTATAAAAATTGTAAAAGTAGAACAGGGCTGAAAATGTCAACAAAAATCTGTTTATCTACTCAAAGTCACTTTATCAAAAGATGTATAGAAGTTTTACTGATTCAATCAACATTTAATACTTGCTTATGAAGGGGTATTATAGGTCAGACTCTGTCTATTGCTTGAAAATGAAACAGTGATTGTATTAGAAAAAAATCCCTGCCATTCTGTAGCTTATATTTCCTTATAAGACAGTGGTGATGGTGATGGTGATGATGACAACGATAATGTGTCTATTTGGGGTATTATAGTTTATGGAGAAATACTAATGAGAAAAATAGAGTAAAGGAAAAGAATGGAAAGTGTCAGGGAGCATAATTTTATATGAGGTAGCTAACCAAAGTCTGAGATAACTTTTGAATAAAGATCTAAAGGAGATAAAAAAGCAAACCATGTTTTACCTAATGGAAGAACCTTCCAGGCAGTAAGAGCAGCAAGGGCAAGAGCCCTCCGGTAAGAGGATCCTCGTGGTAAGGCCACTATGACTCAGAGGGTGAGAAGAGAGCGGAAGAGGAAGAGAGGGGAAGCAGTGTCAGAGGAACATGGGACTTGCAGGTCATTTTAAAGACTCTGGCTTGTTCCCACTTCTGAATGAAATGGTAAACCACTGTGGGCGTGTGAACGGAGTAGTGACACACTGTGACATATACTTTCACATAATCACTCTGGCTGCTGTATTGATTAGGCCACCTTAAAGGATTTTCAGTCCAAGTTATGATGTATAGATTATTTTTTTATAATGAAAGGAAAGGAGACAGTTTAACATATGAGAATTAGGCCAACAGAATACTTTCTGCTGGAGGAATTTCAACATAAACCAATCACCAAAAATGTTTTACAGGTCTACTTTGTGTTGGAATTTTTCAAGGGATTGGCACTAATAGCTAAATGATGTTGTCTTCCTTGAAGAAACCATTTAACTGTAATATAAATTCAGTTTTATAATAGAAATAAGAATAAATAGTATGGAAATGTGGAAGAAGAAACATTTAATTTAGGTGGAGGTGATTTGGATAGCTGCTTAGATGGGAATGTATCTGCCTCAAACCAAGAAGGCATAGTAGAAAATTGGCAGACTAAAAAAGAAGAGAGACAGGCATTCCAAATGAAGGTCCAAAATGCCTTGTTATTGAAGATTCTAAAGATGTACCAACAGCGTGATATTAAATTTTCTTGTTTCAGGGGAAAACGTTCTACTTTTACCCAAATGCCCTCCTACCCCCACCTACCCACTTCCCCATATATTTCAACATAAAGGTCTTCAACGTAATACCGAAAAGGGAAATAGCTGGTTTGATGAAGGAAAAGGGTTTATTTGTACACTATCATTTCCCCTCTCTACTTCCTGTCTCCCTGCACTCTCTTTCTTTGTCTCTCCTATATTGTCTGACTCTCCTCTCACCACACATTCAATGCATGTCCTGAATGTAACACATACCTTTATGTTATTATTTATGTGTATAATTGACTTTATTTATTGATTTAAAGCTAAGCATTTTGTAAATTTTCTAATTTTTAAAACATTTGTGATTTTTCTCATTAATTTTTGTTTCCTCTGATTTACTAATCCTGGACAAGTTTTACAACTTAGTTATATTACTGGTTACATGAATTATCGATACTTGGCTGAATATAGTTTGTTTTCAAGATGTGATCTAATTTTTCTACCCCTTTCTTGTTTTATGATTTTACCATGAATTAATAAAAATGCAGTAAATTCTGTTTTATTATTACCTTTATTAAACAGTTCTTGAATATATAAATGAACTTTAAGAGATGGTTTGTTCATTGAGTGACTTTTGGAAATAAATATTTATTTTTAAATTTAACATTTAGGGCAACAAAACTTAAAGAAGCTTTGAGATTGTTTCTAGTTCCAAAGAGAGACTGCTTAAGGATGATGTCTGCACTTGAGAGGTGCTGCAGGAATGGATTCATCTAAGTTAACTTCCATTCGAACTGCCAGTCTAGCCTATGAAACAACTGGGGAAGGAGAAAATGTTAATTAGGAAGCGTTTCAAGATTAATTTTTTTTCATTTTTAGAAAGTGAAGTGTTCACCACTTTCCATGTTAAATAAGGTTCCTTGCTTGGCAATATAGGCTTTGCTACAGTAATTGTGTGCTTGCAGCAAGCACTTGGTGGAGAAGACAAGTGCAAAAAGCAATTTTTGTAACAGCCAACCAGAACAACCTGTTCTGTTCCCAATAAATTAATGGATTTAACCTTGCAGCTGTAGTAGTGTTATTATGCAAATGTTCTCAGTGTATTATGAAAGCCAACTGATTCTCTATAAAGTTGTTTTTTTCTTCCTGAGAATTCTAAGTGACTAGATAATTGACACATTGTATAACCATGTTAAGTGAAGAAAAAAAATATTTTCAGTAAATCTACAAAGTTTCATTTTCCAATGTTTTCAGCAAGTTACAGAGGCTTTTACTTAGAATCATATTATTTAGCACAGTAAATTCAAGTGTCCACAGACAAACTCCTAGAAAAATAAAAAATAAAAAATATTGTATGGCTCTTTACTTTGTATTATGTTGATTTTATTTCAGGCAGAAATTAAACTTTCTTTTGATATTGTTCAGGTGTGTAGTGGTCTATCTGATCATGTTTAAAGTCTTTCAAGCAATATATTTGTATTCTGATTCATGATGGATTAATGAATTGTGCACTAATTATTTGATCACATCGGTAGCCACTTTGTTTTTTAAAGCTGACCTTAGATTTATATCACATATAAAACACTTAGAGTTGAAAGTTCACTCTTGGTAATTGACCAGTTGTGAAGATTACTCAATGTGCTCTTCACTGGATTGAAGTTCCATGGCTAATAAAGTCTTGGAAGATTTTTAAATATTTGAAAAAAATAAAGTATAAAAGTGGGAACATTCATGGCTTCATTGTAAAAATGCTCTAGTCAGTCGATGGGGAAAATGATGAACTTAGGAATTAGTTCTGTAAGGTATTTTTTACCGCCAAGGAAGAAGGAAGGGCGTAGCCAAGAAGTGTGGAATAGCAAAAGCTTTAATTAGTACCGCACATCCCTCTCGACGAGGTTCTCTGGTCTGGGGGCCAGGGGCCAGAGAAGTCGCAGAGATTTTCCCATTTGGGGGTAATTTATAGGGTTGGCTGGGTGAAGGCAAGTTGATATGATGTAGCGAAATTTCATTGGCTGACAGACGGTTGCTCTTTTCCAAAGGACTCCTGGGAAGTTTCTTTTGGCATGCATGGGTGTGGGCAGTTTCAGCCAAAGTTCCCCGGTCTGGTTCCTCACGTGACCTTCCCCAATTGCCCACTGACCTTACAAGTACAACCATTTTATATAAACAATTTGCATATATTATTGTTGGTTTAATTGTAACCAGTATTTACTTATGTGAGATTTATATTAGGATATATAATGTAAATTTTAAAAAAAATGTACCCTAAATTGTAAATAATTATGGACATGTACACATATTAAGGATTATAATAATTGCACCAATATAATAGAAAAATTACTAGATTTGGAATCCGAAGTTGTAGGTTTTTATAGTTTGATTTCTAAAAACCTCTTGAAGATCTTTTTCTTGATCTATAAATAATAATGAGAATATATTTAAATTGGGCAATGTATATAAAAAGGCCTTATAAAATTTAAATCACACAAAAATATATTATTATTTTTGATGATATTAGTCTATATTTATGGTCTTTAACTTTTGGTAAAATATTTAGACACCAACATTTTATAGCAAATAAAAAGTTTTACATTTGCATCCTAAACAATTTCTTTTTTTTTTTTTTTTTTACAGGGACAGAGAGAGAGAGAGTCAGAGAGTGGGATAGATAGAGACAGACAGGAATGAGAGAAATGAGAAGCATCGATCATTAGTTTTTTGTTGCGATACCGTAAATTTTCATTGATTGCTTTCTCATATGTGCCTTGACCACGGGCCTTCAGAAAACTGAGTAACCCCCTGCTTGAGCCAGCGACCTTGGGTCCAAGCTGGTGAGTTTTTTGCTCAAGCCAGATGAGCCCACGCTCAAGCAGGTGACCTCAAGGTCTCAAACCTGGGTCCTTCCGCATCCTGGTCCAATGCTTTATCCTCTGCACCACCGCCTGGTCAGGCCTAAACAAAATATTTTGACATTTTTCTATCTGCTTTAAACTTTTTATCAAGCATTGAGTTACTATAGAAATATATTTTCAAAAACTAACAATGAATTGAATTTAGTAAGTATAATATCATCATTGCTTTTTTAATACTCTGGTGCATATAAATTTGTCAAAATTCTTGATTCATGGTATAGTCATTATTTGCTATGTATATCCTTTATGCTAGCTATCTATTTATCCTTTCTCTCTTTTCTGTGTTTTGATAATATCCTGATGACTTTTGTACTCATTATCAACTTTTATTTCTGTAAAAGCCTCTTCTCAATCATACCTCTCTGTCTTCCCCTAGTCTTGTAGTGATCTTGAGTTTGGCATTTATCATTTTTTGCTTTACCCTTCATGGCTTGACACATATGTTTGTGTCAGTAAACAACATATTGTTGGTTTTATATCCTTTTGGATTTTATAATCATGTTAAATTTTCTCTCTCGGAATTTTTTAAATTAACATTATAACACTTTGTTATTCATATTATAACAAAATATACATACATACATTATGCCATACATATTAATTAATGTAATTAATTTTCACAGTTGTATTACATTTCATCATGTGAATATACCATTATTATTCACTTTTTTTCTGCTATGACATTTTGTTTCTTGTCTTTTGTATTTTTTTTCTAATATAGACAGTGTATTTTTGGTATTTCTAATACCACCCATCCCCATTCATGGTAGTTATTTTTATAAAGTTGAGTAGAACATTGACTTAGCCCAACGGAATCATTGTCCTTAAGGGAAATAGAGGTTTAGGTTCCTGGGAACTTCTGGTCACATATTTTCCTCAATAAATCAGTATCTAAACTTGTTTTATGTGTGTTTCTGTTTAAAGACAACTTAAGTAATGTATATTGTTGATTCATTAACATTGAAGTCATGGCCAACAACTTTATAACTCATGACTGAACCTTGAGTAACACATGTCTTTCTCTATAAAAGCACCTCACTGTTTCTTGTACTTAGGTATACAGGACCGGGCTTTAGCTCTGCACCTCAGGGCCATTATAAACAGCAATATCATACACACATACACATACATACACACATACAAACACACACAAAAGCACAAAAATGCAAAAAAGTGGCACTAAATAGATTGCAAAAAAGGACACTTGCTTAAGTATTGGAGCTGAAACAAGGAGCAGAATGTTGCTTTGTGAAACTCAGCTGCGAATGTGCACGCAAGATGATGTAAAATTTTCATTACTCTGAGCATGCATATATCTCTAAATGACAGAAAGAAGCACAGCAAGTTACAAGTATATTTTACAGAGAAGGTGAATTCACAACTTGGGGTCTACAATTAATGAGGGTAGATTATATCTCTTTTATTGAAGTGCTTTTCAAACTCTAGATTGGTAAATATCAGATTCCTGGGCCTACCCACCCGAACTTTTATTTAGTATATCTGTAGTAAAACCTGAAAATTTGCTTTTTAAACTACTTTTTGGGTGTTATTGATAATGCCAGTTCTTGGAACACACGTACTTTGCAGAGCTTTTTAGTAAACAAATATAACAATTCTCTAAGCCTAAGGCATATACCTTCCCAGAATTGCCAACTCAAAATTGGCACTAAATTGCTAAGTCATGCTTTATGCTTACCTCCAATTTTACATATATTATTTCCAAACTGGATATACAAATTTGCATTCCATAGCAGCAGTATTATGATCATTTCATTTTATTACCAGTAGTAGATATAATCAGACTTTTTCATTTTGCTAGTGATTTGGTTTTTATTTGAATTTCCTTAATTTTTTTTCCTTATGTTTATTTATTTGCCTTACATGCTGCTTCTTGTGTGAAGCAAAACTTGTTCATTTGCCTTCGGGTTATTGTTGTGGAGTTAAGTTATATTAGTATAGTAAGTGCATGCATATTTAGAATTGTTGTGTCTCCTCGGTTGATTGTACCTTTTGGTATTTTATATTGATCTTTATATTAGCAAATTTTGTTTGTCATGTATTCTAAGTTGACAGTTCTTTTATGTTATATCACAGACATTGATCAACTCTTGATGCTTTTAACAAATAAACGGTCCCTTTGGTTATTTATATGAACATCATCTACTTTTTTCTTTGTCTACTTTTCAAAAAATTTATATTTGTTCTTCAGTTTTACAATGTTCTGTCTAGATATGAATCGGTTTATTTATACTGCTTAGACTTCCATTGAGCTTCCTACGTTTTTGGTCGGTGTTTTTGATAAGTTCTGAAGAATGATCATTCCTTACCTCTTCTGGCATTGCCTGAATTCTGCTTTCTCTCTCCTCTCCATCCGCCACTCCGGAATAGCTTTCAACTTTCTCTCTCCATCCTCATGTCTTAATTCCTCTTGCATGTATTCTACTTCCTATCTCTCAGTGCTGCATTGTGGGTAACTTCTTTATATATTTTTTCTAAGTCTCCCTTCAACTTTATCTCAACTGCTGTGTAACTTGTGAAATTTGAAATTTAATTTTTATTCCTTTAGTTTTAGAATTTCTGTTTGGTCCTTTTGTACATATACAAATTCTTTTTTTTATTAATTTTACTAGGGCAACATCAATAAATCAGGGTACATATGTTCAAAGAAAACATGTCCAGTTATCTTGTCAATGAATCATATTGTTTACCCATCACCCAAAGTCAGATTGTCCTCTGTCCCCTTCTATCTAGTTTTCTTTGTGTCCCTCCCCCTCCCCCTTTCCCTCTCCTTCTCCCCCCACCACCCGTAACCACCACACTCTTATCAATGTCTCTTAGTCTTGCTTTTATGTCCCACCTACGTATGGAATAATGCAGTTCCTGTTTTTTTCTGATTTACTTACTTTACTTCCATATACAAATTCTTAATTAATTTTAAACCCTCTATATATTTTGATAAATATAATTACCTTATATTCTGTGGTTAATGATCTCAATTTTCAATTACACATGCAAATTATGTGATTCACATTATATTTCTATTAAATAGTGCTGCCCTAGCAATTGCACAGACCTCTACCATAATGTAAAGAAAGATGATAAAAGAACCACAAGAACCTGTAAATAGGATCTGATCTAAATGAACTGGACTTGTTTTTATTTGTAACTGAACCCTCTCTAATGTAGGGGAGATAAAAGATGTAGGAGGAGACACAGAAAAGAAATTAACAAACACATATCAAAGTAATATGCAGTCAGGTCATGGTAAATGCTATAAAAAGTAGAGCAAGCTGAGGCGATACAGAATAATTTGGTCACGGAATAGGTAGTTATAATAAACAGTTAAGAGAAGATATCTTTGGTGAGGGAAAACTTCAGCAGAAACTGAGTGAGGTGAGGGCTAAGTCATGTGATTATTTGAAGAGAGAATAGCACGTGCAATACAGAGATGATGTTAGTGTACTCTCACAGAGCAGAGCTAGCAGTGTGAACTGTAACAGCTCTTGAAACATTCTAGCACCAGTTACTACAACAAAAAATACATAAATTTTTGTCTCATAATCCTACTTCAGAGATTCTATCCCATATGAAAAAACCATTAAATGCATTCACATACATTATATTGATATATGTATACTGATGATTATTATGGCAGTGTTTTGAGAAACTGAAAGCAAACTAAATGTTTATCAATAGAACTGGGAGGCATAATAAATTAATATACACCACATCATGAAATATACAGGCACACAACATGAATATAGACATTATTATTAATATTAAAGAGGTCTATGTGGATTTTTTGAGTCAAAATATCAAGATGTGAGAAACTATATATTATGATTTTATTTTTAAACAAACAAGATTTAGACTATAGCCTTACAAATAAGTAAGTATAAGCTTAAAAATAAATATGTATCTAATTTTATCACCAGCATGGAAAATATGAGATTTGTATTTTGGCTTATTTATATAAATCAGTGGTGGTGAGAGAAAAAAACTAAAAACAGAAAAGCAAATGTATCGCATTACAGACTTATATGGTATGTTTATGTTCATTCAAGTTGGTAAAATAATATATACCACATAAACACACCAATATATATATACCATATATGTAAAAACATTCTTCTGTTATGTCTTAGATCTTTATACAATGTGGTCCTCAGCCAAAAAAGAAAATTATTCTAAAAATAATATATTTGATTGTCATATTTGATTATTGGTATTTAACAAACAAATTCAGTAATCCTAAAACAAACAAAAACAACAAAATCGATTAACCCTACCAATAAAAATCTACTCAATTTAGGGAAAACAAAGTAACAGAATCAAAAGAGGCTTCCTAAATATGATAAAGACTTTTTCTAAAAATTAACATTAACTTCATTGTTATATCTAGATATTAGAACATTTACAATTATAATTCATAGGGCTAAGGCATGAAGTTTAACCATCAACACTTTGTTCAACATTGTTTATTACTTCTCTATGGTTAATATAAGGATTAAATAAGCTATATGAAAACTTAGGGTATATATAGTTTAGCAGAATGTATGTATACTCTTAGTAAGTGATAGACATTCTGTCTGGTATAAAAAGGGGCCTTATTCAGATATTGCTTCTTGTCCAAACTGTTTAAGTTTGTTAAAGTTTACCCCAGGCAGCGATGGAGTAGAGGAAAGATGTCAGGTTTTACATGCATGGAACACTGAATTTAGTAAGTTTAAAATGGCACATTTCTGCATAAGTACTAATGTTTTTTTTAAAAAGTTGATGGCCAAGTTATTAGCTCATTTTTATAAATTTTTAATATAGGCAGCCTGACAAATTAATATCAGTGATCACTCACAAAATAATTGTTAAACCAGTCAAGCTGTGAGAATTAGAATGTTTCTGTTTTTCACTTACATGGAGACCAGTAATATTTCTGACATCACTAGACATTTGTTTATGGAAAAGATACATTATCTTAGTACCTCCTGGTTGTCCAAAATGGTCTGATGTACAATTATGATTCTCATCTTTTCAATGTATGAAGATGGAGAGCATTCAATCTTCAGAGTGTAGACATCGGCATATCATTTGACTTCATTTTATTGATAATATCTTTGAGTTCATTACCAAAATGTTTCATTCTTGAAACACACTGAAAAACTAGGAAGATAACCGGATATTTCCTATGGAAGAATAATTTGAAAAAATTTATTTAATGGTTAATAACACTTCATAGCAATTTATTTAACAATTTTAAAAAATGTTATGAAACTTGTTTTTGTTTCTTTTTAATAGATTTAAACACACTTGATTAAATCATCTGCAATGTATATTTAGCCTTAAACTTAATTTCCCATTGAAAAGAATCCCATTATTTGAAAGGAAATGTATTTTCTTTTACATTCACAGTCCCAAATGCTAGGCCAACTCCAGGATGTCCAGTGCTAGGCAGTAGCTACCACTAGTGAGAGGCTTTTGCCCAATGCCCTCACTTTTTTCATTTCCCAGGCATGTTGAAGTCTGCCTTATTGCCATGAATCTTCCTTTTCAATCAGAAGGGCATATTACTTTAAGTAATATTTGTTTTTGAATTTATTTTGTTTGTCTAAATATTTGTCTAAAATCAAATATTCCAGAAAGGACTCTTGATATTGCCAAGTGTTATAGTTTTACAATTTACTTGTCAACCATCCTATAAAAAAGTGTCATTATATTTGTCTCATTTTCCTTATTTTATATTCAATTTGAAAGTCTAAATTCAGCTGACTATTACTGATTTTGGATATTTTGAGCTATGTTCAAAATTGGTGCTTCAAAAACTTAAAATGCACACAATGACTTGAATCATAATCTGATGACATTTCATGAGTTTTAGTCATGAGCTTTTTTTTTTTTAAAGAATGTAATAAGTGGTGCAAATAGATTATTCGTTCATTGAAGAAATGCTTTTTTAATGCCAGAATTAGATGCTGTAATTACATTAGTGAGGAAGAACAGACAGAGAACCCACATATCCTCCTTTGTATATTTTGTATTCTAACTAGGATTCTAATATCGATTAGGTCAAATCACACAAACAATAAAGGGGAAAGAGGTTTTCTATAGTCCAGCATGTGGGTAAAACTTGACTAACTGAGGAGAAGAAGAAAGTGATTTCAATCAAAGGGAACAGAATAAGTAGGAGGCATGAGCAACTCTGGGAGTGCTGGCCTCAGAGACAGAAGGGAGGCAGGGAGAGAGATGAGAAAGCAGAGCAGGGGCCAGACAACCTTGCAGAACGTTAAAGGTCATGGAAAACCAGTGCCTGGGACAAAGAAACCAATAACTGTTTGGTACCTTTTTACTGTCAGTAGCTACCCATTAGTTAATCATTAACTGGGGTTTTTACATGTAACACGCACACACATGGACACACACATACCTCACCATTTAATCAATTTTAAAGCAAACTTTTAAATTTATGCTGACAATTAAGAAGGGTATAATCATTTATGAAGTGAAAATTTAGATGTCCCTTAATTCATTATTTTTTCCCTTAGATGCTTATAAACACAAAGCTTACTTTCATATTAAAATTTATCTATCTCTATGTTATCAATAATATGATTATTATAGTAGAATATTAATTTCCTCATTTTAAAACTCATGACTAATTTAATTTTTAAATATTGCCTATAATTAATTTTCATAGCTCACAAAGAAATACTGGACATTTTACCAACTTGCTTCTGAATAATCTATCCTGTTACTGAGCACAAGAATTCTATACATGTTAGGAGCAAGCTTCGTCAGGCAGAGACCTCCAATGCTTCCATCTATCATGATGGCTTCTCAGTTTCTTCTAAATATAGGGCCTCCCTGTTGTTCTTCTCTTTGTTATTAGATAGAGCCTATATGTAAGATGTTGCAATTCTGAAATTGAAGGCCATTATTATCTTGATAATTTGGTATACTCCTGTGTGAGGATGTGTGCCATTTAAATCTCTCAGCATCAGTTTATTGATTTTGTTCAGGGTCAAAGTTAGAAGCACCATCAATAACCTCAATACAATATCATGCTATGCATGACTCAAAGTTTAAATATATACTCACTGAGTTGAATCTTACAATGTCAAAGGGAGAAAGCACAGTTAATAGGATAATAAGTACTATGGTAATATTAAAACAAATTTAACAAATAGACTCATTATGTTTACATGTCTTTACATATTTTTGGTTTCATTCATAATGTGTGACCATGAGAAATCATTTTCTATTTAAAATTATGTATTTTATCATTGTAACAACACATATTTAAATTAAATATTAAATTTTTATTTTTATGTATTTTACTTATTATGGCATGCCTACTCTTTGTTAGAATCAGAAAAAAGCCTGATGTCCACTTAAATAAAAATTCAAGGTAATTAGAAATTTAACCAGAGGTAAGAGTGCCCAACTTGAACCTATTATAACCACCTTATTTATTAATTTATCAATTGGTTTTAGTGTATTCTTTTAAAATTGTATAAAATAAAAATGTCAAGCTAAGAGAGAAAAAGAAACTAATTAAATATTGAAAAAATTGTAGCAAATACTATATAAACTTTTATTCTCTAATACAATTATGATTTTTTGTATATATTGATAAATGGATAGAACTGGTATAGATAGATACATGAAGAAATGTTATGTATTTGCTTGTAATTAAATATATTTCTTTTTAACATTTTTGAGTCATTTGGTATTTCCTGAACTTTGCCTTGGTAATATAAAAAAGAAGAATGGAAAAAATATAAGTAATTTTTACAAAAGAAATGGTAGTTCAACTTGATAATTTTAAATTTTGTTCTAATACTAGAAACTAATATTTATCATACTGTGCATGCAATTTCAAGTGAAAATGGAATCAATTTAAATTTTTTTTCTTTGAGCTATAAAGTGTTCAAAGCTCAGATTGTTTAAAATAGCTTAGGTTTTTATCATTGTATTAGGAAGAGTTTTTAAAGAAACTTTTCATTTCAATTTTTAATTTAATGTTATATAGGTTTAAATGCATTACATTTAGGGAATATATAGGCTTTAATTTTTTTCTTCTCTTATATACAAGTATTTATTAACAGAAATTTGCCATTTCAGTCAATAATTTTGCATGTTAAAATTGCAAATGCTTTATATGTACATAAGTTTCTTTGTATATACTAGATTCACATTTTTCTGTCTAATAATAAGATCTTGAAATTAAAAATAGCATTACTTATACAGTCATAGAAATCATATACTTCATGTATTTTAAAAAATTTATTATTAAGTGAGAGGCTGGGAGGCAGGCAGACAGACTTCCGCATGCACCCAACTGGGATCCACCTGCCAAGTCTCCTCCCAGGTGATGCTCTGCCCCTCTGGGGCTACTGCTCCCTTACTCAGGAACCGAGCTATTTTAGCCCCTTGACGCAAGGCCATGGAGCCATCCTCAGTGCCCAGAGCCAACTTACTTGAACCATCTGAGCCATGGTTGCAGGAGGGGAATAATGTGAGTGAGAGAGATAAAGGGGGGAGGGGAAGGGTGGAGAAACAGTTAGTCGCTTCTCTTGTGTACCCTGACTGGAAATTGAACCCCGGACTTCCACAAGTTGAGGTGACTCTCTACTGCTGAGCCAACGGGCCTGGGACTGTTCTTAGTATTTGTGGATAGTCTATTGGGTTAACCAATAAATATTACCTTTACTTAATCAGCAGAAAGTACAGATTAAGTGTTTAAACAAAATTCTTAAAAGAATAAGTAACCATAAACCCTTGCTAAATACCAGTTTACAAATATATAAGTGCAGCCTGACCAGATGGTGGTGCTGTGGATAGAGTGTTGGACTGGGATGCAGAGAACCCTGGTTTGAAACCCTTGAGCACGGGCTCACCAGCTTGAGAGCGGGGTCGCTGGATTGAACGTGGGATTATAGACATGACCCTATGGTGCTGGCTTGAGCCCAGAAGTCCTTGGCCTGAAGCCCAAGGTCGCTGGCTTGAGCAAGGAGTCACTCACTCCGCTGTGCCTCCCCTCCCCCCATCAAGGCACATATGAGCAAGGAATCAATGAACAAATAAAGAGTTGCAACAAAGAATTGATGCTCCTTATCTCTCTCCTTTCCTGTATGTCTGCCCCTCTCTCTGTCTTTGTCTCAGTTAAAAAAAACAACAAATAAATAAATAATAAAAAATTAAAAAAAATTAAACCAAATATATAAGTGCCATTCATAAGTTAAAGTCAGATATTCATTGATATTGTTTCTACCCGTATCTGTTAATCTTATTATAAAATTGAATTCATGTTTTATAAGCTACTTTGAATAACGGCATGTAGTCATAGCATATAATTAAAGTTCTTTAAACTATTCAGACTTTGCAGTTATTCTAAGTATCCTCACCTAGCTTAGTGAGTTTTTATGTATTTTTAAAATAAGCTGTAATCAGCTTAAGCAGTATTTCATTTTCTATACTTTCCTAAGACTAATATGGTAGCTTATTGATGAGAGTCCATCTTTTATGATTGTGTTTTATATTTTATTGATAATATCAACATATGGCAGTTATGTATTGATTAAGTGTATAGTTCTTTCATAATTCCATACACATTCCTTATCAAAATGATTACAAAACTCTGAAAGGAAGTTTATTTCTTTATTCTTGTAAGGAACCGGACTCAAACCAATAAATTGTATCTTATTTAACACTGAGACATTAGGTGAACTCCCAGTAAAGTCAGAAAGACAAGGGCTTTTTTTGTTACCTGCGCGCTGTGAAAGAGTAGATTTTTAAAAAGAAAGAATACTTTGCTTCTAGATTGTTATTCTTAGTCCAAATATGTTGTTTTCTTCTTACTTTATAAATGGTTACTGGAGACAGTCTTTTGTGGGGCAAAAAAATAATTTTGGAGTTTGGATCCATCACTGACTGGTTGTTTAACCTTGTTGAAGACAATTATCTTGTTATCTTAATAAACAAAACAGTTATAACATCAAAAATAATAATCTATGTTAGAAAGTTGTTCCAGGAACATCCTGAGCATAATAGATGTAAAAATACTTTATAAGGGCAATAATAGATGTGGGATGATTAACATGAACTGTGAAAATATAAGAATATTATTCATATTTTGTTAATTTTTAACCTGTCTTATTTCCCCTCGCAAACTGTACATTTTGTTCATTCACATTTTTTAGTATTCCCTCCAGACATGCTGCATTTTCTGTCTAATCCGCCCTAACAATTTTATTAGTCATTTCCTTATGTTTGGATAGCCCTTATTGTAGGTCGCTGTTCATTAACGTCTCCCTCAGCCTACAGAGAACAATGCCGACCCGTCAGAACAGTCGCTTCCTTTTTTGCCCATTATGGAGCTTCTCCCATGCTTCTTAGTTATAGCGTTCAGTCGCTGAATCACCTGCCTCTCCAAAAGGCTCTGAGTCAGCATTTGGACATCTCCAGGGAGCTAGTTAGAAAAGCAGAATCCCAGGCCAAACCGAGATCCTCAGGTGATTCTTATGCTTATTGCAGTTTGAGAAGCACTGTCCTAATTAATTATAAACTCCTTGGGAGTGGAGAAATGGTGTAGTCAGAGATTCTCTGCCTTGCCTTAGTACCTTCCACAGAGCTCTGTGTCATCCAGTGCTTTGCACATACATAGATGTTTAGTAAATGCATGCTGAGTTGAATTGAGTTTTTTTATACATAAATTTTTATTAATTTTAATGGGGTGACATCAATAAATCAGGGTACATATATTCAAAGAAAACATGTCCAGGTTATCATTTTAATATTTTGAAGTGAGGAAAATCCAGGTTTTTTAAATTTATTTATTAAATTTAATGCAGTGACATTGATAAATCAGGGTACATATGTTGAGAGAAAATATCTATAGATTATTTTGATATTTGATTGTGCTGTATACCCTTCCCCAAAAGTTAAATTGTCTTCTGTCACCTCCTATCTGGTTTTCTTTGTGCCCTTCCCCTCCTTCAACCCCTCTCTCCTTCTTTGCCCCATCCCCCCTCCCCCCACCCCCCACCCCTGTTGCCATCACATTCTTGTTCATGTCTCTGAGGCTCATTTTTATGTCCCTTCTTTGTATGGATTAATATAGTTCTTAGTTTTTTTCGATTTACTTATTTTACTCTGTATAATGTTATCAAGGTCAATCCATGTTATTGTAAATGATCTGATGTCATCATTTCTTATGGCTGAGTAGTATTCCATAGTGTGTATGGAATACTACTCGTCCTCTGATGGACACTTGGGATGTTTCCAGATCTTCGCTATTGTGAACAATGCTGCTACAAACATAGGGGTGCATTTCTTCTTTTGGAGCCGTTCTATGGTGTCCTTGGGGTATATTCCTAAAAGTGGGATAGCTGGATCAAAAGGCAGTTCGATTTTCAGATTTTTGAGGAATCTCCATACTGTTTTCCACAGTGGCATTCCCACCAGCAGTGCAGGAGGGTTCCCTTTTCTCCACATCCTCGCCAGCACTCATTCTGTGTTGTTTTGTTGATGAGCGCCATTCTGACTGGTGTGAGGTGATATCTCATTGTGGTTTTAATTTGCATTTCTCTAATGATTAGTGATGTTGAGCATTTTTTCATATGCCTATTGGCCATCTGTATGTCCTCTTTGGAGAAGTGTCTATTCATCTCTTTTGCCCATTTTTGGATTGGATTGTTTGTCTTCCTGGTTTTGAGATTTACAAGTTCTTTAAAATTTTTGGTTATTAACCCCATATCAGATGTATTGTCAAATATGTTCTCCTATTGTGTACTTTGTCTTTTTATTCTGTTCTTATTGTCTTTAGCTGTGCAAAAACTTTTTAGTTTGATATAGTCTCATTTGTTTATCCTGTCTTTTATTTCACTTCCCCATGGAGATAAATCAGCAAATATATTGCTCTGAGAGATGTCGGAGAGCTTACTGCCTATGTTTTCTTCTAAGATGCTTATGGTTTCACGGCCTACATTTAAGTCTTTTATCCATTTTGAGTTTATTTTTGTGAGTGGTGTAAGCTGGTGATCTAGTTTTATTTTTTTGCAGGTAGCTGTCCAATTTTCCCAACACCATTTGTTAAAGAAGCTGTCTTTACTCCATTGTATTTCCTTACCTCATTTGTCAAATATCAGTTGTCCATAGAGTTGTGGGTTTATTTCTGGGTTCTCTGTTCTGTTCCATTGATCTATGTGCCTGTTCTTATGCCAGTACCAGGCTGTTTTGAGTACAATGGCCTTATAGTATAACTTGATATCAGGAAGTGTGATACCTCCCACTTTATTCTTCTTTTTTAAGATTGCTGAGGCTATTCGTGTTCTTTTTTGGTTCCATATAAATTTTGGAATATGTGGTCTATATCTTTGAAGTATGTCATTAGTATTTTAATTGGTATTGCATTGAATTTATAGATTGCTTTGGGTAATATAGACATTTTAATGATGTTTATTCTTCCTAACCATGAACATGGTATATGCTTCCACTTGCTTGTATCTTCCTTGATTTCTTTTATCAATGCTTTGTAATTTTCTGAGTACAAGTCTTTAGTCTCCTTGGTTAAGTTTACTCTTAGGTACTTTATTTTTTGGTTGTAATTGTGGAGGGGATTGTTTCCTTAATTTCTCTTTCTGACTGTTCATTGTTGGTGTATAAAAATGCCTCTGATTTCTGAGTATTGATTTTATATCCTGCCACTTTGCTGAATTCATTTATCAGGTCCAGTAGCTTTTTGACTGAGACTTTAGGGTTTTCTGTATACAATATCATATCATATCATCTGCAAATAATGATAGTTTTACTTCTTCTTTTCCAACTTGAATGCCTTTTATTTCTTCTTCTTGTCTGATTGCTGTGGCCAGGACTTCCAGGACTATGTTAAATAAGAGTGGTGAAAGGAGGCACCCCTGCCTTGTTCCTGATCTTAAGGGTATTGCTTTTAATTTTTGCCCATTGAGTATGATGTTGGCTGTGGGTTTCTCATAGATGGCTTTTATCATGTTGAGGTTTGTTCCCTGTATTCCCACTTTGCTGAGAGTTTTGATCATAAGTGGGTGCTGGATTTTATCAAATGCTTTTTCTGCATCTATTGAAATTATCATGTGGTTTTTCTCCTTCTTTTTGTTTATGTGATGAATCACATTGATTGATTTATGAATATTGTACCAGCCTTGCCTCCCCAGAATAAATCCCACTTGATCATGGTGTATAATTTTTTCCATATATTATTGGATCCGATTTGCTAATATTTTGTTGAGGATTTTAGCATCTATATTCATCAGAGATATTGGCCTATAATTTTCTTTCTTTGTGTTGTCTTTGCCTGGTTTTGGAATCAGAATTATGCTCGCCTCATAAAAGGAGCTTGGAAGTCTTCCTTCCTCTTGAATTTTTTGAAATAGTTTTAAAATATTGAGATATTAGGAAAGGATGCTTTAAACAGCAAGAAGAAAGCTATTTATTATTGATGCTACTCACATCAACTAATCAATATTTCTTGATCATCAACTACTACTGTAACTTTACATGCATAAAATAGTAGTATGGATCCTTGATCTTATTAAAAAAAATCTTCACTGTAACCTTCACTTTGAAGAATTCATTTAGATAACTGAATCAAATGTGGTTGCTTTGTCATTCTTGTAAATATTTAATATATGCTATTAGAAGTCGTGATAGAACTTGAAGGCATTGTGCATCCAAGAATGACTGGTAAATATCGAGATCTGATGTCATTAAATTATTTAAACAGATCAATTTATCATTTGACTTGGGTTTTTTATAAAATGTTGAATAAATCCATGAGCAACAATTGCTAATTTTTAAAGTCAGATGATTTTATATTGTAATATATTTTTTCCAGTGTATGATTTTGTCAATTGTGGATTTTTTTTCTTTACATACTTTAAAAAACAAGATTATTTTGTGTAGAATAGCACCAACAATTTAAAAAGGTTATAAGTATCATTAATTCACATTTACCTGTCTGTATACACTAATTGTTGTGAATTAAATTAAGCCTATTTCTAATTGTAGGTAGTTTCTCTCCATTGCCTAGAAAGTTGCAAGTCTGCTTATCCCTGCTATCAGCTGATATGTACTAAGGGAACAGAAACTGATTTTAACATTAGCCAAGCAAAATGTAATTAGGACGCTAATCTGATAAAAAATATCCCTGGCAAAAATCCTTTTTTTGTTGTTGTAATTCCATTTTAATGGAAATGGCCTTTTTATGAAATGCAAGTGACAACGACTTGAATAACGCCTGTGAGCTTTTTATTTAATTTTGTGTTCACTAATTTGTTAACATGGGAGAGTCGGAACACTTAATTTCTACCATTTTAGATATGGAATAGATTTTTAATGTAGAATTTTTAATGTAAACATTCCCTTTTACTTAAAATGACTTTCTAAAATAACAAACCTAGGCCCTAATTGATGTTTTAAAAGGGTAGTGTGTATGTGTGCATGTGTGTGCGTGCATATATGTGTGCATGCATGTGTATGTGCGTGTATGACTATATAGATGTGTCTGTGAGTGTATATGTGTGTGTACATGTGTGTGGTGTGACAACCATAAGTAAAAGGGCATTGGGAATTATGTCATATTTGTCATCACTGCTCTTTTTCTATTCGGTAGTTTTACTGTGTTCACAAATCTGTGCAATTATCATCAAAATTGATTTTAAAAGATACTCATCACCTTTTCTCAAAAAAGAAACACCATAAACACTTGTAGTCATTCATCATTTCTCCTCTAGCTTCCATCCCCGGAAATTATTAGCCTTCTTTCTGTCTCTGTAGCTGTGCCTATTCTGGACTTGCCATCTAAATGGAATCATGCTGTATGTGGTTTTGTGGCTACCTCATAATTAGCTTCTTTCCTTAGCATAACATTTTCCAAGTTTATCCACAGTGTAGCATATACCTATTTTATTATTGTTTAGGCTGAATAATATTCAGTTGTCATTAGGTACATTTAATTTATCCATTCATCATTTGATAGTCATAGTGGTTATTTCCACTCTCTGGCTATTATGAATAAAGCTGCTATGAACATTAGTGTGTCAGTTTTTGTGTGAATATATGTTTTCATTTTTGGGAGAGTGTATAGCTAGGAGTGGAATTACTGAGTCCTAACCCTGTTTAGTCAATAGAAAAACTATCAGACTGTTTTCCAAAATATTTCATCATTTTATATTCTCACCAGCAGTGGATCAGAGTTAAAATTTCTTTTTTCGTTTTCTTTTTTTAATGAGAGGAGAGGAGGTAGTGAGATAGACTCCAGTATGTGCCCCAACTGGTATCCACCAGGCAACCCCTGTCTTGGCCAATGCTCAAATCAACCAACCTATTCTCAGCACCTGGGCTGACGCTGAGGCTGATATTTGACCCAGTTGAGCCACTGGCTATGAGAGGGGAAAGAGGAAGAGAAAGTGGAGAAGGAAGGGAAGAGAAGCAGATTGTTGTTTTTCATGTGTGCCATGACCTGGGATCAAACGTGGGACATCCACATGCTGGGCTGATGCTCTATCCACTGAGCAAACAGGCCCGTGCTAGTTTCAATTACTTTAAATCCTCTCAAACACTTAAAATTCTTTTTATTTTTGGTATAGCCATCTAGTGAGCCATCTACCATTTGCATTTTACTAATGGTAATGATCTTTTAATATACTTATTGGCAATTTGTATATGTTTGGAAAATAAGTCTATTCATATTTTTTGTCCATGTGTTAATCAAGTTATTTATTGTTTTATTATTGAGTTTTAAGAGTTTTGGATACTTATCTATAATCTGAATACAAGTTTATTATTAGACATACAATTTGCAAGTATTTTCTCCTAATCTGTGGAATGTGTTTTCATTTTTTTTCTTCTTTTTATTTATTGATTTTTTGAGAGAGAGAGATAAAAATATCAATTTGTTGTTCCACTTGTTCATGCATTCATTGGTTGACTCTTGTATGTGAACTGACCAGAGATCAAACCCTTGCCATGTGAGAGAATGCTCTAAGCACCTGAGCTGTTTGGCCAGGGCTTTTTTTATTTTCTTGATATTATTTGTTGTAGCACTACAGTTTTTAATTTTTTTTTTCTTTTTTTTTTCATTTTTTTTTTTTTTAATTTTATAATTTTATTTTTTTAATGGGGTGACATCAATAAATCAGGATACATATATTCAAAGATAACAAGTCCAGGTTATCTTGTCGTTCAATTATGTTGCATACCCACCACCCAAAGTCAGATTGTCCTCTGTCACCTTCTATCTTGTTTTCTTTGTGCCCCTCCCACCCCCTATCCCTCTCCCATTCCCCCCTCCCCCCCCGTAACCACCACACTCTTATCAATGTCTCTTAGTTTCACTATTATGTCCCACCTACGTATGGAATAATACAGTTCCTGTTTTTTTCTGATTTACTTATTTCGCTTCGTATCATGTTATCAAGATCCCACCATTTTGCTGTAAATGTTCCGATGTCATCATTTCTTATGGCTGAGTAGTATTCCATAGTATATATGTGCCACATCTTCTTTATCCAGTCATCTATTGATGGGCTTTTTGGTTGTTTCCATGTCCTGGCCACTGTGAACAATGCTACAATAAACATGGGGCTGCATGTGTCTTTACGTATCAATGTTTCTGAGTTTTGGGGATATATACCCAGTAGAGGGATTGCTGGGTCATAAGGTAGTTCTATTTTCAGTTTTTTGAGGAACCACCATACTTTCTTCCATAATGGTTGTACTACTTTACATTCCCACCAACAGTGGATGAGGGTTCCTTTTTCTCCACAGCCTCTCCAACATTTGCTATTACCTGACTTGCTAATAACAGCTAATCGAACAGGTGTGAGGTGGTATCTCATTGCCGTTTTGATTTGCATTTCTCTAATAGCTAAAGAAGATGAGCATCTTTTCATATATCTGTTGGCCATTTGTATTTCTTCCTGGGAGAAGTGTCTATTCATATCCTCTTCCCATTTTTTTATTGGATTGTTTGTTTGTTTGTTGTTGAGTTTTATGAGTTCTTTGTATATTTTGGATATTAGGCCCTTATCTGAGCTGTTGTTTGAAAATATCATTTCCCATTTAGTTGGCTTTCTGTTTATTTTGTTATCAGTTTCCCTTGCTGAGCAAAAACTTCTTAGTCTGATGTAGTCCCATTCATTAATTTTTGCCTTCACTTCTCTTGCCATTGGAGTCAAATTCATAAAATGCTCTTTAAAACCCAGGTCCATGAGTTGAGTACCTATGTCTTCTTCTATGTACTTAATTGTTTCAGGTCTTATGTTTAGATCTTTGATCCATTTTGAGTTAATTTTTGTACAGGGGGAGAGACTGTAGTCCAGTTTCATTCTTTTGCATGTGGCTTTCCAGTTTTCCCAGCACCATTTATTGAAGAGGCTTTCTTTTCTCCATTGTGTGTTGTTGGCCCCTTTATCAAAAATTATTTGACTATATATATGTGGTTTTATTTCTGGACT
The DNA here is from genome assembly GCF_036850765.1 of Saccopteryx bilineata. Lineage (NCBI taxonomy): Eukaryota > Metazoa > Chordata > Mammalia > Chiroptera > Emballonuridae > Saccopteryx > Saccopteryx bilineata. The sequence goes on along the minus strand of NC_089497.1, from coordinate 81,103,041 downwards.
TTCTATTCTGTTCCATTGGTCTGAGTGTCTATTTTTCTGCCAATACCATGCTGTTTTGATTGTCGTGGCCCTATAATAGAGTTTGAAGTCAGGTATTGTTATGCCCCCAGCTTCATTCTTTTTCTTTAGGATTGCTTTGGCTATTCGGGGTTTTTTATAGTTCCATATAAATCTGATGATGTTTTGCTCTATTTCTTTAAAAAATGTCATTGGAATTTTGATGGGAATTGCATTAAATTTGTATATTGCTTTGGGTAATATAGCCATCTTGATTATATTTATTCTTCCTAGCCAAGAACAAGGTATATTCTTCCATCTCATTATATCTTTTTCGATTTCCCTTAACAATGGTTTATAGTTTTCATTATATAAGTCCTTTACATTCTTTGTTATGTTTATTCCTAAGTATTTTATTTTTTTTGTTGCAATCGTGAAGGGGATTATTCTTTTGAGTTCCTTCTCAGTTGTTTCATTGTTGGCATATAGAAAGGCTATTGACTTCTGTATGTTAATTTTGTATCCTGCGACCTTACTGTATTGGCTTATTGTTTCTAGTAGTCTTTTTGTGGATTCTTTGGGGTTTTCGATGTATAGGATCATATCATCTGCAAAAAGTGATACCTTTACTTCTTCTTTTCCGATATGGATGCCTTTTATTTCTTTGTCTTGTCTGATTGCTCTGGCTAGAACCTCTAGTACCACATTAAATAAGGGTGGAGAGAGTGGACAACCCTGTCTTGTTCCTGATTTAAGGGGGAAAGCCTTCAGTTTAGTGCCATTTAATATGATGTTAACTGATGGTTTACAGTTTTTAATTTTAATGAAGTCAGATTTATCTATTCTGTCTTTTGATGTTGTATTTGAGAATGCTTAGCCTAATCTAAGGTCATAGAAATTTCTTCTATATTTTCTAAAAAACTTATCATTTGAACTCTTTTATTTATGTTTATGACACATTTTTTGTTATTTTTGGCACATGGTGTATAAAAAGGGATTCAAGATCATTCTTTTGCATATGAATATCCAGTTTTTTAACACTATTTGTTGAAAAAAATATTCATTCCTTATTGAATTGTCTTGGCTCCCTTGTACAAAGTTAATTTACTAGAACTGAAGGTTTATCTCTGTGCTTCCAATCCTGTTCCATCGATCTCTGTTTTTACCCTTATGCCGGTACCAGGCAGTTCTAAAATGTTTTGAAATCAGGAAGCATGAATCTTCTACCTTTGTTTTGTTTTCAAAATCATTTAGCTATTCTGAATCCCATGAATTTTCATATGAATTTAGGATCATTGTGTCACTTGAACAAAGAAGTCAACTGACCTTGTGATAGGGATTACAATGAATCTATAAATCACTCTGAGGAGTAATGACATTTTAACGATCTTAGGAGTTTCAATTCATGAATGTGTGTTGTCTTTCTACTTATTTAGATCTTTAAATTTCTTAATAATTTTTTCAGTTTTCACATAAAAGTTTTTACTAGATTTGTTAAAATTTGTTTCTGTTGGGAGATAAATGGAGATGGAAGGAAACTTGACTTGAGGTGGTGAACACACAATATTACAGATGATGTGTTATGAAATTGTGCATCTGAACCTATATACTTTTATTAACCAATGTCAACCCAATAGAGTCAATAAAATTTTTTTAAAAGATCTGTTCTTGTTTTATTATTGATTTTTAATATTTACTGTATATGCTCCATTTTTTATGAGCTCATTGTTTTTACTTGCTTTTTAGTGTGGTAAGAAAATTTACACAAATTTCTACCCTCAACAAATTTTTAAGTGTACAATACAGTATTGTTAACTATAGGTCTAATGTTGTGCAGATCTCTAGAACTTAATAATCTTGCATAACTGAATAACAACTTACCATTTCCCCCTCCCCCTAGCCCCTGGAAATCACCATTCTGCTCTCTGATTCTATGTGTTTGACTACTTTAGATACCTCATATAAATGGATTCATAAATATGTTCCTTTGGTGACACTAATTTCACTTTTCCTGGTGACCTCAAGGTTTGTCCATGTTTTAGCATGTACCAGAATGTCCTTCCTTATTAAGGCTGAAAAATATTCCATTGTATGTATGTAATATTTGTTGTCCATTCCTCAGCTAATGGACATTTAGGTTATTTTCATATCTTGTCTATGGTGAATAATGCTGCAATGAATATGAAAATGCAAGTATCTCTTTGAAATCGTAATTTCAATTCTTTTGAACAAATATCCTCAAGTGGGATTGCTGGGTCATGTGGTTATTTCTGCTTTCGTTTCTTTTGAGGATCTTCCATAATGTTTTCACAGGGCCTGAAACATTTTACATTCCCATCCCCAGTGCACAAGGGTTTCAGTCTTTCCACATCCTTGCCAGCATTTGTTATTTTTTGAGTTTTTGATAATAGCCATTCCAAAAAATGTGAGTTGATATTTCATTGTTTTAATTTGCATTTTCCTAATAATTAGTGGTATTGAAAATCAATGCAATCCCTATCAAAATCCCCATGGCATATTTTTACAGAAGTAGAAAATTATAATTTATCACAGATTTACACTTAATTCAGTGAGAAACATTACAGCTATAAGCTGTATTTTATGATTTGTATTTTATGCTATTACTGTTATATGTATATTACATCTATACATTTTAAAAATCCAACAATAAGTTGTTAAGGTTCTTTTTCTCTATAATTTGTTAGATTTTAGAGATGCTGAAAGATGAAAGGAAAGTATTTACTTATCATTTTTGTTATATTAATCTTATTTAACATTTCTTTTATGTATTTTTGTTTCTGTGAATTCAAGTTACCAACCGATGTGATTTCCCTGGGGTGATAATGGTTATAGAAGGGATCTCTCTGACTGTCTCTTGCACCAATCTCTTTGTTTTATCTGTACTTAACACACTCACCTATTAAGCTCCAGTAATTGCAGGCCTAGGTTTTGAGGGTGGTCTGTGAGGTTGTTATGATTCTGACTGGGTTCTTTTTGCCTGTCATTTCCCCCTGATCTTCTCTAATAAACTATTTGGCCTATTTGTTGCTTCTTTGAAGCTATCAGCTTTCTCTTAAATGATTGCCACTAAGTATCTATTGTTTCTGCGATTACCCATTAGGCTTGAAATTCCCCACACTCTTCAAAATAAAGTCAGTTTCCGTGAGAGAGCTTCAACTTTGTGTTTCTAGCATCTCCTTCTTTCACAGGGCAAAATCTCTGAACAACTAACTACTCAAGAACTAAGAGAAGAAGAAGCTTACTTCACTTGGAGTATTATTCCTTGGTTTACAAGCATGGTGCTGTTTTGGACAGTAACCAGTGATCTTCTTGTCTTACCTTTGCCAGCACAGAATATCAGCCTACAAGATTGCTGCATCAAGGTCTATGGGGTTATCATAGTCTTAGCCTATCATGCCTTTCACAAAAACTCTGTGTTATGAGTGGTGACTGGGTAGAAAAAGTGAACCCATACCTTCTTAGCCATACTTGCCTGGAATTTAACCTCTTCAATGCAGAACAGGAAAATTGTGATAAATGCTGATGGCCTGGCCTTCCTTTACACATATTATGACCCTTAGATAAGAGTTGAAGGGAGAGGGAGACTTAACTCCTTGGCCCTGTCCACTTGGAGTAGAGCTTCCATCATACTGAGCTAGGGAGAGGGAAGGGAGGAAGCAGGTCACAGCCCAACTACAACAGATTCTTGTTGTCTGTACTGAGATTTAGTAGATTTTATTTCTCTTTTTTTTTTAAGTGATAGGAGGGGAGATAGTGAGACAGACTCAATCCACTGGGATCCACCTGGGGGGTAGTGCTGATGCTTGAATCAATTGAACTAGTTTTAGCACCTGAGGCTAAGGCACTCTGACAATTAAGCTATGCTCAGTGTCTGGGCTGGTACATGAACTAATTAAGGCATTGGCTGCAGGACAGAAAGAGGGAGAGAAAGGAGAGAGAAGAAGATAGTCGCATCTCATTTATGCTGTGATGGGATCAAACCTGGGACATTCGCACGGCAGGCCAATATTCTATCCACTGAGCTAACCAGCCAGGGCCTAGTAGATATTCTTAAACAAATGTTTCTCTTTTTTTTCTTGTGCATCTTTAGGACAATTTCTATGAATTTTAAGTGGTTGTGTTTTATAATTTCACCTCTTTTGGTTATCTCATTGGAGTGAGGGTCTGGAGAGCTCCTCCCTCCATTCTGACATCTTGGCAATTATCTGTTACCTATGTCTTTAGCTTAGGGACACCATGTAAAAATTACTGCAATACTAAAGGTGCCATGAACAGAGAATGTTTGAGAGAGTTTATACTAGGACTTAGTTATGCTACACTTATCTGTGTCCCAAATTTTACATCTTCAAAATAGAGATAGTAATATATACCTCAAATAATGGCTTTATGATTTTTTTTTTGTATTTTTTCTGAAGTTGGAAATGGGGAGGCAGTCAGACAGACTCCTGCATGCTCCTGACCGGGATCCACCCGGCACGCCCACCAGGGGGCGATGCTCTGCCCATCTGGGGCATCGCTCTGTTGCAACCAGAGCCATTCTAGCGCCTGAGGCAGAGGCCACAGAACCATCCTCAGCGCCCGGGCCAACTTTGCTCCAATGGAGCCTTGGCTGCAGTAGGGGAAGAGAGAGACAGAAAAGAAGGAGAGGGGCAGGGGTGGAGAAGCAGATGGGTGCTTCTCCTGTGTGCCCTGGCCGGGAATTGAACCTGGGACTCCTGCATGCCAGGCCAATGCTCTACCACTGAGCCAACCGGCCAGGGCCAATGGCTTTATGATTAAATGAAATACATCTATAAACATTCCTGACAACTAAGAAACCAATAACAACTTTGACTATTTTAAATTATATCTCATGCATTTGTTATATGTATGCTATATTTTAAAATGGTATGTAAAATTCTGTTAATATTATAGCTTTAATTTTTTTTTTACATTTTGCTCTGTTTTGTTCCTTAATTCAATCTGATCAAAGTTACTGATAGAGCATATCCTTTTTCTAGAGACACAGGTGAACTCATGCTTTTCATAGAATTCATCAAATAGATTGTAAGCAGAAACCAGTAGAAGAATAAATAAAAACCAGTGTCTCTGCATCCCTTTAGGTCTGTCATCAAAGTTGAAGCCTCAGTTTATATCTCTTGGGCATTAAGACAAAATAGGAAATAATGGCCCAATACTGCTCTTGAAACCATCAAGTCTTCACATCTGGTCATGACTCATCATGATTTCCTTGGCCTTGGTCATTATTGCCTAAGTTGGGAACATTTAGAACTGAAAGCTAAAGTCCATGCAGCTTGAATATATGAAAGCCTATTGTTTTTCTGGCATGGAAAACTTACTGACTTTTATTTTCTTAATTTATTTCAAACTTTCAAATATTTTTACTTAGTAGAAGTAGTTTATAGAGTCCTGAGTCTATAAAACACATTTTGTCTGGAATCTCCAAAAATATTTTCTTAAATATTGTTTAAAAATCAATTTTTCCTCTTTTATTTTTTACTTCACTGCTAAGAGATCTTCCAAATCTAGTATTCAGAATTTATACCCAGAAAGCTAATGCAACTTCTGTTTCTTATTGACAAATATATAGATGAACAATAAAATTGATATTATGTTGGAAAAGTTAGTGTGACATGATATACTGGAAATATATTTTAATACTATAAAAATGAAGTTATTATTTAAAATTAGGAAGTGAAATGGAAGCAGTAAGATCTCCCCGCCTAGGCAGGGTCATTTAGCTGAAGAAGGAGGAACCCACGTGTACTTTTTCTGCACAGAAAAGGGAATCATTATGAGGAACCTAAGAGCAGCATAGAACCCGCTTGCTAGCGATATCGTTGAACCTCATGGGATCTAGAAACATGGTTTCTTCTCTATGTCTTTAAGGGCATATATATATTCTCTCTCTCTCTCTTGCACATTTCTTCCATTCATCTCTGCAAACTATTTCTCTTTGCAAGACTCATAATCTGTGTTCCTTTATAACTTTAGTCCATCTGTGGCTTTATCTTTCCCAATTACCAGCTTGGGCCCTCTTTTGCTGTACATGTCCCCATCTCTTCCCCATAGCTCATTGACTCAGAATAGGTAACCCCACTCCAAGTGCCAGGCAGAGAAAATGGAACTGGCTGAATTTGTATAAGTGTGTACTCTTGATGTAATTACTGTGACTGAAAGGATGAAGTCTGTGTTATGTCGGGCTATTCTTATGATAGTTACAAGTAGAACTAGTTTTCTGAGAGAACAAAATATAGATTTGTAGATCTGTTACATGCTGTCTAGTGAACTCCTAAAGGGAAAGGAGCATGTCCTATTAATTTCTGTCCCCACCACCTTGCACAGTTTTAAAATGAATCTATATAAAAAATTTAAATGTTTGTTTGTTTAAAATCTTAAATCTCTGAAAGTTTTTCACTGATTGCTTTGAAATTTTTTTTTTTTAAGATTTCTTTTTTTTTATTTTTTTATTCATTTTAGAGAGGAGAGAGAAAGGGAGAGACAGAGACAGAGAGGGAGAGAGAGAGGAGAGAGAGACAGAGAGAGAAGGTAGGGAGGAGCTGGAAGCATCAACTCCCATATGTGCCTTGACCAGGCAAGCCCAGGGTTTTGAACCGGCGACCTCAGCATTTCCAGGTCAACGCTTTATCCACTGCGCCACCACAGGTCAGGCTGATTGCTTTGAAATTTTGACACAATGTTTTATACAAATATGCACATGTTTTTATATACCTACTATTATATAGATGTTATACCTGTGACAGGTAAAAATATGCTTTTTTGAAAATCAGCACCATCTGTTGGACATAAAAGCAACACACGCTATACTAAATATTTTACGATTATATGCTGCGTGTTCTAGAGTTGGAAAACCAGACAATCTCTATATCTTCACAGATAATGGAACAACAAAAAATATTGTATACCCACAAGCATTGTTAAATTAAACATATTAGAAACGTGTGTTTTCTCTTGTCTTTCTTTTCCATTTAACCAGACTGAGCCACAGCAATGCATGGCCAGGTACAGCAATAGAGTATCAATGACACTACCACCATACATATCCATTCTTATAGACCAGTGGTTCTCACACTATTATTTATAGTGCATTTATGCTTAAATTTTACGTAGAACACAAGTACATAGGAAAATATAAAAATGAAATGCATGGTTAGAGCAGGTGTGAAAGGCCAAGCTCAGCCCATTAACATTCTTGCTCCATTTATACTCCAAAAGCCCTACCCCAAAATGAGAGGTACCCCAATAGAACCTCAAGCAACCCAGGGACTATGATTTTTAAACCACTGCTTTTAGATAAAAAAACAAGGAACTTTTAACGTAACTTGCTCAATTTTTAATACATTTATATTTTTATTTTATACATGAGAATGTGATGCAAAACATTTTATGAAGACACAGGAAGTGGTTTTATTGTCTTTATTTTCCCATTTCTGCAAGTTTCTTAGAGGCAACATTCAAAGACAAAAATTCACTAATTCAGTAAACTGTTATTGAGCATTATATGCTACATTTTGTGCTAGGCATTAAAAAAATGAATGAAAAACCTCTGTTATCAAGACTAGAATTGTATTCAATGAGATCTTTTTTAGTTTCATTTGAGTTTAATGTAAAATAGATAGCATACTTAGAACCATTATAGGCAAAGAACTAGCAAATATTTCAGTACACATAATAAGTTTAATGGTCTAGATTTTTTCACTCTCATCTTTCTCCTGAACCATGCCCATAAGACCATTGCTGGTATAACCACTATATCTTTTGCTGTCTGTGGTGATTTTTATTTCTCTGCCATTCTGCAGTATGACCTGAAATACTAACTTTTCAAAATGTAAAATGTTTGAAATTTTTATAAATTATATCATTAGGTTAGTGTAGCAATTCTGTATTGAAGCAAAAAGAAGGAAATATTTCTGCTGCTATTGAAATAGTAGAGAAATTTTCTTTGCTTGTGAGAATACAGAATTGGAATAGCAAACTTTGTATAAGCAAATGTATTTGTCTAATCCTAATGTACAGTTAGAGCTGTAGACATTTGAACTGAAAGGGAATTTGGAAATCATTTTAGGCACTATGATTGCCTAACAAGTATCCATTCATTACTTCTTAATTTGCAACTGAAATCAAGTTTTGTTCAGAGTAGATAATGATCTTAGCCAAGGGACATATGATTCCTCTTAAGAGTATTTAGAAATAAATTAATGAACATGTTTTAGAGTATCAAAAGGACTAAGAGATAACATTGACTGACATTCACTGTCCTTGGGTTATAGATGCCAAGTTTCCTGGAATATACAGAACTATCCTGTATAACAAAACACTTTCTAGACTAAAATACCCATAGGTATTCCTAATAAGAAATATTGATTTAACCAAATTCTTCTAATCATGCTGTCCTCATTGTCTAGTTGCTTTTTAATTAGTATATATGTGTGACACTGTTCTAGATAGTGAAATTCAAAGAGGAATATCCTAGGGATGAGTATGAAGTCTTGCTATTTACCTAAGCCTATGTAGTTCTTGAAGCTATGGCAATAATCTTGCAACAAAGAAGAACAAAAAACACTGGCTAAATTTGAAGAAGTACACATATATTAGCACCTGGGTTTCTGTTGACCAGCATGACATGCCTTGTTGTGTGATTACTAGTCTCCTTGTTACATAGGGAAAAAAATAAATTCTTCGTTAAGCTACTATTAGTTGGATGAGATGATGATGATGGTGACTATATTGATTTGGATACCTAACGTTCAAAACCCTCACGACAGGGTCAGCTGTACTTAGCAAACACATGATGTTTGCGGCTCCTGTAATCTCTTATTTCATATTTGAAAAAGTTTGGGGTCAGGCAGATAGGTAGCTGAAATAAAAATAGTTATTTAATGACAGGTTTGAAGTTCACATAGTGTTTTCTTCATTACTAATCTGGGTTCTCAAACTGTGGTGTATGTGATTTCCCTCCATTTTCTTGAAAAATAATGTTTATTTTATAATTGATTACATTTGAAGTCTACATATACTTGGTGAAAAATGATAAACATACCATGACAAAAATATTCTGAGTGTGTTTTAAAATTTAACCTTTTACTATGTTCATCCTTTAATTTCTAAATGTAATAAAAATAGCCATTTTTCAATTTTAATAAATTTATTTTTTCTCAGCACAACTGGGAATCTATAAAAGTATAACTGTGCCTGTCACATTTTGTGCATTTTAAAAAGACCCTAGAATGCAAGATTATTTCCTGTAATTTTTGCTTTCCAATTTCTGTAATCACTAAAACATTCAATTCAATCTTATTCTATCACATAATACAAGACTATTTGCATGTCAGTTAATTTTTTATATCCTAATTTAACATAGATATAAACTTGTGCTATACTGGAATATAAAAAAATAATACTGTTTGTCTTCGTTCAGTTGGAATGAGCAGAAAAAAAATAAGAAAAGTCAAAGTTGAAATTTTGGTGCAATTTGGCTATATATTTAAAAATCCCTTTGGTAAAATGCTCATTCTCTCTATCTAAAATGTGTAGACCTTTTGGTTTCTTTTGCCTCTTTGTTTTTCCTCTAGTGGTGTCTGGATGTATGGGAATAATTGCTGTTTTTTGTTACATTGGAGGGGGCTGGAGGGAAATAGACTCTTTGATGACATCTTGGATTCTTTAGATCTTCTCTTATGGAATAATTGGTCTGGGCTAATCTGAACTGCTTTGTAATTCAGCAGTTCTGCTTCTGGGAATATATGCAAAGAAACTCAAAACCCTAATTTGAAATAATATATGTACTTCTATGTTCATTGCACCATTTTTTACAATGGGAAAGATCTGGAAGCACCCCAAGTGCCCATCAGTAGATAAGTGGATAAAAAAGCTGTGGTATTTTTATACAGAATACTACTCAACCATAAAAAAGGAAATTTACTTTCTTTATGAAAGAATAGATGGAGAGTATTAGGCAAAATGAATAATCCAGTCAGAGAAAGACAAGTGCCATATGCTTTCACTTACACATGGAATCTAATGAACAGAATAAACTAACAAGATAGAAACAGACTCATAGATATATAGGACAGACTGACAGAGGGGATGTGGGTTGGACAGCTGAGAGAAAAGGTAAAGGGGTTAAGCAAAGAAAACACTTTATAGGCACAGATAATAGTAAGATGATTATAAGAGGGCAAGAGGTGGGGAGGTAGAAGAGAATAAAGGGGAGATAGACATGGTGGTGGAAGGAGACTTGACTTTGGGTGGTGGACGCACAATAAAATATACAGATGATGTATTATAGAATTGTTCTCCTGAAATTTTATTAATCAGTGTCACCCCAACAAATTCAATAAAAAATAGAAATTAAAACAACAACAACAACTAGTAATCAGACTAGAGCACAACAGTGACATAGTTCTAACAAATAATAGATCAAAAGTTAGGTAGGCTAGGTGTGTAGTCATGTCAGCATCAGTCACCAGTGGTCACCATGCTATCTGATGATGATCAGGGATGGTAAATTCAGGTCTCAAATGATTCAGTCCAGAGTAGCTCTCAAATAGCCTTTCTTAGCAAGTCTTGCTAAATTCTTTTTCAACAGATGCAGTAGAATTCAAAGTAGCTGTTTTTTAGCAGAAAATTCTAGTCAAATAGATTCTTACAAAATGAAAATTACAAGATATTTCAAAATGTGGTGTTGGCTTTACCTCAGCAGTTTCTTTATGTTTGCTTGTTAAAATAGTATTTCAAGCCTGATCGAGTGGTGGTGCAGTGGATGGAGTGTCAGAGTGGGATGTGGAGTACCCGGGTTCCGGACCCCGAGGTCTCCCGCTTGAGCACGGGCTCATCTGGCTTGAGCAAGAAGCTTGTCAGCTTGGACCCAAGGACACTGGCTCGAGCAGGGAGGGGGGGTTGCTCGGTCTGCTGAAGGCCCGTGGTCAGGGTACATATGAAAGAGCGATCAGTGAGCAACTGGGGTGTCGCAGCGAGAAGCTGATGATTGATGCTTCTCGTCTCTCTCCATTTCTGTGTGTCTGTCCCTCTCTGTTCTTCTCTCTGGCTCTCTCTCTGTCCCTGTGGAAAGGAAAAAGAAAAAAATATTCAAAATGTGAAAGTGTTAATTATTTGTCAGTTATCTACCATATACATAATTGAACAAATTTCTAAAATAGTTTGATGATTTTGACTTTGCCATACAAGAATACACATAGAAACATAACCTTCTAGCTGATAATAACAAATCTCTCATTTTACTATACAATACTTAAAAGTTTATCCTTATGGAGTGGTCATTGCAGCCAGTGGGAAGATAGGGCAGAAAAAAGTCAGAATATGATATTTTCTTAGAAAGATGAGTAAACAAGCAAAATCTTATATAGAGATGTCAACCTTGTATACAATATAAAAGGTATAATCACTTACTGTATTTTTTGCTTCATAAGACGCAATTTTTTTTCCCCAAAAAGTGGAGGGGAAAATGCCTGTGCATATTATGGAGTGAAAAATATGGTATTTTATTAAATATTTTAACACACCATTTGGTTCAGAATATTTTCTTTCTTATTTTCCTCCTTAAAATCCTAGGTGTGTCTTATGGTCAGGTGCATCTTATGAAGTGAAAAATACGGTAAATTATTTTCTGTTCCTAGAGTACTGTTAAAAGTAAAATATCATTTCTGCAGAAGTTTAATATCCATTAGAAGAGATAATAGAGATAAATTTGAAAGCTTCCAATAAGTCCCTTTATCAGATTCTTGAAAGGTTGAAGCATGCCTCTTTTTTCACACCCACTAAACAAATTTAATAACAAGATACAAGAGTAAGTTGAAGCTGACAAGGTAGTGACACTTTATATAATTGACTCAGAAAGAAAATCATGCAATTTTAGAGCCTCAGATGATATTAGAGATTATTTAGTTCAGTATTTATCTTATTTAAATAGGTGCAAGCACTTGTTTAAATGAGGTTCACTTATATTATTCTTACTAAAAATAACATAATATGTATAAATTTGAAACTATGCATTTCCTAAGCTTACATCTTTTCTATAGTCATACAAACAGAAATCTCAACAAATATAAACCAATATTAAATTTATTTCCTATGATGTATGTATAATGTTTTATGAAAAGAAATGATTAATATTGTATTTAATACTAAAAAGATAAACTCTCAGGGTTCTTTTAAAATCTATTTCTCTGTCTTTTACCTCAAACATCTTTGTTTATAATCACATACTGGTGGTCAACTCTCATAGATTTTATCTAACATAGTTTTAATTTTACCATTTTTTTTGTGTGTGTGTGTGTGACAGAGACAGAGAGAGGGACAGATAGAGAAAGACAGGCAGGAAGGGAGAGAGATGAGAAGCATCAATTCTTTGTTGCGGCATCTTAGTTGTTCATTGATTGCTTTCTCATTTGTGCCTTGATGAGGGTGGGGAGGCTTCAGCTGAGCAAGTGATTCCTTGCTCAAGCCAGCAACCTTGGGCTCAAGCTGGTGAGCTTTGCTCAAACCAGATGAGCCCGTGCTCAACCCGGCGACCTCAGGGTTTAGAACATGGATCCTCTGTGTCCCAGTCCACCTGGTCAGGCTAATTTTACCTTTATTCTTGAAAGATATTTTGTGATTCTAGATAGGTCAATATTTCCTCCCAGGGTTTTGAAGATATTCTACAGTATGCAGACTATTACAGTTGCCACTGAGAAGTCTACTGTCTAAGAGACTACTATATATCTTTCTTTTTTTTTCAAATAAGAATCTGGGAGGCAGAGAGAGAGACTCCCTCATGCACCCCAACTGGGATCTACCAGGCAAGCTCTATCTGGAGCCGTTGCTCCATTGCTCGGAAACTGAACTGTTTTAGCACCTGAGGGGAGGCCACAGAGCTATCCTCAGCACCAAGGGCCAACTTGCTCCAGCCGAGCCATGACTGTGAGAGGGGAAGGGAGAGATAGAGAGAAAGAAAGGAGAACAGGGGTGGTGAAGAAGCAGATAGTCACTTGTTCTGTGTGCCCTAATCAGTAATTGAACCCACAACATCCACACACTGGGCTAATGCTTTATCACTGAGTCAACAGGCCAGGCCCTATATATCTTTCTTTTCTCTTTTATGAGTTAATAATAATGATTCTGTTTTTGACATTCTTTAGTTTTTTTAATGTGTCTCTAGACTTTTATTTATTGTCATATTCAGAAGCTATAATGCTTCCTGTGTTTATGAAGTCATTTTTTTTCATGAGTTATGGAAAATTCAAAGCTGAGTAACTCTTTAAATGTTGCCTTTACTTTGTTCTCTTTTCCTATGACCACACTCAACTAAATATTAGCCTTCACATTTCACCTTAAAAACAGTGGAAACTTCCTAAATTCTTCACTATATTTACTCTCTTTGATTCATTATGGCTGACTTCTTTTGCTTTATCATCCATTTCTTTTACATTATATTCAGTTGAGCCTAAGCTGGCCTGTAGCCATATATTTATAATTAACACATTTTTATTTCTAAGATATAATTCAATTTACTTCAACTCTTACTGGTAATTTTTGAAAATAAAGTATTAGTTTCTTCTTTTTTATGTTGCTATAAGATATTGTTGTAAATATATGACTCCTAGTTATTCTATTGTGTCTAGCAGTACATTCTAATTTATAATTTCTTTCCTAGTGTAAATCATTTTTTGTTGTTTCTGGCCAATATTGTTCATGGACTCTTGTTTTTAGTGTGTTTGTGAGCTTTATTTATGAACTCTTATATGACTAATCTGTGAAAAATTTGAGGCTTTGGTTTGAAAATGCCTTTCTTTTAAAAAGATAGATATGATTCTGCTGATAATTTGGGGGAGTTACTGACCTTGGGAAAATTTAGTTCTCCTGTAGAATCCCCAGCAGAACCTGGGGGTGCCAAATAAATTCTTTCTCTTACACGGTCATTGCTGATAATATTCATTTCAATTCGCTTTTCTTCCAGACTGCTTATGGTATTTGTTTACTTAGTTGTTGTTTGGTTATTTGAAGTTTCTGTTAGTTTTACTGAAACCTAAATGTTACAAAAATTATATTTGGTACAAGATACAGTTGTTTTGTTGTGGAAATGCTACAGGGTTATCTTATCCACCAAACAGCTCAAAGTGGCGAAAATAGCATTTTTTGTCTCAAAGTTTCTATAATATTTTTAGCATATAAATATAAGACCGTAAAAGTTAATTAGTTAACACTTCAAATTTTTGAAAATAATACCATCTTGAAAATAACTTGACTAGCCTTTGATTTATTCAACATTATATTTCACATGGAATATGTTTATATCTAGTTATTGTCATCTTAGATTCAATGTATTTAAATGGTCAAAACTATTATAATTTTCATCCTAAACTAGCCACTTAAAATCAGTTTATTGGTCTCCATGGGGTAGCCATGAGAAAGCAAACTACCTATTAGCAACTAAGTTTGCTTGCCACATAGAAAACATGCTAAGTAATGATCTTTCACTTATGTTTTAAATATTTATTGAATTTCTACCTATTTTTCAGGCATGTTCTAAGTTCTAAATTTACAAAGATTAACAAAACAAAGTCTGTCATCAAATTATACTAACTTCTTCTAGTGAAAGAAGGCAGAAAATAAACAGTAAATAAGGAAATAAATTTAAAATTAAGTACAATGAAGAAAATAAAACAGAGTGATGTGATGAAAAACGACTGAGAAGGAGTATGAATGACTATCTGGATTGTATTATGGTGATGACCTCTCTGCGGAGGCAGATTATGATGAAGGCCTGGTGAATATCGGTAGCAAAGGCTCAGCAAGTGCAGTGCTCCTGAGGAGGAATATCGGTTGTCATGTCCCAATGGACAGGGACAGACAGAATGTCAGTATGATTGCAGCAGGGTAATCTAGTCTTTAAAGAAGAGAATTATAACATTAATGAAATAGGAAGGAAGATTTCATTTTTTTTAAAATTCATTTTAGAGAGGAGAGGGAGAGACAGAGAGAGAGAAGAGACAGAGAGAGAGAAGGGGGGCAGGAGCAGGACGCATCAACTCCCATATGTGCCTTGACCAGGCAGGCCCAGGGTTTCGAACTGGTGACCTCAGCATTTACAGGTCAACGCTTTATCTACTGCGCCACCACAGGTCAGGCTCTGGAAGGAAGATTTCAAATCAGGTAAAATTGTTATATATATATGTATATATATATTTTTTATATGCAATGAGAAGACACATCGAGGGTGTCAGTTGAATGAGTCTATATTTACATATATATTATTCACATAATATATACTTATAATTATAAATTACTAAAATTTCAATAAAATTTATAATTATGCTATTTTAAAATTTCCTAAATTATAAAAAATAATTATATTCATAAATATTTAATAAATGTTATATTAAGTTGTATCTCATGTGAACTTAAATACCACTACTAAATATTGTTGAGCAGTTTCCAGGAAACAGAAAGAAGGTTGTGAGCTACTCAGACACCAGAAATTATATATTTTATTGTTTATCTTCATCAGATTAAATATATGGATATTTTATTCCAAGAATATTTTAGTCTATTTAAACAAGTGTACACCTGTAAATTTATCATCACAATCAAGACAATAAGATAGTCATTACCCATAAATATTGTTCCATGGTCCTGCGTAAATCCCTCAATCCTTTTTCTCGCCACAATCCCAGGCAACACTAATTTTCTTACTGTCATTATATATTAGTTCTATCACTATATATTAGAGTTGTATATAAATTGAATCACTCAGTATATATTCTTTAGTCTGATTTCTTTCAGTGGTATTTATAGAAGTATGTTGTACCAAGTATTAGCAAGTTGATTGCTAAGGAGTATTTCGTATGGATATACCACATTTTTACCTATTTACCTACTGATGCACATTTGTATTGTTTTAGATTTTGCCTGTTACAAAAAAAAAGATAATGTTAACATTTGTGTGCAAGCCTTTATACAAGTGTGTGTACTAATTTATCTTAAAAAAGTTTTAGGAGTGGAATGACTGCACCATAACTTTCTAATAAACTGCCAAACTCTTTTACAAAGTAGTTGTAGTACCATTATCATTCCTAACAGTAGTGTATGGCAGTTCTAAATTCTCCACATCCCCAACAATATTTGGTCTGGTTAGTCTTTTTAATTTTGGTCAATTTAGTAGGTATGCAATGGTGTTACATTATCATTTTAATTTTCACTTCTCTCTTGACTAACAATGATCATGTTTTTATGCACTTACTAGCTAGCTACCCATATACCATCTCAGGTTCAATTCTGTCAAATAATTTCTTGTTGCCTGACCAGATGGTGGTGCAGTGGATAGAGCGTTGGACTAGGATGCGAAGGACCCAGGTTCGAGACCCTGAAGTCGCCAATTTAAGCACGGGCTCATCTGGTTTGAGCCCAAGGTCACTGGCTCGAGCGGGGTGGCGGGGGTTACTTGGTCTGCTGAAGGCCCACAATCAAGGTACATATGAGAAAGCAATCAATGAACAACTAAGGTGTCACAACGAAATGCTGATGATTGATGCTTCTCATCTCTCTCTGTTCCTGTCTGTCCCTATCTATCCCTCTGACTCTCTCTGTCTCTGTGTTAAAAAAAAAAAATGCTTAGAATGAAAACTCAAGCTGCAGAAGTAAAAATAAATTATTTTTTAAAAAATAAAAAAATAATTTCTTGTTGTTTTAATCAGTATATGATGTATTATTAACAGATATTATATAATACTTCATTTTTATATTTATTTTTTCTCTTTTAAGGTAATTTATATTAATCAAACCATTTTTCAACATGACTTAAATGGGTGAATACCAAGTTCCAAGCACTAGAGGTATAATAAAAAGTGAGATGCTGTACACATTCTCCTTTAGCAGATACAAAAATTATCTTAAAAACCAATGTAATTAACATCTAAATCTTTAATCCTTTTTGAGTTTTTCTTACATGTAGCGTAAAAAGGTTGCCCACTTTTTGCACATATCTGTCCAATTTTCTCAGCAACACTTATTGAACAGACAATTTTTACCCCATTGTATCTTCTTGCCTCCTTTGTCAAATATTAATTGACCATATAGGTGTGGGTTTATTTCTGGGTTCTCTATTCTATTCCATTGATGTGTATGTCTGTTTTGATGCCAGTACTGTGCTGTTTTGATTACTATGAGCTTGTAGTATATTTTTATATCAGGTAATATAATTCCTCTAACTTTGTTCTTCTTTCTCAAGCTCACTAATGCTATTTGGGATCTTTTATGGTTCCATATAAATTTTTGGAATATTTGTTCCAGTTATGTGAAATACCCCATTGGAATCCTGATCGAAATTGTGTTGAATCTATAAATTGCTTTGGGTAATATAGATATACATTTTTTATATATTTTATTTTAATGAGAATAAGATAGGCAGAAAGACATACTCCTGCATGCACCCCAACCAGGATCCACCTGGCAAACCAACTTGGTGGTTATACTCTGTCCATCTGGGCCCGTTGCTCCATTGCTGAGCAATGGAGCTTTTTTTGTGACAAAAGCAGAAAGATAGACAGAGAGAGGGATAGATAAAACAGACATACAGCAAAGGAGAGAGATGAGTAGCATCAATTCTTCGTTGAGGCTCCTTTGTCTCCTTAGCTGTTCATTGATTTCTCATATGTGACTTGACAGGGGTATAAAAAGCAAGTGACCCCTTGCTCAAGCCAGTGACCTTGGGCTCAAGCCAGTGACCTTGGACTTCAAACAATGACCTTTGTGCTCAGGCCAACAACCATGGGGTCATGTGTATGATCCCACACTCAAGCCGGTGACCCTGCGCTCAAGCCAGATGAGTCCGCACTCAAGCCCGCAACCTCAGGGTTTTGGTCCTGGGCCCTCTACATCCTAGTTCGATGCTCTATCCAGTTTGCCACCACTTGGTCAGGCAATGGAAGTATTGTTTTAGCGCCTGAAGAAGAGTCTATGGAACCATCCTCAGTGTCTGTGGCCAACTTGTTTGAACAATCGAGCCATGGCTGTGGATGGGGAAGAGAGAGAGAGAGAGAGAGAGAGAAGGAGGAGGGGTTGAGAAGCAGATGGGCATTTCTTCTCTGTGCCCTGACCAGGAATCTAACCCAGGACATCCATACGCCAGGCTGATGCTCTACCACTGAGACAACTGGCCAGAGCCACTATGAATATTTGAATGATGTTAATTATTTTAGTCTATGAACATGGTATATGCTTCAACTTATTTGTACTTCTTCAAGCTTTTTCTACAATGTTTTATTATTACTTGACTATGTATGAGTCTTTTAGATCATTGGTTATATTTAGTCTGAACTATTTTAATATTTTTGAAGCAATTGTGAATGTTATTGTTTTCTTAGTTTCTATTTCTGATAGTTCATTTTTAATGTATAAAAGTGCTTCTGATTTCTGGATGTTTATTTTGTATCCTGCTACTTTACTGAATTCATTTATCAGTTCCAGTAGTTTTTTGGTGGAGTCTATGGGATTCTCTATATACAGTATGATGTTTTCTGTAAATAATGACAGGTTTATGTCTTCCTTTCCAATTAAAATGCATTTTATTTCTTCTTGTCTGATTGCTATGGCTAGGACTTCTGGTACTATGTTGAATAAGAGTGGTGAAAGTAGGCCCTGGCCAGGCTGGTTGGCTCCGTGGTAGAGCATCGGCCTGGCATGTGAGAGTCCTGGGTTTGATTCCCAGCCAGGGCACACAGGAGAAGCACCCATCTGCTTCTCCACCCCTCCCCCTCTCCTTCCTCTCTGTCTCTCTCTTCCTTTCCTGCAGCCAAGGCTCCATTGGAGGAAAAGTTAGTCCGGGTGCTTAGGATGGCTCCATGGCCTCTGCCTCAGGCACTAGAATGGCTCCGGTGGCAGCTGGGCAATGCCCCAGATGGGCAGATCATCATCGCCCCCTGGTGGGCAGGCCGGGTGGATCCCGGTCGGGCGCATGCTCGAGTCTGTCTGTCTGCCTCCCCCTACTTCTCACTTTGGAAAAAAAAAGAAAAAGAAAAAAGAGTGGTGAAAGTAGATATCTCTGTCTTGTTCTTGATATTAAGGGAAATGTTTGTACTTTTGCCCATGAATATGGTGCTGGCTGTGGGTTTATCTTATATGGCCTTTATGATATTCAGGTATGTTTCCTCTGTTCCCACTTTGCTAAGAGTTTTTATTGTAAATGTGGGCTGGATTTTATCAAATGTTCTTTTCTGCATTTACTGATGTGATCATGTGGTTTTTATCCTTCATTTATTTAATAAAATTCATTCATTTTATTTTATCCTTCTCATTAATTGATTTGCTGATGTTATACCTATCTTGCATCCTTGGAACTAATCCCAGTTGGTTATAGTGTATGATCTTTTTAATATATTGCTATATCTACTTTGCTTATATTTTTATGAGAATTTTAGCATCTATGCTCATTTGGGATATTGGCCCATAATTTTCTGTCTTTGTAGTGTCTTTATCTGGTGTTGGAATTAGGATAATTCTGGCCTCATACAAGGGTTTGGGAGACTTTCCTCCTCTTCAATTATTTTGAAAAGTTTCAGGATAGGTAAACTCAAAACCATAAAAATCCTAGAAGAAAACAAAGGCAGTAAAATCTTGTACACATCTCATACAATATTTTTTCTTATATATCACCTCAGGAAAGGTAAATAAAAGAAAAAAAATAAACAAAAAGGATGACATCAAACTAAAAAGCTTTTGCACAGCAGAGGAAACAACAATAAAATGAAAAGATAAACCACTGGATAGGAGAACATATTAACTGATATATATAATAAGGGCTTGCTATCTAAAATTTACCAGGAACTTATAAAATTCAACACTCAAAATACAATCCAATGAAGAAATAGGCAAGGAACCTAAATAGACACTGTCCACAGAAGACATACAGATGGCCAAAAGATATATGAAAAGATGCTCAATGTCACTAATCATCAGAGTAATGCACATTAAAACCACAATGAGATACCACCTTACACCTTTCAGAATGGCTATTATCAATTATTATCAATAAATCAATAAACAAATGTTGGTAAGAATATGGGGAAAAGAGAAACCCTCGTGCACTGTTGATGGGGATGCAAAATGGTGCAGCCACTGTGAAAAGCAGTATGGCGTTACCTCAAAAAATTAAAAATGGAACAGCTTTATGACCCAGCAATTTTACTTGTGGAAATATTTCCCAATAAACTGAAACACTAATTCAAAAGAATATATGCACCACTATGTTCATTGCAGCATTATTCACAAAAGCCAAAATTTGAATGCAGCCCAAGTGCCCATCATTAGATGAGTAGATAAAAAGGCTGTGGTACATTTACACAATAGAATACTACTTGGGCATTAGAAAGAGACATCATGTATGCACTGGAGATTATTATATGAAATAAGCCAGCCAGAGAAAGACAAGTGCCTTTGATTCCACTTATATATGAAATCAAATGAACAAAATAAACAAATAAAATAGAATCAATTTCATAGATACGGAGAACAGGTTGACAGCTATCAGCGGGGATGGAGGTTGTGGGGGACCAAGTGAAAAAGATAAAGGGGCTAAGCAAAGGAAAAACATTATATATAAGACAACAGAGTGGGGATTGCAAGAGGGAAAATGGGTGGGTGGAGGTAGATAGCGTAGGGTAAAAGGGAGCTAGATAGTGGTGGAGGAAGACTTGACTTGGGGTTGTGAACACAAAATGCAATATGCAGATTATGTATTATAGAATTGTATGCCTAAAACCTGTATGATTTTGTTGACCAGTGCCACCCCAATAAATTTAATAAAAATTTTAAAACCCAATATAATTATATATATGTTCCTTGCTTAATATTTTCCAGTTTATGATTCATTTATGTGGATGCTTTATATAAGGTTAAGAGATAAGTATAGTATTAAGGTACATCAGATTATGCCTTAGCTTTCAAAGCTGAGGAAGTCAACAGATAACTGAAGAGTATGATAGCAGAAAGTAAATTCCTAAAAAAAGTACTAAAAATAAATGTCCCTGTAAATTTTTAGAGAGGATTTTCTGGTGGAACTTGAACCTCTAGCTTTTAGTAATTGAGAGAAAATATCAATAAGTGAATAATATGAAGAGGTAAGTGAAAAGCAACAGAATTCTTTACTTTTTTTTTTTTTTTTTCATTTTTCTGAAGCTGGAAACTGGGAGAGACAGTCAGACAGACTCCCGCATGCGCCCGACCGGGATTCACCCGGCACGCCCACCAGGGGCGACGCTCTGCCCACCAGGGGGCGATGCTCTGCCCATCCTGGGCGTCGCCATGTTGTGACCAGAGCCACTCTAGCGCCTGAGGCAGAGGCCACAGAGCCATCCCCAGCGCCCGGGCCATCTTTGCTCCAATGGAGCCTTGGCTGTGGGAGGGGAAGAGAGAGACAGAGAGGAAAGCGCGGCGGAGGGGTGGAGAAGCAAATGGGTGTTTCTCCTGTGTGCCCTGGCCGGGAATCGAACCCGGGTCCTCCGCACGCTAGGCCGACGCTCTACCGCTGAGCCAACCGGCCAGGGCAATTCTTTACATTTTTAAAGAGCAAAGAATATGCTGGGCTAATTGGACTGACTAGGTTTGTGAGGACCATGAGAGCTCAGAATATACGGTGCTGTCCTGGTCACAGGCATTTGATAATAAGTGAACTGTATTTGGTAGTTAAATAGAATTCTTGTTTATGTAAGATTATCCTGTAAACTTTATAACTTAAGATATAGTGCGCAGCACAGAAAGTAACAATGACAGGAGCTAAATATCCCATGACCAAGTTTATTTATATTTAACTGTATGGACATCTTTAAAGTATATTCTACTTTATTCTGGAAGTTTTACTTTTTCATTTGCTTTATCCTGTAACAGCTAAAATAACATTCTGAAATCCTGGGGAAGTGTGATCTTTGGTCTTGTAGGATAGAAACATTTATTAAGTCTGTGCATGCTCTGTGCTAGTTTGAACACTAAGTGTTTTTAAATTAGAAACTCTCTGGAAAAGGAAAGTCTGCTTTATTTATCCATCAGTTCAGAAAATTGGAGGACATGAGCTATGAGATATTGACAATACTTATTCTAATACAGTGGACTAAGAGAAGCTTCAAACTGAAAGTCATTCACTCACTAATCTATGGCTTTTTAAAAACATTTCCTTTTTTATGTTTGCAATATGACAAAGTGTTCTAGTGCTATCCACTTACTACCATAGTGAGACCTTGAAAGAATGAACTACATAAATAAATAATTGCATTTTATGGGTTCCTGTTTTCTGCGATTTCAAATACAGACTTAAAAATGATCATAATCAGAGAGTATTCTACATACAGTATCTTAATATGACAAGAGGGTTCTATTATAATTGAATGAAGAATATTCAGTTGAGGCAAAAGAGAAACGTTCATTAGAAGTTATTTTTAATTAGTATTATCATTTTCTGAATTATTAATTATAAATTCATACAATATAGGTTTATCTATAATACCAAAAACAACCATGCCAGAGGATAAATGAGACTGGGTTAAAGATATACACACAGTGCACACACACACACAAGACATACACATACAAACACAATATGATATAAAGCAAATCCAAACTTCAGAAGATAAGGGGAATATTATCAATTCATGCCTTTGAATTAACTGAATAATATCTAACCAATTTATTTCATAGTAGTTATTTTCTGAAAAGCATTATTTGTTCTGTGACATATGAGTCTACATATAGTTTCATAAACTAGATCCAGCTTGAAAGGCCATTTTTTCTTATACTTCAAATTCGTATGTCAAAGCCTAATTTCTAATATGACAGTATTTAGAGGTGTGGCCTTTGGAAAGGGATTAGGTCTTGGAAGCTGAGCTCTCAGGAATGAGGTTAGTAAGTGCACTTATAAAGGAAGCCCCAGAGAACTCTCTTACCCCCTTGGGCCCTGGAAGAACACATAGAGAAGATGGCCATCTATGAACCAGGAAGCAGGCTCTCACTAGACGCTGAATCTGTTGGTTCCTTTATCTCGGACTTCTCAGTCTCCAGTACTATGAGAAATAAAATAATCTTATTTATAAGCCTCCAAGTCTGGTATTTTGTTAGAGCAGCCTGAACCAACTAAGAGAATAACTGATTTTTATAGCTTTTTAATATATTTCAGGACAAATTCCCATGAAAGAAGAATTCCTTTTAAAATTTCAGTCTGGCTCCATT
This sequence comes from Saccopteryx bilineata, assembly GCF_036850765.1. Taxonomy (NCBI): domain Eukaryota; kingdom Metazoa; phylum Chordata; class Mammalia; order Chiroptera; family Emballonuridae; genus Saccopteryx; species Saccopteryx bilineata. The sequence continues at coordinate 81,079,791 of NC_089497.1, read as the reverse complement.
AAATTGTCATAGTGTAAAAGATGACCGGTCTGTGTGTGATCCAGCTTGAAAGGCCATTTTTTCTTATACTTCAAACAAGTGAAGTGAATTGCCCAGTTAAATTTTGCAAATATGTATTGACAAAAACGAAACTAGAATTCAGGTCTCAAGATTCCCAATTTGACATTTTTTCCACCACCCTACACCAGAAGACTAAAAAGAATAGTCTTTTTAAGAAATGGTGCTGAGACCACTGGATATCCACATGCAGAAGAATAGTTTGATTCTTTTAACTCATACCATACACAAAAATGGATTATAGACCTATATTTAAAAGTGAAAACTATAAAATACTTAGAGGGATGTATAAGAGTAACTTTTCATGACTTTGAATTCTGTAATTGTTTCTTAGTTCTTAGACACCAGAAACACAAGCAACAAAAAAAAGAATAAGTAAATTGGAATACATCAAAATTAAAACTTTTTGTCCTATAAAGAATACTGTCATGAAACTTTTGTCAAGGATACTGTCATGAAATTGAGAAAGGGATTTACTATTTGTAAATCATATATCTGATAAAGGAATAGCAAATCATATATCTAATGAGAGAATACAAATATATTTATAAAACAAATATAAAGATATAGTTAAAAGTGGGTTATCTATATTCTGTAATGCAATTAGCTGATAACTATTTACATAATATACTTAATTGCATTCCTTTGGATCACTCCCCTTTACTCTTAATATAAAAATTTTAGTTTAACCTTCTAAGAATTTGAAACCATCCAAAATTTGAGGAGACACAAGCAATTTACCACAAACTGCCATTCGATTGGATATAGATAAGTCAGAGATTATAGTTAATATTCACGGTTTGACTCATTTTATTGTGTCTCTTTTATTCACCTCCCACCTTTCTTTCTCTGTTTCTGGAAAGAGACAAAATGGAAATTTTGTATTTAGCAAAGTAAATGTATTTTGGGGGGGGGGAAATCCCCTAGACCAAACAGTGTTATTTAAGCTATTGCCACCTACACAGTTTATAACTTGCCAATATGTCTGTTTATTTGAAGTTCACATTCTTGATCCACAGGAGTAGCATAACACATATTCCACATTTTAAATCAAAATTTTATGTAATATGTGGTGATTTAAATCTGTAAATATGATTTGAGAAAGTTCAATTTTTTTTTGAGATTTCAAGTGACTTTAATTTTCTTCTTTTAATTTTTTAGTATTGTTTCATCTTTTTCTTTTTTTTATTAATTTTACTAGGGTGACATCAATAAATCAGGGTACATATGTTCAAAGAAAACATGTCCAGGTTATCTTGTCGATCAATTATGTTGCATAACCATCACCCAAAGTCAGATTGTCCTCTGTCACCTTCTATCTAGTTTTCTTTGTGCCTCTCCCCCTCCCTCTTCTTCTCTCCCTTCCCTCCCCCAACCACCACACTCTTATCAATGTCTTTTAGTCTCGTTTTTATGTCCCACCTATGTAGAGAAAAATGCAGTTCTTGTTTTTTTTTTTTATTTACTTATTTCACTCCGTATAATGTTATCAAGATCCCACCATTTTGTTGTAAATGATCCGATGTCATCATTTCTTATGGCTGAGTAGTATTCCATAGTGTATATGTGCCACATCTTCTTTATTCAGTCTTCTATTGAAGGGCTTTTTGGTTGTTTCCATGTCTTGGCCACTGTGAACAATGCTGCAATGAACATGGGGCTGCATGTGTCTTTACATATCAATGTTTCTGAGTTTTGGGGGTATATACCCAGTAGAGGGATTGCTGGGTCATAAGGTAGTTCTATTTTCAGTTTTTTGAGGAACCATCATACTTTAAAACAGGTGTGAAGTGGTATCTCATTGCAGTTTTGATTTGCATTTCTCTAATCTAATGAAGATGAGCATCTTTTCATATATCTGTTGGCCATTTGTATTTCTTCCTGAGAGAAGTGTCTGTTCATGTCCTCTTCCCATTTTTTTATTGGATTGTTTATTTATTTGTTGTTGAGTTTTATGAGTTCTTTGTAAATTTTGGATATTAGGCCCTTATCTGAGCTGTTGTTTGAAAATATTATTTCCCATTTAGTTGGCTGTCTTTTTATTTTGTTGTCAGTTTCTCTTGCTGAGCAAAAACTTCTTAGTCTGATGTAGTCCCATTCATTTATCTTTGCCTTCACTTCCCTTGCCTTTGGAGTCAAATTCATAAAATGCTCTTTAAAACCCAGGTCCATGAGTTTAGAACCTATGTCTTCTTCTACCTACTTTATTGTTTCAGGTCTTATATTTAGGTCTTTGATCCATTTTGAATTAATTTTAGTACAAGGGGACAAACTGTAGTCAAGTTTCATTCTTTTGCATGTAGGAAAGTTCAATCTTTTTAACTATATCTTTCCACAAACTTGGCAGCAATCCCTATCATTGGTCATTATGTTCATAGCATATAATTATAAAATAAAGCTTTTTGTAAATGGTAGAATTGGGAATAAACATTGTGAGTCATATGCTAACAAGATATTTTCTGTTTGTAGATTTATTTTGCAAATATATATTTCTCAAGAGAAATTGGGTTTGACTTGCTTTATATATTAATCCTTTTTTAAAGTGACCTTTTCAGGTTTTCTTGAATTAATAGCATTGTATGCAGCTTTATTGTATTTAGGACTGTGACTTGAAAAAATGCAGAGTTCAAACTTTAAACAGGGCTTCTTAAAAATACTGAGGTAGAAAAGGAATTTTACATGTTTGATGTTTCAGTCAAGAGATTTTTTTGTTTTGTTTTGCATATAAATGATTTTATTTTTTAAATAAGGAAGTACATTATTTGAACAGATCATTTGAGATATTTTTATTATTATAGTTGGAAGATATAGTCCTTACTCTGACCTCTCTGTTCAATATGTTCTGCAAACAGAATTCAGGCATTTGTAATATAGCTATAAAGTTATATGTACTTGATAAATGTAATTTACTTATTTAGTTAGTTAAATTCAGCCTTATTTACCACAAGTTTTGAGATTCCTTGGACAAAGTTTGAAGAACAAGGAATATTAAAGTAGAACATAAAGACAAGATAAAAGAAAAACACAAATTTACCATCTCAAATTCATAAATACTCATTGGAGTTATAGTTAAATTTGGCTGTTAGTTTTCTGGTAGTCAAGGAAAGGAGACCTGATCTCTTCCATCATATCCACTGTTAATAATTTTGAAAAGTATATCCCTTACTGTCACTTAATTCTCAAATAAATTTTTGTAGAGCACTTTTATAGGGAATTACAAATTCTATAGTAATGGTAATAGAGTTTTTATAGTGACCAATTTCTTTGATTAAAGAAGGCCTAACACTAAATCATAATTCCTGGAAAATGATTCTGGGTTTTTGAAGATAACATAATCCAAATTTCTAGTGTTCTGGTGGTTTGATGTGATCCAAAGAAGGAATGAATAATATGTAGAAGTGTGGCTTTAGTTTCTACAAATTGTCTTTCATAAACCTACATTATCAGAGAAATCCAGACTCTCCTTCTGGGTCCCTGGCTGCCTGGCTCAGTGGCAGAGCACCAGCCCAGCATGTGGATGTGCCAGGTTCGATTCCTGGTCAGGGCACACAGGAGAAGTGACCATCTGTTTCTCTACCCATTCCCCTTCTCACCCCCCCCCCCCCAATTCCTTCCTTCAGCCATGGCTCAATTGACTTGAGCCAGTTGGTCCCAGGCACTGAGTGAGGATGTCTCCATGGCCTTCGCCTCAGGTGCTAAAAAAAAATGGCTCTGGGGCCCTTTTTGCAGGATCTATCTGTCTCTCTATCTATCATCTATCTATGTATCTATCACCTATCTATCAATCTATCATCAATCAAATGATTCTGATGTGTAAGTAGATTTGGAAATCACTGTGTTAATAATATAAATGTTATTAAAAACCTAGCTCCAGAAAACAATTTATCTCTGAATTGTTAAAAAAAAAAAAAAAAAAAAAAAAGAAATGCTGGTAGATAAATAAATAGATGTAGATATAGGTAGATATTTGAGATATTACTTTTCTGACACAAATAAATGTGAAATTTTATTTTACTTTTTGTGTTTTAGAGAAAGGGAGAGAGACAGGGAGATAGAGAGAGAGGGGTAGGGAGAGAGAAACTTCAACTCATAGTTGCTTTATTTTAGTTGTGCATTGATTGCTTCTACATGCCTTGATTGGACCTTGGGCTCAAACTAAGCCAGTGACCTCTTTCTCAAGCCATGCACCTTTGGACTCAATCCAGAAACCTTGGGCTTCAAGCCAGCAACCGCGGGATCATGTTCAGTATACTGCTGTCAAGCTAACAACTTTGGGGTCTCCAACCAGCAACCCATTTTCCAGGTGAACGCTCTGTCCACTGCTTACCACCCATCACGCCAGTGGGAGATTTTAAAATTGTTTTTTTTCAATGACTTTGTTTTGTATAGAAACAGAAAAAGACCATAGTACGTTTGGTTTTGTAGTATGGGAATTGAATATGACTTTTTTTCCTCAATGGTCAGAAAATCTAGACTGTTCAAAATAAAGGTCATCCTTAGAAGTGAGATTTTACTTTGAAGAGTTTAAGGATAAAAAGGGAGGAAAGAGAACAAGCCTTAAAGTAGCATCTTCCCCCTTCTTGCTGGTGACTCAATTTTTTTTTAATAGTGCCAATTCCCAGGGAGACTCATTATAAAGCTGAGATTGAAGGAAAGTAATTAATTCAGGAAGGTTGATATTGGTTTTCATGCACCAAAGACTCAGTTTGTCTCCTGAAGTGTGAAAATAATGCCGTGAACTGCAGATAGAAGGAGGCAAAAATAATACACCCGTCTTTTTGTACACATCTAACAAAATACAAATTTAAGAATACTTTCTATTTGTAAGAAAACTTATCTTAGTTAGAAGGCTGGAAAAAGATCAACCATGTAATCTTTCTGTTTAGTAGGCCAAATGTATCCTTTTCAGAGACCCATGACAAAAGATACCTTAGTTTACTTTTTCCACATTACAAAATATATTCTCAGTGTAGTAATTAGTTAAGGATCTATATTTCATGTATCATTAGTAACTGCCCCTTCCAACTAGTTCCAAATGGTCATACTTCCTCATGGAATGTTAAATATATATTAAGAAATGATACTTTAAGGCAGGGGTCCCCAAACTACAGCCTGCGGGCCACATGTGGCCCCCTAAGGCCATTTTTCCGGCCCCCGCTGTACTTCCGGAAGGGGCACCTCTTTCATTGGCGTGGCGCTCACGTACAGTACTACTTACCATGACACAGAACACACGCGTTATATGACGCACGTCCGGTGTGCGGCTGTGGCACCCCACATCACCGGAAGCAGTGTGAAATAACAGCAGAAGTAGGAAGAAAGGCAGAGCACTATAACCATTACTACACAGTACAATGGCCCCCATACTCCCCCAAATGTACAACAACATAATGGCCCCTATAACCTCCTTTTGTCCAAAAGTCTCCCCCACATTACTACACACCATGTTTCCCCTATTTTAAGACCCTGTCTTATATTAATTTTACCCCCAAAGGACGGGGGCTGTCTTATTTTTAGTTCCCATTGAAACACTGGTCAGTTTGTTGATTTAAATTTACTTGTTCTTTATTTTAAATATTGTATTTGTTCTCATTTTGTTTTTTTACTTTAAAATAAGATATGTGCAGTGTGCACAGGGATTTGTTCATAGTTTTTTTATAGTCCGGCCCTCCAACGGTCTGAGGGACAGTGAACTGGCCCCCTGTGTAAAAAGTTTTGGGACCCCTGCTTTAAGGCATTATTTTTAGAAATTTAGAAATAATAGAGCACATCTTCTCCAGGGTCCATTGCTATGCATATAAAAATACATTTTTTACAAAAACACTCCTTCTTTAGCTATAAGATATGCCATTGAAAAGTTCTGCAATGAAGCATTTGATTTTGGGCATTTATATTTTCTATTGCCTATCTGGATTTGAGATTACATATTGTTTAATATTTACAATTCTTTAATTTTAGTAATTTTTATTATTAAAATGTTAGTTATTTTTATCATTCATCCTGATTCATAATTATTTTGCTATTAAATTATTATTATTTTTTTAAATAAATTTTTATTAATGGTAATGGGATGACATTAATAAATCAGGGTACATATATTCAAAGAAAACATGTCTAGGTTATTTTGTCATTAAATTATGTTGCGTACCCCTCGCCCAAAGTCAGATTGTCCTCCGCCACCCTCTATCTAGTTCTCTGTGCCCCTCCTCCTCCCCCTAACTCTCTCCCTCCCTCCCTCCCATGTCCTCCCTCCCCCCACCCCTGGTAACCACCACACTCTTGTCCATGTCTCTTAGTCTCATTTTTATGTTCCACCAATGTATGGAATCATGTAGTTCTTGTTTTTTTCTGATTTACTTATTTCACTCCTTATAATGTTATCAAGATCCCACCATTTTGCTGTAAATGATCTGATGTCATCATTTCTTATGGCTGAGTAGTATTCCATAGTGTATATGTGCCACATCTTCTTTATCCAGTCTTCTATTGAAGGGCTTTTTGGTTGTTTCCATGTCTTGGCCACTGTGAACAGTGCTGCAATGAACATGGGGCTACATGTGTCTTCACGTGTCAATGTTTCTGAGGTTTTGGGGTATATACCCAGTAGAGGGATTGCTGGGTCATAAGGTAGTTCTATTTTCAGTTTTTTGAGGAACCACCATACTTTCCTCCATAATGGTTGTACTACTTTACAGTCTCACCAACAGTGAATGAGGGTTCCTTTTTCTCCACAGCCTCTCCAACATTTGCTATTACCCGTCTTGTTGATAATAGCTAATCTAACAGGGGTGAGGTGGTATCTCATTGTAGTTTTGATTTGCATTTCTCTAATAACTAATGAAGCTGAGCATCTTTTCATATATCTGTTGGCCATTTGTATCTCTTCCTGGGAGAAGTGTCTGTTCATGTCCTCTTCCCATTTTTTTATGGGATTGTTTGTTTGTTTGTTGTTGAGTTTTATGAGTTCTTTGTAAATTATGGATATTAGGCCCTTATCTGAGCTGTTGTTTGAAAATATCAGTTCCCATTTAGTTGGCTGTCTGTTTATTTTGATATCAGTTTCTCTTGCTGAGCAAAAACTTTTTATTCTGATGTAGTCCCATTCATTTATCTTTGCCTTCACTTCTCTTGCCATTGGAGTCAAGTTCATAAAATGTTCTTTAAAACCCAGGTCCATGATTTTAGTACCTATGTCTTCTTCTATGTACTTTATTGTTTCAGGTCTTATATTTAGGTCTTTGATCCATTTTGAATTAATTTTAGTACACGGGGACAGGCTGTAGTCGAGTTTCATTCTTTTGCATGTGGCTTTCCAGTTTTCCCAACACCATTTGTTGAAGAGGCTTTCTTTTCTCCATTGTATGTTGTTGGCCCCTTTATCAAAGATTATTTGACCATATATATGTGGTTTTATTTCTGGGCTTTCTATTCTGTTCCATTGGTCTGAGTGTCTATTTTTCTGCCAATACCATGCTGTTTTGATTATCGTGGCCCTATAATATAGTTTAAAGTCAGGTATTGTAATGCCCCCAGCTTCATTCTTTTTCCTTAGGATTGTTTTGGCTATTCGGGGTTTTTTATAGTTCCATATAAATCTGATGATTTTTTGTTCCATTTCTTTAAAAAATCTCATAGGGATTTTGATGGGAATTGCATTAAATTTGTATATTGCTTTGGGTAATATGGCCATTTTGATTATATTTATTCTTCCTATCCAAGAACAAGGAATATTTTTCCATCTCATTGTATCTTTTTCGATTTCCCTTAACAATGCTTTGTAATTTTCATTATATAGGTCCTTTACATTCTTTGTTATGTTTATTCCTAGGTATTTTATTTTTTTGTTGCAATCGTGAAGGGGATTATTTTTTTGAGTTCGTTTTCTAATATTTCATTGTTGGCATATAGAAAGGATATGGACTTTTGTATGTTAATTTTGTATCCTGCGACCTTACTGTATTGGTTTATTGTTTCTAATAATCTTTTTGTGGAGTCCTTCGGGTTTTCGATGTATAGGATCATATCATCAGCAAAAAGTGATAGCTTTACTTCTTCTTTTCCGATATGGATGCCTTTTATTTCTTTGTCTTGTCTGATTGCTCTGGCCAGAACTTCTAGCACCACGTTAAATAAGAGTGGAGAGAGTGGACAACCCTGTCTTGTTCCTGATTTAAGGTAGAAAGTCCTCAGTTTTATGCCGTTTAATAGGATGTTGGCTGATGGTTTATCATATATGGCCTTTATCATGTTGAGATATTTTCCTTCTATACCCATTTTGTTGAGAGTCTTAAACATAAAATTGTGTTGTATTTTATCGAAAGCCTTTTCTGCATCTATTGATAAGATCATGTGGTTTTTGTTCTTTGTTTTGTTGATATGGTGTATTACGTTAACCGTTTTGCGTATGTTGAACCATCCTTGAGATTCTGGGATGAATCCCACTTGATCATGATGTATTATTTTTTTAATATGTTGTTGTATTCGGTTTGCCAGTATTTTGTTTAGTATTTTAGCATCTGTATTCATTAGAGATATTGGTCTGTAGTTTTCTTTCTTTGTGCCATTCTTGCCAGGTTTTGGTATGAGGGTTATGTTGGCCTCATAAAATGTGTTTGGAAGTATTGCTTCTTCTTCAATTTTTTGGAAGACTTTGAGTAGAATAGGAACCAAGTCTTCTTTGAATGTTTGATAGAATTCACTAGTATAACCGTCTGGGCCTGGACTTTTATTTTTGGGGAGATTTTTAATAGTTTTTTCTATTTCCTCCCTGCTGATTGGTCTGTTTAGGCTTTCTGCTTCTTCATGACTCAGTCTAGGAAGGTTGTATTGTTCTAGGAATTTATCCATTTCTTCTAGATTGTTGTATTGGGTGGCATATAATTTTTCATAGTATTCTACAATAATTCTTTGTATTTCTATGATATCTGTAGTGATCTCTCCTCTTTCATTTTGAATTTTATTTATTTGAGTCCTGTGTCTTTTTTCCTTGGTGAGTCTTGCCAAGGGTTTGTCAATTTTGTTGATCTTTTCAAAGAACCAGCTCCTTGTTTTATTGATTTTTTCTATAGTTTTTCTGTTCTCTATTTCATTTATTTCTGCTCTGATTTTTATTATCTCCTTTCTTCGGCTGGTTTTGGGTTGTCTTTGTTCTTCTTTTTCTAGTTCCTTAAGGTGTGAAGTTAAGTGGTTTACTTCGGCTCTCTCTTGTTTGTTCATATAGGCCTGAAGTGATATGAACTTTCCTCTTATTACTGCTTTTGCTGCATCCCAGAGATTCTGATATGTCGTATTTTCATTTTCATTTGTCTGTATATATCTTTTGATTTCTGCGCTTATTTCTTCTTTGACCCATTCATTTTTTAGAAGTATGTTGTTTAGTTTCCACATTTTTCTGGGTTTTTCCCCCTCTTTTTTGCAGTTGAATTCTAGTTTCAAGGCTTTATGATCAGAAAATATGCTTGGTACAATTTCAATTTTTCTAAATTTGCTGATATTGTCTTTGTGGCCCAACATATGGTCAATTCTTGAGAATGTTCCATGTACACTAGAGAAAAATGTATACTCTGTCGCTTTGGGATGAAGTGTCCTGTAGATGTCTATCATATCCAGGTGTTCTAGTATTTCGTTTAAGGCCACTATATCTTTATTGATTCTCTGTTTGGATGACCGATCTAGAGCCGTCAGCGGTGTATTGAGGTCTCCAAGTATGATTGTATTTTTGTCAGTTTTTGTTTTAAGGTCAATAAGTAGCTGTCTTATATATTTTGGTGCTCCTTGGTTTGGTGCATATATATTAAGGATTGTTATGTCTTCTTGATTCAACTTCCCCTTAATCATTATGAAATGACCATTTTTGTCTCTGAGTACTTTTTCTGTCTTGTAGTCAGCATTATTAGATATGAGTATTGCTACGCCTGCTTTTTTTTGGGTGTTGTTTGCTTGGAATATTGTTTTCCAGCCTTTCACTTTGAATTTGTTTTTATCCTTGTTGCTTAGATGTGTTTCTTGTAGGCAGCATATAGTTGGATTTTCTTTTTTAATCCATTCTGCTACTCTGTGTCTTTTTATTGGTAAGTTTAATCCATTTACATTTAGTGTAATTATTGACACTTGTGGGTTCCCTACTGCCATTTTATAAATTGCTTTCTGTTAGTTTTGTATCTAGTTTGATTCTTCTCTTTTGTTTTTCTATCATTTGTTTTTGTTTGTTTGTGTTCCATACTTCTTTCCTCTGTTGCTACCTTTTTTAAGTCAAGTGTTTTTGTGGTGGTTTTTTTAAGGGTGGTTACCATTAAGTAATGAAAAGGGTACCTACCATATTCATTGTAGTACCCTATCTTATAAGTATTTCTGCACTTCATCGTCCTTTGCTACTGTTAATCTCCATCCTTTCCCCCCTTTTTTTCCTTTGTTGTCACAGTTTAAGTTTGGTTTTATTGTGTTCTTGGTGGAGCTGTTACTTGTGGTGTTGTTTTCTTTTGTTCTTTGAATCTGGTTGGAAAACCCCCCTTAGTATTTCCTGGAGTGGGGGCTTTCTGTTGATAAATTCTCTCATCTTTTCTGTATTTGTGAATGTTTTTATATCTCCTTCATACTTGAAGGATAGCTTTGATGGGTATAGTATTTTTGGCTGAAAGTTCCTCTCTTTCAGGGCTTTAAATAGTGGGGTCCACTCTCTTCTAGCTTGTAGAGTTTCTGCTGAGAAATCTGATGATAATCTAATAGGCCTTCCTTTATATGTTGTACTCTTCTTTTCCCTGGCTGCCTTGAGAATTTTTTCTTTGTCATTGGTTTGTGTCATCTTTATTATGATGTGCCTTGGAGTGGGTTTGTTGGGGTTAAGAAAACTTGGTGTTCTGTTTGCTTCTTGAATTTGAGGCTTTAGTTCCTTCCACAGGCTTGGGAAGTTCTCGTCTATTATTTGTTTGAGTATATTCTCCATTCCATTTTCTTTCTCTTCTCCCTCTGATATACCTATTATTCTTATGTTATTCTTTCTGATGGAGTCAGACAATTCCTGTAGGGCTTTCTTGTTTTTTATTATTTTTGAGTCTCTTTCTTCTTCTCTCTGTTGTGCCTCAAGTTGTTTGTCTTCTATTTCACTAATCCTATCTTCTATCTGGGCTGTTCTGTTAGCTAAGCTTGTTACCTCGTTTTTCAGCTCGTGAATTGAGTTTTTCATTTCTGTTTGATTTGTTTTTATAGTTTCAATTTCCTTGGTAATATATTCTTTGTGTTCATTGAGTTGTTTTCTGATCTCTCTATATTGCCTTTCTGTGTTTTCTTGTATCTCTCTGAGTATTTTTAAGATTTCTATTTTAAATTCTCTGTCATTTAGCTCCAAGGCTTCCAATATGTTAAGTCTTTTCTCCATAGATTTTTCCACATCTATTTGTGTTACCTCTCTTTCTTTTGTATCCATAATATTCGATTTCCTCTTTCTTATTGGCATCTGAGGGTGGTCTTGTTGACAGCACTAATTAGAATTAATAAAAATTAAAAAGTAAAAAAAAAAAAAGGTAAAACACCCCACAAAAAAAAACAGTAATAATTTATTATTTCCCCCTTTTTTTCTTTCTTCTCTTTCCCTCCTCTTTCCTCCTCAGGAAAATATCGTGCCTATAATGGAGGGCCTGATTTGGGGTGAAGAGTTCAAGGGGCAAAAAAAGGGAGTAGGGACCTACTAAATGCAAAAAAAAAAAAAAAAAAAAAAAAAAGGAAGAAAATCTTAGACAAGCATAAGATGATTTGCTTGTAAGTGATGGTCAACTAAGAGATATAATGAGAGGGATAAGAGGGAACCAGAAAAAAGGACCAAAAAAAGAATAATAAAGAAGAAAAAAATAAAAATAATAAGTAAAAATCTGTTGTATTAAGTGGAGCGAAGACTAAATACAATGGAGACCTTGGGTTGGGAGGACCCAAAATGCCACAAAAATAAACAAGAAAAAAACAAAAACAAAAGCAAAAAAGAAAAATAAAGCCAAAAAAAGCCTTGAGTCCCAAATTAACTAATTTGTTCGTGATTGAGGATTAAATGGGAGGAAAGTAAAACGAGAAAAGAAAAAATGAATAGAAACGAAAAAATAAGAAAAGGAGAAAAACGAAGGAAGAAATAAAAAAGGAAGAGAAAAAAACAAAATAAAGCAAATAAAAAAAAAAAACAAACAAAAGAGGAGAGAGTGAGAGTTAAGTGTTTTGGAATATAACCTTAAAGGAGGGTGAGGATGAAGAAGAGAAATAAAATGTAACACTTATGGGTAGTGTAGTTCAAGAAAAGGGAAGCATAAGATGGGCAGAGAATAGAAGGACCGAGGTGGAGGAAATAAAGGCAATAAGATAGAAGAAACAAACAACAACAACAAAAAATTAGTGGAACAAGTTGTAAAGTCTGTGGATTTTTCTTGATTTTGAGAGGTTAACTTCTTCCTTTTTCTTTTCTCTCCCTCTTCCTGGTCGGTGACTCTGTACCCCAGGCTCTGCCCCTGTGTCACACTTAGGCAGGGATTTGCAGTTGATGGGATTCTATGGCAATGTCATATAATTGGCTTTAGTCTTGCTGGTAGTCAAGGCTTGTTGGTGTTTGCAGGGTCCAACGATGAGAGAGTTTGCTTTCCTGGATTCTCTCTCCTAGTCCCCCCTTCCTGAATTAGCAGCCTGGTGATCCAGCTATAAGGCTGCAACTGCTTCTGCCTGGGGAGTAAGAGGCTCAAAGAGCTGGGAAATCCCCACTCTATCCCCACTCAGTGCAAGGCTTTGGGAAAGGCTCTGGCAGTCAGGGCCTCCAGTGTAATCAGGCGGGGGTGGGAGTCAATTGTTGTCAAGGTGACTGTTCAGTGCCTAGCATTCAGTTGGACCTCTCAACCCAGGCTTTCCACACTTTGTAGCCTGTTTTGGCTGGGAAGAAGAGGCACTAGTCTCTGCTTGCGACTAGTGTAGTATAGATCTTATTATCTGCCAAGTCCCTCTTGTTAGCGTTTATCCTTGAATATGGAGGCTCTATCAATCAGAAGTTGTCCCCGCCCCTTTAGCGAGAGGCACTAAAAAATATCACGCCTCTTGTCTTGGGTCGCTGAACTGAGAGAGATCTTATCAATTAGAACCGAGGGTGCGCAGATTTCATGGGTTAAGCTAATTTCAGTGATTGGGTCGCAGCTGTGCTCCCAAAGGTATTTTAGGCTGCCTGCACACGCCCCTCCCCCAACGCTTGATTGTTAGTTTGAATGGCTGGGTGAGGTGCCCCGCCCACAGAGAGAATCTCCCAAGTAGAAGACCACCCTGGTGCCTCTCCCGCTCGCCCTGCCACTGGCGGCTGGGGCGCACTGGGCGCAGGATAATGGGGCACCGTGGGTGTGCGGGCCAGTAGGGCGCTCTGGGCGTGTGGAATGCCCAGGGTATGCGCGAAAATGGGGTGCTCCAGGCACTGGTGGCTGGTGACTCTCACTAGCAGTGCGCGGGCTGCTGGGAACGTTAGCGGTGCTCGCTCTGCAACCGGACCGGGCGCGCGTCCTCGGCTGCTCGCGGCTCCCGAGTGTGGGCTGACTCACCGCAGGTGCACTCCCTCGCGGCTTGAATGAGCGTCGCTGCGGTAGCTTCCTCCACACCCTCGTCTCTCAGATTCAAGTGATAACAGTCCTTTCGCTTTCAGTTTGTGTGGAACTCCGGAATGCTCCGAGGATAAATTTTTCTGTTTCTAGTTGATAAATTTGTTGTGATTTAGGGGAGATCTGTCGGACGCGCTGCTCACGGCGCCATTTCCGTGACGTCACTCCTATTAAATTATTTGAGGTTATTTAGTAACCAAAATAAGAAGTTAAGGCCCTGCTTTATGCAATTCAGAATGAAATCATAGAAATTTAGACCCAGAGAATCACTAGCCTCATTATTTTATTGATACAGAGCCTGAGATCAAGGTAGGTAAATGATGCTTATAGGGTACTTAATAGCAGAACTAGGATGAGAAACCATCTTCCAAAAAATAGAAGTAAGGGACCTGACTTTCAATGTCCAATTTTTTGCTCTGAAAGACATATACTATAATCTGTACTTAGCAAGATAAAGAAACTAAGATCTAGAGAGGTTAAGCAATTTAACAAAGTTCCGACAATGGTGAATTTCAGAATTCCGATGAGATCCCTGTCTGAATCCAGGTGTCTCTCTTCTCAAAGCCCGTGGATAGCAGTTCTCCTTCAACGGCAGCATCGTGCAGTCAGGATCTTTTATGGAAGAGCCTTTTTTTCTCCATTGTATGTTTTTGGCTCCTTTGTCGAAGATTTTTCCCCAAATACATGTGGGTTTATTTCTGGACTCTTAATTCTGTTATGTTGGTCTGTATGTTGGTCCAGGTTATTTTAAAAATTACCATTTGCTATTTCTCATGTCAGTAACAATAAATAATATAGTAAGTCATAATGTATATTAAACTTCTCTTGAAAATCCTAGATCTTTTTACACTTTCACTTTGTAAATATAGAGGTCAAAATGCATATATTCTGTTTGCAAACAGAATTATGTAGTGTTTCTTTTTCTTTCAGCTGTAAGTTTATTAGCATTGTGATTTTAAAAGTGATTGATTGTCTTGATATCAAAAAAGGTATATAATTTTAATGCCTATATGTTATATATTTATGAATTCTTTATTTTCTATATTTCCTATTTTTAAAAATATATTTTCTAAGTGAAGGAGTTAGCAAACATGGAGGTAAAGTGACTAATTAAAACATTTATGAGAAGATATAACTCAGGTATTACTCTTAATATTATCTTGCAGCTATCTTGAGCAATAAAGTGAGAGAAAGACAACAATATCCTCCTGAATTTGATATGTTTGAAACAATATTACATTTAGACAGTGGAGTGATGTGCTAATATATTCTGTCAGAAAAGCTAACTCAATTTGACAGCAACCTTATTAAAAATATCCAGAAATAATTTGCTTTATGAAAGACAGTGAATTTTTTATTTTACTTTAAACAAAAGATCCAGAGGATTCATTTTGACATAAACTTTTATTAAAGTAACATTTGAAATGTAATTTATGGTTACTTTTTTTTAAAGAAATGGCATTTGTTTTATTAGCTTTTTTAAAAAGTAGATGCCAATATATTTATAAATTTTTTAAAGAAAGTTACTGAGATGACAATTAAGGAAACATTTCTTAGCTGCAAATGTTAGAACTAATTTATTTTGCATAATGATAAGTAATCCAAGATGAAGGAATCATATATACATTACATATGATTACTATATATGTGTTGCTATACTATGTGTATATATGGAAATATATGCATATACATATATGGATCTAAAGATAAAGATAAGGATATTGGTGAGAAAGTATATTTTTATAATCTAGATTACTGTTAATTTAGATTTATGAAATGCCATATATTTTAAAGTTTGAGGCAAAATAAAACATTTTTCAATTAAAAAGATGGAACTAAGGTTTTGGAACTTGATCATGAGATGTTTATCAGTAGTGTCATAAATGATAAAAAATCATCATCATTACAAAAATGGGTATTGGGAATACAGATGGGAGAGCTGTTGTTCTTCAATTGTGACTAGTTTAATAAAATGAAGTGTTTACAACCCATTTGAAACTTAACACTGGGGAATACATTTTAGTACCACTTTGGGTGTCTTTTGCTTAAAAAATTCTTGACTGTTGAATGAGAGTATTTGGCTTCAAATCCCAGATACAAGTTTATTAAAAATTGTAATGGTTCTTAGAGACTATAAAGTGAAATGAAGTGCACAAAATGTGTATTTCCAGTGATTGGCTTTAAAATGATTTTTTACATGACTAATTTCAATATTTTCAACTTAAGCAGACTGTTGTTGAATTTAAATGATTATTAAATATCTAACCAGAAGGAGAAAAAGAGAGAACCAGGGAGAGAGAAGGGGGGTGTCTGGGTGTGTAATATATCATTTCTGAGTAAAATTTTCTTTGATTTTCTTAATAGTATTTTAATAATAAAATGTGTGTCCTGTATTAACATGTTATGCTAATAATTATGAATCTAATAGTATTTATATGAAACAGAATGTAACTTTAGATATGAGTGGTAATAAAGCATAGTTACTGTAACTATTTTTTCAAAAAAGGCTGTGTCTTATACATGGGGTATATAGTTAATAACAAAAGCTATATGAAATATTCTGTCAAAGAATATATATATATGTTTTATGTAGAAAATTAAATTTAACAGGGTGACATTGATCAATAAGAGTACATAGGTTTAAGGTAAACATTTCTCTAGCATTTGAACTGTTGATTATATTGTAACCCATCACCAAAAGTCAGATCATTTTCCTTCACCTTATATTTGTCCCTCTTTACTTCCCTCCACCCCCTCCTTTTCCTCCTGATAACCATTTCACTTTTATCTATGTTCATTAGTCTCATTTTCATATCCCACCTATACAAAGGATATTTAAGATGTAACTTAAAATTATACTATTTTTTAAACAAAAGCATTTGGAATATGACAATGAATATTGCTACATTTAACATAATTCTACTAAATGTTTTTTCTTCTTTAAATAAACAAACAAGAGAGAATACTTAAAATATATCTTACTGAACAGACCCCTACTGAAAATTTAGTGTTTATTACTAATGAGCTGAAAATTATGAGGCAGTAAGGCAAGAGTACAGTGGGCAAAGTCCCCAAATTCTATCCTTTTGAATGGCAGCTGACCTAAAAGGAAGATGTAGATCCTTGTGGCTATTTCTCCTTAATATAATCATCTTTGTGTCTAGCTAAAATAAGTTTGACTTTGTGGAGCACAGCTACAAGCACTAGAAATCCCAAAGAAACTACTATATAAGCCAACTAATAAGGCTATCTAGTTCCACAGATGCTGACAGAAGACACAAGACACCTGGAGTCACCAGAAAAGATAAAGGCACAGTAGTTGCTGGTTCCTCATGCTCAGAATGCCACAGAATTATGCAGAGCCTGCAGGAGCACTGGACACACCACCAGTGAAGAAACCTGAGTGTATATGACATATCAATTTTATAGCAATCATTAAGCAAGGCTCTTGTTTCATCATTAGGAGACCAGGCACATCTTAGAACTACCTGATGCATTCCTGTGATGCTGTCTCACTTCTCAGAATTCCAGTTTCATAAACAATCCTGAATGGTGGCCGGAATGAGAGAACAGCCAAGGCCATGGCCTCAACAAAACAGCGAGAGGACAAGAAGCCTATAGTGAACTGCTTCTCTATACTTTTCTCCCTTCTTTTGTTATCCAGAGCTCACTTCTTGTAACAATATTCTGCTCCAAACCTCATTCCAATCACATACTCCAGAAAAGCAAGAACTCTGAGTTCTTCATCCTAGGAAAGCTGTGGTCCTTGACTCACATCTGTGCTCCTTGGGGGGCATTATACTGTGGCTTGGTTTGAGAAATCCTTAACATTTCCAGAGAGGTTCCTTGTATTGATAATACCAATTGCATCTCACCTTCTTTCCAAAGAACGCTAATTGATTTTCTTAGGCTTTAAATCTTCTATTGAGCTTAAAGAGTGATTAATAAGAAAATTGAAACAGAAATGTTTATGTGTTGACAAAAGTTTCTTTTAACAGTATAGTTACCTTCTAATGTTAATAGAATCAGTTGGTACATGTAAATACAGTGTGTCCGTAAAGTCATGGTGCACTTTTGACCGGTCACAGGAAAGCAACAAAAGACAATAGAAATGTGAAATCTGCACCAAATAAAAGGAAAACTCTCTCAGTTTCATACCTATTCAGTGCAGTTCGATATGGCTCACGCACAGATTTTTAGGGCTCCTTAGGTAGCTATCCTGTATAGCCTCTACAGACTCATCACTGACTGATGGCCTACCAGAACGGGGTTTCTCCACCAAACTGCTGGTTTCCTTCAACTGCTTATCCCACCGAGTAATGTTATTCCTATGTGGTGGCACTTCGTTATAAATGTGCCAATATTCATGTTGCACTTTGGTCATGGATTTAAATTAGTGAGCCACAGAACACACTGAACTTTCCTCTGTACTGGCCACATCTCGACTGGCATGGCCGTGAGCTGCTCCACTGTATACTCGGTGTTACATCATCATCTGCCCATGCGTACATGCTGCCACATCATCCTACAGAAACTGGGAGGGTTTTCCTTTTATTTGATGCAGATTTCACATTTTTATCATCTTTTGTTGCTTTCCTGTGACCGGTCAAAAGTGCACCATGAGCCTGACCAGGCGGTGGCACAGTGGATAGAGCGTCGGACTGGGATGCCGAGGACCCAGGTTTGAGACCCTGAGGTTGCCAGCTTGAGCACGGGCTCATCTGGTTTGAGCAAAGCTCACCAGCTTGGACCCAAGGTCGCTGGCTTGAGCAAAGGGTTACTCGGTCTACTGAAGGCCCGCGGTCAAGGAGTATATGAGAAAGCAATCAATGAACAATTAAGGTGTCGCAATGTGCAACAAAAAAAAACCTAATGATTGATGCTTCTCATCTCTCCGTTCCTGTCTGTCTGTCCCTGTCTATCCCTCTCTCTGTCTCTGTAAAAAAAAAAAGGTGCACCATGACTTTACGGACACACTGTATAATGCATCTAACTTTAGTTAAAATTATTACTTTTGGCTTTCATTTAACTTTTATAATAAACTTGCTTTTAAAATAAAGAGCAACAGATATTAATTCAGTAAATTAAGTGCAAGGGTCCTTGGCCTGAAGTCATCTTACAGATGGCAGTATAGCCAGACAAAGTTGACTGGTTTGGCTGGCTAGTAGATCCCTTATTTTCACTTCTTTAATTTATATGTGGGATCTGTATAAAGTCCATACCTTGTTGAGAAGTCTTCCTAAATAGGAACACTTCTGTTCTTTGGTCAACATATACATATACTTAGTACTTTTTTTGTAAAGAAGATGGAAAAACAAACTTTCTATGATAGCCCCGAGAAAGAAGGAGTCACCTGGAGACTGGAGACCAGTGAGAAAACGCGATCGAGGCTCTCACTCTTTGTCTTATGATTTTACCTGAAGTATGCTAAGGGAGGCTGAATGAGCCTCGTATTTGAAGTTTTGCTTCCTAATAATTGTGTGACCTTGCTTAATTTATTTTTCTGAGCCTCTTTCCCAAACTATAAAATTTGACTGATAATAATTAGTTCATAGGATTTTCATAAGGAATACTTGAGGATCGGTTGTAATTTGTTTTACGTTCATAACACTTTATTCCTACTTGGTATTTAATAAATGTTTGCTGTTATAATTGCTGTCACTGCATTATCCTTTGAGAATAAGGCCCAAACCATAATGGAAGTTTCTCTGGCCCCCAAAATCAGAACATATTAAAAGAAAGAGAAACATTTAGGCAGACATTCAACTTCTCTTATATGAACAGTTGGATAAAATATTTGTCTTTATCAGAGTCAGTTTTACATAATTTAACAGGATGGCAGCTGTTGATATATATACGTACCCATTGCTTGAAAATGCGATCACGTGATGCATTCAAATGTATGTTTTTGTTCCTAAGTTTTTTGAGTATTAGGAAAAACTCTGTTGGGAGATGACTGTTTCCCTATGACAGTGTCTTTCCTGAGGCCCCTTTCTTTCCCCGAGACCGGCCCATGCACCTTGTGATGCTAATGCTGATCTGAAGGAATCTGACTATCACATATTAGATGAAAATATGACAGTCTTGCTCAAGGAAAAAAAAGTTAGATGAAAAGTTTTAATTAATAACTAAATTAAGAATTAACTTTTAGGAAATTCACCTTTCTCATAGCTGCAGGGCAAAGTTGTTTTTCTCATAGTGTGTTAAAGAAATGACTGTTTTTGAAGATATGCTGTGTGCTGACTATTACATGCTTTCACAACATGAAATAGACTAATAAAGCAATAGGGTAATTCTGAGAAACATCTCTAAGAACTCTGTAAGCCTTTTGAATATTTTAGTAAATAAATATTGATATACTGATATCGTAATCCCATGTTCATATTTAAATATTTCAAGGAGGATAATATTACTATTTTAGGAATAGGCAAATAAAAGATTGGAAATATTTGAGTTCTGAGGTATTAAAATGGGATTGAGAAAAGTCATACTTAATGCATATATTTCAAGCTCCCCAGAGATAAGAAGGTGGTTTTTTTTAATATATTGAATTTATTTATTGTACTTTATAAACACTCAATGAATACCTATGATGTTATATTATTTATCATATTTATAGATATAATGTACTATGTTTTAAATAATTTCCACAAGATTTATGTGATGTTTTCAATGGAATGGTAGACCTACTTTGCAATAAATTTCCCCTATTAGTCATGCATAAACAATAGAGTATGCACTGTAAAACAATAGAATATAAATTATGTTCAGTGCTTTTCAAAACTAGTCACCCGTGAGAATAACTTGGGAAAATTTGTTAAAAATAGAGATTCGGGCCCCCCGTTTCACATTCAGATTCTCATTCTTATGGCACCATAAATCTGACTTTTCTCAAACCCAGAGTTGATTCATGGAAGTAATTTCAGCTTATGTTAAATGAGAAGAGGAGAGATAGAGACAAACTCCTGCATGCGCCCCAGACAGGGGTTACTGACCCACCCAGCCCAACCCCTGTCTCTGGCTGATGCTCGAATCAATGGAACTATTCCCAGTGTCTGAGGCTGATGCTCTCAGACCACCCCAGCCATTCTCAGCACCTGGGGCAACGTTTAAACCAATTGAGCAGCTGGCTACAAGAGATGAAGAGGGAGAGAGAAGCAGACTGTTACTTCTCCTGTGTGCCCTGACTGGGAATCAAACCTGGAATGTCCATATGCTGGGCAGACGTTTATCCACTGAGCAAACTGGCCAGTGCCAGTTTCAGCATTTGTTGAGAAGCACTACTCTCCAATAAGTGAAGAGAAAGTTGTTTACTAAGTTGTAACATGTTTTTCCCCCTAAGAAACACAAATTGTGTTAATTTATCTTTTTAGACCTTTCCCTTATAAATAAATACTCTTCCAGTTCTGCAAGCATCTTTACTTTTTTCATTTATCCATTGGTAAAAATGTGTTTTAGAAGGGAAGATTTTGACTTGGAAAAACTATAATCTAATTTATTAGACTTTAGTCTTTTGAGAATAGTACCACAAAACAACTAAAAACACAGGTTTCTCCTTTTAATATTTAATTCTATTTTAATTTGAAAACTTCCACTTTTATTTACTTAATATTCCTCACCTGCATTGACATTGAGAGTTTACAGATCATCATAAATATGTCTGCATTTGCCCATTCATACTGGAAAATTCTAAGGATAAAGACATAATTAAGTTATGAGGATCACTCTATACCTGAGATTACATTTAAAAACCAATTTGAAATTTTTCTGTGAGAGATCTGTGAGTCTAAAAAATTAAAAGTGGAGATTTACTGCATACTTCAAACTAAAATATAAATATTATTGCAAAATGGCATTTTCTTTCTTTTTTTTTTTTAAGTAACAATCACCAGGGTTTGTTTTGTTTGTTTTTAGTAAGGTGGGGGGGGGGGCAGACCGGGACAGACAGAGAGGGAGAGTGATGAGAAGCATCAACTGTAGTTGTAGCACTTGAGTTGTTCATTGATTGCTTTCTCAGATGTGCCCTGACTGGGGGGCTCCAGCTGAACCAGTGAACCCTTGCTCAGCCAACAACCTTGGGCTCAAGCCAGTGACCCTGAACTTCAAGCCAGTGACCTTTGGGCTCAAGCCAGAGACTATGGGGTCATGTTTATGATCCCATGCTCAAGCCAGTGACCCTGCGTTGAATCTGGAGAACTTATCTCAAGCTGGATAAGCCTATGCTGAAGCTGGCGACCTCGGTGTTTTGTAACTGAGTCCTCAGCATCCCAGGTGGACACTAATCATAACATTTGTGCAAAACACAAATTAAATTCTATTCAGGCAAAAATTTGCGTTTGTAGCTCTTGCATTTGTGTGTGTTGAGGACCATCTCATTTGATGCTCCAGCAGTAGTCTGCTCATCAGTAACAGCTCCAATATTTTTGGGAAATTTATCAAGGTGACAGTTCAGAAAGTAAATCTTAACGCTAATGTTACATACAATGTCACGGAAAGCCAACAGCATCTTTTGAATCAGAAGTTCATAGTTTTCTGCTTTTTTGTTGCCAATGAAGTTCTTTGTAACTGATACAAAAGACTACCATGTTGCTTTCTCCTCCTTATTCATCTTCCTGGCAAATTCTTCATCACATATGAGGGTTCGAATTTGAGGTTTGTTGACTACACCTGCTTTTATCTTCTCAAAAGTCAAGGCAGGAAAAGCAGAAATAATATGTTGAAAACATATTATTCAAAGCCTGAACAAACTGCTTTCAAAGCCTGAACAAACTGCTTCATTAAGCCAAGTTTGATGTGAAGTGGGGGAAAAATGATCCTGTCTCGATTAATTACTGGTTCATTCACAATATTTTGCATCCCTACTTCTAGAGCTTCACGTTTCGGCCACTCCTCTGTGTCCAGTGTTTCTCCCGAGCTCGGCTGTCCCACAAACACAGAAAGCCAGGATACTTTGTGAAACCTCTCTGTTGTCCTAGCAGGAAATTTACCATTTTAAGATCCACACGAATGATCCAGTTATGCTCCTCATACTTCAGAAAGTCAAGGACAATTTTTATGTCATTATAATCTTCTAGCAGATGAGTTGAATAACCAATTGAAACTGCTGCATAAACATTACCGTTGTTTGGAGAACACATTTCAGACTCTGTTTAGAGCTGTCAAAAAATAGCCGACATTCTGTTGGACTGTAAGTGGTAACTGCACCACCACTTGGTTAGCAATCACCAGGTTTCAATGAAACAGTTCTTTTTAGAAATTATTCCGGGGACTTGATATGTTAGGAGAAAAATATATTCACATACATGCTACTGAAACCATGGTGATTTCAGTTAGTTGGCTCAGAGCCTCAGGCATAAGGAATCGATGTAGAACCTTAATGAAGGTGATTGTGTATAAAGCAACACAGTAGAAATGAATGCTCTTTTTCTTTTTTTTTTTTTAGTGTGTTTTTACCTCCCTGAAAACAGATGTGGGAGGATCCCTTTGAATAAAAGAGCAGGATAGCAGTTGTATTTCCTCATGGATTAACTCCCCTCTGTCCTCAAATATCTCCCTTTCTGGCCCTTTGCCTTCAGCCTATTCTCACCTTAATCAGTTGCAGTCTGGTCTTTCCTTTCACTATCACACTGACACTACTCGCTCTAAATCAGCAAAGAGTTTCGGATTGCTAAACCCAAAGGAAGCTTTCCAAGTCCCAGTCAGTGTGTGCCAAGCTGCAGCAGAAACTTGGTAAAGGAAAAAGGTGTGCCCTACATACACTGTACTGATTATAATATCTTCCTATATCTTGAAACAAGTGGAAAAAGTTAATGAAAACTTTAGAGTCAGAGAACATAATATAGAAAGCATCACGCTGCCCAAACTCTTGGCACACCGCTGCTAATCCCACAGACCCGCCCAGTAGGAAAGTGTAGGCTTTGCAAGTCTAGAACCTGTAGTTTGTCAGTATGCACAGTACATAACAAGGGGAATAAAGCAAACAACAAACTTTCTTCATTTAATTTTGCATATTTTGTTCACCATGGATGATTTTTATCATATTATTTATCTTGATTTCTGATTTTTTATATCTCTTACATTTTTTTTTTGCACATGAGACTTACTCACCTCACCCTGAATTCCAGCCATGCTCACAGTACTTGACTTCTTTGTGCATTTGATATTATTATTTCCTGTCTCTTAAATCTGTCTCCTCTGAACTTCTGTGACACTGTTGTCCTGTGGTGTTTATTACCAAGTATGCTTGTCAGCATCTCTCTGGGGCTGTCCTCTTCCGGCCCGTCAGTGTTTTGGGGCTCTCGGGGCTCACTGCTCCAAGCATGCTGCTGTTTGCACTCTTGGTGACCGCATTATCATTGCTGCAGCTATTGCTTTATTCCACTCTCACTATTTCACAGTTGAACAGTTCAACAGGCTGCTAACAAGTTCCTCTAATCTCCATGCTGGTCCCTTTCTGATCCACAACACAGACAGGATGATTTTATCCAAAGTGATTATGTATGTTATTCATTCATTTGTTAAGCAAATATTCATTTACTGGGGTTTTTTGTTTTTGTTTTTTTACCAGGTACTGTTTTAGACTCTAGGGATAATCAGTAAATTAAAGAAAGTTCATATTATCCTGAAACTTCATCTTACTTGTATTTGAATGTTGCTAAGGCCTTGTTTTAGGAATTGTGTATAATTATTAGCTAAATATATGTTTGTGTGATGGATTCAAGTGACTAAGAATGATATTTCTTCCTTTTCTCATATTTTGACTTTAGAATTTTTTTAATGTACATGAATGGTGGAAGCTTAAATTCTATTTTCTTAAAAAAATCATTTTCATTTAGTGTATGGAAATGATTACCCACTAACTTATTAGTACTTAGGATTCCCTTCCAGTACCAGAAATAAGAGATGATGTAATCAAGAGCATATATCTTGCCATCATCTTTAAACAAATTATAATCCAGTCTAGTGATATTATTTGTTCTGCTTACACTGTTTTAATTTAATTTTTTAAAATTAATAGACCTTATATTTCAGAATTGTTTTAGGTTCATAACCTTGATCCATGGGCTTCAGAAAGAATTTTGTGTTAGCAGGTATGAAAATAACATCAATCTCCCAGTACATTTCCATCAGAGCTATTGTGTGATGAGGTGTCTTGTCAATAAGCAGTAATATATATATATATTTTTTTAATTTTTATTTATTTATTCATTTTAGAGAGGAGGGGGGAGATAGATAGAGAGAGAGAGAGATTGAGAGAGAGAGAGAGAGAGAGAGAGAGAAGGGGGAGGAGCAGGAAGCATCAACTCCCATATGTGCCTTGACCAGGCAAGCCCAGGGTTTTGAACCAGCAACCTCAGTGTTTCTAGGTTGACGCTTTATCCACTGCGCCACCACAGGTCAGGCAAGCAGTAATATTTTAAAAATACATTTTTATCTGAGCAGTAGATATCAACAATAGGTTTAAAATGTTTTGTAGGACCTGGTCAATTGGCTTAGTGGTAAAGCACCAGAGTGCCATGTGTGTGTCCCAGTCAGGGCACACAGAAGAAGCAACCATCTGCTTCTCCACCCCTCCCACTGGTTGTTTCTCTCTCTCTCTTGCGCACGCGCTCTCTCTAGCTCTCTCTCTCTCTCTTTCTCTCTCTCTCTCTCTCTCTACCCCTCCAGCAGTCATGGCTCAATTGGCCCTGGAGGCTAAGGATGGCTCCTTGGCCCCCGCCTCAGGTGCTAAGAATAGTTAGGTTGCCGAACAACAGATCAACACCCCAGATGGGCAGAACATTGTCTTATAGGGGAGTCTGTCTCTGCCTCCCCTCTTCTCACTTATTAAAAAATAAATAAAACATTTATAAAGAGATGTGCTGTTATCCTGGCTTTATTGTTTAATTTATAGAGCACAAGCACAATTCTTAAGCACCCTAGGGTTTTATTTATTTGTTTATTTATTTGTTTGTTTGTTTTTTGGTGACAGAGATAGAGAGAGACAGAGAAATAGTCATATAGGAACAGACTGACAAGAAGGCAGAGAAATGAGAAGCATCAATTTTTTGTGTGGCACCTTAATTGTTCATTGATTGCTTTCTCATATGTGCCTTGACTGAGGGGCTACAGCAGACAGAGTGACTTCTTGCTCAAGTCAATGACCTTGGGTCCAAGCTGATGAGCCTTGTTCAAACCAGATGAGCTCATGCTCAAGCTGATGACCTCAGAGTTTTGAACCTGGGTCTTCCGCATCCCAGTCCTATGCTCTATCCACTGCGCCACTACCTGTTCAGGTGAACCCTAGGATTTTAGAATGTTAGAATGGTAAGTGAGCAATTCCTTCATCGTAAAGTCACCAGCTGCATTATCCCCTAAAAGAGGGTCAGCCTGTACTTTGAACTTTTGATGCCAGACATTGACTTCTTCTTTCTAACTATGAAAGTCCTAGATGGTATCTTTTTTTTTTTTTAAAGGGCTGCTTCACCTACATTGAAAATCTGTTGTTTGGTGTAGCCACTTTCTTCAGTTATCTTGGATCTTCTGGATAACTCACTGTAGCCTCTACACCAGCACTTGCTGCTTCATCTTACACTTACTTTTTAAAAAGACAGCTTCTTTCCCTAAACCTCATGAACCAACCTCTGCTAGCTTCAGATTTTTCTTCTGCATCTTTCTCATCTCTCTCAGCCTTCATAGAATTGCAGAGAATTGGAATCTTGCTATAGATTAGGCTTTGGCTTAAGGGGATGTTATGGCAGCTTTGATCATCTATCTGGAACGCTAAGACTTTCTCCATATCAGCAATAGTCCTGTTTCACTTTCTTATCATTTGTGTGTTCGCTGAAGTAGAGCTTTTATTTTGTTCAAGAACTTATTCTTTACATTCACAACTTGGCAAACTTTTTGGTGTAAGAGGCCTAACTTTTGGTTTATCTCAGCTTTCCTCACTAAGCTTAATCATTTCTAGCATTTGATTTAAAGTGAAAAAATATCAATCTTCTTTCACTTGAGTATCTAGAGGCCATTGTAGGATTATTACCTGACTGAATTTTAATATCATTGTCTCAGGGACTAGGGTGGTTGTAGGAGAGGGAGAAAGATGGGGCAGCTAGTCAGCACAGCTGTTAGAAAACATACAACATTTATTGTTCGCCATGTTTTATGGGGACAGTGCATGGCACCCCCAAATGTATAATAGTAATACCAAAGATCAGTGATGATGGGTCACAGTAACAAATATAATAATAATTAAATAGTGAAATATTGTGAGAATTAACCAAAATGTAACAAAGAGGCAGGAAGTGAGCAAATGCTAGGAGAAAAAAGTGTCAGTGGTAGACTGGCTCAATACAGGGTTGCCACCAACCTCTTATTTGTAGGAAAACATAATACTATATGTGTAAAGTGCTAACGTGGAGAACAATAAAATGAGGCATGCCTGTATTGACCTACTGAAGGACATCTTGGTTGCATCCAGGTTTTGGCAGTTACTAATAAAGCTGCTATGAATCTGTGTGCTGGTTTTTGTGTGGACATAACTTTTCAACTCATTTGGGTAAATACCAAAAAGCACAATTATTGGATCATATGGTAAGAGTATATTTATTTTTTTAGATACTTTCTGTCTTCCAAAGTGCCTGTACCATTTTGCATCCCCCTAACAGTGAAGGAGAGTTTCTATGGCTTCACATATTCTTTTTGTCAGGTTGTAGGTTTTAGCCATTCCAGTAAGTGTAGTCATACCTCACTTTCGTTTTAATATGCATTTACCTAATGATGTTCGGTGTTGGATGTCTGTTTCAATGCTGATTTCCATATGTATATCTTTCGAGGTGCAGAATCTGTTCAGATCTTTTGCCACTTATATTCTTTGGGGTTTTTTTGTGACAGAGAGAGAGACAGAGAGAGGGACAGATAGGGACATACATGGAGGAAGGGAGAGATGAGAAGCATCAATTCTCTGTTGGGGCTCTTTAGTCTCCTTAGTTCTTCATTGATTGCTTTCTAAAATGTGCCATGACTGTGGGGCTACAGCAGATCGAGTAACCCCTTGCTCAAGCCAGTGACCTTGGGCTCAAGCTGGTGAGCCTTGCTCAAACCAGATGAGCCCGCGCTCAAGCTGGCAACCTCGGGGTATTGAACC
Source organism: Saccopteryx bilineata (assembly GCF_036850765.1). Classification (NCBI taxonomy): domain Eukaryota; kingdom Metazoa; phylum Chordata; class Mammalia; order Chiroptera; family Emballonuridae; genus Saccopteryx; species Saccopteryx bilineata. The sequence goes on along the minus strand of NC_089497.1, from coordinate 81,052,005 downwards.
TGGGTAGTCTGCATCCCGGTTCAATGCTCTGTCTGCTGCATCACTGCCTTGTCAGGTTTTTTGCCAGTTTTTTTTTTAATTGGATCATTCATTTCCTAATTTTTGAGTATTAAAGGTTCTTTTTATGTTTTAGATAAGTCTTTTTGCAAATATCTTCTCTTGGTTTTGGCTTCTCTTGACAGTGTCATTGCAGAGTAGGTTTCTAATTTTAATAAAATCTAACTTATCTATTTTTATTTTATGCATCATGCCTTTAGTGTTATATCTAAAAAGTCATTGCCAAGCCTAAGGTGATCTATATTTTCTCCTATGTTATATTCTAAGAGTTATATAGTTTTGAATTTCACATTTAAGTTTATTATTCATACTGAATTAATTTCTGTGAAGGTTGTTATTTCTATATGAAGATTAATTTTTTTTGCATGTGACTAATAGTTTTAATGCCACTTGTTGAAAAGACTATTGTTTCTCACTTGAATTGTCTATCCTTCTTTATCAAATATCAGTTAACTATATTTGTGTGTATTTATATCTGGGCTCTCTATTACATTTCATTGATCTGTTTGTTCTTTTACCAATACCACACAGTCTGGATTACTGCAGTTTTTATTGTAAGTCTTGAATTAAGGTAGCATCAGTGCTTCAGCTTCATTTTTCTGCCGTATTGTGTTGGCTAGTCTGTATCTTTTTGCCTCTGCATATGAACTTTAGAATAAATTTGTTAATATCCAGAAAATAACTTGCTGGGATTTTGATTGGGGTAGCAGTGAATCTAATAGATCACGTTGGAGAAAACTGGCATTTTAGCAATATTGTCTTTTGTCTGTGAACATAGTGTCTCTGAATTCATTTTATTATGTGATTTTGTTTATCAAAGTATTGTAATTCTTTTTGTATAGATCTTATACATATTTTGTTAGTTTGCACCTAAGTAATTTTGAGGGGTGCTAATATGAATAGTTTTGTATTTTTAATATGAAATGTCTGTTACTCATTGTTCATATAAATGAAAACAATTAATTTTTGTATATTCAACTTGTATATCAACCTTGCTATAATCACTTATTAGTTCCAGAATATTTTTATTAATTTTTAAAGATTTTCTACATAGCTAATCATGATATCTGTGAACAAAGACAATTTTATTTATTTCCAATCTGCATACCTGTTACTTCCTTTTCCTGTCTTACTGCATTAGTTAGCTCTTCCAGTATAGTGTTGAAAAAAAGTGGTAAGAGAAGCAACTTTTCTTTGTTTCTAATCATAGAGGAAAATTATCTAGTTTCTCACCATTAAATATGATGTTAACTATAAAATTTTTAACATGTATATCAAGGTGACAAACTTCTCCTCTATTCCTAATTTACTGAGAGGTTTATAATGAGTAGTTGTTGGATTTCTTTTTAAATTTTACTTAGACAATTAATTTTTTTAAAGTTTTTATTTATTTATTTATTTTTTATTTAGTCTTTTTTTTTTTAGAGAGAGGAGAGAGAGAGAGGAGAGACAGAGAGAGAAGGGAGGAGAGACAGAGAGAGAAGGGAGGGAGGAGCTGGAAGCATCAACTCCCATATGTGCCTTGACCAGGCAAGCCCAGGGTTTCAAACCGGCAACCTCAGCAATTCCAGGTTGACGCTTTATCCACTGCGCCACCACAGGTCAGGCGACAATTAATTTTAACAAGGTGACATTGATCAATTAGAGTACATTGATTCAGAGAAAACATCAGATTATTTTGACATTTGATTATGTTGCATACCCATCACCCAAACTCATATTGTCCTCCGTCACCTTTTATTTGGTTTTCTTTTCTTTTCTTTTTTTTTTTTTTTGTATTTTTCTGAAGCTGGAAACAGGGAGAGACAGTCAGACAGACTCCCTCATGCGCCCGACCGGGATCCACCCGGCATGCCCGCCAGGGGCGATGCTCTGCCCACCAGGGGGCGATGCTCTGCCCCTCCAGGGCGTCGCTCTGCCGCGACCAGAGGCACTCCAGCGCCTGGAGCAGAGGCCAAGGAGCCATCCCCAGCGCCCCGGCCATCTTTTGCTCCAATGGAGCCTTGGCTGCGGGAGGGGAAGAGAGAGACAGAGAGGAAGGAGGGGAGGGGGTGGAGAAGCAAATGGGCGCTTCTCCTATGTGCCCTGGCCGGGAATCGAACCCGGGTCCCCTGCACGCCAGGCCGATGCTCTACTGCTGAGCCTACCAGCCAGGGCCTATTTGGTTTTCTTTATGCCCCTCCTCTCCACTCCCTCCTTCTCCCCCTTCCCCTCCCCCTGGTAACCACCACACTCCTGTCCATGTCCATGAGTCTCAATTTTGTGTCCCACCAATTTACGGAATTATACAGTTCTTAGTTTTTTCTAATATACTTATTTCACTCAGTATAATGTTATCAAGGTCCATTCATGTTGTTGTAAATGATACTATGTCATCATTTGATATGGCTGAATAATATTCTATAGTACCACATCTTCTTTATCCAATTATCTATTAAAGGGATTTTTGGTTGTTTCCATGTCTTGGCCACTGTGAACATGGGGCTGCATGTGTCTTTATGTACCAATGTTTTTGAGTTTTAAGGGTATATACCCAGCAGAGGGATTGCTGGGTCATATGGTAGTTCTATTCTTAATTTTTTGAGGAACCATCATACTTTCTTCCATAATGGTCGTACTACTTTACATTCCCACCAACAGTGAATGAGGGTTCCTTTTTCTCCACAGCCTCTCCAACACTTGTTATTACCTGTCTTGTTGATAATAGCTAATCTAGCAAGCGTGAGGTGGTAATCTCATTGTAGTTTTGATTTGCATTTTTCTAACAGCTAGTGAAGATGAGCATCTTTTCATATATCTATTGGCCATTTGTATTTCTTCCTGGGAGAAGTGTCTGTTCATGTCCTCTTCCCATTTTTTTATTGGATTGTTTGCTTGTTTGTTGTTGAGTTTTGTGTGTTCTTTGTATATTTTGGATATTAGACCCTTATGTGCTGTTGTTTGAAAATATCATTTCCCATTTAATTGGCTGTCTGTTTGTTTTATTCTCAGTTTCTTTTACTGTGCAAAAGCTTCTTAGTCTGATGTAGTCCCATTCATCTTTGCCTTCACTTCCTTTGCCTTTGGAGTCAAATTCATAAAATGCTCTCTATGGCCAAGGTCCATGAGTTTAGTACCTATGTTTTCTTCTATATACTTTATTATTTCAGGTCTTATATTTAGGTCTTTGATACATTTTGAATTAATTTTGGTACAAGGGGACAAACTGTAGTTGAGTTTCATTCTTTTGCATGTGGCTCTCCAGTTTTCCTAGCACCAGTTATTGAAGAGGCATTCTTTTCTCTATTGTGTGTTTTTGGTTCCTTTGTCAAAGATTACTTGACCATATAAATGTGGTTTTATTTCTGGACTCTCTATTCTGTTCCATTGGTTTGAGTGTGTATTTTTCTGCCAATACCATGCTGTTTTGATTATCGTGGCTCTGTAGTATAATTTGAAGTCAGGTATTGTATTGCCCCCAGCTTCATTTTTTTTCCTTAGGATTACTTTGGCTATTTGAGGTTTTTTATGGTTCCATATAAACTAGATGATTTTTTGTTCCATTTCTTTAAAAATGACATTGTAATTTTGATGAGAATTGCATTAAATTTGTATATTGCTTTGGGTAATATGGTCATTTTGACTATATTTATTCTTCCTATCCAAGAACAGGGAATATTTTTTTATTTCATTGTATCTTTTTTGATTCCCCTTAACAATGCTTTTTAGTTTTCATTACATAGGTTGTTTACATTCTTTGTTATGTTTATTCCTAGGTATATTATTTTTGTTTGTTGCAACTTTAAAAAGGATTATTTTTTCGTTTGTTTTCTGATGTTTCATTTTAGGCATGTAGGAAGGCAATAGACTTCTCTATATTAGTTTTGTATCCTGTGACCTTACTGTATTGGTTTATTGTTTCTAATAGTCTTTTTGTGGAGTCTTTGGGTTTTTGATGTACAGGATCATATCACCTGCAAAAATTAAAACCTTTATTTCTTTTTTCCCAATATGCATGCCTTTTATTTCTTTCTCTTCTCTGATTGCTTTGGCTAGAACTTCCAGTACTATGTTGAATAAGAGTGGAGAGAGTGGGTAGCCTTGTCTTGTTCCTGATTTTAGAGGGAAAGTCCTCAGTTTTATGCCATTTAATATGATATTAGCTGAGGTTTGTCATAAATGTCCTTTATTATGTTGAGATATTTTCCTTCTATACCATTTTGCTGAGTGTTTTAAATATAAAATTATGTTGTATTTTATCAAATGCCTTTTCTGCATTTATTGATAGGATCATATGGTTTTTTTCTTTGTTTTGTTGATATTGTGTATTATGTTAACTGTTTTATGTATGTTGAACCATCCTTGTTAATCTGGGGTGAATCCCTCTTGATCATGATGAATTATTTTTTTAATATGTTGTTTAATTGGCTAGTATTTTGTTTATTGTTTAGCATTTTAACATCTGTATTCATTAGCAATATTAGTCTGTAGTTTTATTTTTTTGTGTTGTTTTTACCAGGTTTTGATATGAGGGTTATGTTGGCCCCATAAAATGTGTTTGGAAATGTTGCTTCTTCTTCAGTTTTTTGGAAGAGTTATTGGATTTTTATAAATACATTTTTGTATTTACTGACATGACCACATGATTTTTCTTTTTAGACAGTTGATGGGATAGATCGCATTAATTGGTTTAGAATGTTGAACTAACCATGTATGTCTGGAATAAATCCCACTTGGTATAATTTGTATACACATTGTGTTTTTTTAAAAAATGTTTCTTTTGTTAAAAACATTTTTAAAAAGCAGACATCTCCCAAATATAATTTGGGCCTCTTCGAAAAAGAACTGAAATTCCTAGGTTTATTATGTCACATAGCAACACTCTGCTGGAAGTGATATCTGCTGCTGCAACTCACTTTACTACAGTCCTTGCAGCTCTATCGCTTTGTGTGCATTTGCTTTGCTGATCTCCACTGCCTGCCTTGAATGTGTCAAACATATTCCTGCCATGGAGCCATTGGACTTTCCTCAATCATACCTGGCATCTATGTTACCTAACCTATGTATATCACTTTGTACTGTGACCCTACTTCTTCTGATATTCTTCCCACTTCTTTTACTTGCCACCTTCATGGATCCTCCTATTATCACATATTAAAAGTTGAAGTTCCTGTGAATCCCATTGTTTCTTTTCTTTACACACTCAGCATAGGTGACCATCAACCTTCAGTGTTTTTCAGGTCCTAGATACCCTGCTCCCCCCTCTGTTCATACCACTGGCTTAGATTAATATTATTAATTACATATTTAAAATATCAATTGTACCAAGGAGCTATGGAAAACATCAAGGGAATAATGACCTGTGGCAGGCCTTTAAAGGGAAAAGTTAGTCACAGATTTGGAATGGCAGTGATATTAGAAGGAATGACAAAAAAGACCTATATCATGAAACATATTGATTATCTGGAATTCAGTTTATTCTCACTAGTGTAATCATAATCTTAATTGGTATGTGAACATATAAAACACCAAAAGCTCCTATTTATTTAGCATCTAAAGATTTCCTATAATCAAACAAGATCTTATAGACTATCCTGGAAAGGAAAAGATTGTAAGATCTTTCATTGGCCCTGGCTGGTTATCTCAGTTGGTTAAGAGCATCATCCCAAAACAACAAGGTCCTGGGTTTGGTCCCCAGTCAGCGCACCCAAGGGAAGAGACCAAAAAATGCATGAGTGGAACATCAAATGCTTTCCTTCCCCCTCCCCTCTCTCCCTTTCTTTCCATCTTTCTAAAAATCAATAAAAATTAAGCCCTGGCCCAATATCTCTGTTGGTTGGAGCATCATCCCCAGAGCACATAGGTTGTCAGTTTGAATTCTGGTCAGGGCACATACAGGAGTAGCTCAATGTTCCTGTCTCTCTCTCTTTCCCTGCCACTTACTCTCTCTCTCTCAAAAAAAGGAACAAACAATTATTGTCATAGGGTGATGATATATATTTTTAAAATAAAATAAAAAGGCCTGACTTGTGGTGGCGCATTAGGTAAAAGCGTGGACCTGGAACGCTGAGGTCGCCAGTTCGAAACCCCAGGCTTGCCTAGTTAAGACACATATGGGAGTTGATACTTCCTGCTCCTCCCTCTGTTCTTTCTATCTCTTTCCTCTCTCTGTCTCTTTCTCTCTCTGTGTCTCCTCTCTCTAAAAAAATAAATAAATAAAATGTAAAAAAAATAAGATAAAAAAATAAAATAAAAGGTACAGCAATACAATGGAATAATACTTTTCATAAAGGAAATAGAGTACTGATACATGCTATGATAAGATGAATCTGAAAAATATTAGTCTAAAATGATATCAGAAACAAAGTCTATATAATGTATGATTACAATATCACATATCAAAAAATGACCAATATACAGAGATGGAAAGCCAATAAGCGGTTCCCTAGGGCTGGGACTAGAAGTGGGGACTAACTGCAAAAGGATATAAGAAAGCTTTTTGGGATGAAGAAATCATCTAAAACTGGATTATGGTGATGGTTGAATTATTGCATAAATATATAAATATTAAAAACATTGTATTATGTACAATGGATGAATTGTATAATTATATACATATACAAATATTGGAAATAGCAATAGTTAGCCCTTTCCTATGTACCTGTAAGGCATAGTGAGGCTAAGTGAAGTACCCTGGAACACACAGCTAATAAATATCAAGGCTAAGATTTGAACCCAATAGTTTCATGTAAGCATTTTTCATGAATTATCTTTTCTATAACATTATGAGATAGTAAAATTTATATAATTTTACCATTTTACAGATGAAGAAATAAGCCTAACAATTAAGTAATTTGTCCAAGGTCATACAAGTTATAGTATAGCTGGAATTGAAACCCAGAGAGATTGACATAACTTACATCATTATCATAGTTGGCTAAATGACCAAGTCAGTTATCACTGGAGCTACAGATGTGAATTTATATATGTGAACAACTGGCAGGCATGGTGGCATTATAAGTTTGAAATCCAGAAAACTGCCTTACTTCGATCAAGAACTTGACATCCAGCACAAAGCCCAGAAGACTAAGGCTAAGTAACTGTCCATGAACTGACAAGTGGTCTGGAAAGAAAATATCGAGATTCTTCTAACTTGGGTGAGAATAACCACTTATTTCTATAATTAATCTTATGAAGAAAATGGCTGATTATAGTAACATATTAGTAAATAGGTCATTTACTAAGAATCTGTGGTTTGTCACTCCAACTTTCCTTTCTGGCATTTTCTAGACTAATTTCCTAAAATCTCCTACCCTATTGACCACTGTATGCACTAGTAGCAGTTAATAATGATAGCTCACCATTACTGAGTGATTTCTTTTTTTACAGAGACAGAGAGAGAGTCAGAGAGAGGGATAAATAGGGACAGACAGACAGAATGGAGAGAGATGAGAAGCATCAATCATCAGTTTTTTGTTGCGACACCTTAGTTGTTCATTGATTGCTTTCTCATATGTACCTTGACCATGGGCCGTCAGCAGACAGAGTAAACCATTACTTGAGCTAGTGACCTTGGGTCCAAGCTGGTGAGCTTTTGCTCAAACCAGATGACCCAATGCTGAAGCTGGCGACCTCGGGGTCTCGAACCTGGGTCCTCCGCATCCCAGTCCGATGTGCCACCACCTGGTCAGGTGACTGGGTGATTATTATCTAATAAATTCTCTGCTTTACTGCTTTTAACTCATTAGTATTTAGAAAACCCTAGGAGGCAACCACTACCATTATAATCATTCCTTATTTTTAAGATGAGAAAACAGAGGCTTGGTGAGGTTGAGTAACTTGCTCAAGGATCTAAAGTTACTAAGTAGCAAAGCCAGGCTTTGCGCCCAGGCAGTCTGGCTTGATTCTCAGTAATTACTGACTATAATAAGCCTCTATCTCAAGACCGTAAACTCTAGAAGGGACAATCTCCAGAGAAGAAGTGTTCACTTATTCATTCATTTAGTGCTTATATATTACCAACTCCATGTTATGCATTGTAATGGGGCATTGGTGGTGATTAACTATGGTATTAACTATGCAAATTTTATAAATGAATATCCCATATTTTATTTAATATATCCTTTCCTCAAATTTAATATTTTGAGTGAACTTTTCAGGAGTAGTTTTCATCTCTTATTATTTTTACCCCATTCATCTTTCTCTTGTTTGAAAAAATATATATATGAATTGATGTGGCATAGTAATAGTATGAATGACATCCTGAGCATTTTCATTTATCTCTGTTTTTAACATGCATGAAAATATGGCAGGTCTGGCCAGTTGGCTCAGTGGTAAAGCATTGGTCTAGTCTGGTTGACCCAGGTTCAATTCTTGGTCAGGGCACACAGAAGACGCACCCATCTGCTTCTCCACCCCTCTCACTCTCTCTCCTGCTCCTGCAGCCATGGCTCGATTGGAGTGAATCGATCTTGGGCATTGAGGATGGCTTCATGGCCTTGCTTCAAGCACTAAGAAGAGCTTGGGGCCTGACCTGTAGTGGCGCAGTGGATAAAGCGTCGACCTGGAAATGCTGAGGTCGCTGGTTCAAAACCCTGGGCTTGCCTGGTCAAGGCACATATGGGAGTTGATGCTTCCAGCTCCTCCCCCCCTTCTCTCTCTCTGTCTCTCTCTCTGTCTCTCTCTCTGTCTGTCTCTCCCTCTCCTCTCTAAAATGAATAAATAAAAATAAATAAAAAATTAAAAAAAAAAAAAAAAAAAAAAAAAAAAAGAAGAGCTTGGTTGCTGAGCAATGAAGCAATGCCTCAAATGTGCAGAGCATTGCCCTGTAGGGCAGTGGTCCCCAACCCCTGGGCCGCGGACTGGTACTGGTCCGTGGGCCATTTGGTACCGGTCCACAGAAAAGAATAAATAACTTACATTATTTCTGTTTTATTTATACTTAAGTCTGAACGATGTTTTATTTTTAAAAAATGACCAGATTCCCTTTGTTACATCCATCTAAGACTCAGTCTGGACACTTGTCTCGGTCACATGATACATTTATCCATCCCCCCCTAAAGGCCAGTCCGTGAAAATATTTTCTGACATTAAACCGGTCCGTGGCCCAAAAACAGTTGGGGACCAGTGCTGTAGGGGACTTACCAGGTGGATCCCACTCAGGGTGCATGTAGGAATCTGTCTCTGCCTCGCCTTCTCTCACTGAGTTAACAAAAAATGAAAAAGAAGGAGGAGGAGAAGGAGAAGAAGAACTGGATATATGGCAGTTGGCTCTGTAAAAGATGAATAAAGAAATAAATCATTCCTTTAGTACACCTCACTAGTCATTTCTTGAATAATTCTTTGTGGTATTTTGGCAAAGTTAGGCTTTTTGTCTAATTTTAAATGACTCAATTGAAGAAGCTTCTGCTGGAGGTTCATTCTAGAGGCTAATGGATTTGCTATAAAACGTTTTTAACATTTGGCCTAGTTTTCTACTCCTAAAAATTTTAGAGCATTACTTCTAATTATTTTCTTTAACATACTCAGCCTCTGCTTCTTTCTTGTTTCACGTTATTTGTGACTCACTGTCCTTCTAGATAGGTATTATATCTCCTCTGAGTGATTTCTGAGTGAAGCATAGTTTTTATCTTTACATAGGATGGTAATTCTTATACATTGATATGATTGTATAGTCCTCTTCTTTGAGAGTGGGTTGTGTTATCATAAGTGAACCAAATTGTATATTTGTTAAGCTTGGAATTAAATTATGAGTTAACTTTTGAAAATTTAATTCTGAGTTAGAATACAAGCAGATCATCTAACAGTGGTCAATCATTGACTAAATTCATAGATATGAAATCCAGGACCATATTTCCCAATATTCTATCTAACTACTTTTCTTACGTTCCATAGATATATAATATATATTAAAATCAGAACACTCTTAAATGGATATTGAATAAAATGTTTATATATATGTTAAAGCTTACTGAATCTATATGATGTTTTCAAAATGGAAATATGGTTAGACTGTTGGGTGGAAACAATGATTTTTTTACGAGTAAGAAATAATGTGAGCTTTCTAGAGGCTGTCAATCAATAGTTTATTCTTATTGATTGACATGTTTCTTTTAACCTTTACATAGAGGCCCTGCAATAGGTTAAATAATTTTACTCTTGCTTCCTGATATACCTGCCAAACTTTCAGCATTAAATATAATTAAATATACTACTTTGAGGTAAAGGTCTTTACAGAAGAACTTTATCACGCTTGTCTTTTCTCAATATGTTGCCATGTTTTTTGTATATTCCAAATCATATCATAGCCATAGCTTCTGGTACCACTCTGTGTTTTAAAAGGAAACATTGAAGAAGATAGGTTTTTTGTAAATTCTAAATATCAGTTTGTGAAAATTGTCTATCTTATATAATGTAATTATATATATATTTCTTTTCTACAAGGCATGGTGATGATTATTCCTTATTTCTACCCACACACTATCATGGAAAGTGCTGTTCGGCCACATTTGAGACTTAGAAATGGAATATGCATGTTGGAACAAATCCTCGATTAGCAGAGTCCCGTAGTGAGTGGCAGTTCACTTCTGGTCCTTGCTGAGAATCATTTCGCAAAGTTTTGTCTTGACAGGCAGCCCTCTACAAATCGAAGCTTATCTGCTATAGTGCTTTGATAGCTCAGTCTATTTTGGGATAGATTTTACACTTTCATGCTTGGATTTTTTTCTTTCTTTTGGATAGATCTCTAGTGGCTATATTAACATTTATTGGAAGTGTTATAGTATTTTCAAACCAAAGTAATCCTGCTTTTTAGTGTACACTCAAGGTATTACATTTCAGGGCAAGTGAAACATTATTTATATCTTTTAATCACTTAAAATCTCTGTATACTCTAGTAGCAGTTGAAAAAAACTGGATCTGCCACATCCAGGCTGGGCCGTTATAGTCTAATTCAGTAGTTAGTTCCCAAATTTTGATGTGCATTAGAAGCACTTGGAGAGCTAATCAAAAGACAAATTACTGGTCCTCATCTACAGAGTTTCTGATCTACAGCCTAGGATGGGGCCTGAATTTTGCATTTCTAACAACTTCCCAGGTGATATCAATCCAGGGTGCACATTTTAAGAACAACTAGATTATGGAATATTATCTGACTGGAGTCAGTGCTTAAAGCTGTGAATGGGCCAGATCTCATCAGGAGACTACACTGAAGAACCACTGATGTCATTTACAAATAAGCAAACATATTATAAATAGACCTAATAGTAAATATTATTGGTTTGTGGGTCAGACAGTCTCTGTTGTAACTATTCAAATCTGCTATTATAGCAAGAAAGCATACATAGACAATACACAAGCAAATGAACATGGCTGTGTTCCAGCAAAATTTTACTTATCAATAGACAGCAGGCTGAATTTGGCCCATGGCCCATAGTTTGCCAATCCCTGATCTAATTCATCAAAAATGAACATGTATTGTTTTCTAGCTCACATATCATGTGTATCCTCTTTAGTAGCCAGAAACTATGAGCCCAATATTGAGATGGAAGCTTTGGGGGATGTTGGGCAGATAAAATATATTATGCTCACTTTGTTAAAGATGGTGCTGCCCATGTGGAAGCCCATTGCCTTGGTGATTGCTTGGGATGGGTGTGATTGTATTAATGTATGTTGAGGTGGTCTGTGGGCAGGCAGGATCCTTGTACCCTAGGGCTTGGTTTTGGGACTAAGCCTTTCCCACACTTTTTGATGTGGGGTGCTGCACTCTCATGAGGAATCCCATTATGCCTCAGATAAGTGACTTTGTTTTTTTTTTTTGTTTTTTTTTTTTTTTGCATTTTTCTGAAGCTGGAAACAGGGAGAGACAGTCAGACAGACTCCCACATGCGCCCGACCGGGATCCACCCAGCACACCCACCATGGGGCGACGCTCTGCCAACCAGGGGGCGATGCTCTGCCCATCCTGGGCGTCGCCATGTTGCGACCAGAGCCACTCTAGCGCCTGAGGCAGAGGCCACAGAGCCATCCCCAGCGCCCGGGCCATCTTTGCTCCAGTGGAGCCTTGGCTGCGGGAGGGGAAGAGAGAGACAGAGAGGAAGGCGCGGCGGAGGGGTGGAGAAGCAAATGGGCGCTTCTCCTGTGTGCCCTGGCCGGGAATCGAACCCAGGTCCTCCACACGCTAGGCCGACGCTCTATCGCTGAGCCAACCGGCCAGGGCAGATAAGTGACTTTGTATCAAAGACTTCCTTGTTTGTATATTGGATTAAAGGTTTTGATTTCTACACTATAAAATGGGGGCAGAATTGGAGCTTGCTCTCTTGGTTCCTGAGATTATCATTAGAGCGAGAGCAGAGAAAGGCCACATGGAGGAGAGGAGAAGCAGCCAAGATGGTGCAGTGCTGAAGGAGAAGCCAGTTAGTGCAGAGTTTGTACAGAGAGAAGGAGATGGGGGACAGAGGTGAATGAGACTGGTGAGGTTAGAAACCTTTGACTTTAGAAAACTTAGATAAGTCAGTAGCTTTGTGAACACCCAATGAGTGGGTTTTGGAGCCCAGCGTGTGTTTTTACTTGCCCGCCTGGTGCAAGCTAGGATTAAAGCTAATGGCCCACCAGTTCATGGTTCTGTTGTTTCATTACCATCTATCAGAATCAAATGTGAACCTGCGTGGGCCAGGCGGCTGTGACGGTGGCCATGGCTACTGGCTTTACAGGGAAATATAAAAAGTACGAATATGATTATCTCTACTCTTCTTTCGAAGATTAGAGTTTAGTGTAGTCTTAAAAAATAAAGAGAAAGAAAATGCCTAGGCTTGAATAGGTTTCATGATTGTCAAGGAGACAGTGACTTCTCGGAGACCACATGACCTGCACTGAAGAACTAGGGTAGACTGCTTCACAATCCCCTGTACAGGTTTTATGAGACGGCCCTCACTCCCAGCACTTACAGGAGTTTATTGATACATACAAATAGAAGCAGAGACAAGAATGAGGAAGTCAAGAAGCAGAGAAGAGAATGAGGACAAGAGAATGAGGAAGTCAGGAAAGAGAACTTCTTTAGAGTAGATTAAGGGCAAGGGAAGGCATAGTCATTACCTTCAGAACATTAGAGGTAGACAGAGAGCCTCAAAGCCATATATAAGTATTCAGAGTTGATATTTTAGCTCATGGTTGGTTTTCTATGGATGTAAAACTGAAAATGAAATTTATGTGATTGACAATGGGAATTTTTCTTAGTTCTTGATGAGTAGAGTGGCTTGAAGAAAACTGTTTTGGGAAAAATTATTCTCTGTAAATTAGTAAAATGATAACCATACAAATGAGTGGTTGTTAATATCACACTAATCCCACAGTGTATGGCTAGCAGTTCCCACTGTCATGGCCATTCACATGCTGATTCTCATTGAACTGAGACAGAGAGTAAAGAAACAATGGAGCCAAAAAATGGTGGACCATTCCTTTACTAAAGTCTCACACCGGCCAACAGGCAAACACACAGGGAAAATACATCCCTCTCATTCAGAGCTCACAAAGCCCTGACACATTATCTGGTTCCACAACCAGGAGAATCTTCTTCGGTTTGTCCTGGAAACAAAGGCCCCACCAGTCTCAGCAGGGCTCCCAAAGCCCCTCAGCTTAGTTCCTTATCTGCACACCTTCTCCTTCCCGCTGTCATGGCTTCTTCCTCAGCACTCTGCATTCTCTCCTCTCTCACTCTGCAAACATGGCTTCTTTCTCTCTTCTCCATCTTCTCTACTCTTTTCAAAACTTCCTGGCATGAAAACCTCTCCTCCAGCAAACATTAGCAGAACAATGGCTCGTCTCAAGCAAGAAAGTAATTTGCAAGTTTCACAGACAACATATTCCTGGCACTGCCCAGCCCCCAATGCAAACTATAAACGAGCAAACAAAAAAATCATATTTTACAAACTTAATTGACCAACATATAGAAACTTTGCTAAATTGAATTATAGCGTGCATTCAGTTGTTCTTTTGCTTGTTTTCTTGTTTTGTTTTTATATACTCTGCTTAAGAAAATTCACAATTTGTACTCATTTATCACTTCTTTTATGTGCAATGATCCACAACCTTTCCCCGGCCAAGGCATGCATGAACCATGCTTTATCCACTGAACCACCAGGTCATGAATAATACTTGATTTCTTGAACAACCTTGCCTATAAGTAGAATCTAGAGGCACTTTTAAATAAAGCTGAAAATGAGTAGTGAACTTCAGTCTTTCCCATTGCATATTCTTTTCATTCCCCACAAATGAAATATTTTAAAATGTCCTGAACTGTGTGTGTGTGCATGTGTGTATGTGTACATATGACTGTACTAATGATGTAATGTCACAAAGCTTGAACCAAGGATTTTTACTTGATAATAAATTAGTGAAGAGAGCTTTTTCAATGTAAAAAAAATGAACAAATCTGTAAAACTTTCTATGAATTTATTTGAGCCAAACAGTTGATAATTGCCAGGAAGCAAAGTCTCAACGAATTGAGCAAGTGCTCCAGAAAATGGCAGTGTCACCGCTTGTTTTATTCATCAGAGTCAAACGGGGTCTCGTGGAATTGATTGGTGATAGATTACAGAGGCAGGAGGAGGAAAAATGGGGAAATCTCTGGGATAGGTAAAAAGTAAAAGTGTATATGCTGAAACTTCTTTGCATTGGCAGGAACAGGCCAGTTAACAGTTAATGGTTCACGTAACAGTAACAATGAGGGGCCTACTGGCTTCTGCTCCAGCGGGATGTCTGGCCTGATGGAGAAGGAAGATGACTTTACATTCCAAAGGCGTGTTATCAGGTGCATTATCCTAGATGCAAAAGACCGAAGACAGGCTTGAGTAAAAGCAAACACTGACCTTTGTTTAGAGAAAGTTCTTCCCTAGGACATGACTGCCCACCATGAACTGTTTTTAGTTAGCAAGATTTGATTTAGACCATCCTGTGTTTACTTTAGTTCCCTGAGTTCACAAGGCCATTGTGTAGGCTTTCCCTGACCTTGTCAGGTTCAGTTCGTGGCCACATCTTGATTTATTAAAACAATTTTTTTTCACAGCTTATAATTCCTGTATTAACCAAGTTAGGTTACTCTTATCAGGAAGCTCTGTGCAAGGCCATCACAGTCGCCTAGCCCATGCAGGTTCGCATTTAATTCAGGCAGATGGTAATGAAGTCACAGAGCCAGGAACTGGTGGGCCATTACCTTTATTCCTGCTCGCAACCAGCGGGTGAGAAAATACACACAGTGGGAAAACATTTCCCTTTTCACTCAGGGCTCCCAAAGCCACTGACTTTCTCTGGTTTTTCCTAGAATCAAAGGCCTTACCTTTGCATGCCTCCATTTTGGCTCCTCCTCTCCTCCAGTGGCCTCTCTGCCCTGCTACAGCCTGGTATCCTCCCCTCTCTGTAAGAACGGGGTCTCTCTCCAAAACGGCCTCCTAGCTCCTCCTCTTAAAACTTTTCAGTGTGAAAGTCCCTCCTCAGCACACATTAGCATAACCAAGCTTCTCCCCAACCATGAAAGGCTTTATCACATTAGAGCATCAGATGTGAGTAGTGGCCCTTTTTAACAAGAAGAGTGAGCATAAAAATCACATTAAACTTATTTGCCCAACATTCTGTTATTTATGAGGAAAGAAGGAAGAGTTGTCTGGGACTTCCAAACTGGATAAACCTACAGGATCTAACTTAAGCATATTTTCCCCTCAAAGCAGAGGAATTTAATATTAAAAATCAGAAATATTATTTATTCTGTATTTTGGCGGTCGAATACTTTATGACAAATTATTATTCTTATTATATAAAGCTTAAGGAAAATGGGATATTTTGAAATGAGGGAGAAAAAAATAAAAGAAATGCAAAGAGAAAGTGAACTATATAAAAGAGGGGCAAAAGTAATTTTCCTATTTACGAGCCTGTGAAACACAGCAGTATCACTTACCACAGCTCATCAATGTGAGATGTTGAGTAGCCAATCTCAGTAAGAAGATACTGTAGGGACCGGGGCTGCTGCCATCATGACCACACAGGTTTCCACTGGATTCGGGCAGATGGTAAAGAAACAGTGGAGCCAGAAAATGGTGGGCCATTTTGTTTGTTAAAGTCTCACACCAGGCCCTGACTGGTTTGCTCAGTGGTAGAGCATTGGCCCGGCATGTGGAAGTCCCGGGTTCAATTCCCGGCCAAGGGACACAGGAGAAGTGCCATCTTCTTTTTCCCCCTTCCCCCTTTTCTTCCTCACTATCTCTCTCTTTACCTCCTGCAGGCAAGGCTCCATTGGAGCAAAGTTCAGCCAGGTGCTGAGGATGGCTCCGTGACCTCTGCCTCAGGAGCTAGAATGGCTCTGGCTGCAATGGAGTAATACCCCAGATGAGCAGAGATCACCCCGTGGTGGGCATGCCAGGTGGACCCCAGTCGGGAAAATGCGGGAGTCTGTCTGACTGTCTACCCTCTTCTAACTTCAGAAAAATACAAAAGAAAGAAAGAAAGAAAGAAAGAAAGAAAGAAAGAAAGAAAGAAAGAAAGAGAGAGAGAGAGAAAGAGAAAGAAAGAAAGAGAAAGAAAGAAAGAAAGAAAGAAAGAAAGAAAGAAAGAAAGAAAGAAAGAAAGAAAGAAAGAAAGAAAAGAAAGAAATGGAAAAAAACCCAAAAACATTTTGCACCGGGGGATGAGCTAACACACAGGGAAGACTGCTTCCCTCTCATTCAGGGCTCGCAAAGCCCTGACACGTTCTCTGGTTCCTCCTGGAATCAAAGGCCTGCACAAGCCTCAGTAGGGCTCCAAAGCCCCCTCAGCACTCTGCATCTGCACTACTTCTGCTTCTCTCCAAAACTGGCTTGGGCAACCCAAAACTCATCCTCCAGCAAACATTAGCAAAATCATGGCCCTTCTCAAGCAGAAAGGTAATTAGCAGTTTGCAATCTGCCGCAGCCTTTCGCAGACTGCATACACATGGTGCTGCCCAATACAAACTATAAGTGAGCAAACTTAAACATTTGTTAAAACTTATTTGCTGAACAGATATAAAATAGGGAAAGATTGTCAATGTCAAAATGCTGTATAATAAAATTAATTATTGCATGCTTAGCACATGTCGGGTCAAGTGCTAGGTGCATTATATGCAATATCTCTAATTCTAAGAATAATTTAACCTATTTTTAATCCTAATTTTAAAGTGAATAAATTTATATTCTAAGAGTTATAGAAATTATCCAAGTTCACTCAACTATTCAATAGAAATACCTTTTAGTCCTACATGTGCTCTTTCTATTACATATTTCTTTCTTTGGTTAGCCCTTTCTCCCAAAGAGATAATAAGTAACTTTGTATCCAGTTATATGTTTCCTGCTTTATCTTTTATTATGCTTAGTAGTGCATGGTTCAAAATAGGGTGCCATTTAGTCTACCTAAATTAAAGTACAAATGTAAACATATGTACAAGTTAGAGCAAGAGAGAAAAGTATTTGTGTATTTATGTACACATTTACCTTGAAATAAAACACTGTGTTTAAAAAACTGCCTATTTATACATTGTTTACATTTTAAAAAGAAAAAAGAAATACAGTTGCTTACACTAGAAAAGAACTGATAAAGTAACTCTGAAAAGTATTAACTGAAGAATAAATTCAGGAGAGAACTGTAAATTACCTAATACAGCTCCCAATTTAAATTGATTACCTCTGCTTTTTGATTTATGAACAGGAAATGGGCTTTGACTGTTAGGCACCTGGATGTAGAGCCCTGGGTTCAGCTTGTCAGAGTCCTGTAACCTGCAGCGTCCCTCTGGTTGCACTAGAATCATTCCATTGAGGTAAGATCTAATTACTTTAATTAGAATGTAAAACTTTTACTCTCAAATCAACTTTTAATAAGGTGACTTAGCATTACTCTACAAAGTGCCAATAACTGCTAATTTTGAGAAAAAATGGAGAATGCAAGCACTATTCTTTTGCAAATGCTTATGTATTGCAAATTTTATTCATCTTTTACTTTATGGACTTGAGCCCATTTTCTTTGTAGAGTATTATCTAAATATTTTCATTTCCATGTGGTGGTTGCAGTTGGTCCAATTTTCTAGCCTTTGTGGTATCAATTTATTTTTACACAGTTGTAAATTTTATTATATATAATCAAATTAATCTCACTTTTTAGTTGGTCCAGTGACTTTATCTAAAAATAACAACAATAAATTTGTGCTAGGATATACAGCATGGCTTTGCATTGCTTATTTATTCCATATTAATACAGATTTGTTAGGCTTCTGCAATATCTGTTTGTAATAGGGCTCCACAAAGGCTGCGGAGTCACATGTAGGCATTAGATTTTGGAGAAATGTCCCAAAAGAACATGTCACAGCTCCTTGCAGCACTCCACATTGCGGGGCGGGGAAGGTGATGGCAGTGTACGATTAAACCACCCTTCTCATGCTTTCTTAGCTGCTGTCAATACTCAGATGCCGATTAAGGCTCATTATGTACAAAATTGTACATGGGATGGATGATGCAAAGGCCCAGTGACAGCACAGAACTGAGAGCTGGGAGATCTGAGCAGACCCAGCAAGCCACCAATCTGCTCTAGAAACTTGGATGCACCATTTCACCTTCTGAGTATTTCCTTGCTTTTGAGCTGAAGGTGTTAGATATAATCAGGGACAGGTGCCAAACTCATGTGCATGAAGATCAGGCTTATTATGTCAATCTATGAAGTGGCTGGGTGTCAGAGAGCAGGGAATGGTGGACCTGTGGGGTAAGAGACTGTGCTCCTTCCAAACATTTTAAACCTGGAAAAAAGAAGTAGGTTATGTGGAGTGGGGGATTGAATGTAGCCATTGGATTAAATAAATTCTAAGTCATTTCCAATTCAATATATGGTTATAAGATGTTGTTCTATGTAAAATATAAAATAGTTTCACATCTGTTGAGCTCATGTGTGTTTCATTTTATATAATTAAAAAATAAGTAAAATAAAGACAGGTAGTTTTTGCTTTGGTTATCCCTTGGAATAATACAGTAGAATTAAGGGAAAAGTGATTTATTGACCATAAATTACTTAAATGATTAACTAGTTTAATGTTTTTTGAGGTGTTTTATTTATTTTTTTATTAATTGACTGAGAATCTAGTATTATAATTCAAGAATAAAACCTAGCCTGTAAAATACTGGTTACTGGTTTATTTCTCCATAGGTATTTTCATTAAAAAATATAGGACTGGTTTTATGATTTAAAAAATAATTAAAAGTTTTAGATTTTTTATTAATTTTTTAAAATAAAATATTATGCAAATGTTATTTTATATAGAAAAATATGAAAGTGATAGTTTAGTAAGTATATTCCTTAATGCTTTTTAGTTTGGTTCACTTTTGCTTTTCTTTATTTTTATAGTGATGACATGTATTTATTTCTTTTTATCACCTTTTACTGTCTTTCAAACAGATATATTAGCTGAGAAAATAAGTGCAGTTTTTCAGATACTAATGGCAATTAGGCAGCAGGCCGACTGGACGATGGGAAGTAGGCCAACTCAACGTACTCTAGGGTCTCATCTATTCTCTCTGGCTCAGTTTAGATCAGAATTTATGTCTACTAGAAAATTGAACTCATGATTGAACTCATGACTATAGACAGCCATGTGTGGTGTCCTAGGGATAAAGGGAAAATGAGAAGGACCTAGAATTTTTATGCCTTTAGTTGGGCCCTTCCATTAGTTTCTTTCTTTGTTACTTCTATAGCTGTGCATTTCATGATTACCAGTATGTGCATTTGTAGAGATTCAAGTTACTTCAGATGTGATACATTTTGAGAATTTGTATATTGTGTGAGGTATGCCTTATCTAAACATTTCAGGTAATTTTTCCTTGTATTACTAGAAACTGTTACTGCCTTAAGATATACACTTGGAAAATAATGTTTTAAGAGTTTATGCATTAGACTTTATAGCCCAGCCTTGTGGTAATGATTTTAAGTACTTGCTATCTACTTCTTGGATAACAAAGCTAAAACTAAAGTACATGGATATTAATGCTCAAACTGACTAGACCTGGTTAGATCTGTTTTTATTTTTCTTTTTAATTTGCCCACAATATCTACTATTAACATGCCTGGGCTCTTTTTTTTTATCTTCACTGTAAAAAATGAAACTGTTATCAGATATAATTTAAGGTAAGCCATACAAGGAGTCTTCATAATGATGCTATTTATGTTCTATTACTTTGTTTAATGGGAAAAAAATGAAAATCTGCCATTGTGACTAAGTGTTTTCTTTAGATTCTAGTCATATCTGTTTATCCTCAATACTTTGGTGACACCTAGACAATATGGACAAAGTAGACATTTAAACAACAAACTCAATTATTTATTTTTTTATGACAGGAATATCTAATTCATTGCTTAGCTCACATTCCCAACTGAAAATAAAATAATGCAAGTTTCTAAATTGAGTTAGATAATTGCCACCTTTCTTGAATGTACACCTAATCAGCTGTTCTGAAACCAAGAACTCTCAGGCTTAAATTCCTTTCATGCTACAAAGATGTTCTGATATTCACTTAACATAAGTTCACCTTTAGCATTTGACATTTATTAGTAATAGCTTTCAAATTAGTGTTTAATTGAAATCAAAGTGCCATTGTTTTTAATAATCCAAAGTGTCATTGTTTTTAATAATCCAGAAAGAATGTGTATGAATTAAGTTTTTTAAAAAGATAAGACAGTGGAATTTAGAATATTGTAGCTCCAATGTGAATACTGTATTGTTTGAAAAATTTTATAAAATATTCTTATCAAAATATAATTTAAAGTTTAATGATGCAGTAAAGTTAAGCCGTTCACAAAGAAACCAGAAAAATAACAGTAAAATTTAGCCACAGCTTAGTACAATCTAAGCAAAATTTTCTGGTCAATTAGATGTGACTGTGTTAAACAGACAAAATACAAAAGTAATTATAAATCACGTATTAGTACGTGACTCAATAATGGAGCCTGTTAAAGACATTTTCTGCTGCTTGAGATTTGTTCCACCTTCCTGGGTCTCTTTAAACCAAAGTAGAAGCAATTATCATAATTTTTATTTTTTTAAGAAGGTTTCATTAAACTGTTTAATAAATGTGATTTGTCCCAGAATTTCTTCTCCGCTATTTTATTTTCCTTAAAAGGCAGTCTTTGCTCTAGCTGAGTAACTCAGTTGATTAGAGCATCATTCTAATACACCGAGGTTGTGGGTTCAATCACTGGTCAGGGCTCATACAAGAGTCAACCAATGATACATAAATAAGTATTTATGTAATTTTCTCTCCTTTCTTCTTTCTCTCTAAAACTCAGTCAATAAATAACTTTTTTTAAAATAAGCAAATAATTTTTATTAAAAAAAAAGAAGCAGCAGCCTTTGCTTAAGGATATAAGACTTTATTTTTTAAGCAGTAAAATGATCTAACAGCAGCAATTAATTGAGAAAATAAAACCTGATATCATAAACATCCTTATGGCATTCAGGAGCTTTACATTTCTTCCCTAGTGGATTATAGCAGAGTCTTGCTCATATACTAAATCCTTTACAAGGGAAAAATAGGGAAGAACACTGATGGTAAACTTCTTGAGGTACTTTGTATCTGTCCTTAAGTACCCTCTTCCTCATTATAATTCCATCTAAACGATAATTTTTCTAGTTAATCTACTTGGAAAGATATTAGATTTGTTAGAAAAAGACTCAGTCTGTAAGCACACCTTATTTTATTGTGTTTTGTACATATTGGGTGTTTTACAAATTGGGGGTTTGTGGCAGCCCTGCATCGATTGTCTTTTGGAATTATTTTCCAATGACATTTGCTCACTTCTTGTCTCTGTGGCACATTTTGCTAATTCTCTCACTATATCAAAGTATTTATTATTATTTTATTCATTATAGTGATCTTTGGCATTATAGGACAAGATCATTCACAAATAGAGGCTCCATTCTCTGAGCCTTCTCTGAAAAGAATGGCTAGTATTTGCCCTGGCCAGTTGGCTCAGTTGTAGAGTATCAGCCTGGCATGTGAATATCCCAGGTTTGATTCCCAGTCAGGACACACAGGAGAAGTACTCATCTGCTTCTCTGCCTCTCCCCACTCTTGCTTCTCTCTCTCTCTTTCTCTCTCTCTCTCTCTCTCTCTCTCTCTCTCTCTCTCCCTCCCTCTCTCTCTCCAACTCCTGCAGCCATGGCTTGATTGAAGCGAGTTGGCCCTGGTTGCTGAGGATAGCTCCATGGCCTCCGCCTCAGATGTTAAGAAGACCTCGGTTGCTAAACAACTGAGCAATGCCCCAGATGAGCAGAACATTGCTCTCTAGTGGGTTTTCCAGGTGGATCCTGGTCAGGCTACATGTGGGAGCCTGTCTCTGAACCCCTCTTCTTGCTGAATAAGTAAAAAAATATGACTAGTACTTTTTAGCAATAAAGTATGGACATTTTTTCGGCATAATGTTATTGTGCACTTCATAGATTACAATATACCAAACCTTGCACACATACATACATTGGTACAAACATACCAGACTACATAATTTTATATGCACTGGGAAACACAAAAATTTGTGTCTTACTTTATTGTAATATTTGCTCTATTGCAGTGTTTTGGAATTGAACCCACAATATCTTCCAAGGTATTCCTATATCTTTTTAATAATACATTTTAGTAAAATTATTGACTTAATTTTGGTTTGTAATTTAAATATAATAAATATTTAAATTTTATTGTACTATTTCTGATAGAAATAGTAATTTATATATTATTAGAATCTATCTTTAAAACTGAAACTATTTAAATGTTTTATATTTTTTTAAAGAATGTTATATTTTAGAAGACAAACTTGAAATAGTTTTCTTTTTAAGAAATGAAGGAAAATTATTTATGTAGTAAATGAAATCGGTCATTAAGAGCTATGTGGACAAGTCCTTCCAGGGGTGAGGATGACGGAGACACAAAGACCTGACTCTGGGGACCAGGTTCAGTGACGCAGATCCACTTTATTCAGGAAGCAAGCTAGCTTATATACATGGGTTCAGCCAATAGGGTGTTACAGCATGTGCTTCATAGCCAATGGCTAAAAAGATCAGGGAGCTGCATGGTTGACACTGAGTCTCCTCCTTATAGTGGACAAGCTCCCTTCCTGTGTCTGCCCAGGAGGCTTCTGGGAACTGGAGTATTCTCACAGCATTGCATCAGCCACAGCTGCTATTAATGTGCTCTGTGCTCCACCCACACCTCCTGCTTCTCTTTTAATTAGGGCCAATTGGACTTGATGGATGACAGCTTGCTGTTGTTGTAGCTTCTGAATGCTACGCATTATGCAATGGAACCCTAGTAGAACTAAAACAACTATAATACCTATTATATTATATGCTAATATATTAGCTGGATTAAACAACGAAACAAGTTTCTGTAATGTTTGACTAGTTAGGAAATAGAACAGGGATCTTAAACAAGGGATTCCTCCTAGGGGTCAGGATGTCACTCCCCCCCCCCCATTGTGTTACAGAGACCTTCCAGGTGCCATTAAGCACAGTTCCATTTTGATTGTAAAAAATGGATGTAGGTCTGTGCACTCCCCCTTCCTACAAAGGTCCCAGCGTCCAAATACGAAACAGATGGCTTGCTACAGGCTTTGTACTGCATATGGTTGCATTCCATCTCTCAGCTTCCAATGCCAAACTCCAAGGTTGATGGTCTGCGCATCTGGGCCAGAGGCAATGCGGCAGTCTCTCCAGGGAATTCCTTCTCTTGGGAGTGTTCTTAGATGTTCATCATACAAAAACGGGCAGAGGCGACCCTGGGAAGGCAAGGTTAGTGGGGTGGTCCTAACTGTTGGTAGCTAGGGGAGGAGGGCTTGTAGGCCAAGTACTGAGCCTTGGTTGGTAGTACCATTTTCAGCAAAGTCCCCCATAGTGTAATTTTGAAGGAGGACCCATCCCTCTGAGGGGACGGTGTTATTAAACTTAAGTAGCATTGGGTCACTGAGGTTACCCCATATAGTGCCGTTCCACTGTTGGGATTCCTGGCCACTATTGTCACAAGGGAGACTAAGGGAGCAGTTACTGGAATATACTGCTGGAAACTATGGGCTATTAACTTCAACAGGCATAATTATGCCAGGGTGGGGAACAGCCACCCAGACGTGAGGATCTCCTCGTGCCTGGGAGTTCGCTGTGTTAATAGCACACATGAGGAGGAACAGAGTGAGGACCTCCTCCAGGCAGCCATTCAAGGCTGAGGCTGGCCATCTCCTGAACCAGAGGGTTCGCAGGTGTTGGAGGCGTTGTTGGTGGGGTCATCTTGGGACACTAGTTGTAGCCGTATGTTCCTTCCTGGGATCCAAATTGTATGCGGGCTATTTTCTGGAAAAACACAAGCATAACCTCTTCCTTGCATTAGAAGGGGGTGCGGTCCCTGCCACTGAACTGTGGCTGGGTCCTTCCAGCATACCAACGGTAAAGGGTTGGGTGGCTACAAAGGCCTCCCCAATGTTTATAAGCAGGAGTTACTCCTTCAGAATCAAAAGTTAAATAATTGAGAGTGAATACAGCACTGAGGAGCACTTCTCCGGGTGAGGCCCGGTACATAGCCCCCCTTTCTTTTTTGAATTTGAAGCTTAGTGTCTCTGTGTCGCCATTCCACAACAGCTTGTCCTTGGGGATTATAAGGAATGCCAAGGTGGTGTGTGATTTGCCATTTGGGAATAAAAGGCTTTATATTGGCTGCTGGTATAACAGGGCCCATTGTCAGTTTTAATTTCCCAAGGTACACCAAGGCAAAGCATGGCCTGTCAAAGGGCATGAATTGCACGTGTAGTTTTTTCTCCTGCTAGGGCCGTGGCCGAGACGGCTCTGGAGAAGGTGTCTACTGCTACGTGTACATAGTGGAGTTTGCCAAATTGGGGGACATAAGTAACCTCTATTTGCCACACAGCATTAGGCTGTAAGCCTCGAGGGTTGACACCCTGTAGTTGTAGGGGGCCTAAGGATAGTAAGGGCCTGCACTGTTTACATATGTGAACAAGGTGTTTGCAAGTTGCATGAGTGAGGTGGGGAAAGAGAGATTTGAGAGAATGGGCAGACATATGAAACCGGGCATGAAGTTGTCTGGCTTGCTCAATAGGGGAGACTGTTAAAACTAGACGGTCAACTTGTGTATTGCCTGCCGCTAGGGGGCCAGGCAAGCCAGAATAGGAGCAAAGATGCTGAATATACCAAGGGTGTTGATGCTCCTCTAACAGTTCTTTAAGCTGGCTGAATGTCTATATAGCAATGTCTGCTTGGGCCGGAAGGTGGAATGGGCAAGGCCTTTGACTGTTTGTACTGCATAAGCACTATCTGAAAAAATGTTAAGGGTGCCATGTTGCCAAAGGCGTAGCGCATAGTAAATGGCTAGTAGTTCACCTACTTGTACAGATCTCTCATAGCTAAATTTGTGGAATTTAGTGCCTTCTGTTTGTGCTTTGAACATTATTCCACAATAGGACCAGCTGGCATCTATAAACGTAAGCATGCTGTGTGGAAGAGGGATAGATGCTGTGTGGATACGAATGAGGGGTGGTTTGTAGGGAGATTCTTTGTAGGGTCTGTAAGAGTTGATTGTTGGGGCGGTGATTGTCTACTTGTCCAGTATAGTTAGCTAAGAGTGTCTGTATTTCTAAATCATTGGCTAAGAGAAATTGTATAAGGTCAAGAGGAATTGGCAGAATAAGTACATCAGGCTCTCGGCCATACAAGGCGACACAAGCTCGCTGCAGCTTCTGGCCAAGAATGCAGATTGCAGTCTTGCAGGGGGTGATTTTAGATAGCTGACTATGTGCTAAATGTACCCAATAAAGGGGTTTGTTTTGAAACAGGACACCGGTAGGAGTGCCTTTTGTGGCTGGGACAATAGCTGAGATTGGCTGATCAGGTTCTAATCTAGCTGTCGACACAGAACCAATAGCAGTGTTGATATTCACTATACCTGTTTCGCTGCTGTCCGATGCTAGTAGGCTCTATGTCGCCCTCAAGGAGGGAGAATTGGGGGTCTAATTCATCAGTAGAAATAGATATTCTAATTGTTGCTGAACTAGTTTGTGTAAATCTTTTAATTTAGAGGCTGTTAATGGCCACTGCTCAACCCAAATTGGTTGGTCGGTATCCCATGTAAGTTTGATGGGTTCCAGAGTTTTTAATTGAGAAGCAGCCTTTAGAATTGGGGGTGGGGCTGGCTGGTAATAGAGACATGGAGTAAAGACAGCACATCCCGTCCCCAAAGTGTATGTGGCAATTCAGTCATAAATAAAGGACAAAACTCCAGTCACCCCGTCAGGATCTGTCCAATGGAGTGGCTGGATGGCTTGTTGGGCCGGTCATACTCCACCAACTCCTTGTACTAAGGGTCCCGGCTGCATGGCCCAGCCTTCCTTTTTATCTTCCTCTCTGATTATAGAAACATCAGCACCAGAATCTATGAGCCCAAGGATGGGATGGCCCTCTACTCGCAGGGTTAGAAAGGCCTTATTCTGGGTTAAGAGTAAGGTCCAATAGACTCCTGTGTGGAGTTGCTCTCTCATGGGCGGGGCTGAGAGCTGATTTAAAGGCTCTAAGGCTTTCCATCCTCTGTGGTAGTTGAGCGACAATCTCACTTCCAGTGAAATCTCTTTCTACAACGGGGGCACACAGAAGTTGGCTTTTTATTGTTCTTTCCTGTTAGGGCACTGCCATGCAAAATGTCCAGTGCCCTTGCATTCAAAGCAGGCTCTTTGTGTCAGTTGGCTTCCCTGGTGGGAGACACTCAACTGGGCTGCAAGAGCAGTAGCTAGGGCTGCCGAGGAGTTGCTGCCCGCATCTCGGCAGGCGAGGACCCAATCATCTAGGGGCACAGCTCTAATTGGCCCTATTGCCTGTCTACACCCTCCATCGGCACCTTCCCACACCAATTCTTTAGTTAGAGCATCGGCGGCATCAGTGTGCATAGCTTTACACTTTACAGCTTCTTGGACCCTTCCTAGAAAATCTAAAAATGGCTCATTGGGACCCTGAAGCAATTTGGAAAGCTTTAAGGACCTTCCATGAGCATTAGTTTGGGTAAAGGCTCTAGTGGCACATAGGCGAACTTGATCAAAATACTGAGGGGTCCTGTAGCCTGTACGGCGGGGGAGACAAAGTGCCCTTCTCCTTTGAGGGCTTCCGGAGGAGGTTAATACCAGCCCTTTGATTTCTTTCCCCTATTATTTCACATTGCTCGTTGTATAAAGCTTTCCATTGAATTAAGTCTCCCATGGTAAGGACGGCTCGGGCTAACATTTTCCAATCAAGAGGTCAATTTAAATCAACACTGATATTTTCAAGTAATTGCTGAACATAGGGGGATTGAAGGCCATCTTCCTGGATAGTATTTCTGAGAGTAACGGCTGTTTTTTGGTCATGTGGATACCAAGCTTGCGGTCGTGCGGTGGTAGGGTTAATATTGACGGAAAAAGGTGAGGGGGCTCTAGTCCTGATGCTGCATGGGAAATGTCTCTTTGCTGACACATGGGGGCGTGCAGGCTGGCCCATGGGTCTGCAGCAGGAACACGTGTTGGAGTTAAAGCTGGGGTAGAAAATGGCATCTGAGAGGCTGGGGTGGGGCATTGAGCCCCGGCAGGGAATGTGGAAGTAGCGACTTCTGCTTCTTCAGGTGGCTGAGCAGATGGCACGGTTTCTCATGTATCTAGTTTCATTTCTGCACGCTTGGCTGCAAGTCTATCAAACTCAGTGGCCCAACCCTTCTTTTCCTCTACAGGGGGAGGCAAATATGGAGGTAGGGGCTCCTCTGAAAGAGGAGTAGCCTGCAGAACCTTAGGGACCCGCAGAGGGTCCCCAGCCGGAGCCCTGGTCAAGCAGGCGTGTATTGCCAATAAGGCAAGAGTGAGGCTGAGAGGGAAGGTTTGCCTCCCATGCACCTCAGCAGAACACGTTGGAGAGCTCGGGCCCAATTATCTGGGTTCCAGAGGGGCGCGTCCTCATTCCAGGTATTGAAACCAGAGAGGATCTCCCAGTAAGTACAGGGGTCCTTTTCACAAACTTTAACTCGCCTACTCTGCAATAGGGCATGCAGGGCTCGAGCCTGCGGGGCTCGAGAGTGGGGGAGAAGGTTTCCCATTGCAGAGGGTCACTCACACGTCCCTTGGATGCTGGCTAGGTCCCTGTTCGAGGTGCCTGTATGTGGACAAGTCCCACAGGGGTGAGGACTACAGAGATGCAGAGACCCGACTCGGGACCAGGTTTAGTGATGCAGATCTACTTTATTCAGGAAGTAAGCTAGCTTATATATAACAGGTTCAGCCTATAGGATGTTACAGTGTGTTCCTCAAAGCCAATGGCTGAAAAGATCAGGGAGCTGCGTGGTTGGCACTGAGTCACTTCCTTATAGCGGGTGAGCTCCCTTCCTGGATATACCCAGGAGGGTTCTGGGAGCTGGAGTATTCTCACAGCATTGCATCAGCCACAGCTGCTAGGAATGCGCTCTGTGCTCCACCCATAGAGCTAAGTGATATTTTAAAAGGAAAAAACTTTAAATCATTAGTATTTTAGCTTTATATAGATAAGTCAATTTTTTAGAGATCTCTTGCCTAATTTTACAATTTTTGAAGATCTTTGCCTATAAGTTTTGATATAAATTTCAAAGATATCAACTTTAAACCATATTAGTTGGTTTGGCCACAATTCATTTAGGACATACTGCGGAAAATTATCTTTATACAATTCACTTGAATTCTTTACATAACTGAAATAAATCTGTAAGATTTCCTTGAAAATTTGACATATGGTCTCTTGTTAATGTAGTATGAATTTCATATTTGTGTATATATGAAGTGCTTCCTTGTCTTTAAAACATCTTTTTTATTTTTGTCTTTTCAAGAGAACTATTTCTTTTCTAGAAGTTCAATGTGCTATCCACTGCACCACAGAGCCAAGTGTAAGAGAACTGTTTCTAAAATTGATTTTCTTCAAGCTGAGAGTTCACCTTCTAAAATAAATGGTTGCTACAAAACTCATTCTCTTATTTTTCTTAATTTTTCTATGTACACTATTTCCACCATATGTAACATGTTAATATTTTTTAAATACTCTTTAAGCCTGACCAGGCACTGATGCAGTGGTTAGAGTGTCAGACTGGGAAGTGGAGGACCCAGGTTGGAAACCCCGAGGTTGCTGGCTTGAGCGTGGGCTCATCCAGCTTGAGCGCAGGGTTGTTGGCTCTAGCGTGGGATCATAGACATGACCCCATGATTCATGGCTTGAGCTCAAAGGTCACTGGCTTGAGCCCTAGTTTGCTGGCTTGAGCAAGGGGTCACTGGGTCTTCTATAGTTCCCCGGTCAAGGCACATATGAGAAATCAATCAATGAACAACTAAGGTGCCGCAACAAAGAATTGATGCTTCTCATCTCTCTCCTTTCCTGTCTGTGTCCCTCTTTCTGATTCTTTCTCTGTCTCTGGCAAAAAAAGAGGTACTTCTTAAAATTTTATAAAGACAAGTTCATACTGTACTTATGGTGAGCTTATTATATTTCAGATTAGGTACTGGGGCCTATTAGGTACTGGAGGAACAAAATTAATTACGGTGCTTTCTCTCAGGATGTTCAGTGTTTAGTGGAGATACAAGTGATTACAGTATATTGTTCTCTTGCAGCGTGAGCATTTAAAAAGCAGCACAAAGGTGAATATGGTTTTTTTTAGACTTTCTAATGTTTATTTTCAGCATAGATTAATCTCTTTCACTTTAGATACAAATACTAGGATGATGAGTTTTTTATTTATTTATTTATTTATTTATTTATTTATTTATTTTGATTTTTTTGTATTTTTCTGAAGCTGGAAACGGGGAGAAACAGTCAGACAGACTCCCGCATGCGCCCGACCGGGATCCACCCGGCACACCCATCAGGGGCGATGCTCTGCCCACCAGGGGGCGATGCTCTGCCCCTCCGGGGCGTCGCTCTGCCGTGACCAGAGCCACTCTAGTGCCTGGGGCAGAGGCCAAGGAGCCATCCCCAGCACCCGGGCCATCTTTGCTCCAATGGAGCCTTGGCTGCGGGAGGGGAAGAGAGAGACAGAGAGGAAGGAGGGAGGGGGTGGAGAAGCAAATGGGCGCCTCTCCTATGTGCCCTGGCCGGGAATCGAACCCGGGTTCCCCACACACCAGGCCGACACTCTACCGCTGAGCCAACCGGCCAGGGCCAGGATGATGAGTTTTTTAGAGAGCTAACCTAGAACACACAGTGAAATGATAGCAATCCAAAAAATATCAATATCACATAACATAATATATAATTATGCAGGTATGTTACTACTTTATACTAAAATATGAAAAATAGGTCAAATATTTATTTCAAATTCTGTATTTCTTGTGTATTTTTATGTTAAATAATTACTATCATTATATAAAATAATAGAATAGTGAAAGATGGCAATTAGTATCAATTAACAGGACAAATTAAACAAGTAGTATATATAAAAGTATGTCTTTATGCTTTTTTATCTTCTCTAATACACAACTTATTTTACCCATTGTTGAAGTTCTACTGGATATCTAAATTTTATAGACTATAATATATTATTAGGAATTTCTAAGATAAATAAATTTGAGATTATAAATAAGAATGTAAATTCAAAAGGACTAGTTAAACAGATATTACCTATATTTAATACAAAATAGCAATAGCATGTTTCTTTCTGTCCCATGATACGTAGAATTTTTACTCTTTCTGTTTCCTTTTTCAACAACAGTTTGTTCAAACTATATACAGCTTTTAGGTCATTACTTTTTTCTGTTAATTGTAAAACTGAATAGAGTCACATGTAAAATTTACTTTGACTTGAAATTCTGCTCATAGCAAGTCCCCATTACACTCATTTGTGCTATTAGCCCAATGTGATAACATCAAGGTAAGTATCCTCTCAATATTATCTAATAGTTTATGATTTTACTTCCTAGGAGTCACAGGTGTTTAAAAATCTTTGAAGTAAATTTTATATCCATTAATCCATTTCATACCTACAGCCTTGTTTTGGTAGACAAGCTGCTTGTCAACCATGTCTTTTTACTTTTATAAATTTACTGCACAGGTTATTCCTGTCTACTGTATCTGTCATTTTTGAAAACTTCAGAGTATATGTATAATACAAGTTAAATCTCTTCTTCCTAAAGGTAGTGGTTTTTAAAGTATAGAGATTTGAACTTATAAAAACAAATTGGATTCCATCTACATTTTAGTCCTAGTAAAGAATAGAGAAGTCCTTTTAACTTGGCTACCCTTTTCTGCTAATATTTTTTGGAGCTTTGAAGTAGTCGGTATGAGTTTTTTCTCAACCTAAACATCAAACAACTCAGGTGCAGTCAGTTCATTTTTTTCTGGATTCCTTAAGGCCACTCAGAGTTCATCAAACAGACTTAGAGAAGTAGCACATAACTCTATTTTACTTTAATATTTTTTATTCTCATCTTCAATGTATTTCAAAAATTAGAAAAGAACATTATTCTTGCCCCATACTTTGAAAATCAAAACAAGAACACATTATCTTGTAGGCACTTGTCTAATGTGGATATATTTTTTCATTTCTGTAAAGTCCAAAATCTAACTAAGTTCTTCTGCACTTTTTGAGAAAAATGAAGAATGACCAAAAGCTTTTATCATGAAATTCTCAATATCGCTGGTGGCGAAATCACGCTCCTTTTAGCGGCATTATATACAAGGTGTGCTGGGCATTTAGTGGTTAATAACTTTGCGTTTTCTTTGGTCACAGGTTTATAGGCTGATGGGGATTTGTCAAAATTTACATTCACACTATCTGTCAAATGTGCAAGCAGATGAGTATGGAAGGCAGACTAATGGCCCCACAAAATGTTCAAGTCCTTATCCCTGGAATCTGTGAATATGTTATTCACAGATTATGTTACATGATAAAGTGGATTAAGGTAGCAGATGAAATTAAAGTTGCTAATCAACTGACTGTAAGATTGGAAAGATATACTTGATTACTGAGGTGTCCAATGTGATGAAAAAGGCCCTTAAATGTGGAAGAAGGAGGAAGAGGAGTTAGGATGATATGATGTGTGAGACTCAACCAGCCATTTGCTGCTTTAATAATGAGGTTAAGCCATGAGACAAGGGAGGGAGATGCCTCCAGAAATGGAAAATTAAAACATTTTCCCCTAGTGCCTCCAAAAATGAACTCAATCTTGCAAATACTCTGATTTTAGCCTTGACAGTTTGATTTTACACATTAAGATCCATTTCAGAATTCTGACCTTCAGAACAGCAAGATAATAATTTGTGTTATTTTAAGTCGCTAGATCTGTGGCAATTTGTTACAGTAGCAATAGGCAATTACAATTGTCAAAGTCTAGTGTTTATTTGGACAAAATATCAGTGTTCTTTGTTTTATGTTTTCTGGGATTTCATAATATCCCCATAAAATCTATAAGATGATTTGAAACTCCATTTTTCAAAAAAAAAAAAAAAAACACGTAAGAACTAGAGAGAACATTTTTTATATTGTTGGCATGATTCAATGCATCATTTGATTTCTTGTAAAAACATGATTGTTAATAAGGTCTGATTAAATCTGGTCTTCACTGTAATAGGGCATCAAATCTGTTATCAAATTTTCTCTTTTTGTTTACCTAAATAGTTGCAGCATTTGAATCAAGAAATATAACTTTAGGAAGCATGATAATTCTTTTGGTGTGTCAAAAATATAGTGACTATTTTTGACTAAGCATTTTTTTTCTATTATAGAGATGAAAAAACATTTGACTAATTAAAAAGTACTTGCCTTTTTCATCTAGAACTTGTAAAATTTAGACTTCCTACGTGCTTTCACATTCCTTTTTCTTCCATGCCCAATCGAAAATTCCTTTCTGACTATTGTGTACAATGTTCTGTTTTGGTTAATTAGCTCCATAATCCAATTGTATGCATCTTGCTATCTGTCATTAAACTAATTCAGTTGTCTGGGTTATGCTGACATTGGTATTATAATCATTCTCATTTCATTATCTGAACTCTTAGGAAACATGGTCACAATATTCCCAATGTTAAGATTAAATTATTATTACCTCATTACAAAGCACACAGTTAAACCACATGCAAAGT
The DNA here is from genome assembly GCF_036850765.1 of Saccopteryx bilineata. Taxonomy (NCBI): domain Eukaryota; kingdom Metazoa; phylum Chordata; class Mammalia; order Chiroptera; family Emballonuridae; genus Saccopteryx; species Saccopteryx bilineata. Next base: position 81,018,839 of record NC_089497.1, on the reverse strand, counting down.
CAAAGGCAACTATTAATGCTCCTGATTACAATGCACTTTGGTAGCACAGGTCACATCACTCTGGTGCAGCTATGGATGTTTCATTATTATGAGCTACAAACCATGCTTGCCAATCAGTGGTTGGGGGAAAAAAAACAGTGATAGTTAACTACTGAAAGTAGATAGTATATGCCATAAAATTTTGAAAATAAATCAAGTTTTACATTTAGTTTCAATTTCTTTTGGGGGGACACTGCCATATGAGTTTTGTACTTTTCTCATAACCTTCTGTACCTGTTGATGAAAATTGGTTCTACTCTTAGAATAAAGTTCCCCAATCTTTGTGCTCCATGATTTTGTTTGGCTTTACCCCCCAGAAGGATCCTCCATTTCCATTATCCTCTTCAGTTATAACAAAAGCACTGAAAATTTGGAAGCTCAGAGGTCTCACACAGTTACAGTCTCTGCAAACATAACTCTCACAAAACCTTTTTCCCTTAGCGTATCCCGTCCTAGTCACTTGTGTATGCCAGAGCGACGTCATTTGTTTGGATCTTCCACACGTAACAATTATATTTTTATGTTGCTTGCAATTAGCAATAATTTCACCACTTTCTTTCCAACATATATATTTATAATTTAATTTTCTTATTTAATTATTCTGACTACTCTCTCCAGTTCAGTGTTAAACAATACTAATGCTAATGGGCTTTTGTCTTGTTTCTGATTTCGTTGATAATGCTACTCATTAAACAAATTATGGATTTGGGGCTAATCTAGATATATCATATAGCAAATTGCACCTAGTTTTATTTTATTGAGTATTTTAACCTAAAATGGCTATTGAATTTTGACAATGGCTTTTTAGCATGCACAAAAAGAATATTTTTATGAGTTATATTACTATTATAAAAATACATTAATATATATTCTAATATTGACAATTCTTAAATTCTTGGAATAAACTTCACATTGTTATAATGTATGATTATTTTTGTGTACACCTAGATTATATTTGATTTAAAATTTTTGTTCTGATATTTATAAATGAAACTTGAGGTTTTATGTGTGTATATGTATGCATGCGATCTTTGTTGGACAAGGAGGTTTACTTTTTTAATTTATATTTGAGATTTTAGAAGCATTGAAATAGTCTGATCTGTAAAGATTTTTTATAATTTCCCCATGAAACCATCAGAGATTGGTATTTTAGGAACTATTGGAAAAATCTACTGATAAATTTATCTCTTCTATGTAAATCAGTCTTTAGATTTTTCTATTTCTTCTAGGATCAGTTTTGTAAATAATATTTTCTTAGAATTATTATTGTTATCCAGACTTTTTAATTTATTTGCAAAATGTTTAACATAATAGCTTATTATAGTTCTTTTAAATTTATTCGTACTGTGGTTATTTTTTTTTGTCATGTGTAATTATTTTTTTATTTCCACTTTATTCCTTTAAAAAAAAACAATCAAGCTGACCTGTGATTTTTATTTCCTTTCAAGAAACCAGCTTTGAATTTACTTGTTATTTATACTGTATTTTCAATTTTCTTGTCTGCCTTTTTCTTTATTTATTTGCTCTGTATTGCTTCAGTATAATTTATGGTTCCTTTTCTAACTGAAAGTATATTCTTTATTTTTGTTGCTATTTTAATGGATAAGCGTCTTAAGAACAATAATTCTCTCCTGAACAATGTGTTTAACTTTTAAGAACTACATTTTTCGGGAAGGGAAAGAGTTACATAGTTTATACAAAAAATGTAGAGAGTCAGAAAAAAACAGCATAGCATGATTTGCTGGAGCAAAATATTTGAATGGGATACTAATTACAGGTTATACTGAGCCAAACCACATGAGGCCTATTTATAGATTTAATAGTGTATTGAATTTTTCCAAGTATGTTAGACTTGTGCTGATGTGTAATTAACATTTATGTATGTGTTTATGTGTCTTGTGTATATGTGCATCTCTAATTTGCCAACAAATTAACTTTCCTGTTGATCATCTTTTTTTCCTTAGAATTTTATTCTAAAATTAATTTAGAAGGTTAAATGATTATGTGAGTTATTTAATTTCTCTCTTTTTATAGTCTTTAAATTTATTTTCAAGGTTTGCTTTTATAGTTTTAACTATTTTCATTTCTGGAGAAAAAGGCAGGTACAAGAGGTCCTCAAGTTACAACAGTTTTGACATGACAATTCGAGTTTATAACGCTCACTCCCATGAAAAGTAGAAAAAAATGGAAACATGAGTGTTTCAGTTTATGCCATTAGCGTTGTACTTACAGACTACATGGGTGAACTATGTAGTTTGGTTGTGCTCGGCAGAAGAATACGCAGTAACGTGGCGTGTAAGTGAGGGAGTTGGCGTCCCCTAGTATGCTAACCTACGCCATTTTGGACTATTTAAAGTGCAAGTATTATGTTTGTGTTAGGCTAGGGTGTTTTGCGACTAATGCCAAAATTAGGGTTACATCACTGCCATAGAACAGGAACTGTGTTGTAACCCAAGGACCCCTGTATTGTATCCTAAGAGTATACTTTATAGAGGCATATATATATAAGGTATATATGTTCTGAGGGACTGAATAGCTATAAAACCTCTGTAGTTAGAAACCCTAAGAGTGAATGTATGGTGAGAGAGAGAGAGAGAGAGAGAGAGAGAGAGAGAGAGAGAGTGTGTGTGTGAAGGTTTAGAATTGTTTACATCTCCTAGCCATTGGCTATCCTTTGTCTGTTCCAGCCAAGTGACTGCTGTGAACTGAACTATGTTCCCCTAAAATGCATACATTGAAATCTTTCCTTCCAATGTGAGGTTATTCGGAGATGGGGCTTTGGGAAGTTAACTAGGTTTAGATGAGGCCATGCATGTGGGACCTTCATGATGAATTTAGTGTCCTCATAGAAGAGACACCAGAAAGCTTGCTTTCTTTTCTATACTCACCCTCACCAAGGGAAGGCTATGTGAGGCCACAGCAAGAATGTGGTCATCAGCAAACTGAGGAGAGCTCTAACCAAATACAGACCCTGATGTCCAGAACTGTGAGGAATAAATTCTTGTTCAAGCCACTGAGTCTATGGTATTCTATATGGCAGCCTCAGCTAAGAAAGTGGAATTTCTTTTCTTTTATAAAAGCCTTTACTAACTATTGTCTTCTTATTCATTTATATTAAATTTTGTGTTATGTCTTTTTCAAAGTAGTCAGAAGAAAATGGTTTTTACAGTGATATTGTTTATAATGAAAGATTGGTAATATTTGAAAAATGGAAGGTGTTTTTTTTTGTATTTTCTTTAAAGATACATAAATGTTCTAAAACGCATGTCCAGAAGAATAGACAGGCATACTAAAAATGTGAGTATGTAATATATAATAAAAATATTTTAAATTTCTAATTCAGAAAGTATTACTTAATGTGCTTAAGTGAATTCTTGGAAATTTGTGATTCCTATGTGAACGAAGACTAACAAGTATGAAATGAGAACATAACTCCACATACACAGAATTACAGAGCTACTTTTTTAGGATTAGAAATTAAAATGTGCTTCAGAATTAGTTATGTTAGAATATAAATATCACTGAAAAGCTTGCTTTGGGATTACCACCTGTAAGTGTAACTGTTAAGCTTTCTTTCAATCCTGTCCCACTCAACAGACATTTGCATTAATAATGGTGGCTAAGGAAGCTCTTATGTATTTTATCACTTAGTGCTCACTACCATTCCTTTTGAGAGGTTTTATTATTTTCATTTTGCAACAAAGAAAGTAAGAGTTAGATAATTAAACTGTGGCAAGTCTAAAGCTTACATTAATTCATACTCTTAACCATTAAATTACAACTTTTTGAGAATGTAGCTAATGAGTGCCTCTATTAGATAAAAAATCTAGCGGAATTAAAATTCAACAAAGTTTTTTTTTCCCCTGGTGATCACTTTGAAACTTTTTTTTTGTGAAATACCAAATACAATCTTCAGTAAAAATATTTTAGCTACCTCTACTTTGTTTGTGTCCTAAATGCACAGGTAGTCTGCCTTTGATTGATTCACTACTGCAAAGAGTTTAGCTGAGCAGGATACATGGTAGGGTTCTTGAGAGAAACAGAGCATGCCTCCAATTTGCAATGACTATCAGAAATTACTTTCTTGTAATACTTATTTTATAAAACCATAAGTTTAATAGTTCATCCATAATTTTAATAATTCTTAAGGAATTTCTTCAGATATCAAACATGTATTCGATATAAAATTGTTAGAATTTCTAATCAAAGTGCCTGCTTTTCCATAGTTATTTTTAATGCCTACAATTCCACTTCCTGATATGTTCCCAAATATGAATCTGTATGGCCAGCTCTCTGTTGGTACAATTTCTAGGCACTAACTTCATTCATAGTTTCATTGTGTAAGCAGAAATTTTAAGCCTATAGCCTGCTGTGTTTATTGATCTATTTCTTAATAATCCCATATCAGACAATCACACAGATCACAAAAGGTCTGAGAGGGAAGAAACACATATTACCTTCAGTGGGAGACTGAAGTAGCCTTGCATTTAGAGGCTCTACTAAGAATTTTAGCCTCATCTGTGTTACAGAATAATTGGAAGGCACTGCAGTGAGACTTTTAAACAAACCAAAATTACAGCTTTTTCACCCTAAAATGTAAATGCTTCTTTTAAAGAATCATTTTGATATTTACCTTAGGTTGTTTTTCCCTTCCTTTTGAATGAGATGTGAAATTTTCTAAGTCCCAATTAGGTTATTAGCCAAGCTGTGTTCAGAAATGTTCAGTCTTCAATCTCAAATGTGTTCTTTCCATTTCATAGGTCTGCTAGGTGTCTGGCCTTCCGCTGGATATTCCGGCCAGCTACATTCAGCTCCCCCGACCTCACCTCTGCTCCATCTGCTGGAATGATGATTTTACAAGGTGCACTCTTTGGCAAAATCACTATTTTTATGATGGCTTTTAAAGAAAGTTTTTCAAAAACATGGTGCCAGAGAGTGTTTGTGTTATTTAGTTAAACTGAGAACTTTGAGAGCAGAATTAATATAAATTTACTAAATTCACTCTATTCAGTGTGCTCAAATACATGCAGCCTGCATCATCTTCTGTCATGGAAAGAGAGAGTATAGCTTTGCACAGGGGGAGAAGCTGGTGCAAGAGGGCAGAGAAGGAGGTGAATTTTGAAATAAAGCTGTTGCCGCAGTGTTCGATTTGCTCTGATTCTTGATCTCACAGCCACAGTGAGTTATTTGTTCTCAGACATGCCCTGACCTTTCTTTGTCTCTTTTCTTTTGTCCTTGTTCTTCTTAAAACCCCCTTTCTCAACCTTGCTTACTTGGAATACTCCTACCTCCTAAAGTTCTTTTATGTATTTCCTGATACCCCATGCAGAAAAATAGAGCTCTCACCTCTGTGCCCCTATAGTACCTCCAATGAATTTCTGTTTCAAAATTTTTCACAAAATAATTGTTTCTGTACCTATCTTTTTTCATTAGACTTGAAACTCCTTTAGGGAAACAGAATGTCATTTTTATTCTTATTTATGATCAATGGCTTTTGCTAAGGAAGGGAAGTCTCAATACTTAGAGATTACTTTTCTTGCAAAGTACTTAGATTTAAGTAATCAAGTCTAGGAAAGTTATGGCAAAGCCCCTTTGTTTTGCATAAAAATACCTGCAGGATTTTGGGTAGGGCTTGGCAGCGAGGCCAAGAGCAGGGGTACCTCGGTTGAGACAGACAGCTAATGAGCGAGGCTAGGGTGGGACTGGTGGGGGGATGAGTGAGAAGAGAACTCTGCTAGATGCTTAGAGACTTGGGGAAATGAACATGCCTTAGACACACTGTGGAAGAGGGGATCTAACATGTGACATGTTTCCATTCTCCTCTGAGTGTTCTACAAAATATTCAGTTCTATTGTTCACCGGTGGTTTTGCTGTTAGAGTATATTTTTGGGAGACAAAAAGTGATCTATGGCTTTCCTCAAGATTGACCTTGGGAGAAAGCAGAGACAACATGTCTGGAGATAGATGTGTCAGTCAGAAAGTAGTGACACCTTTAAGAGTAGCAATATTTCTGGGACATGATGACACTCAAGAAATGAATTAATGAAAGGATAAAGGATGAATTCTCAACAAAATGCAGGAGAAGCCAGTAAAATAATTGATTTTAACTTTTTTTTTCAGAAATGGAAACTTCTTTAAAATTAGCAAAGGAGGGGAAGGGCACATAACATAATAATAGCTTGAGAAGTTACTACCATTATTCTTTGAAGCTGCAAAGAAAGCAGAGGTCTCCCTACAGGTTGGAACTGTGGGCGCCAACCACTTGCCTTAAGATCTCTACATCTCACAGTAGGAACCAGCAAGGAATCCCTGTCCTGACTCCTTTCGGCTCTCAAAAGAGAAAACCACAGTGCCTCACACCCACATTTTAGAATCTATTCTCAGGCCCTGGCCGGTTGGCTCAGTAGTAGAGCGTCAGCCTGGCGTGCAGAAGTCCTGGGTTCTATTCCCGGCCAGGGCACACAGGAGAAGCACCCATCTGCTTCTCCACCCCTCCCCCTCTCCTTCCTCTCTGTCTCTCTCTTCCCCTCCCGCAGCCGAGGCTCCACTGGAGCAGAGATGGCCCGGGTGCTGGGGATGGCTCCTTGGCCTCTGCCCCAGGCGCTAGAGTGGCTCTGGTAGCGACAGAGCGACACTCCAGAGGGGCAGAGCATCGCGCGTCGCCCCTGGTGGGCGTGCCGGGTAGATCCCGGTCGGGGCATGCGGGAGTCTGTCTGACTGTCTCTCCCCATTTCCAGCTTCAGAAAAAAAAAAATATATATATATATATAGAATCTATTCTCTCCGTCTCGATGAAATTCAAATCTCCCTAGAGTGTGTGTAATGTATTTTATCTTCTCACAGAAGCAACTTGATTTAGTGACAGACAATGGAGGTCATATATTTGAATTCTTGTGCCAAAAGTTTCTCACCTTTATTAATTACTTTCAGAGTAATTAATGGAACAATAACATGCACCTGAAACAGAGCCAGGCATATAGTAGGTATTCAATGACATCTCCCTCTCCTCCCCCAACTGTCATCCACACCCAGGAAATAAGAAGTCACCAACAATGTTCCAGGGTAAACTTTGATAGAGTACATGACATACAGGTAGTGGGAGCACCCGGGACACAGAGTGTGTACCCAGAAAGGGGAGACTTGGGCTCGGAGTACAAACATTCCCCCTCGCCTACTTTTGTGTAAGCTTGCCTTTGGTGTAGCCTTTTGTCTTGTAGTCGGCTGCTTGATAGTAGGAGGAAACCTATCCAGAAACACAGCTTTATGATCATCCAGTCCCTGCGTAACCTGTGGAGATTCCTATATAAATTTAATGTGCATGCATGTCCACGTAAAAGTCATGTGTCCAAATTCTAACCCTCAAGCTGATGATTTTAGGAGGTGAGGCCTATGGGTGGTGACTAGGTCAGGAGGGTGGAACCCTCGTTATTGGGATTAGTGCCCTTAAAGAAACTTCAGAGGGCTAGATCACCCTTTCTATCATGTGAAAACACCAAGAGAAGTGCTGTCTATGGATGAGAAAACAGGTCCTCACTAGACAAGGAATCTGCCAGCACCTTGATATTGCAGTTCCCAACATCCAGAACTGGGAGAAGTTTCTGTTGCTTATAAGCCACCCAGTCTGTGGTATTTTATTATAGCAACCTGAATGTCCAAAAACAAAAACTGAAATATTTCCAGATTGTAGAATGGCTTAATGGTCTTGTAATGTAGATGAATATTCAGTCTATCTAGGATGGGCTTAACAACTTATTTTCATCTGGATCATGAAAAGCAGCCTGTTTTTCATACTGCTGGATCATTTAGTTTAGAAAGAGAAATTTGAAAAGCACTCTACAATGAGATTAATTGCTTGTTTCCTGCTGGGCCTTATACAGACTTTTTCTTTAGCTATAAAATGCTTATGTTTATCATTCATACCAGGTTTTAGAAAAGTATGTGTGAAAATAATTATGCCAACAAACGTTCTATCTAGTTTTGATGGAAGTGGTTTCATCCACATTTTTTTTTCTTCAGACAGTAGAAAACATAAGATTTGTTTCTCAAGGAATTCAGAAATAGTTAGAAAATCTGTTTTTCATTTATGCTACTGAAATTATTTGTGTATTTGACAGCTGGCATTATTCTACTATTTGCATTATTTTATAATGGCTGCACTCAATGTTCTCTTGTTAATTTGTATTCAGTCACTTTATCTGGATTGACTCAGATGTTTTATATGTCTGTTTTTAGATAAGGAAAAAATATTGCTTTTCCTTTTAACAATTTACAGTGAAAGATCGAAATGCAAATTTATTTGCCTGTGCAAGTCTACCCATACTTTTAAGAGATGCAATTCTCATTTTCCACCCAGATTGATTGGAACATGGTATGTTGCATTATTAATTGCTAAAGATACAGTTATAAGGATGCTCATATTTCCTGCTTACAGTTTTCCTGTTAGCTTTTGGTAAAGAAGAATATAAAAAAGGTAGAAGCAGAAATTTTATGTATTACACACTTCAATGGCTTAGAGGTTCACTGAGGATTACTTTTCAATTAAAGTAAATTTTTATCATCGATGAACAGACCTGTCAGTAGAAGTATAAAAGTATGGTCAGACCAAATCTAGTAACATTTCTTTTTTAATACAATAAAAAAAACAATAATAATGACTTTTATTTGACTAATATTTTATGGTCTATAAAACATTTCAAGTGCATCTTACTTAAATCTCCAATCCCCTGTAAAGTAGTTAGAGTAGGCACTAATTTTCTTGCAATTTTACACTCACAAAAAACCTGATTTTCTGAAGGGTGAAGCCGCAGAAAACAGTGAAGAGGCAGCAGTTGATTCCTTCTCATTCTGGTGCCTCACAATATCTTGATGATGATGAAGCCCATGCATGGCATCACTGCCATTGTGTTTGCAAAGAACCCTTCCCATCCAGGAACTGAACTTATGATTCTGCAGTAAGATATAAAAAGACAGTCGGACCTTCTAACCTAATGGAAAATGCATTGGCTAGATTCACTGTCACAGAGAAATCATTCACTCATTCAGTGTGGAACTGTGATAGGGACGGTGGGCAATTCAGACAAGTGAGCTCCGGATTTAGTGGGTTCCTTGCTTCATTTTATTTTATTAGTGATGGAGAATTTAACTACTTAGTCAGATATAACATCACCAAAACAGGCCACAGGGCTTTGTGAGGAGGGAACTATGTGTTGAACATGGGTACAGGCACTGGATGGCCTCTGCCAGGATCTTGCTGTCATTGTTCCAGCTTTCTAGGTGTGTAAGTTAAGTTTATAATGCAGCTATCTATAGTGGAGTTTTGGCTACCACTTGGAATTGGCAATATTTTAAACAAGGGCTCTCATTCCTGGTTGAGAAGAAATTTTCCTGTGTCATAGATGTTTAAATTATACATACTTGTTTTGAATACTATTCAACTGTTTTAGTTATTACTTTTTAAATTTACAATCAATTTTTGTTCTTAGTGATTGCTTAACTCTAATAAACAGAGGGCAAATATTAAAGAAATTCTTTCTTTTGGGGCAAACATAATTGTGATCTCTTAATTCCTAATGGTCCCCATAAGTTGACACAGTACTCAAGGGTTCTTCATGAACCCTTGAAATATAACCTTCCTTTTCTAATTGCAGATTCTGAATCCTTCCCACAATACCACACACTGCAGTTTGTCACCCAGTGTTACCTGTAAGGTTGTCTTAAATCCTCTACTTCTTTAAAGAAAATAATTTTTCCAAGAGAATAATGCTACATATCACAATCATCCATTCTCAGGAGGTTAGCAGTACCTACCTTATAATGATAATTAAATTTTATTATTCTGATTTCAAAAATTTCATGAAGTCCTTGTTTATTAATTCTTTTATTAAAGTTCTTTATTTTTTTTACATTGGTTATAGTTGAAAATACTAACACATTTGCAAGGTTTTTGTTGTTGTTGCTGTTTATTTGTTTTTATATTTTTGAAAGAAAAAGACAGAGACAGACAGGAAGAGAGAGATGAGAAGCATCAGTTCATAGTTGCAGCACTTTTAGTTATTCACTGATAGCTTTTCATGTAGGTTTTAACTGGAACCAGAAGCCAGTAAGCTACTATTTTAAAAGAAAGCTTTCTACATGTGGAGTAAGAGATATACTTAATGTCTCATAGTAGAAAAATAACAAATGAAAACTTAATACATGATAAGTAAAATGTGTTATTTACAATGTCCTAGAGGTAGCAATTCAATGGAAAAATAGATTGTGTATAAATGGTTATATTTATTATGACATATATAACAGAGAAAATATAAAAATTAAATAATCCTGTTGTATATGAGTTCTCTTTTCTGTGTTACTTTTACAGGTAAACATTATAGTTCATATTTTACAAAGTTTTACACAGATGAGTCAATATTTTCAATATTATACATTCCAAAATATATAGGTACATATATGTACTTTTAAACCATAATGCATTTTTAATATTATTTAAATAAAAGTAAATAATGTATGTGGGGAAAAGAATCTTTCTTTTTTTTTTTTCTTTTTTTATTCAGTGAGAGGAGGGGAGGCAGTGACAGACTTCTGCATGGGCCCTGACAGGATTCACCCAGCAAGCACAATAGGTGGTGATGCTCTGCCCATCTGGGGCATTGATCTGTTGCTCAACAACCAAACCCTCCTAGCACCTGAGGCAGAGGCCATGGAGCCATCATCAGTGCCCAGGGCCAACTCACTCCAATTGAGCCATGGGTGCAGGAGAAGAGAGAAAGAGAAGTGAGAGGGGGAGGAGTGGAGAAGCAGATGCTGCTTCTCCTGTGTGCCCTGACAGAGAATTGAACCTGGGCATCCACACACTGAGCTGATGTTCTACCACTGAGCTAACCATCCAGGTCTGGAAATAATCTTTCTATATGCATATCTTCTAATTTATTTGGGACCTCTTCATATATAACTGTTGAATAATTTTAATGACTTTGATGTTTTTGTTTTACATGAAAAGCATTTTTTTAAATTTAAAAGTCTGAGATTTAACATATAGTAGTATGTAAATAAATTTTTGGTAATGATATCAAGAACGAGAAACTGCCTGACCAAGTGGTGGCACAGTGTATAGAGCATCAGACTGGGACACAGAGGACACAGGTTTGAAACTCTGAGGTTGCTGCCTTGAGCACAGGGTCATCCGGCTTGAGCACAGGGTCACGGGCTTGAGTTTGGGATCATAGACATGACCCCATGGTCATTGGCTTGGAGCCCAAGGTCTCTGGCTTGAGCAAGGGGTCACTTGCTCTTCTATAGACCCCCCATCAAGGCACATAAGAGAAAGCAATCAATGAAAAACTAAGGAGCTGAAACAAAGAATTGATGCTTCTCATCTCTCTCCCTTCCTTCTGTTTGTCTCTAGCTGTCTCTCTCTCTCTGTTCCTCACTCTGTCTCTATCACAAGAGAGAGAGAGAGAGAGAGAGAGACAGAGACAGAGACAGAGACACTACTGGGGCATATTACAATGAAAATAATTTGTACTTATGTATTGTGAAAACATATCCTCATGCCTTTTCTGCCCTTTTTTTGTGGGAGATGGTAAACAAAAGAGAGGCTCAGAAATTGGGAAGAGAGTAGATAAGAATGACTAGTTGAGAATTCTTAAATTCACCATTTCATCTATTTGTAATTAAATGTCCTGCAAAAATAAAATTAGGAGTTAAGTCATATTTCCTTCTCTTTTTTTATTTGCCTAGTATTTAGGTGCTGAAGGAAGTCATTATTATGTGATTGTAGTAATATTGCTAAGATAGTCATGTTTCTTTCATTTAAATCTTAAAATGATTATTCAGGCTTCCATAATTTCATGAACAGATTATTGTCACTTGTCTTGGTTAGATGACCTGACAAAGTATAGTTTAAGCTTTTAATAGTTGGCAACAAGAGACATTTGGCGTTTTTTGTTCTTTTTTATGAATATCTGGTGAGTGCAATCTAAAGATCTTTTGAGATTTTACAGGACTTCAAATAGCATATCACAGTCATTAATTTATTTATGTGCTATTTATTTATGCTTGTAAACAAGGCATGATATGGCTATGATTTCGTTTGTCTTTCTGACCTTTTGAGCCAAATTTCTAAAGCTTGGCATGAAGTACTCTTGAAATAATCATCACTTATATGTGCAAATCGGGTAATTGCTCACACAGCTACCTACCAATTATCACTTATTAATGCAATTAGCTGGATTACAGCTAATTTGGGATAAAGAAAAAAAAAGCATGTCAGTTCAAAACAAGCATGATTTAAAATCTAGCTTAGTGGTTAGTTTTACTTAGTATTAGAAATTCTCATTCTCAGGCAAATATTTGAATTTTAAGCATAATTTTAGGTATTGAGGGTAGTACACAAAAATGTGGTAATTCGTTCTGGTTGCACATAGCCATGCTCCTGCCTCAGATCCTGGAAAGAATGCTTGCTTTGAGGACATATGGGTCATTTCTATGCTGCCTCCCACAATTAAGTTATTTATACATGTATTTGTATATTTATTACTGCAGCTTTATTGAGGTGTAATTATATACATATAAAATTGTAAAATGTTTAAAGTGTACATAGATGATTTGTTTTACGTTGTGAAAGGATCAATCCTATTTAGTTAATTAATATATCATTGCTTTATTTATTCTGGTGAAAAAATGTAAGCTCTACTCTCAATTATACAATACAGTGTTATCACCCAAACTCACCATGTTTTACAGTGGACATGCAGAACATATTCATATTATAGGTGAAAGTTTTACCCTTGTACTATCCTCACCCTATTTGCCCTGACCCCCAGCAACTACTTTTCTACTCTTTGTTTCTGCAAATTGGACTCTTTTTTATATTCTACATATAACTGATACTACTCTACTGCCTTGCTGTGTTTAGCTTATTATACTTATAATAATGCCCTTGAGTTTCATCTGTGTTGTCTAAAATGAAAGAATTTTCTTTCTCGTGGCTTCATAATGTTTTACCGTGAAAGTAATCAATATATTGGATAGAAATTATAATTATTTTAGCTCATTCTGTAAGTTGCCTTTTTATTTTGCTGTTTCTTTGGCTGTGCAAAAGTTTCTTAATTTTATCTAATCTCATTTGTTTGTTTTTGCTTTTATTAATTTTATTTTTATATCAAATCTCCAAAACTAAAAATTATTGCTAAGACCAATTTCAAGAAGCTGACCTTGACCTATAACCCCATGTTTTTATCTAGGGGTTATAGGAATTAAGGTAAATTTGTATTAATAATTATGTATTTAAATGTTTTATAGAATTCACCAATGAAAACATTTGGTCTTGGACTTCCTTGGGAGGAAGTTTTTTGATTACTAATTCAATCAATTAATCAGTTGATCTTCCTTAGTAATTATTGGTCTTTTCAAGTTGTATGTTTCTGAGAGTTGATCTATTTTCTAGGTTGTCCCATATTTTGGGATGTAATTGCTCATAAGTAGTCTACTGAGATCCTTGGTATATGTATGGTATTAGTTGTAATAGCTTTCTTTTCATTTCTAATTTTATTTATTTATGCCTCTTTTTTGTATTTTTCTGATATTTTTTATGCTTAATGAATCTAGCTAAAGATTTGTCTATTTATCTTATATTCTCATGAAACAGCTTTTAGATGTATTAATCATTTTGTCTTTTTAGTTTCTATTTCATTTATTACTGTTGTGATCTTTGTTATTTCCTTCCCTGTACTAACTTGGGAATTTATCTTTTTGTCCTACTTTCTTGAAGTATGATGTTTGGTTGTTTACTTGAATTATTTCTTTGTTTTTAAAGTAGGTATGTATTTCTATGACCTTTTCTCTTAGAACTGCTTTTGCTGCACACTGTAAGTTTTGGTATGTTGTATTTCCATGTTCATTTACCTTGAGGTATTTAAAAGAATTGTTTTTGAGTTTCTCTTTGACCCATTGGTTGTTTAGAAGCATGTCATATAAACACTACATATATTTGAATTTTTTATTTTTCTTAAAATTGATTTTTAGTTTCATTCCATTGTGGTTAACAAAGATACTTAATATTATTTTAGTCTTCTTAACTTTATTGACTTGATTTATCATAACATGATTTATCCTGAAAAATGTTTCATGTATATTTGTAAAGTATATGAATTCTCCTGCTTTTGTATGGAATGCTCTATGTCAGTGTTTTTTAACCGCCAGTCCACCAGAAATTTCATGCCCTTCTGTGAAAGCATTGCCCAGCCTGACAACATTAGGGTGGTTAATCCATTGCAGATGGTAGGAAATTTCTGGTGAACCCACAGTTGAAAAACACTACTCTCTATATAACTGTTAAGTCCACTGCCCAAATGTGTTATTTAAATACTATGTTTCCTTATTGATTTTCTGTTTGGCTGATCTAGTCAATGTTGAAAGTGGGGTGCTGAAATTTCTTACTACAGGGTGGTACCTTGAGATACGAATTTAATTCGTTCTGTAACCAAGCTTGTAAGTCAGTCAACTCATATATCAAAATGCTGATACTGGACTCGTGTGCCAACGTGCCAACTAGCGGCAGCTTCCCGGATCACGACTCGTATCTCATAATTTCGCTCGGATCTCGAACAAAAATATGGACCCAGTCGCAGCTCATATCTTAAAAAATTCATATGTTGGTCTGTTTGTATCTCAAGGTAGTTTTGTTTCGCTATCTAATTCTCCTTCCAGGTTTATTAATACTTGCTTTACATTTTGGGTCCTCCTAAAATGAATGCATACATATTTACAAATATTAAATCCTTTTGTTAGATTGACCCTTTATCATTATATATTAACTTTCTTTTCCTCTTACTACAATGTGTGGTTTACTGTCTATTTTGTCTGATATATGAATAGCTGTACTAGCTTTCTTTCGGTTTCCATTTGCATGGAATATCTTTTCCCATCCTTTCACTTTCATTCTATATTGGTCTTTACATCTACAGTGAGTGTTTTATAGACAGCATATAGTTTAATGTTATTTTTTTTATTTATTCATTATAGAGAGGAGAGAGAGAGAGAGAGAGAGAGAGAGAAGGGGGGAGGAGCAGGAAGCATCAACTCCCATATGTGCCTTGACTAGGCAAGCCCAGGGTTTTGAACCGGCAACCTCAGCATTTCCAGGTTGACGCTTTATCCACTGCGCCACCACAGGTCAGGCAGTTTAATGTTATTTTTTAATCCATTAGCTACATTGTCTTTTAATTGGAGAACATAGTCCATTTAGAAAGTAACAATTGTTAGGTATTGACTTACTATTGCCGTTTTAGTAATTAATTTTTGTTGTTTTATAATTCCTTTGTACCTTTCTTCTCTTACTCTCTCCTTTTGTGATTTGCTGATTTTCTATAGTGGTATGCTTAGATTCCTTTCTCTTCTGTGTATCTATTACAGGTTTTTGCTTTGTAGTTATTATGAGGTTTACATACATATATTATTTTATTAGTCTATTTTAAACTAATATTTTTTTATTTTTATTTTTCTGAAGCTGGAAATGGGGAGAGACAGTCAGACAGACTCTCGCATGCGCCCGATCGGGATCCACCTGGCACACCCACCAGGGGCTACGCTCTGCCCACCAGGGGGCATCGCTCTGCCGCGACCAGAGCCACTCTAGCGCCTGGGGCAGAGGCCAAGGAGCCATCCCCAGCTCCTGGGCCATCTTTGCTCCAATGGAGCCTTGGCTGCGGGAGGGGAAGAGAGAGACAGAGAGGAAGGAGGGGGGGTGGAGAAGCAGATGGGCGCTTCTCCTGTGTGCCCTGGCCAGGAATCGAACCCGGGTCCCCCACGCACCAGGCCAGTGCTCTACCGCTGAGCCAACCGGCCAGGGCCTAAACTAATAACTTCTTAAATTCAAATGAAGACTAAAGATTTACTTTTTACTCTCTCCACCCCATATTTAATGTTTTGATGTCACAGTTTATAACTTTTTACATTGTATATACATTAACAAATTATTGTAGTTATAGCTATTTTTCAATACTTCTGTTTTTTAAACATCATACTAGATTTATAAATGATTAACCTACCATCATTACATTAGAGTATTCTCAATTCAACTTTATATTTACTTTTACTAGTGAAATTTATACTTTCATGTTTTCCTGTTACTGATTAGTGTTCTATTCCTTTGAAGAAATTCCTTTAACTTTTCTGGTAAACACATTTTAGTGATGATGACTTTCTTTAGCTTTTGTTTGTCTGGAAAATATTTGATCTCTTTTTCAATTCTGGGCATCTTTTCTGGGTAGAATATTACTGTTTGATAGTTTTATTCTTTAAACACTTTGAACATTTCATGCCACTGTCTTCTAAACTGCAAATTTGTGCTAAAATGTCTGCTTATAGTATTCTAGGGAATCCCTTGTAAGTAACAAGTTATGGTTTTTTTATTTGCTGTGGTTTAGAGTCTCTTTTTTGTCTTTATCTTCTGACAGATTTTTTGTTTGTTTGTTTGTTTTTGGGGTTTTTTTTGGTGTGTGACAGAGACAGATAAAGACAGAGAGAGGGACAGATAGGGACAGACAGATGGGAAAGGAGAGAGATGAGAAGCATCAATTCTTTGTTATTCATTGATTGCTTTCTCATGTGCCTTGACCGGGGGACTACAGTAGACCGAGTGACCCCTAACTTAAGCCAATGACCTTGGGTTCAGCCTAGTGAGCCTTGCTGAAACAAAATGAGCTGTGCTCAAGTCTGTGACCTCAGGGTTTTGAACCTGTGTCCTCCATGTCCCAATATGACCCTCTATCCACTGTGCCACCAACTGGTCAGGTCTATTTAATTATAATATTTCTTAGTGAATGTCTTCTTGAGTTCTTTTTATTTAGAACTCTCTAAGCTTCCTAAATCTAGATGTCTGTTTCTTCTCACAGGTTAGAGAAGTTCTTAATCATTATTTCTTTGTATAAGTTATATAAGCTATCTTTAATATTTTCTTCCTTTTTTCTTTTTGCTCTTTTGATTGGATAAATTCCATTGCCCTGTCTTTGAGTCCTTTGTTTCTTTCTTCTACTTGATCTAGTCTATTATTAAACCCATCTTGTATATTTTTAGTTCAATTATTGTGTTCTTTTAGCTCTGTGCTCTCGGTTTGATACTTTCTTCTATTTTCTATCTCTTTTGAAATTCTCACTTTATTTATTTATTGTTCTTCTGACCTAAGTGAGCATTTTATGATCATTACTTTGAACTCTTTCTCAAGTAAGTCACTATCCATTTCATTAAGTTCTGCTTCTAGATTAACTTGTTCTTTTGTTTGAAACATATTTCTTCATTCATTTTCCTTGACTCTCTGTGCTGGTTTCATGCATTAGTTAAAGCAACCACCTTTCCTAGTCTCAATGAAGTTGTCTTGGCAGGAAAATGAATGTTATTGTTAATACCAGTCCTAGCTCTTGATTGTTCCTCAGAACTTTGTGATTATCCAAGAAACCTTTTTATTCTTAGTGATTCTCCGTAGCTGCGGGTTTGTCAGGACCTATTTTGATCTGGGCTTTTTCTTATTTGCCCAATATGTAAAAGTCAGTCAGTTTGTTTTTGTACTTTTTTTAGATGGAATTGCTTCATGTGTAGATGTAGATTAGGTATGTCATTATGGGAGGCAATAAATTATCTGTTGCTCTTTTGGACCAGAATTATATACTTTGCCTTTGGTAGTTCTCAATAGTTTATAGCCAGTGTCTAGCAACAGAACTTGGCAATAGATGAAACGACAAGTTGTGGCCTGCTCCAGTGATCCAACTCTGGTTTTATGCTGCCTCTTGAGTTTTAACAAAATTCACATAAACCTTTTTACCTTATTTTCTTGTTTTTCAAATGAAGACTCATGAGGTAATTATTAAGAAATAACTAATCAATTAAAGCATATATTTGTAATAACTATCATTTACTCACCTGATTACTGAGTACTAGGTACTTCACTAAGTAATTAAAGTGTGTTATTCCATTTCCATTCTCTCTATAACCCTTTGAAAATATACTGCTTTGTTTCCATTTTATAGGTTAGGACACTGAAGCTTATAGTTTACCTAATTTGCCTAAGATCACACATTGTAGAAGTCAGATTCTAAATTAGTTTAGCAAACTTCTGAGCTCTGCATCCTTAACAGACACCCTCTACTATGTCACCATCTGAACCAGAAAATAACACTACTGAGATGACTTTATTTAATAAGTTCCCTTCTCCTTTCCCTGGGTCAGGACTTGGTCAGCCTCAGTTGTTAAGTGAAAAAAAAGAAGGAACAAAAGTACTTACAGTAATTCTTTTAATTTTACGTCATTCTCAGTGAGAATTGAGGCCACATGTTTGCCTGATGTTGCCATGAAAGTCATCCTGTGGCAGTGCTGCAGCATCACTTTGTAACATACCAAAGCTTATTTAGAAAAGCAGACAGATGTGTGCTGTTCATTAGACACCAGATAGCAACTTGCATGTTTGCAATAGCAGTACCATTAATAACCTTGATGTTATAGCTTTAGAAAAACAATAGTTTTTAAAAAGTATTCTCTTAATTATTGAAGTGAATTATGATGTATAATTTATAATAAATGTTTCATATACAATATAATACTTGAAAATCCTTGATGTAAGAGAGAGGTTACAAATAATGACTGTGTATAGAGACATGGCTCTGCAATTTCAGTAAGGTTACTTTGTCCTAAATGTGTTTCTGATTTTTAAAGTACCATATTTCATCCTGCATCAATTAGGTAGAAACAGCATGGTCAAACATTAGATTGACCTCATTTTATTGTATTAAATGTTCTACATTAATCTATAGATTTGACTATATCTTGAAAATATACTATGAATTTAAAATCCTATTCAGAAGAATATGTGAATATAATAATTAATATAATAAGATCTTAGGATTATATGCAGTGAAGCAGATTATTAAGAAAGAAAAATGTTGAAGTAACATTTATCACAAACTCATTCGCTGACTATAGCAGAGAAAGTTCAATGAATTTGCAGTGTATCTAGTGTTAATGGGGTAGAAAATGAAAAATACATATGAAAACGATCAAATTGTTAAAAATTATAGTGTGAAAATAATTTGAAATTGGATTTTTAAAAGGTCTATACTTCAGTGTTGTTTTCTCTTCTGGCTGGAAAACTAAAAAAATAAATAAATAAAATATTCAAGTCCCAAACTGTTTTAGGGCCATAACACTTTAGAGATGCTTGCAACTAAAGTTAACTAATCAACTTGCCCTCACTCCTGTTTTAAATTAGAGGCTTTAAAGGAGAAAATAGAATAATAGAGTTTTTAAAGAAAAAGAGACCTTGAAAACCATATAATTCAACCTGCTTCTCAATCTCCAGAGAGATTGAAATATTTCCCAGTAACACAAGGATTATTATTGCTAAAGTTATATTTATCCACTTGCTCCCATTTTTCTATTAATCTACTATTTTTATCAAAGTTATTATTAAACATCATTATTCACTTACAAGCTGACTTCTAAGTAGAATTACCAAATGGTAATAATTGTGATTATATATACCATAATTCATAATCTTTGCTTTAATCCACAATTTTAATCTAGGCAACTCTTGTGTACCATATGTGTAAACCCTTTCTTGGGACTTAGAATAAAAAAACAAATAAAAACACATAATGCTTTCAGGTCAGCCTTTAAAGTTAGTTCTTAAGGATGAATTTGTAGAAAGTTTGGTCATTAATAAAATTAGTCACCAGTATCATCTCGGAGAGATGAGGGTAAGTACATGTGCTCTGGCAGGAACTGGGGGATGAAGAGGAAGAGAGAGATTAGACCAGTGGTAGAGCATCTAGAAGTAGATGGGGTAGTCTCTTTATCATGTCAGTCTTAGCACTAGGAACAAGCTGGGAGACTTATTTGTATGCTGGAAGATAATCGAAAGCAAATAGAGGCCAAAACTGTTATGGGAAATTTAGAAGTTGTACATGTAAAATTACTTTCTACCTGCCTTTGTTTCTTTTCTGTTTCTGTGACAGCATGTAAATAACACAAAAAGGCATTAAGTGGCCTGAAAAATGAAAGTCAATCCAGCGATTTAATTTGGATAGGATTACACACACACACACACACACAAAGTATGGCTATGAAAAATTTATTATTGGAACCCACTTAAATATGTAGATATTACTCTAAAAGAATATTTTAACATTAGACACAGAGTTTTGTGAATACTTAGACTTACAGTGGCATCTAAAGAACAGGTTTCATTTGCAGCATGGAGTGTATGCAGGTTTATCTCTGCCAGATCTCTGACAGTTAAATAATAGTTTATTTCCCTCCTATCGCACCCTCTCACTCACTGTTCTCTCCTCCCTGTACTTGGCCTTAGAGTAAAAGGTGTAGTAAAAGGTGGGCAGTTTCCTGTTGTTTTGAAATTTTTTGAAATTTACCATTTTTTACTGTAGGACCTAAGGGGGTAGCACAGCAGTGAATACCAGCCATAGTTATCTCTTCCTAAGTAAACCAGCAAATGTGGTTTAAGGTAAAAATTCTTGAGGGTGGACTCATTTATTTTTGAGTGTAGCATATGGGGCAGCTTTGAAGATGACATAGATATTTTTATATTATTCAGAAGAATGCCTTTTTTTTTTGGCAAAATGATAACAAGAAAAAGTGTTTTTATTATTTTCTCTCACTTGAGTTTTCACACCATACAAGACCTGCCTGCCAAAATGAATGTGATATTCCTCACCTAACAGTGTGACAGTCCAGATGAAATTAGAGTTGAGAGAAAGCCTTTCCTGGTACTCTGCACCAAATGAAATGAGTAAATTACTGTTGCCACTTTGAATGACACTCACACAAAAGACACTTGGGAGCAGCGACCTTACTTACACTGCAGGGTCTACTTCAGAATCATTTCAGATAAATACCCTTCAATAGATTTAACGGTTCAGGCAGTCGGTCCTCAAACTGTTATACTACTGCTGTTATTTCAGAGGCACATCAGAGAAAAGAGACTTCTGATCTCTCCCGAGAATGCCTCTCTATACCTCCCTCTTCTTTCTGGCCTTTTTTTGGCTGTTTCTATGCAATGTTTACATTGAGTTTTGATATCATGGTATCTTTCTTGGGTCAGGTTTGTTTTCTGAAAGTTAGTCATTATTTATTCCTTAGATGTAGCTATTAGCCCAGGAGGACTGGGATTTTGGAGAGGCCATATTGAAACTATCATTTTAATGTATCTTCAAAACCACTGATAGTGTTGATCATCACCTAAGCCAGTACATACAGCTTCACATTTTGTGCAATACACAGCTCCTGGGAGTGCCTTTCACCTAATCGTCCATGTGGTTGAGCCCTGAGGAGTCGGAGAGTCCATGTCCTCTGCTTCCTTGGTCGACAGCCGCTCTCGGGCCAGGTCTAGGTAGAGGCAGCACCTTTCAGTTCACTCCCACGTGGTCTGTTGAAAGTAGATAGGCCTGAGCTTTCTGAAGAAGTAGTTTTAAAGCTCGGTGAAGTTAAGCACAAATGAGCATTTAATGGTAGCAACTTATAAAAATAAAAACTGACAGAAATTAAACAGAAAGTATGTATATGATAGCAAAAGGTATCAGAGGATATCAGATTTTTCAAATCTTCTCATACCCTGGTGAGAGTTTGGCCAGGGTAACTCTCCTGTCTAGTATGAGATCTTTCAAGTTATGCACTAAGCACATCGCTTGAAACTTTAGCATAATTACCTTAAATTACAAAAACTGCCTTTTGTAAGCCATGGTATGTAGATCTAACAACATTCAAGTTCTGAGTAGAACTTCTCATTGCCTGTCAAGTGCCATCATGCTACATTGCTCCAAAGTTACATGATGTCAATGATATTGACCCATGCCAGCTGCTGTCCACTACTGGCATAATGCTGAGTGGCAGAGCATGCCCTGGCTTACCCATGCCAGAAGGGCTGGCATACTACCTTTACCAGATCTTACCCCATTCACTTTCCAGAGACAGACCCTGACCTCAGTACATTTTTACATCAGTATCCAGGGGTAGACTTTATCTTGGAGCTTTTATTTTCTGTTTTTATTTCCTTACTCCTCCAAAAATAGATTCTCAGGAGTATATAAACTAACTTAACTTCCTTATTTTCTTACATGTGCATATTTTATTTTTCCTGTAAATTTCCTGATATAGAGCTAAGTGAATAAGCAAACAATAAATTGGCAGTGAATTGCAGAGGTTATGGCTATGATCAAATTGAAAAGTGTGTGGCTTTAATATGGGCCAGCAAATAAAGTATCTGCCAATAGAACAGAAATGTAGAGGAAAAGAGACCTATTAGAAACCGTTACCTTAGGCCCTGGCCAGTTTGCTCAGTGAAAGAGTGTTGGTCTGGTGTGTGGATGTACTCAGTTTGATGCCTGGTCAGGGCACACAGTAGAAGTGTTCATCTGCTTCTCCACCGCTCTCCCCTCTCACTTCTTTCTCTTTCACTCCCCCTCTTGAAGCCATGTCTCAATTGGAGCAAATTGGCCATAGGCGCTGAGGATGGCTCAGCACCTGAGGATGCCTTATCTCAGGCAGTGGGAGCCCAGATGGGCAGAGCATTGTCCCCAAGTGGGCTTGCCTGGTGGATCCCGGTCAGGACACCTGTGAGAGTCTGTCTCTGCCTCCCTTCCTCTCACTGAACTGAGAGAAAGAAGGGAAAAAATGAACCATTACCTCAACTCTAGACTGGGATATTTTGAGATAGGTTATATAATAGTGCTAGGAGAATTCTGCAAATCACCTGAACCTGAACAAGCTTGTGGAAGTGGATGAAAGAAAAGTCTCAGAGTATACAAAAAGCCTTTCGGGCAAGTTACTATTTATTTACTTTAGCTTTAGCTATTTTATTTTGCTTTTTTGAGTCAGAAGATGATAAATTTGTGTTTGGAGAGGCAGTGTTTATTCTGACAACACACTCAGTGAGGAAATCACTAATTCTTTTATAAATAAGCATAATTAGATAATATAATAAGAACATAATGTCTTTAGCTGGGAGGTAGTATAATTTAGTGGTTAAGAAAATGGCCTTTTTAGTGATATAGAACTAGGATTAAGTTTTAGCTCTGCCAGTTACTGCTGACGACCTTAGACATGTAATGTTAACTCTGAGCTCAGTCTCTTCATTAAAGTGAAAATTATAACACCAAATATGGAGATGTTGTTACATGGGTTAAATTAGATAATGTAAAACACCTTCTGAGGTGCTTGATTCAAATGAAGTACTTAACTAATTGTTGCTATTACTATTATTTAATAATTTGTCAATATATCTAAAAGGCTATTTAAAATAATCTCTTTTTTTTTCCTCATAGGACAAATTATGGAGATTGCTATATTTTTGTCAATGACATGAGCAGATTATGGAATATGTTTAAATTTTTTAAAAATTTGCTGATCAGTCTAAAAAGTCATGTTTTCTATACTGAAAAGAATTAATAGTTAATCATAATTACTAAATTATGCTATGGTCAAAAATCATACACTTGTTTGAAGTTTTTTACCTTATTATCATATAATTAAACTTTTTAAATGTTTTGATTAAATTCCCATATTTACTTTTAATTTTGCTATTATATATTTTCAGTAAAACTTTATTATTTGCAATTTAATGCTTTTATCTTTTTTTTTTTTTTTTGTATTTATCTGAAGCTGGAAACGGGGAGAGACAGACTCCTGCGTGCGCCTGACCCGGGATCCACCCGGTACGCCCACCAGGGGTGATGCTCTGCCCACCAGGGGGCGATGCTCTGTCCCTCCTGGGCATCGCTCTGCCCCTCCTGGGCGTCGCTCTGCCGCGACCAGAGCCACTCTAGCGCCTGGGGCAGAGGCTGAGGAGCCATCCCCAGCGCCCAGGGCCATCTTTGCTCCAATGGAGCCTTGGCTGCGGGAGGGGAAGAGAGAGACAGAGAGGAAGGAGGGGGGGTGGAGAAGCAAATGGGCGCTTCTCCTATGTGCCCTGGCGGGGAATGGAACCCGGGTCCCCCGTACGCCAGGCCGACGCTCTACCGCTGAGCCAACTGGCCAGGGCCTTAATGCAACTATCTTTTGAATACATTAATATAGTATGCCTTTAATTTTATCCCTGTGTGTTCTTTGGTTTTGTTTACTGAAATTGGGGTTGATTAAAATAAATTTATTTAAAAAAAATAAAATAAAATAAATTTATTTTATGTTTATTTTAAAGTAAAAGCAACAGAAGATAGGAAATAGCATCTAACCATTATTTTGGCTTCTTGGATAAGTTTTTGGAAGATAGTGTTTTACTATTCTTTTTTTTCCTAAATATTCTATATTTTTCTTCAGTGACTTTTGGAGGGGGTTATGGTTTTGTTGTTATTTTAATAAATTATAAATTATAAACTCTAGTTGTATTATACTATTTTTAGAAAATGTTACTTATGACATTGTTCATTATGAGGGATTGGCTCACAAGAATTATGGAGGCTGATAAATCTACCAGTTTGTAAGCTGGAGGCCCAGGAGAACCAGTGTTGTAGTTCCAGTCCAAACCCAGAGGCCTGAGAACCAGAGGTCCCAATGATGTAAATCCCAGTCTGAGTCTGGAGGCCTGAATACCAAGGGGCCAATGGTGTAAGTCCTGCTTGAATTCCAAAGGTCAGAGAACCTAGAAAACTCATGTTCAAGGACAAAAGTTCAGTGTCTCAACTCATCTCTCCTCTGTCTTTGTGTTCAATTCGGGTTTTAAAGGATGCTCACTGGTGCTCAGTGATACTTAGTGAGGGAGATTCTTTACTCAATCTTCCCTTCAAATGCTAATCTCAAGTAACATCCTCTCAGACAACCCAGAAAAATGATTTTCAGAGTGTCTTAACTTCCTTAACCCAGTCAAGTCGACACATAAAATTAATCATCACATAGACTTGAAAGTAATATAATGTTATATGTCAACTCCAATTGAAAAAAATTTACAGAAATTTAAAAAAATAAATTGGCCGTAGCCAGTTAGGTCAGTCAGTTAAGAGTGTCATCCCAAAATGATGAGTCTACGTGTTCAGTTCCTGGTCAGGGCACACATAGGAAGCAACCAATGAATGTAGGACTGAGTAGAACAACAAATGAATGCTTTCCTTTCCCCTGCCCTCTCTCTTTCTTCCTCTTTCTATCTCTAAAGAAAAAAAAAAACAAGTCCTGGCCATATAGCTTGGTTGGTTGGAGCATCATCCAGGAGCATGGAGGTGCCAGTTTGATTCCCCAGTCAGGGCACAGGAAAGGAAAGAAGGAAGGAAGGAAGGAAGGAAGGAAGGAAGGAAGGAAGGAAGGAAGGAAGGAAGGAAGGAAGGAAGGAAGGAAGGAAGGAAGGAAGGAAGGAAGGAAGGAGGGAGGGAGGAGGGAAGGAGGAAAGGAGGGAAGGAGGAAAGGAGGGAAGAAGAAGAAAAAAAAGAAGGAAAGAAGGAAAAAGAAAGAAAGAAACCATCACAGACCATTAGTCCTATTACATATATAAACTTTTTTAAAAAAATAAAATAAGTGTTTAAGTATATTATTAGCAAATAGAATTTTCATTAATAGTCCAACTATTTTGAAGTGGGACCAAATTAGCATATTCCAAATTATTTTTATTTTATTGTTATTATACCTTCAAAATTTACATTTTGCAAGATATACACTCGACCATGAGGACATAGCAAAGAACAACACAGAAAGTGAAATTTGGATGTTTCTCTATTCTCAGTTTCTATAGTAACTTATTTTTTCCTCCTATGGTAAACTTTACTTCACCTTTTTAAAAACAACTGTAATTTTACTCTGATATATTATTTAACAAATTTTATTTCATTTATTTTCTTGAAAATTTATTTTAAAATAGCTAAAATTTTTGTAACAGCTCTGAACACTATTATCTATTGTCTCTTACAATTAAAATTTAGAATCTTTTGCTTTTCCAGTAACCAAAATTTAGGGTATTGATGCCTCCATATTTTTTATAGGACAGAAATTATCTATATTTTTTGTAAATATTGCATTAAAATATTTGAGGCCCCAGATGGTTGGCTCAATGGTAGAGCATCGGCCTGGTGTACAGGAGTTCTGGGTTCAATTCCTGGCCAGGACACACAGGAGAAGTGCCCATCTGCTTCTCTACCCCTCCCCCTCTCCTTCCTCTCTGTCTCTCTCTTCCCCTCCTGTAGCCAAGGCTCCATTGGAGCAAAGTTGGCCCTGGCGCTGAGGATAGCTCCATGGCCTCTGCCTCAGGTGCTAGAATGGCCCTGGTTGCAACAGAGCAATGCCCCAGATGGGCAGAGCATCACCCCCTGGTGGGCATGCCGGGTGGATCCCAGTCGGGCACATGCGGGAGTCTGCCTCCCCGTTTCCAGCTTCAAAAAAATACAAAAAAAATTTGATACCCATCTTTAGAAACTGCATGTCAATGATAACATTTTGTATGAATTCACATATACAGTGTGTCCGTAAAGTCATGGTGCACTTTTGACCGGTCACAGGAAAGCAACCAAAAAAACCCCAATAGAAACGTGAAATCTGTACCAAATAAAAGGAAAACTCTCCCAGTTTTATACCTATTCAGTGCAGTTTGATGTGGGCTCATGCACAGATTTTTTAGGGCTCCTTAGGTAGCTATCCCGTATAGCCTCTACAGGCTCGTCACTGACTGATGGCCTACCAGAACGGGGTTTCTCCATCAAACTGCCGGTTTCCTTCAACTGCTTATCCCATCAAGTAATGCTATTCCTATGTGGTGGAGCTTCATTATAAATGCACCAATATTTACCTTGCACTTTGGTCACGGATTCGAATTTAGCGAGCCTCAGAACACACTGAACTTTCCTCTGTACCGGCCACATCTCGACTGGCATGGCCGTGGGCTGCTCCGCTGTATACACGGTGTTAGGTCATCATCTGTGGATGAGCACATGCTGCCACATCATCCTACAGAAACTGGGAGGGTTTTCCTTTTATTTGGTGCAGATTTCTTATTTCTATCGTCTTTTGTTGCTTTCCTGTGACCGGTCAAAAGTGTATAATGACTTTACAGACACACTGTAGAATAGGAAGTAATCTGTTTTGCCTTATATGTGGACACTCAGAAAAATCACAAGTATATGTATCACACACTTATGCATGCAAATAACACATAAGCTTGCTTGTGATGAATTTTATCACTTTGTACAAAAGAAAGGAAACTTGATGTTAGACTTTATCTATAATCATTGTGCCTGCCAGTGTGCAATATGATCCAATATGTGATGAAAGAATGATGTGTAATCATGAGTTGTGATCAGAGTCAATAAATGTTAAGATGTTAAGCTGTTAAATCAGCACTGCATTGAAGGTCTGAAGTGCTAGTTTTGCATTTTATGTGAATTCGGGTGATTCCATTATTTCTCATCTGTGAATAAGAAGAGTTGTTAATATTTTATAGTATGATGGAGTGCATGTATCATTGAAAAATCATTTCAAGATACTAGTTAATATAATACCGTAGGTTATTTGTATTTATGATATATATGTTACAATAGGTAATAGTTTTTATTTTTTTCGTTTTTGTTTTGTTTTAATAGCGAGAGAGAAAGGGATAGACAGAGACGGACAGGAAGGGAGAGAGATGGAGAAGCATCAATTCTTCATTGCAGCACCTTTGTTGTTCATTGATTGTTTTCTCATACATGCCTTGACTGGTGGGATCCAGCTGAGCCAATAACCTCTTGCTTAATCTAGCAACCTTGGGCTCAAGCCAGCAACCTTGGGCTTCATGTCAGTGACCTTTGGGCTCAAGCCATGGGGTCATGTCTATGATTCTATGCTCAAGCAGTGGCCCTGTGCTCAAGCAAATTTCTACTGTGTGCAATATAAGGTTCTAACTAACTCCCAGTGCAGTACTAGGGACATAATTTTTACTGAATGAGGAAAAGATGGGTGGGTACAAAAGCATACAACAGCATGGCTTGGTTAGAGTTTAGGGAGACACTGAATATTGCTAATATCAATACATTGGTGCATGTGATTTGGTGATGGAATGACTAGAAAAAACATTAAGCCTTTATGTGTTTTGCTAAGATATTCAGATTATATTTACACACAAACCAGAGCCATTCGGGGTTCAGCAATAGGAGAGTGCTATCTATGACACGTGACATAGAAAGGTCCCTGTAATGATACTACAAGATAAGAACCTACTGGAAAAATTGTTGTAAGAATAGAAGTGAGAAAAAAATTATCATATAATTTTGGAGGAATTTTTAATAAAAGTAGAAAATGCCAGAGGTATTTCTAGAGTAAAAGTGACATTTCATGACTGACTGAGTTCAGAGAGCAATGTAGAAATAAGGACAAGATTAGTCACTCCATAAACAATCAATCTTTCATCTCCACTCTTGTTAAACCTGCATGGTTAGACATTGGCTTAAGTTTAGGGACATGCACACATATTGGACACAGTTTTTGCCTTTATAAAGTTCATTATTTGGTGTTTCTCCTTGTGATATTTAGTTTTAATTCTTATGATAATAATTTATGAGTGCTCTTTTGATATATAGGATAAGACTAAACTTTCCCAAAATATAAAAATTAATCAGTGGGTTAAGTCTGATTGCTTTCTTGAAATCTTTAATCTTTTGTCTTCAATATTTTAATGTCACTGAGCCAGTATACCACCCTTGGATTCTTCCTAAATGATTTAGAAAATGAAATGAAAATACATATGCAGGGTTTTCCAAGAATAAGTTATTACTGAATTAGAGAGAAATAGAAATCTATTACCCCCCAGATTTTCATCACAGCTTGTTTTTGAATATTTGCAGATTCAAATTGAGTAGAGAGGATGTTAATTAGTGTGCAGATTTTTTAAATTGTCTGTAATAGGTAGCTAATTGGTGTTTTCCTTAAAGAATGAATTTAAGGAAATGTGATTTGAAAAATATAGTGTTGTTAATCACACTGATCCAGATAGTAGAGACTATTGATTGAACAAAATAAGCAGTTTTGATTGTTTAACTACAGGCTTCATTCTGGAAAACCAGAATTAAATGTTGGTAATAATTACAAAACTTAGTTCATAATAACTCTGACCTAACTCTGGGTGTACTTTTATAAAGATTAACTCATTAATATAAATGACCTGAATTATGCATTCTGCCCCTCCATCACCCACCGACTGCACCCTTTCCACTCTGCCACCTGTTCTGCTCCCAACACTTTTTCTAAGCCACAGCTGCTTGCAGTTGGAATCCCTTTGCTCTGCATGTTGCCCTCTTTTACAGAATGCAGCAAATAGGTACACTTCTAGCTACCTTCTCTGGCGTTCACGTGGTCCACCAGAAACTCCTATGTCCTTGCCATGCCAAACGGTGGAAATACAGGCTGACCCACGGTATGCCCGGTCTTAGCTCTTCTTCCTCTCTCCAGTGTCTTTTCCTTGCTGCTTTGGCAGGCTCTGTGATTGATCTACTTGTTAGCTGCCCAGACAGACATCTAATCGGGAAATGTAATTCCTGAATCCCTTTTGTGAAGGCACCCCATAAAGCATCTCAGGACTGCTTCCATATCCTACTCTTGGCTGCAAAAGGAGACAGAAGCCTCTCATTACGAATGTGGATTCTTCACAGAACTTTGTTACAGCCCTATTCTTTCAGTTTCTACCGAGGAGATGAACTGATGGTTGATGATAGAAGGGCCGGTTTTGCCTCCTTATAGTGAGCTCATGCCTCGTCACTACTCTAGATAATTCAAAGACTGTTCTCTTTTAAAAGTGTAGTACTTGACATACTTCACAATTCTTCACCAAAAGGAAAGTTCTCACATAACAGCCTGTTGCAGGTACCTACTTGTATGCACACCTACATACAAGTAGATTTTGGATACTCTGAACCACAAAAGCAATAGAAAACTAAACTTCTAAACAATGAGAGAGCACTCTTTCAGACAGCCTTGACTTTCACTTTGTCCAACCTTAGGTTAAAACCTTTAAATTGGCCCTGGTCAGTCTGCTCAGTGGTAGAGCATCAGACTGCCGTTTGGATATCTCAGGTTCTATCCCAGTCAGAGCACACAGGAGAAGCATCCATCTGCTTCTTCAGCCCCTTCCCCTCTCTCTTCTCTCTCTTTCTCTCAATCTCTCTCTCTCTTCCCCGCCTGCAGCCATGGCTCAATTGAAACAAGTTGGTCCGGGTGCTGACGGCTCCATGGCCTAAGCCTCAGGAGCTAAGAAGGACTCGGTTGCTAAGCAATGGAGTAACACCCCAGATGGTCAGAGCCTCGCCCCCTAGTGGGCTTGCTGGGTGGATCCTGGTCAGGGCACAAGTGGGAGTCTGTCTCTGTCTCCCCTCCTTTCACTGAATTAAAAAAAAAGAATAGAAAAAAATCTTTAAATTACATGCACATTTAGTTTAATAGTTTTACAAATTGGTTGTTTGATTTTCATTTCAGTTCTTCCAAATGAAAGACTTAGGCCACTCTAAGTTTATACATTGGGGAATGACAACTGTTGATAAAGAATGGGCCCCCTCACAGTCCCCAGGTGCCACTGTTAGGATTATAGGCTTTTCAAGAAAACAGAATAGTATATAAAATTTTTAATATATAAAATATGTTAATAGCTTTATTGAGATAATTTATATATACAAAATTTACTTATTTAAAGTGTATAGTTTAGGCGCTTTTATTATATTCAGAGTTGTATAGCCATTACCACACTCAATTCTAGGACAAATAATCCCATACCCATTTGCAATCACTTTTCATCTTCTCATCCTTCCAGCCCCTGGCATTACTAAACTACTATCTGCCTCTACAGATCTGCCTATTTTGGACATTTCATATAAATAGAATCATATAGTATATGGTCTTTTGTGACTGCCTTGCTTTATGTTAGCATAATGTTTTCAAGGTTCATGCATGTTGTAGCATGTGTCAGTATCTCATTCACATTTATTACAGAATACAATGATAAATACATTGTAAAAACTCTCTGCTGCAAGTTGGCTTTTCCAGGAAGAACGTTAGAGATGGAATTAGGCATTCAATTGGCTCGTTGGTGAGTAACACCTATGAAAGGAAAAGAGCAGAAGCAAGATTGTATGGGGGGGGGAGGAACTGTCATACCATGATGCATATCTCCCAACAGAGTCCCCCAGAACAAAAAGATTGCCCGGTGGAGGAAATAGCCAGGCTCTTAAACCCCTGCCTTGCTTGGTGGTTGGCCAGGAGCTGTCGGAGAATAAGCTGATTGCTGACACAAAGCCAGCGCCTCTTGCTGTTGACTAGCCGCACTACTTACAAATGGACAGCATGTCCTCTTTGTTTATTTTTATTTTTATTTTTTTTACAAAGACAGAGAGAGTCAGAGAGAGGGATAGATAGGGACAGACAGACAGGAATGGAGAGAAATGAGAAGCATCAATCATCAGTGTTTCGTTGTGACACCTTAGTTGTTCATTGATTGCTTTCTCATATGTGCCTTGACCTGGGGGCAACAACAGACCGAGTAACCCCTTGCTTGAGCCAGCGACCTTGGGTCCAAGCTGGTGAGCTTTGCTCAAACCAGATGAGCCCGCACTCAAGCTGGAGACCTCAGGGTCTCGAACCTGGGTCCTCTGCATCCCAGTCCGACGCTCTATCCACTGCGCCACTGCCTGGTCAGGCACAGCATGTCCTTTTTAAAAGGGCAATCTGAGTGTCATGTCTCTGTAGCTAACATGGCTAAAACAAGCATCTGTTAAAAAAAAGTGCTTCAGTTATCTGGATGTGTACTCTGAGAATGATGATTAAAAAGAATATGCCTCCAACGTATATTCCTTTGTTGTCTTCTCTCCTCCAGCAACTGGAAGACAGAGACTCTCACCTTCTTCCTTTTTGAGCAGATTTCTTCAAGGAAGAATGCTTACATACAGTGGGAGCTCAATTAGTGCTGTTGATTGACAGACCTACACAAACAAGACAAAAATTTTTTATTTGGCTCTAAAGTCTTCCTTTTGTTAACACAGCAGCTCTACAGCTCTGGAGCTGCTTCCTGTTGAAATTTTCTTATGAATAACATTGAACCATATGCTCCATCCAATCTCTTGGTGCCTGGGACCTTCCCAGATCCCACATACCTCACTGTGAGCTGGGAAACTAATCTGTGTGCCCTCAGCTATGAAATTTGCCACTCAGAAAACTACATATTCATAATTTGAGAAACTGTAATGATGCATTGTAACTGACAGATGATCTGGTTTCTCTCTAGAGGCATATTGCTTTTGATTTTACTTATTGAAGATGGAAGGAATGTTTCTCATTTCTATGATGGAGTTTTATATACCTTTTGTGAATCATGGTGGCAGTGTCATAAAATTAAGAAAATAAAAATTGATTCAGTTAAAAAGGACCTCATTGCTTACCATCCCGATAAACCGGCATTATTGTTTGCACATAATATTCATATTTAAAAACATAATCCATCCCAGAGTGCACAGCACACTGTGGAATCATTGAAGAAGCTTTTTTAAAAATTTCTTTCCTCGGCCTGACCTGTGGTGGCGCAGTGGATAAAGCATTGACCTGGAATGCTGAGGTCACCAGTTCAAAACCCTGGGCTTGCCTGGTCAAGGCACATATGGGAGTTGATGCTTCCTGCTCCTCCCTCTTCTCTCTCTCTCTGTCTCTCTCTCTCCCCTCTCTCTAAAAAAAAATCAATAAATAAAATTTCTTTCCTCAAATTCCTTTTGGGCAAAAGAAATGGAAACAGTTTTGGAAAATAGTGCTGGGTATTATAGTGTGTCCCAGGTGGAGAGACATTCCATACTCTCTAGGGATTCAGAGATTGACCCTGTTTTCAACACCATAGAGAAAGTTTTAAGTGGCCCTAAGAAGAGAGGACCTGGAAATAATCTTAGATGATGAAAGGGTATTGTCATGAGTTAAAATGACATTTCAGCTAAGTATGAGAGAGAACTATCAATAGTACAAAGTTAGAGTTGTTCAACTTCAAAATCAAGGATTTTTATTCACTGAACAGACATTTACTGGAGTGACACTGCATCGTATTCTCTTCAGTGTATTTATATTAGTGAAGAATATGTGTACTGCTCATCCTTGGAAGCAAGAGTGGAGTGGGGAGCTAAGAAGACCCAGATCAGCATCTGTCAGCAGTGTGGTGAAGGCTTAGGCTTTGGATCAGATGTCCCCTGTAGTCCCTCCTAGTGGTGAGTTTAAGTGACCCCATATTATATAGACCCTAGTTAGCAAGGTGTAATATGATAAGTTCCATAGATGAGGTATAAAAATAAGTTTTATAGAGGTTAAAAGAGAAAGAAATGCTTCATCTTTAGAATAGTCTTAGAAGGCTGTGTAAAGATAAACATGGACACAAAGTGAATCTTAATGGGTGGATAAGTCTTTCTGTAAAAGGAAAAAAAAATAGTCTAGAAAGGGAAACAAAATAAGTTAAGAGTTGGAAACAAGTTCTCAGTGTGCTCAGGAGGGATAGTATCCAGACCATAATCATGATTTTGTAGAGGACTTACAGGTTTTAAAGCTAGAGAAATAGGTGGGTCTTTACATGGTGGGGTGAATACTTCTCCTCTTCTTTACTGATGGAATAACAAAAGAATACCCCATGATTTCATTTGATACCTAATGCAGGATAGTAATGCCCTAGGAGACAGATCAGAGCCACTATTTCTTTTACCAACACCATTAAAACATTAGGTTTAGCTGAGTCTTTTCTCCTTTCAGGGGAGTGTGAGAGTAGATACCTTGACTGTCAGCTGCTGTTTTTGGTTCTCTGCTGAGGTAACAGTTCATTCTTATTTAAACTCTGAAATACTAGATCAGAAATAGGGTTTATAACAAATAGATGTCCCAGAGTATAAAGTTATACTTCAATCACGGTTATTCTCTAAGTGAAACACAGTTCAAATGGAAGATCAAGAAGAAACCAGTGCAAAAGTATTGAGTGTGTGTATGTGTGTGTGATAGATGAATTCTCTTGAATTTCAGTGGTACTTTTATAGCTACATTGGCTTTTACACAGTTGTCTAATGTGCAAAAATAATTTTAATAAATACAATGATAAAAGAGGATAAAAAATTTAGAAATCTTTGTGTTTATAGGTACATGTGTTAAATGCATATGTGGTAATATTTGTGAGCTACTCACCCAATTGAGCAATAATGAAGCTACATTAAGCAGTAATATAAATGCATTTTATCATATTTAAAGTGAAGGTGCTGATGTCTTTTGGCTGGCTTGCCTTTATTTCTGAGATTCCATCCTTATGTGTTTTCATGTAAAGATAAGCTGAACACACATATGGCCAAAACCCTTTGTAAGGCTGTATAATGCAGTCAACATTTTTTTCCATCCATATTTTCAAAAGCATTATTTTAAACATATGTGCCTTTTGAAATTTCCATATTTAAGTGAAAATGGAAATACAAGTTTTGTGACTTCTAACTTGAGGTCTCAGCTTTGTGGAGATATTTACCAGCATTTAACAAATGACTGTAGTCTCGTATTCTTTCCTGGTTTGTCCACTTTCGGCTTATCTGAATTTCTGATACAATTATGTACAAATGAGAACGACTTCTTGGCATGAATAGCCCAATGGACATTGTCCAGAGCTGAGGAGTATTGCCCTGTGCACTCCAGAATGAATGCTGAACGCCAGCCAGTGCTGCCCCTTCACAGAGCCTCACCACTGGGATCAGAAGCCTTTGTACTTGGTGCAATCAAATAGTGTGCATTTTGCAGCCATGGAAAACTGCCAATCTTAAGATTTTTTTTTTTTTAGATTTTATTTATTCATTTTAGAGAAAAGAGAGAGAAAATGGGGAGGAGCAGGAAGCATCAACCTTATATGTGTCTTGACCAGGCAAGCCCAGGGTTTCAAACCAGCAACCTCAACATTCCAGGTCGACGCTTTTATTCACTGCACCACCACAGGCCAGGCAAAACTGCCTATTTTTAGACCAATTTCAGCCCACAGATCTGCTTCTTTAAGTCTCCATAAAGATTTCATATATATATATATATATATATATATATATATATATATATATATATATATATTTTGAATACCTTACTGAAGGCCGTAACTCCAGTGTTTGTTTCTTAAGCTGCCTTATTTGAGACATCAAATGTATGTCTTATACTGAAATCACTGGTGTTTCAGTTTCCTGAAGTGGCTAGGGAAAGCTGCAGGACTGACAACAATTCTCAGTCCTAACCTCAAATTCTTCTCAGAAATTTCAGGGACTTTTTAGTCTTTGTCTTTGTAGAAATATTCCCTGGTGATTATGATGTACAGGCAGTGGCAAAAACCATTGCAGTACTACTTCTTAAAAGAAGTTTGCCTCACTGGATATGTTAACTAGACAAATATATATTAATTCAAGGCTTAGAGTGTTGCCATAGTTTATTAAGGGGGAAAACCCTTCAGTCAATAAACAAACCCACAAAAACTACACGAATGATGACGTGTGCTGAGCGTGCCGTTCGTCTTGCTACTGAGTCTTCACACTCCTGGAACATTTTCTTTACCCCTTTTTGGTTTCTTTTTTCTTTTTCTTTTTTTCTTTTTTCTGAAGCTGGAAACAGGGAGAGACAGTCAGACAGACTTCCGCATGCGCCCGACCGGGATCCACCCGGCACGCCCACCAGGGGGCAACGCTCTGCCCACCAGGGGGCGACGCTCTGCCAGGGGTCGAGGCCACAGAGCCATCCCCAGCACCCGGGCCATCTTTGCTCCAATGGAGCCTCGCCGGAGGGGAAGAGAGAGACAGAGAGGAAGGCGCGGCGGAGGGGTGGAGAAGCAAATGGGTGCTTCTCCTGTGTGCCCTGGCCGGGAATCGAACCCGAGTCCTCCGCACGCTAGGCCGACGCTCTACCGCTGAGCCAGCCGGCCAGGGCCCTTTTTGGTATCTTGACCTTGACCTTTATTTTATGAACCTCTCCCAATGGGCACACACCATGGCCCTCACTGTTTTTCTTCTGACCCTTGTGTTACTGTGGGTTTTATCACCCAACCTGGCTTATCGTGGTATATGAGGTTGATTTAAGAAGTATAAAATGCATGATAAAATTTCTTCCTTTTTTTAAAACTTCAATCATATTTACCTAACGATGGCTTTACATACCTCACAAAGGTGTTGTTATGATTAATGTCTAGTAATTTCAAAACAGTAAGGCACCCTAAATCTCTAAGGGGAAAATAGTTCTATAATGCACATAATTAGTATTTTAATTTTCTCATTTGTGGAGCATAAAAGGAAAATATGTATTCACATTCATAAGGGTATTATTAAGATTAACTAATTAATGTTTGCAAAGCAGCCAGAATGTAGAGAAAAACACATTTTCTTTGTTATTTAACTTGTATTTTACAGATGAAGAGGCAAATTGTGTCAGCACGTTAGAATCAGAGTTATTTACTTATACTTATTTATCTGGAATGTGCATGTGAACTGCTGGTTTTACACTGGTCCTTCTTCTATCACATAGAAGATCCTGTTACCCTTTTCACTTCTGTACTTGGGCAGACCCCATAGCCCTTTACTTTTGTCTCTATGATGTAAAAGTAAATGGTCAACGCATAATCTATTATTTCTTCTTTCAAAACTAGCTCATTCTGAAAAACATAAAGGGTATTTAAGTCCTGTTTTATTTTTCCTTTTTCAACATGGTAGATTTTATTTTGTCCTTTGAATGTAATTTTATGCAAATCTTCTGATTCTTGACATTTTCTATGCAGACAGGTATAGATTTTTTGCTATTGTTCTGGTCCTTTGCTGTGACTATTACCCATGACTTCATATTGCTGTCTTTCAATTGAGTGGCTGTAAAGATTCCTTGTTCTAGGGAATAAGACACAAACTTACAGCCACATTCTTTTCATACTCTATTACTTATTTATTTTGTCTTATGCTGTTTGAAGTCTTTGAACTTAAAACTAAGTGTTCATGATTTTTTAAATGGGTTCCGAATGTGAATTTTGGCTCTAAGACTTGTCAGAGTACTCTACTTCCCTCTTCAAGTTTGCTCCTCACCACCTCCTTTGCAGCTATGCCTTCAGTGGATTTTGGTGGGCTCTTCCCAGTGGATATTGCTCCTTTCCCCCTCATTTAGTGCATAGTACACAGCTAGTGATTGTGCAAAGGCACACAGATTACACGATTAGATGTATTATCTTTATACCAATTTCTAAGTATATAGTTAACTGGTACCAAAAGACCAGGGCACAGGCAGGAGCGCTAGTGAAATTAGCATCAAATTGTCATCTGATTATTTTTGCATGATTTGTTACTTGGCAAAAGGCTTTACAGTAAAAGTAAAATTGTGCTTGTTATTCTTGTGCAGAAGAATGATTAGTCTATTCTGTATTTCCCTCTCAGACCTGTACTTGTCTTCTGTCTATGACAAGTAGCCCTAAAATTTGTTGTTGATTTTCTCCTTGGTTTAAGAACATTTGGTTGGTAATAGTGCATAAGAAATTTAAGAAAAGATAGAACATGTTGATAAGGAGAGATGAGGTATAAAACTAAATTGTAAAGTTATATTGATATAAATGGCATTAGTCCTTGGTGGGTTGAACAAACATAGGGTTTGTTCAAAGGTTAATAAGGGTTATACCCTGCTATAGTAATAAAGAGACCATAGCTTCCCTCCTTCCACCCTCAAGATTCAACAACTAAACAATAAGCTTCTTGTCTCTCCTCTAGAACATTTTCAAATTAATATAGATATTCTGATATGAAGTTGGAACATCTGACTAACCATCTCTCACTGATTATTATACATTGTATAAATATAATTTTAGAAATTAGAAAAAAATAAAGTTAAATTTTAACTAGTTGAAATAGTTTGCTTAACTATTCTCTAAAGACTCATAAAAGAGATGAGATGATGTATTTAAAGTTAGATTTGAATTATTTAGAGGTGACAAATTTTTTAGACTTTTTATTTCTCTCTTCAAACTGACAAAATATTTCACAAGCTAAGTATAATGAAAACATCATGTCCAAGTGAACTGCATAAATGAATGTAGTTTTATTTACATTTCTGGATTTTACAAAGCTAAATTATTGGATTTTATTGTTGCATTGACAGAGCCATGCTAAGCTAACTTATTCTCTTAAGGTGTTTTTTAACTAGAGCTGGAGCTATGAAGTCTATAGGACTAGTAATGTGCCTCATTTAACTTGGGGTTTGTCAGGAATATGCTCTGCTCTCTTGACCTCAAGATTTGTTAAATATTAGTTAATTTGTTATTTTTCACCTATAAAAGAGTTTGACAGAACATGGAAATTATCACCATATATATATATATATATCTTTTTTTTTTATTTTCTTAACTGAGAAGCGATGAGACAGAGAGACAGACTCCCAAATGCGCCCAGACTGGGAATCACCCAGCAAGCCCACCAGGAGATGCTCTGCCAATCTGGGGTTGCTGCCCCATTGCAACTGAGCTATTTTAGCATCTGAGGCAGGCCATGGAGCCATCCTAGGCGCCCAAGGCCAACTTGCTCCAACTGAACTATGGCTGCGGAGGAGAAGAGAGAAATAGAGAGAAAGGGAGAAGGAAAGGTGGAGAATCAGATGATCACTTCTCCTGTCTGCCCTAACTGGGAATAGAATTTGGGACTTCCACATGCCAGGCCAATACTCTATCTCTGAGCCAACTGGCCAGGACCACTATATACATTTAGATAAACTTTAACATCTTCACAAATAAATAATTCATTTTACAACTAACTATTGTCTTGTTCTGTGGCATATACAGTTATTTACTTGGATAGTTTGTGCTATTAACTTATATTCATGTAAAATAGTATCAC
This sequence comes from Saccopteryx bilineata, assembly GCF_036850765.1. Lineage (NCBI taxonomy): Eukaryota > Metazoa > Chordata > Mammalia > Chiroptera > Emballonuridae > Saccopteryx > Saccopteryx bilineata. The sequence continues at coordinate 80,979,996 of NC_089497.1, read as the reverse complement.
CTGCTTCTACTGTTCTATAATAGAAAGCCCTTTACCTTGAATCAAATGTTGATTTTAAAAAATTAATGATGATAAAAAGTGTACACATGAATATGCAACGATGAAGATTCTATCAAAGGTGTATTTGTCTAAAAACCTCCAGTCACAGTATATGAAGATGAGTCTTTGCAGTACAATTCAGCTTTTGGTTTACTAGCCTTTGTCTACTTTTACTTTTTGTGTCACAAACCATACTAACTTACAGTCACCTATGATCTGATTACTAAAGACCTTGTGCCCCTACAGTTAGCATAGTGTTGGATGGAAGGAAGTAATTTTTGTTGAATGAGTGGGTTAAAGACATGACAGTAAACTAGAAGTCATAATGGTAGTTTGTTGTGAGGGGAAGAATGCTTCAAAAGTGAAGTCATTGAGAAATTTAGCAAATGTTTGGTGGTTCAGTGTATCAAAGGTTTCATAGTAGAGAATCATGTGATTCTCTAAACTCTCTTTATAAACTGGACAAAATGTGATCAATTCTTTATGCCTAGACAGAATTTCTCTATTCAACGTGGAAATTGATTCTTTAACTCAGAATTCTTAAATGATTAGTCTTTTCTCTGCCCTGCACCTTACTGTCTATATCTCTTGTTCAAGCAAGTAATCATGAACTACCTACAATGTTCCTTCTTGGGTTGTTGCCTCGTGTAGTACTTAACTCTTTTATTGTTTATGTCCCCACATACAGCATATCTACAAGTAAATTATGGAGGCAGGACACAAGGTGTTTGTATGTGTGTACGTATCTGTGACAGTGTGCTCTGAACTCGTTAAACATTAAGAAATGTTGCAGGTTTGATAGTATTTTTTTTTGAAATTTAAGTTTTTTTTTTATTAAATTTAATGCAGTGACATTGATAAATCAGGGTACATATGTTGAGAGAAAATATCTCTAGATTATTTTGACATTTGATTGTGCTGTATATCCCTCCCCCAAAGTTAAATTGTCTTCTGTCACCTTCTATCTGGTTTTCTTTGTGCCTCTCCCCTCCCCTAACCCCCCCTCTCCTACTTCACCCCCTACCCCCTCCCCCAAGCTCCCACCCCTGTTGCCATCACATTCTTGTTCATGTCTCTGAGTCTCATTTTTATGTCCCTTCTATGTATGGATTCATCTTAGTTTTTTTTTTTTTTTTTCTGATTTACTTATTTCACTCCGTATAATGTTGTCAAGGTCCATCCATGTTATTGTAAATGATCCGATGTCATCATTTCTTATGTCTGAGTAGTATTCCATAGTATATATGTACCAAAGCTTTTTAATCCACTCGTCCTCTGACGGACACTTGGGCTGTTTCCAGATCTTCGCTATTGTGAACAATGCTGCCACAAACATGCGGGTGCATTTCTCCTTTCGAGCCGTTCTATGGTGTCCTTGGGGTATATTCCTAAAAGTGGGATAGCTGGGTCAAAAGGCAGTTCGATTTTCAGATTTTTGAGGAATCTCCATACTGTTTTCCACAGTGGCTGCACCAGTCTGCATTCCCACCAGCAGTGCAGGAGGCTTCCCTTTTCTCCACATCCTCGCCAGCACTTATTCTGTGTTGTTTTGTTGATAAGCGCCATTCTGACTGGTGTGAGGTGATATCTCATTGTGGTTTTAATTTGCATTTCTCTAATGATTAGTGATGTTGAGCATTTTTTCATATGTCTATTGGCCATCTGTATGTCCTCTTGGGAGAAGTGTCTATTCATCTCTTTTGCCCATTTTTGGATTGGGTTGTTTGTCTTTCTGGTGTTGAGTTTTACAAGTTCTTTATAAATTTTGGTTATTAACCCCTTATCAGACGTATTGTCAAATATGTTCTCCCATTGTGTAGTTTGTCTTTTTATTCTGTTCTTGTTGTCTTTAGCTGTGCAAAAGCTTTTTAGTTTGATATAGTCCCATTTGTTTATCCTGTCTTTTATTTCACTTCCCCGTGGAGATAAATCAGCAAATATATTGCTCCGAGAGATGTCGGAGAGCTTACTGCCTATGTTTTCTTCTAAGATGCTTATGGTTTCATGGCCTACATTTAACTCTTTTATCCATTTTGAGTTTATTTTTGTGAGTGGTGTAAGCTGGTGATCTAGTTTCATTTTTTTGCAGGTAGCTGTCCAATTTTCCCAACACCATTTGTTAAAGAGGCTGTCTTTACTCCATTGTATTTCCTTACCTCCTTTGTCAAATATCAGTTGTCCATAGAACTGTGGGTTTATTTCTGGGTTCTCTGTTCTGTTCCATTGATCTATATGCCTGTTCTTATGCCAGTACCAGGCTGTTTTGAGTACAATGGCCTTGTAGTATAACTTGATATCAGGAAGTGTGATACCTCCCACTTTATTCTTCTTTTTTAAGATTGCTGAGGCTATTCGTGTCCTCTTTTGGTTCCATATAAATTTTTGGAATATGTGTTCTATATCTTTGAAGTATGTCATTGGTATTTTAATTGGTATTGCATTGAATTTATAGATTGCTTTGGGTAATATAGACATTTTAATGATGTTTATTCTTCCTAACCATAAGCACGGTATATGCTTCCACTTGTTTGTATCTTCCTTGATTTCTTTTATCAATGCTTTGTAATTTTTCGAGTACAAGTCTTTAGTCTCCTTGGTTAAGTTTACTCCTAGGTACTTTATTTTTTTGGTTGTAATTGTGAAGGGGATTGTTTCCTTAATTTCTCTTTCTGACTGTTCATTGTTGGTGTATAAAAATGCTTCTGATTTCTGAGTATTGATTTTATATCCTGCCACTTTGCTGAATTTATTTATCAGGTCCAGTAGTTTTTTTGACTGAGACTTTAGGGTTTTCTATATACAATATCATATCATCTGCAAATAATGATAGTTTCAGTTCTTCTTTTCCAACTTAAATGCCTTTTATTTCTTCTTCTTGTCTGATTGCTGTGGCTAGGACTTCCAGGACTATGTTAAATAAGAGTGGTGAAAGGGGGCACCCCTGCCTTGTTCCTGATCTTAAGGGTATTGCTTTTAATTTTTTCCCATTGAGTATGATGTTGGCTGTGGGTTTCTCATAGATGGCTTTTATCATGATGAGGTATGTTCCCTGTATTCCCACTTTGCTGAGAGTTTTGATCATGAATGGGTGCTGGATTTTATCAAATGCTTTTTCTGCATCTATTGAAATTATCATATGGTTTTTCTCCTTCTTTTTGTTTATGTGATGAATCACATTGATTGATTTACGAATATTGTACCAGCCTTGCCTCCCCAGAATAAATCCCACTTGATCATGGTGTATGATTTTTTCCATATATTGTTGGATCCGGTTTGCTAATATTTTGTTGAGGATTTTAGCATCTATATTCATCAGAGATATTGGCCTATAATTTTCTTTCTTTGTGTTGTCTTTGCCTGGTTTTGGAATCAGAATTATGCTCGCCTCATAAAAGGAGCTTGGAAGCCTTCCTTCCTCTTGAATTTTTTGAAATAGTTTCAGAAGGATAGGAGTTAGTTCTTTGAATATTTGGTAGAATTCCGTTGTGAAGCCATCAGGCCCCGGACTTTTCTTTGTTGGGAGTTTTTTGATAACTGTTTCAATCTCATTTGGTATAATCGGTCTGTTTAGGTTTTCTGATTCTTCCAGATTAATTTTTGGAAGATTGTATGTTTCAAGGAATTTGTCCATTTCATCTAGGTTGTCTAGTTTTTTGGCATACAGTTCTTCATAGTATTTTCTTACAATATTTTGTATTTCTGTTTTGTCAGTTGTTATTTCTCCTCTCTCATTTCTAATTTTATTTATTTGAGTCCTCTCTCTCTTTTTCTTGGTGAGTCTACTTAAAGGTTCATCAATCTTGTTTACCTTTTCAAAGAACCAGCTCCTAGTTTCATTGATCCTCTGTATTGTTTCTTTAGCCTCTATGTCATTTATTTCTGCTCTGATCTTTTTTATTTCCTTCCTTCTACTACATTTGGGCTTTACTTGCTGTTCTTTTTCTAATTCTTTTAGATGCAGGGTTAAGTTGTTTATTTGAGCTTTTTCTAGCTTCTGAAAGTGTGCCTGTAGTGCTATGAACTTCCCTCTCAGCACTGTTTTCGCTGTGTCCCATAAATTTTGAGTTGTTGTATGCTCATTGTCATTCGTTTCTAGGAATTTTTTTTATTTCTTCTTTGATCTCATTCTTAATCCATTCATTATTTAACACCCTGCTATTTAGTTTCCATGTGTTTGAGAATTTTTGAGCTTTTCTGCTGTGATTCATTTCTAGTTTCATGCCGTTGTGATCAGAGAAAGTGCTTGATATGATTTCAGTCTTCTTAAATTTGTTGAGAGCACTTTTGTGCCCTAACATGTGGTCTATCCTAGAAAATGTACCATGAGCGCTTGAAAAGAATATATATTCTGCTGCTTTAGGGTGAAAGGGTCTGAAGATATCTATTAAATCGAGTTGATCTAGTGTTTCCAATAAGTCTGCTGTTTCTTTGTTAATTTTCTTTCTTGAGGATCTATCTAGTGATGTTAGTGGGGTATTGAAATCCCCTACTATTATAGTATTGCTGTTGATCTCGCCCTTTAAATCCATCAAAGTCTGTTTTATAGGTTTGATAGTATTTTGAAGAATTCCAGAAGATTGGTACTATGAAATAAAGTAAGACTATATAATATCCCCTAAAATGGTGGCTATTGTGTAATTATTAGAAAGGATGTAGCAGATAAGAGTTGATCCCCATGCCTTCACCTTCCCCCAAAAGAATTGAAAACATGAAGGGAGCCTCTGGACTTGGAATTAACTGAGAGTTAGTAAATATTGACCAGGACTAGGGGAAGGGGCTAGTTCAGGAATTTGCAGGACATAATGACAGGTACTTATACATTGTATTATAAGTACCTAAAAGTTTCAAAGCTTTAGAGTATATTATTATATTAAAGAAATCTGCTTTCTTATCTGTGATCAATCTGATTTCCTTCAACTGCTAAATTGATTTGGAGAAATAAGTATTATTTCTAGTTAAAAATAAAATATGGGCAAAATAAACAGCACAACACAGGCATATTGCATTTGTATATTTAAGAATCATTAAATTTAGACAATACTATCGAAAAAGGTGACGTCATAGATTTCCATGAGCAAAAGGGTCTTGGAAGGTTGCTTTTGTGAGAAACAGACAGGTAGTCATTATACACAGTAAGGAATGGGGGAAAGAACCGTGACGGCACCTCATAGTGTGCACAAAACGGTGAACCGTTACATGAATAGATAAGTTAGTTATATTAGAAAACAAGACTAGACAATTTAAAATGTTTGCCCCTTCTCAGTTAATGTAATTCAGAAGTAGCCTACTGAACAAAATACAGACTAAAAATTGTTGGACCGTGTTAATATTAACATCTATTTATCTTTGAAATAGGATTTAAATCTATATTTAAACCTGGTCAGGACAGAGATGCATTAATGATAAATATGGATTGAAGTAAAAAGAAAATAACAGAATCGTAAGGACTACCACAAAAATATAGAGAACAAAACAGTCAACATTTATATTTCATTCTAACAATATTTATTGAACACCTCCCGTGTGCCTGGTATTGAGCTAGGCACAAGATACTTCAGTGAGCAGAACAAAGATCCTTGCCTTTATGGAGCTTGCAAAACTGGCTTTAAAACCAAGCTTGATGTTCAACAGTTTCCTAAAAGATCCATATTTAATATTATATTTTCCGAAAACTTCTAACGGGAATCTTTTATGCACAGAAGAGAACATCAGTCTGTCCACAGAAAAGAATGTCTTGCCATGGCCTAAGCTTTTGATATACATACAAAGTAAATACTGACGAAACTAAGAAAAGGTTATTTTACAAGCAAACAGCTGAAACAATTATTAGTCATCATATTGCCACATCAAATAAACACCTTGACAACTGGAAGATTGATTTAAAATATATTTTTCTTATTTTAATTATTGTTTCTCTTTCAAATATTTAAACCTGATTGATCTAGAAAGAGAAGTCTTTACTTCTACCCCTCAATTCACTATATAGTCTTTCTGCTTCCATCACTCAGGATCTGGTTCTAAATTCCAATAATCCTGCTCCATCGTCTTGTCCTGTTAGACTTATGTATTGTTAACAACTTCCTACTGCTGCTAATTTGGAGATGTTTCATCAACACTTCTCGATTCCCATAGCTATGCCCATATTTATATTAATTAAACTGCCAATTAACTCTTTTGCCTTTGCTGTCTGCCAGGACTCTGAGTGATAGGAAAATAAACAGTAGTGATGAAGAAAATCTCAGGCAGAAATCTCTAGGTGGGTTCAGATTGTCCTCTCAACTTTTACTCTATTTGGGAAAGGGGAGACTGTGTCCTCATGAAGATTTTGACACTGAGAAGTCTTGGACAGAGACTATCAAGAGAGCATCTACTTTAGAAAAGCTGACAGAATCCACATACCTTAACTGCATGAATTGAAAAACTCCCACAGACAGTGTTAGAGCCACCTTTCCAAACGTTTCTTCTTTGTAATATTTAAAGATATTCTCCCCAGAATTTTGTTCTATTGACACAGTGTTCCCAGGACCAAATACTACATGAGAACATAGGGCTAAGAAATATTTCTTCATCTGTTTCTGTTGCTTAGATTTATGGTGAATGACCTATCCTGTGTGGCATTTCTCTTGTAATTTATTTAATGCATTTTTATCCAAACTGGTGAGATGGAGACAGTATAGCCCTGCTCGACACCATCCTCTGGCCTTGTTTGAAACATCCACTAAAGTAAAGTAGCTGCTAACATGGCAAGTGACTTGTACTTGGTTTGACTCTTACCACTTTCTTATGCTCTTTTTTGGTCCCTTATCTTTTTTGAAAAAGAAATCCAGCTCCATCCCTTGTACAATTTTACATTTCCCCCAGATTTTAGAATCTTTTATAATATAGACATTATAGTATGGTATAGCTTTATTTAACACTTTATTTTTATATGTGATTCATTCCTTTGGGGGAAAAAAAGCTAAATTTTATCAACTCTGGGTTTATCTATGAAAGATAGAATAATAATTTTGAGTTGTCCTCTCTAAAATAAGTTCCCTCTGTCTATAGTATAAATATTGTCCATTTACTGTTTAAAGGGTTTGCCAATGCACTTTCTTTTTAACTTAGCATCACTTTGGATTGGTTCATATAAGATAAAATAGTCATTTCATATTCCTACAAAATATGTCATAAGCATTGAAATATAAAGGTTTATTTTAAGCTAATAGAACCATTACTCTTATAAGATATTCCAAGGATGACAATGTCCTTAAGTGCATAAATACATAGTGCTTAATGAGGGATATGTTTCTGGAGAAGTAAACAGTATGGTGATTTGGTTTTTTTCTTGCTATATTCCTTTTCTTATGAGATAGAAAAATTCATTTGTATTGCTATAAACTACATTAAAAATTATATGTATTATGTGGTAATTTATATATTTAAGGTAAATTCTGTTGGTCTTCATATATAAAAATTGAATTAAAATAGCTTTTAATTTTTAACAACACCAGCCAGTTAGAGAATAGTTGTGATGCATAACCGATAGCCAAAGTTAGGGTACTTCATATTACTTAAAATGTTTTTACACTATATTCTATCGATTACTTCATTCATTTTGATTCAGAAAACAATTATTTACTGGGCAATAATATAGGGTGTGCATCTTGACAGATTCTTGGGAAATTTTGTAAATAAGATACAAATTGGCCCTGGCCAGTTGGCTCAGCGGTAGAGCGTTAGCCTGGTGTGTGGAGATCCCAGGTTTGATTATCGGCCAGGGCACAGAGGAGAAGCACCCATCTGCTTCTTCACACTTCCCCTTCTCCTTTTTCTCTATCTCTTCCCTTTTTGCAGCCAAGGCTCCATTGAAGCAAAGTTGGCCAGGGCACTGAGGATGGCTCTCAGGCACTAGAATGACTCTTGTTGCAACAGAGCAATGCCCCAGATGGGCAGAGAATTGCCCCCTAGTGGTCATGCTGGGTGGATCCCGGTCAGGCACATGTGGGAGTCTGTCTCTGCCTCCCCGCTTTTCCAGAAAAATACAAAAAAAGAAAAAAAAGATACAAATTATCACCAAAGCTATGGTCAAATTACTTAACTATTGGTAGTCCTGAGTAGTAGTAAGTCATATGGTGCTTGTGGATGAAGTCATCCAGAATCATTGGCTGTTTTGTAAAATAGTTTGCCAATATGTGTAACAAAATAAAACAAAAATAAATATACAAAATCTAAGTATATTGAAAACTGGTTATTTTATAACAAATGTATTTCTTTGACTAGTTTTCTCATAAAGAGAGCATAATTTAAATAATTGTATCAACTAAGACTGTTTGGTTGTTTTGAAAAAGCATTTATATTAGTCCTGAGTTTTTTTCAGATCTTAACACATAAGGCACAACAATATATAATCTAACTGGGTGCTTTTATATTGGCATAGAAATGATTTAAATTGTGCCGGTTCAAAGATACACTTGAACCCATTCAGATTCAAAATGTTGCTGCCTTTATCCTCAAAGTAATTATTTGGTTTAACAATAACTTTTTATGTAAAAAAGAATAATAAAGCTTGAAAGTATCTAATGTCTAACATAAACGATCTAACACAATTACAGTTGCTGAGCAACTAGAGAGAATGTGAGAAGTGCAAGCTTCAGAGAAGCAAAAAGCCCGGTTTTTAGTTCTGCATTCATTTTCATAATTTTCAAAGTGAGGTATATGGAATAACTTTATTTTGTGAGACTTTTAAATATATTTACCATATTTCCGCATGAAGAAGACATACCATTTTTTGAAAAATTTGGGGTCTAAAAACTGGATGCAACTGTAAGTGGTTGTAGATTTTTTTACTTGCATATCCCTCTTTTTGTCGTGGATGAAGAGTTGTATAAATTTTATGTTGAATAAAACTTGAGTTTAATAACTTTATGTAATACTTTTTTTATATTTTGGACCCCAAAATAAAGGTGTGTCTTATACATGGGAGTGTCTTATACAAGGGAGATATGGTGATAATTGATGAGGAACAGGTGAGAAACAAGGGTAACAGCCTTCCATCACATGTGACTGCTCTAATATTTACTCAATAAATTATTATTATTTTTTTTATTATAAATTTTTATTAATGTTAATGGGATGACATTAATAATTCAGGGTACATATATTCAAAGAAAACATGTCTAGGTTATCTTGTCATTAAATTATGTTGCATACCCCTCACCCAGAGTCAGATTGTCCTCCGTCACCCTCTGTCTAGTTTTCTCTGTGCCCCTCCCCCTCCCCCTAACTCTCTCCCTCCCTCCCTCCTGTGTCCTCCCTCCCCCCACCCATGGTAACCACCACTCTCTTGTCCACGTCTCTTAGTCTCGTTTTTATGTTCCACCAATGTATGGAATCATGTAGTTCTTGTTTTTTTCTGATTTACTTATTTCACTCCGTATAATGTTATCAAGATCCCACCATTTTGCTGTTAATGATCTGATGTCATCATTTCTTATGGCTGAGTAGTATTCCATAGTGTATATGTGCCACATCTTCTTTATCCAGTCTTCTATTGAAGGGCTTTTTGGTTGTTTCCATGTCTTGGCCACTGTGAACAGTGCTGCAATGAACATGGGGCTACATGTGTCTTTACATATCAATGATTCTGAGGTTTTGGGGTATATACCCAGTAGAGGGATTGCTGGGTCATAAGGTAGTTCTATTTGCAGTTTTTTGAGGAACCACCATACTTTCCTCCATAATGGTTGTACTACTTTACAGTCCCACCAACAGTGTATGAGGGTTCCTTTTTCTCCACAGCCTCTCCAGCATTTGCTATTACCCATCTTGTTGATAATAGCTAATCTAACAGGGGTGAGGTGGTATCTCATTGTAGTTTTGATTTGCATTTCTCTAATAACTAATGAAGCTGAGCATCTTTTCATATATCTGTTGGCCATTTGTATCTCTTCCTGGGAGAAGTGTCTGTTCATGTCCTCTTCCCATTTTTTTATGGGATTGTTTGTTTGTTTGTTGTTGAGTTTTATGAGTTCTTTGTAAATTTTGGATATTAGGCCCTTATCTGAGCTGTTGTTTGAAAATATCAGTTCCCATTTAGTTGGCTGTCTGTTTATTTTGATATCAGTTTCTCTTGCTGAGCAAAAACTTTTTATTCTGATGTAGTCCCATTCATTTATCTTTGCCTTCACTTCTCTTGCCACTGGGGTCAAGTTCATAAAATGTTCTTTAAAACCCAGGTCCATGAGTTCAGTGCCTATGTCTTCTTCTATGTACTTAATTGTTTCAGATCTTATATTTAGGTCTTTGATCCATTTTGAATTAATTTTAGTACACGGGGACAGGCTGTAGTCGAGTTTCATTCTTTTGCATGTGGCTTTCCAGTTTTCCCAACACCATTTGTTGAAGAGGCTTTCTTTTCTCCATTTTGTGTTGTTGGCCCCTTTATCAAAGATTATTTGACCATATATATGTGGTTTTATTTCTGGGCTTTCTATTCTGTTCCATTGGTCTGAGTGTCTATTTTTCTGCCAATACCATGCTGTTTTGATTATCGTGGCCCTATAATATAGTTTAAAGTCAGGTATTGTAATGCCCCCAGCTTCATTCTTTTTCCTCAGGATTGCTTTGGCTATTCGGGGTTTTTTATAGTTCCATATAAATCTTATGATTTTTTGTTCCATTTCTTTAAAAAATGTCATAGGAATTTTGATGGGAATTGCATTAAATTTATATATTACTTTGGGTAATATGGCCATTTTAATTATATTTATTCTTCCTATCCAAGAACAAGGAATATTTTTCCATCTCATTGTGTCTTTTTCTATTTCTCTTAGCAATGCCTACTTAATTGTAGTTTTCGTTATATAGGTCCTTTACATTCTTTGTTATGTTTATTCCTAAGTATTTTATTTTTTTGGTTGCAATCGTGAAGGGGATTATTTTTTTGAGTTCGTTTTCTAGTATTTCATTGTTTGCATATAGAAAGGCTATGGACTTTTGTATGTTAATTTTGTATCCTGCAACCTTACTGTATTGGTTTATTGTTTCTAGTAATCTTTTTGTGGAGTCCTTTGGGTTTTCGATGTATAGGATCATATCATCAGCAAAAAGTGATACCTTTACTTCTTCTTTTCCTATATGGATGCTTTTTATTTCTTTGTCTTGTCTGATTGCTCTGGCCAGAACTTCTAGCACCACGTTAAATAAGAGTGGAGAGAGTGGACAACCCTGTCTTGTTCCTGATTTAAGGGGGAAAGTCCTCAGTTTTACGCCATTTAATATGATGTTGGCTGATGGTTTATCATATATGGCCTTTATCATGTTGAGATATTTTCCTTCTATACCCATTTTGTTGAGAGTCTTAAACATAAAATTGTGTTGTATTTTATCGAAAGCCTTTTCTGCGTCTATTGATAAGATCATGTGGTTTTTGTTCTTTGTTTTGTTGATATGGTGTATTACGTTAACTGTTTTACATATGTTGAACCATCCTTGAGATTCTGGGATGAATCCCACTTGATCATGATGTATTATTTTTTTAATATGTTGTTGTATTCGATTTGCTAGTATTTTGTTTAGTATTTTAGCATCTGTATTCATTAGAGATATTGGTCTGTAGTTTTCTTTCTTTGTGCCATCCTTGCCAGGTTTTGGTATGAGGGTTATGTTGGCCTCATAAAATGTGTTTGGAAGTATTGCTTCTTCTTCAATTTTTTGGAAGACTTTGAGTAGAATAGGAACCAAGTCTTCTTTGAATGTTTGATAAAATTCGCTGGTATAGCCGTCAGGGCCTGGACTTTTATTTTTGGGGAGGTTTTTAATAGTTTTTTCTATTTCTTCCCTGCTGATTGGTCTGTTTAGTCTTTCTGCTTCTTCATGACTCAGTTTAGGAAGGTTGTATTGTTCTAGGAATTTATCCATTTCTTCTAGATTGTTGTATTTGGTGGCATATAGTTTTTCATAGTTTTCTACAATAATTCTTTGTATTTCTATGATGTCTGTGGTGATTTCTCCTCTTTCATTTTGGATTTTATTTATTTGAGTCCTGTGTTTTTTTTCCTTGGTGAGTCTTGCCAAGGGTTTGTCGATTTTGTTGATCTTTTCAAAGAACCAGCTCCTTGTTTTATTGATTTTTTCTATTGTTTTTCTGTACTCTATTTCGTTTATTTCTGCTCTGATTTTTATTATCTCCTTTCTTCGGCTGGTTTTGGGTTGTCTTTGTTCTTCTTTTTCTAGCTCCTTAAGGTGTGAAGTTAAGTGGTTTACTTCAGCTCTCTCTTGTTTGTTCATATAGGCCTGAAGTGATATGAACTTTCCTTTTATTACTGCTTTTGCTGCATCCCAGAGATTCTGATATGTCGTATTTTCATTTTCATTTGTCTGTATATATCTTTTGATCTCTGCACTTATTTCTTCTTTGACCCATTCATTTTTTAGAAGTATGTTGTTTAGTTTCCACAATTTTGTGGGTTTTTCCCCCTCTTTTTTACAGTTGAATTCTAGTTTCAAGGCTTTATGATCAGAGAATATACTTGGTACAATTTCAACTTTTCTAAATTTGCTGATATTGTCTTTGTGGCCCAACATATGGTCAATTCTTGAGAATGTTCCATGTACACTAGAGAAAAATGTATACTCTGTCGCTTTGGGATGAAGTGTCCTGTAGATGTCTATCATGTCCAGGTGTTTCAGTATTTCGTTTAAGGCCACTATATCTTTATTGATTCTCTGTTTGGATGACCGATCTAGAGCCGTCAGCGGTGTATTGAGGTCTCCAAGTATGATTGTATTTTTGTCAGTTTTTGTTTTAAGGTCAATAAGTAGCTGTCTTATATATTTTGGTGCTCCTTGGTTTGGTGCATATATATTAAGGATTGTTATGTCTTCTTGATTCAGTGTCCCCTTAATCATTATGAAATGACCATTTTTGTCTCTGAGTACTTTTTCTGTCTTGTAGTCAGCATTATCAGATATGAGTATTGCTACACCTGCTTTTTTTGGGGTGTGGTTTGCTTGGATTATTTTTTTCCAGCCCTTCACTTTGAATTTGTTTTTATTCTTGATGCTTAGATGAGTTTCTTGTAGGCAGCATACAGTTGGATTTTCTTTTTTAATCCATTCTGCTACTCTGTGTCTTTTTATTGGTGAGTTTAATCCATTTACATTTAGTGTAATTATTGACACTTGTGGGTTCCCTATTGCCATTTTATAAATTGCTTTCTGTTAGTTTTGTATCTTGTTTGATTCTTCTCTTTTGTTTTTCTATTGTTTGTTTTTGTTTGTTTGTATTCCATACTTCTTTCTTCTGTTGCTACCTTTTTTAAGTCAAGTGTTTTTGTGGTGGTTTTTTCAAGGGTGGTTACCATTAAGTAATGAAAAGGGTATCTATCATATTCATTGTAGTACCCTTTCTTAAGAGTATTTCTACGCTTCATCATCCTTTGCTACTGTTAAACTTCATCTTTTCTCCCCCTTTTTTTTTTCTTTTGTTGTCACAGTTTAAGTTTGGTTTTATTTTTTTTCTTGGTGGAGCTGTTACTTGTGGTTTTGGTTTTTTTTGTTCTTTGATTCTGGTTGGAAAACCCCCTTTAGTATTTCCTGGAGTGGGGGCTTTCTGATGATAAATTCTCTCATCTTTTCTGTATTTGTGAATGTTTTTATATCTCCTTCGTACTTGAAGGATAGCTTTGATGGGTATAGTATTCTTGGCTGAAAGTTTCTCTCTTTCAGGGCTTTGAATATTGGGGTCCACTCTCTTCTAGCTTGTAGAGTTTCTGCTGAGAAATCTGATGATAATCTAATAGGTCTTCTTTTATATGTTGTATTCTTCTTTTCCCTGGCTGCCTTGAGAATTTTTTCTTTGTCGTTGGTTTGTGTTATCTTCATTATGATGTGCCTTGGAGTGGGTTTGTTGGGGTTAAGAAAACTCGGTGTTCTGTTTGCTTCTTGAATTTGAGGCTTTAGTTCTTTCCACAGGCTTGGGAAGTTCTCATCTATTATTTGTTTGAGTATATTCTCCATTCCATTTTCTTTCTCTTCTCCCTCTGATATACCTATTATTCTTATGGTATTCTTTCTGATGGAGTCCGACAATTCCTGTAGGGCTTTCTCGTTCTTTATTATTTTTGAGTCTCTTTCTTCTTCTCTCTGTTGTGCCTCAAGTTGCTTGTCTTCTATTTCACTAATCCTATCTTCTATCTGGGCTGTTCTATTAGCTAAGCTTGTTATTTCGTTTTTCAGTTCGTGAATTGAGTTTTTCATCTCTGTTTGATTTGTTTTTATAGTTTCAATTTCCTTGGTAATATATTCTTTGTGATCATTGAGTTGTTTTCTGATCTCCCTAAATTGCCTTTCTGTGTTTTCTTGTATATCTCTGAGTATTTTTAAGATTTCTATTTTAAATTCTCTGTCATTTGGCTCCAAGGCTTCCAATATGTTAAATCTTTTCTCCATAGATTTTTCCACATCTATTTGTGTTACCTCTCTATCTTTTGTTTCCATAATATTTGATTTCCTTTTTCTTATTGGCATCTGAAGGTGGTCTCGTTGATAGTGTTAATTAGAATTAAAAAAGAATAAAAAGGAAAAAAAAAAGAAAAAAAAAAGAAAAAAAAAAAAGGGAAAACACTCCACACACAAAAAAAGTAATAATTTATTATTTCCACCTTCTTTCTTTCTTCTCCTCCCCTCCTCTCACCTCTTTAGGGAAATATCGTGATGACCTGTGAATTATATTATGCTAAATGGAACAAAAACTGCCTATAACGGAGGGCCTGATTTGGGGTGAAGAGTTCAAGGAGCAAAAAAGGGAGTAGGGACCTACTAAATGCAAAAAAAAAAAAAAAAAAAGGGAGAATATCTTAGACAAGCATAAAATGATTTGCTTGTAAGTGATGGTCGACTAAGAGATATAATGAGAGGGATAAGAGGGAAACAGAAAAAAAGTAGAGAAAAAAATAATATTTAAAGAAGAAAAAATAAAAATAATAAGTAAAAATCTGTTGTATTAAGTGGAGCGAAGACTAAATACAATGGAGACTTTGGGTTGGGAGGAATGCTAGTGAGTTAAAAAGCAATGTAAAAAGTACCCAAAATGCCACAAAAACAAACAAATAAAGGAAAACCAAGAACAAAAGCAGAAAAGAAGAAAAAAAAAAACAAACAACAACAACAAAAAAAACAACAATAAAAAAAAAACTTGAGTCCCAAATTAAATAATTTGTTTGTGCTTGAGGATTAACTGGGAGGAAAAGTAAAAGTAGAAAAGAAGAAACGAATAGAAAGGAAAAAATAAGAAAAAGAGAGAAACAAAGGAAGAAAAAAAAGGAAAGGGGAAAAAAAACAAAAAAAAAAACAAAAAGAAAACAAAAGGGGAGAGAGTGAGAGTTAAGGGTTTTGGAGTGTAACCCTAAAGGATAGTAAGGATGAAGAAAAGAAATAACATGTAACACTCATGGGTAGTGTAGTTCAAGAAAAGGGTAGCATAAGATGGGCAGAGAATAAAAGGACCGAGGTGGAGGAAATACAAATATTAAAGGCAATAAGTAAGAAGAAAGAAACAACAACAACAAAGAATTAGTGGAACAAGTTATAAAGTCTGTGGATTTTTCTTATTTTGAGAGGTTAACTTTTTCCTTTTTCTTTTCTCTCCCTCTTCCTGGTCGGTGACTCTGTACCCCAGGTTCTGCCCCTGTGTCACGCTTAGGTAGGGATTTGCAGTTGATGGGATTCTATGGCAATGTCATATAATTGACTTTAGTCTCGCTGGTAGTCAAGGCTTGTTGACGTTTGCAGAGTCCAACAATGAGAGAGTTTGCTTTCCTGGAGTCTCTCCCCTAGTCTCCCCTTCCTGAATTAGCAGCCTGGTGATCCAGCTATGAGGCTGCCACTGCTTCTGTCTGGGGAGTAAGAGGCTCAAAGAGGTGGGAAATCCCCACTCTATCCTCACTCAGCGCAAGGCTCTGGGTAAGGCTCTGGCAGTCAGAGCCTCCAGCGTAATCAGGCGGGGGTGGGAGTCAATTGTTGTCAAGGTGACTGTTCAGTGCCTAGCATTCAGTTGGACCACTCAACCCAGGCTTTCCACACTTTGTAGCCTGTTTTGGCTGGGAAGAAGATGCACTATTCGCTGCTTGCTGTATAGATCTTAATATCTGCCAAGTCCCTCTTGTTAGGTATATCTCTGAATATGGAGGCTCTGTCAATCAGAAGTTGCCCCGGCCCCTTTAGCGAATGGCACTGAAAAATATTATGCCTTTTGTCTTGGATCGCTGAACTGGGAGAGATCTTATCAATTAGAACCCCGTGGGTGCGCAGATTTCGTGGGTTAAGCTAATTTCAGTGATTGGATCCGCAGCTGTGCTCCAGAGAGTATTTCAGGCTGCCTGCGCCGCCCCTCCCCCAACGCTTGATTGTTAGCTTGAATAGTTGGGTGAGGTGCCCCGCCCACGGAGAGAATCTCCTGACTAGGAAAGACAGGTTTGGTGCCCCTCCTGGACTGCTGCATAGGGGCGCGCGCGGCTTCTCAGCGCCGGTAGCCGGGACTCCCGGACGGACGCCCTAGCCGGGACTCCCGTATGGCCGCACGGGGCACGCGCGCGGCTTCTTAGTGCACGCCGGTAGCCGGGACTCCGGGACAACGTAGCCGGGACTCCCGGACGGCAGCACGGGGTGCGCACACGGCTTCTTAGCGCACGCCGGTAGCCGGGACTCCCGGACGGCAGCACGGGGTGCGCACACGGCTTCTTAGCGCACGCCGGTAGCCGGGACTCCGGAACAGCGGCATGGGCGCGCCCGCGGCTTCTTAGCGCACGCACGCACGCCAGTAGCCGGGACTCCCGGATGGCAGCACGGTTAGCTGCACATTTGGGTTGACTCACCACAGGCGTATTCCCTTCTCGGCAACAGTCCTTTCGCTTTCTGTGTGTGTGTGTGGAACTCCGGGATGCTCCGAGGATATATTTTTCTGTTTCTAGTTGATAAATTTGTTGAGATTTTGGGGAGATCTGTTGGACGCGCTGCTCACGGCGCCATTTCCGTGACGTCACTCTCAATAAATTATGTCAAATGACATTAACTAGTTTACTTTATTTCTTTTGTTTTAGAAGTACTAGATTAACTTTTGCTTTTAAAAAACAGAATTATTGATTATATAAAACCAATATATGATTATAATCTTTTGTTATATTTATTCTTTATATTCTGGTCTTTTAAAGAAGGATGAGGATTGAAACTGAATAGAGAAAATATAAGAATGAAATAAAGAAAAATTAGTGGTTTTCTATATCCATTGATATTTAATTGCTGGATGCTGATAACTGTTCTCTTTCATAGTCATTGACTGGTTGCCAACCCAAGGTATTTTTTCTGTAATGCTTACATTTAACCATCACAGAAAAATATCTTTTTCACAAATAGCCAACAGATTTATGAGAAGATGCTCATCTTCACTTGTTATTAGAAAAATGCAAATCAAAGCTACAATGAAATATCACCTCATACCTGTAAGATTAGCTATTATCAACAAGACAGGTAATAACAAGTGTTGGAGAGGCTGTGTAGAAAAAGGAACTCTCATTCACTGTTGGTGGGAATGTAAAGTAGTAAAACCATTATGGAAGAAAGTATGGTGGTTCCTCAAAAAATTAAGAATAGAACTACTATATGACCCAGCAATCCCTCTACTGAGTATATACCCCTAAAACTCGAAAACAGTGGTACATAAAGACACATGTACCCCCATGTTTATTGCAGCATTGTTCACAGTGGCCAAGACATTGAAACACTAAAGTACCCTTCAATAGAGGATTAGATAAAGAAGATATGGTAAATATCTACAGTGGAATACTACTCAGCCATAAGAAACAAAGATATAGTATCATTTATGACAACATGGATAGACCTTAATAACATTATACTGAGTGAAATAAGTAAATCAAAAAAAGTTAAAAACTGTGATTCCACACATAGGTGGGGTACAAAATCTAATTTCATGGACATAGATTAGAGTGCAGTGGTTACCAGGGGAAGAGGGAGGGGGCAGAAGGAAGAAAAAGGCTTGGGGGAAGCATAGAGAGAGGAAAAAATATAAGTTGATGGAGGATGATTTGATTTTAGGTGATGGATATACAACATAATTCACTGTCCAAATTAGGTAGAGATGTTTGCCTAAAATCTATGTACTTTTGTTGACCAATGTCATCCTGTTAAATTTAATTTTCAAAATAAAAAAAGAAAGAGTTAAGAAAGAAAGAGAGAAAGAAAGAAAGATAGATAGATATCTTTTTCACAGAGGCTATCAAAAGTAGAGTATACAATTCAATTTAACATTTTGATATTAAATGATTTTTATTTTATTTTATTAATATATTTAATGCATATTTCTGTTGAAAAATAAGTTACTGTGAATATCTAATAGTCTCAGAATTGTAATTAAGATATGACTGATTCTTTAATATTTCTTTACTCTTCATATGAGCATTTATACTTATTTTAAAACCAAAATTATGACACTGGCTGTGTTTCTCAGTTGGTTAGAGCATCGCCTTGACAGGCCCAGGTTGTGGATTTGATCCCCAGTCAGGGTATATATAAGAATCAACCAAAGAATGCATGAATAATTGGAACAACAAATCAATGTTTCTCTCTCTCCCCCTTTCTCTCTAAAATCAATAAATTTTTTAAAAATTATGATTTATAAAACAGCACTGTTCTCATGAGAAAGTTTTCATCATGGAAAAGTTAAATAATGAATTTACAAAAGAGTAAATAATAGATTTTTCCCTAGCACTGGGGAAGAAACTAAATCTTATTATGAATTATAAGTTGAAATTACTAGCCTAACATTTGTGAATATGATTATTCAAATGTGCAATAATAATGTGGCTAATTGTTTGAGTATATGTATATAATTCTATATTTATTGTATAATTATATATATAATTATATCTATCTATCTATATATATATATATATATATAGAGAGAGAGAGATAGAGACAGACAGACAGGAAAGGAGATGAGAAACATCAATTCTTCTTTGCGGTACCTTAAATGTTCATTGATTGCTTTCTCATATGTGCCTTTACCAGGGGAGCTACAGCAGACTGAGTGACCCTTCGCTCAATCCAGCGACCTTGGGCTCAAACTGGTGACCCTTGCTCAGAGCAGATGAGCCCATGCTCAAGCCAGTAACCTCAGAGTTTCAAACCTCTGTCCTTTGCATCCCAGTCTGACGCTCTATCCACTGCGCCACCACCTGGTCAGGCCTTAGTATTTTTATATTTTTAGAATAGTCTAGTACTAAAATTGGCATTACTTTATCTAATGGAGAAAAACGAGCTATGCATGAGATACCTATGAGATGATATCACTACTCTCTGTCATTTTCTCTTTTACATTCTGTGGGGATCATCTTACAAAAGTAGTGTTAAATGATTATAAAGTATGGGATTAAGTGAAAGTGTCAGACATCTATGGTGAAACTGACATTTCTAGATTTCAATTCTTGTCTAGACATAGTTCTTTAAGAAATTATTCTATTAATTAAATATTATGAGTTCAGTTGGAGAAGCTGGTAATGACTTGCCGAGATCCATTCAATTATTAGACTTTGTGAAATGTCTTTGAACTAAAATTGTTTGCAGAAAAGAGACCAAAACTTATTGTATCCTCTTTTGCTATTAATATCATTCATGGTTACTTAACACTTAGAAAACAAGGAATAGACTTTGCTTTAGGAAATAGGAGGGTCATCTAAGTTAAAATTTGAAAACAAAATAAAAACAAATGGCTCTGCAAATATTCTATAATGCTAATATAAAAATGAACTGACAATCTTAAAATAATTGAAAGAGTTGTTGAGTAATTAAACCTTCAAATAAAATGTAAGTAGCTTAGAAATAGCATTATATTGGAGATACCCACTTAACATTTGAAAAGCAACTCAATTACCTTAGCTGAAGAAATGTTGTTATTCTCTCTCTGCTTTCTCATTTTTTAATATTTGGTACTTCTTAAGGGATTAATAACAATTTTTAAAAAGCCATCAAGATATGTAGAAAATGATTTAATATAAATGAATATATATTATCTAGCATTATTAAGATGTAGTTCACATATCAAACATTTCGCCATATAAAGTATATAATTTAAAATTTTTTAGTATGTTCACAGAATTCTGCGACCATTCCCACAATCTAATTTAGCATATTCATCTTCCCCAAAAGAAATCCTACAACTGTTATTATTTGCTCCGCATTCTACAGTTATCTGCATGCCCTGCACCTAGACCCAGTCCTACCACCAATCTACTTTTTTTTCTATAGATGTGCCAATTCTGGACATTTCAAATAACTGTTATCAAATAATGTGTAGTTTTTTTGTGACTGGTTTTTTTAACTTAGATTAATGTTTGCAAAGTTTATTCACATTGTAGCATATATCAGTACATTATTTTTATTATTGCTAATAGTATGAATATACCACATTTTATTTATCCATTCATCAGAAGACAGCTATTTGGAAGGTTTCCTCTTTTTTTGTTGTTATGAGCATTTATGTACAGCTTTTTCTGTGGACATATGAATATTTGTGTACAGATTTTTGGGCAGATATATTTTATTTCTCTTAAGTATATATCTAGGAGTAGAATTATAGGGTCATATAATAATTTGATGTTTAATGTCTCAAGGAGCTGCCAAATTGTTTTCAAAAGTGATTGTATTATTTTACATTCTCATTAACAATATATGAGTCTCAATTAGTCCACATCCTCACTGACAGTTTTTATTGTATATCTTTATTATAGTATCCTAGTGAGTATGAAGTAAACATATCTCACAGTGAGTTTGACTTGCATTTTCCCACTAAAGATGTGGAGCTTTATCTTTTGTGTGTTTATTGATCATTTATATATATATATTCTTTTTTCAATTTTATTTATTCATTTTTATTAGAGAGAGAGGAGAGAGAGGAGAGAAAGAGAGGAAAGAGATAGAACAGGGGGCGAAGTTGGAAGCATCAAATCCCATATGTGTGACTTGACCAGGCAAGCCCAGGGTTTCGAACTGTAGACTTCAGCGTTCCAGGTTGATGCTTTATCCACGCCACCACAGGTCAGGCCTATATATTCTTTAGATTGATCCTATTGAAATCTTTTGCCTATTTTTAAAATTGGGTTTTATTTTTATTATTGAATCATAAGAACTTTATATATTTTGCCTATACACTATTTGATAGAGAATGAATTGTGATCCCCTCCAAAATATGTTGAAATCATAACCGCCAGCATATCTCAAATAAGGTCTTTAAAGAAATAGTTAAGGTTAAATGAGGTCATATGGGTGGGCCCTAATCCTATGACTAGTGTCCTTGAAGAGAAAAGGTACAGTCACCTGGAATGCTTGCTTCTTTTTTCTCTCTTTACCTTTCCACTGTCACACACCTCGAAAACCATATGAGGGCACAGAGAGAAGGTAGGAAGGCCAAGAGAGAGACTTAGGGAAAAACAACCCTATTAGCACCTTCAGCTTGGACCGCTAGCCTCCAAAACTGTGAGAAAGAAATTTCTGTTTTGAAGCCATCCAATCTCTGGTATCAGATATATACTTTAAAATTTTTACCCCATTTTGTGAGTTGTCTTTTCACTTGCTTCATGGTATTATTTGTAACACAAAAAGCTTTTAATTTTTTTTTTTTTTTGTATTTTTCTGAAGCTACAAATGGGGAGGCAGTCAGACAGACTTCCGCATGCGCCCGGCCGGGATCCACCAAGCATGCCCACCAGGGGGGCGATGCTCTGCCCATCTGGGGCGTTGTTCTGTTGTAACCAGAGCCATTCTAGCGCCTGAGGCAGAGGCCACAGAGCCATCCTCAGCGCCCAGGCCAACTTTGCTCCAATGAAGCCTCGGCTGCGGGAGAAGAAGAGAGAAACAGAGAGGAAGGAGAGGGGGAGGGGTGGAGAAACAGATGGGTACTTCTCCTGTGTGCCCTGGCCAGGTATCGAACCCGGACCTCCACACACCAGGCTAACACTCTACCACTGAGCCAACCGGCCAGAGCAAAAAGCTTTTAATTTTGAAATAATAACCTTTTTTTTGTCACTTGTGCTTTTGGTATAATAGCTAAAAAAATTTGCCTAATTCAAGGATATAAAAATTTACTCTCATGTGTTTTTTTTTCTAACAGTTTTATAGTTTATCTCCTACAGTTAGGTCTGTAATCCGTAATGCACTAATTTTTGCATATTATGTGAGGTAGAGGACCAACTTCATTCTTTTGCATGTGGATATTCAGTTGTCCCAGCACAATTTGTTAGAATGACTGTTTTTTCCTTATTGAATTATCTTGGCATCCTTGAACAGTCATGGGGATGTGGGGTGCACCATAGGGATTATAGTCAAAGTGTTTTAGTGGCTGTGTGTGTCACCAGGTGAGTACAGTACTTGAGATATCAGGGGGGCCACTTTGTAAGATGTATGATTGTCTAACAACTGCGCTGTGCACCTGAAACTACAAAATAATATTGAGTGTAAAGTATAACTGAAAAAATTTTAAAAATCAATTGAACTTAAATGAATGAATTTATTTCTAGACTTTTAATTCTCTTTCATTGATCTATAGTCCTTAGGCCAATATCAGTCAGTCTTGGTTGTTGCAGCTTTGTAGTAAGTTCTGGAATTGAGAAGGATGAGTTGTATAATCTTTTTCTTTCTACTCAAAATAATTTTGATTATTCTGTATCTGTTAAATTTTTAAAGAAATATTAGGATCATATCATTTACTTCTGTGAAAATAGCAGCTGGAAGTTTGCTAGGTATTACTTTTGAGTCTTTAGATTATTTGGGGAGCATTGTTACCTTATCAATATTTAGATTTGGGGTCAAGAAACATGAGAAGTATTTCTATTTCATTAAAGCTCCTTAGAGTTATTTCAACAATGTTTTGAGGTTTTCATTATACAAAACTTCCACATCTTTTGCTAAATTTATTTCTATAAGTATTTTACATTTTTAATACTATTTTAGATGGAATGATTTCCTTAATTTTAATTTCACAAAGTTAATGTACAAATATATAAATGATTTTTATACATTATATCTTGTATTCTGCCATCTTGCTGAGCTTGTTTATTAGTTCTAATAAATGTTTAGTGAATTCCTTAGGATTTTATGCAAGGAGAATTAGTTTTACTTCTTTTTTTCCTTGGTGGACACATATTTTCCTCTTGTTTAATTGTGTTTAACTTCTATTAGAACGTTGACTAAAAGTAGAAAGAGTAGACATCTTGTCTTGTTCCAGGTTTTATGGGAAAGTGTTAAGTTTATTTACCATTAATTATTGTATTAGTTGTGTTTGATTCATAGATGCCGTTTACTATGTAGAAAAATTAATTTATTACACAAAGGACACTGCTAGAATTTGAACCTCTATTATATATCATTAGAAATTTTAGAAACTTAACCAAATTAGATGGGCCCAGCATCTTGTTTAATCTTTCCAATCTATAAATAAATTACATATATTATAATTTAGTAATAAAATCAAATTAAAAAAGAATAAATCCTTCATGATGGCAGGATATTTTAGAATTCATCTATACTCATTTAATCCTATGAATTACAGTTATTTCTTTAAATTATTCTAATATTGACATATAATTTTTATTTTATTCCTTTCTTTAGTCTAATTCAGAGGATATATTATAAATTTCTATAAAACCTTATATACAAAATTTATGTATATCATAATTTACAGACCACTAAGAGATTTTCAGAGGTAATCATGAGTGATGAGCAATAATTACTCCCTTCCCATATTCAATAAAATTTAATTTCAGTGTTTCCTATCTTATATTTTATTTATAGCATTTATCACAATCAGTAATTTTACATTCAGTTTTGTGCTACTTGTTTGTTTGCTTCCACACAATACTGTACACTTCACAATAGCACAAATCCTGCTGATTTTGTTTACAGTGTATCCTCATCATTTGGCATGGCTTGTACCAATAAAGGAACAATAATTACTGTCTCATGTATGAATAAAAATCTAAATGGAAGGTGTTTGTATCATAACCCTGTTAAAGTTTATTCCTAAATAACTGAGAAGTCACTTTAAATATGATAAAGATCAATATAATTATGATGTAATTTAAAAGACTATAGACTTTAATATTAATAACTTACTATATAAAATTTTAACAAAACTATGATCCTGTCTTTGATAATGACAGTTGAAATAATTTTAAATGTGTATAAAATTATTCTGAGATAAAATTGTTAATTGGTATCATAGATAGGACTTTAATTTTAGCATTAATTTCTGAAATGCCAATAATAATCCTTTAACCAAATAGAAATGCTGAGGAGCAGGTTCAGCTCTTTGGCTGGCCACTTAAGTCATCTTGATAAGAAGCTTATTAAAAATATTCTTTAAAATTAATTATAATTATAAAAATAATTAATGTCCTATCCCATATGAATAGAATATAAAATCAAAATTATGATCATTTAAATAGACACAGAAAAAGGATTTGACAGAATAAAACACCCTTTCAGGGAAAAATGCTGAAAGTACCAGGAATGAATTCAATGTCAGTAATCAAAGCCCCTTCCTAATAATGTATTTATTAGGGTTAAAATTAGATAATCCAAACAAGTACCATACTTAGTATAGCATCTGACAAATATTAGCACTTAATAAATGTTAGCTACTCCTACTACTAATTTGTAAGATTGTTTTGGCTTAGAAAGGTAGAAACAAGAGGAGTTGTTTTCTACTGCATTAATGAATTTAGGATTGGACAAATGAGATCTGAGGAATGTTATGTATTTTATTGATTAACGTTTTTTCTGGTTTTGTATCTTGGGTATTGGAAAGAAAATGAATATATCTCAAAGGATTACTTAGTGCTCTAAAATGATAGTGATGAACTGGAGTTTTTTTGTTTGTTTTTTGTTTGCTAGTTGGTGTATAGGACATCTAAATACTTCTTGTTGATTACTGTCCAGCATTGCCCGGAACAACTAAACTTACAATTATTTATGCTTTTATTAACAGATGATACCTATTGAGTCTTTCCTTGCTTTGTTAATAAGATGTTATGTTAACATTTCAGAAATTATTATGCCTCAGTTTCAGTCTATTTTGTCAATTCTCCATCATGTAATTTGTTAAAATTTGTTTAAATTTGTTAAATTTTTATTCATTGCCTGACCAAGTTGTGGTGCACTGGATAGAGCTTCAGCCTGAGACGCTGAGGGCCCAGGTTTGAAACTCCAAGGTTGCCGACTTGAGCGCAGGCTCACCAGCTTGAGTGCGGGGTCTCTGGCTTGCGTGCAGGATCATAGATGTGACCTCATGGTCACTGGCTTGAGCCCAAGGTCGCTGGCGTGAGCCCAGGGTTACTGGATTGAGCAAGGAGTCACTGACTCAGCTGGAGCCCCCTGTCAAGGCACATAAGAGAAAGCAATCAGTGAACAAATAAGAACAAAGAATTGATGCTGCAACAAAGAATTGAAGCTTCTCATCTTGTCATAGGTTAGGCTCTTCCCATTGTTAACTCTAACATAGAGTTAGCATTAAAGATGTCCTGTACAAGTGCCCCTATGTTAATACAGATGTAAGGGAAGAAGGAAGTAGGAATGGCTCGAAAGAGACGTTTACTGCTCCACAGCACCAATGAAACAGCCAAAACCAGTAAGATCTGGAGCTAGAACGACCCTTTAGAGTGGTCCTAAGTTTGGCCTTGAGGGACACAACTTTTTATTTTCATTTAAGTCAGTCATTCCTTGTTAAGCACCCTAGATTTTACCTCAGGCTAGGTGGTTCTCTGCCTGAGTGGACTCTTGAAGGGACTTACAGCTACAGGCTGACTTCTGACTTAGTTACAGCACTAACAGGGGTGGAAGCAATAAGTTCTCTCTTGAAAATGGATCACAGATTTAACAACAGGCCAGTTCTGCATTGAAAATACTATTATCCCTGTTTTACAGTGAGAAAGAAATGAGATTTTTTCAGCTGTACATATAATAATAGTAGTAAGAAAATTAATTGCTTTCTCAGATTTTTGTGTGGATATCGAATTTTCAGAAAGACACTGTTTTTCTTTTTCAGGCTTATGTATGCCTAAACATTTCCTACCGATTCGACTCTAGCTGATTTACATAGCCCTTTTATTCTGCATTACATTGTACAGTTTACTTTCTCACACATAATATGATCAGATAAGTGTATGGGTCCTTATGGCCATTTGGTAAATATGATAGGATAAGCATCATTATTTCCAATCATAGATTAGGGAGTAGACACAAAATGATTACATGATTTTATACAGTCACAGGAAAATAAGAGAACTTGAAATTGCACCTGAATGTTTAAGTCCAGAATATGGGTACAGTACTCTTCCTTAAGAATTCATTGGGGATGTGACTGTGTACTTTAGTGTTTCAGCCTTTAGAGGATTTGAAATTTTATTAGCTCAGGTACTAGGTCTTCATGAAGTCCTACATTGGTTAAACAAGAATACATATTTTAAATCAACATTTTTACTACTCTACTTTTTGTTTTTCTCATGAATATCATAATACTCATTTTTTTGGCATATACAACTTTAACAAAATGTATACAGAAATTGCAGAGTGAAGTGAAAAAACAGCGATAACTCTATTGGATAGGACTTATATTTGTTCCTAATAGGTTCTGGTTCTTGCCCATACAATGCATTCAACTGTGTCTGCATTGAAACAGAAGGACAATAGCTATCCCATTTTGTCAGTTATGGCATTCACGAGATGCAGGTTTAATTTATGCGAAAATATTCTCTTCTGTTTTGCTTTTTCCCTGTACATTTTTTTTTTTTTTACAGAGACAGAGAGTCAGAGAGAGGGATAGACAGGGACAGACAGACAGGATAGGAGAGAGATGAGAAGCATCAATCATCAGTTTTTCATTGTGACACCTTAGTTGTTCATTGATTGCTTTCTCATGTGCCTTGACCATGGGCCTTCAGTGACCGAGTAACCCTTTGCTCGAGCCAGCGACCTTGGGTCCAAGCTCGTGAGCTTTTGCTCAAACGAGAGCCCGCGCTCAAACTGGCGACCTCAGGCTCTCGAAGCTGGGTCCTCTGCATCCCAGTCTGATGCTCTATCCACTGCGCCACTACCTGGTCAGGCCTGTACATAGTTTTCTGTTGTAATTTGCTTATTTGACATGTGGCCATGCTGATAGCTTTATTAAGTCTCTTTGCATGAGTTTTTAATTTTTAAGTATAAATAAGTAGTCCAAACACTAAGAGTAGAAATGTGCAGTACAGACATTAACAATAAAAATTTATCTTTTTTTTTATTTTGTTTTCTATATTATTTTTAATATTTGGCCTTATATTTTGTTTCCTTTTTAGCTGGATTATAGGTAACTACTGAAATTTGAAACATTCTCATAAAATACCTTTAATTTAAAATATATGTAAGAAGAAAAGAGAGTTAAGTTTCTATGTAGCCTTAAACTTAAAAAAATAGCCTTCTCTTACCACTTTTATTGTTATTGTTTTAATATCTTCCAAATTAGTTATTATGTGGTCTTCTTCTTTGCTTTTTTCTTTTTTTGTGTGAAACAGAGGGACAGATAGAAACAGACAGACAAGAAGGGAGAGAGATGAGAAGCAACAATTCTTCATTGCAGCACCATAGTTGTTCATTGATTGCTTTCTTATATGTGCCTTGACCGGGGGGCTATAGCAGAGCAAGTGACCCTTTGCTTAGGCTTCAAGCCAGTGACCTTTGGGCTCAAGCCAGTGACCACGGGGTCATGTCTATGATTCCACACTCACACCAGCAACGCTGCGCTCAAACTTGTGATCCCGCACTCAAGCTGGACGAACTCATGCTTTACAGCGACCCTAGGGTTTTGAATCTGTATCTTCAACATCCCAGTCCAACACTCTATCCACTGCCCCATTGATTGGTCAGGCTGTGTTGTCTTTTTTAAGGTGTAGAATGTTATGTTGTGTCCACTAACAATAACTGGCTTTTGAATTTTTATATTGATGCATTATTTTTTTAACAAATAAGATTTACTTGAAATTGCAGGGTTGTTTTTTTATAATTTTAGAAACATTATTAATGGCAAATGAATATTGATATTTTGAATCTTTTGAGTATTTAAAGCATTAAAATATTTTTCATTTAAGTATCATTGATATAACAAATTTATTATGAAGAGTTAACACTTAGGACATATCAACATAGAATATGAATATATCCTTATATTAAATACAATATGTATATTAAAATTTTTTTAAATCATTAAACAAGGCCTCATTATATCTGTTTAATGCTTTCTCAAATAGTGTTATATGGCTACTCAGTTCCACTAATGCAATATGCCCAGATGCAAATAGTCAAATGAAACAAAGCAGAAAAAGAAGGTAAAAACTGGGGAGTCTACTTTCTAATGGACCTTAAAAAATTCTAGAATATTCCCATTTATGCAAATATGTGAGCTAGACATTGTATTTGATATATATTGCATTACAGAATTGAGAAAGTGCTGCAAAAGAAAGTCAGCAGAGAAACAACCCTTATTAAGCAGGCGTAACAAATCAGGCAAGCTTGCTGGAATTGCCATCCTTCCAAGAACCTGGCCATCACTTTAATATCTTTATCATTACACATTTATACTTGGTAAATTATTTTATCCTAGAAAGGAAGCTCCTCTGATTATTAAATGGAAGATGATGGAAAAAAAAGATAGAATATATTTTTAGAGAAAGCCTTATAATATACTTAATGACGCAATTAAAGGCCATTTTGTGAAGTGACATCAAAAGGTGCTAGTTTTTTATATTGATTTCAGAACTCCCAAGACTGTGCAAGTTCATGTCAAGTTCCCTTAGGGGGCGTTAGAGACACTTTAATTGAAATCTGAATCTTGTTCTCCTTTTGGGTTTGATTTAGTTTGGGGGACAATTCCAACAAGTTCATATTGGCGTTCAAAACGAATACTATTAAGAGTATTTCTTTTCATTTGTTACAAATCAGTGAAGGATATGTGTCCTTCTTTACTCTGATGATATTGTGTGTGTGTGTGTGTGTGTGTGTGTGTCTAGGAATTACGCTAATAATAGTATCCAGTTTAACTACAACTGTCAGAAATAATTTTTTAAGATTGACTACTTTGAAACAAGTTATTTTTGACAAGATATCTTCCAAAATGTAGCAGGACAACTCTTTCCATTATTTAGAAGTATATATTGCAATTAATTCGTCCTAAAACTGTGCACAGTTATTTCTCATAAAGGGATGGTCTCTGGGTACATTATTCAAACATCTCCAAGCCTTAGAGTACTGTCTGATAGATCCAGCTTGATAATTATCCAATGTCATGCTTACCCTATAAAATTTTGTAACATGTATTTCTATCTCATGTTGGGAATGTTTCATATAATTTGTCATTAATAGGTTTTAAAAAATACAAAATTGAGTTTTCCTTGGCTTGTGCTGTAGGGGAACCAAACAATTTTAAGACTTCTGGCCCTCGTTTTACAACACTGTTGGGCTCATTTCTTTAAAGAAGCGGTCATCCATGCAGCGAACATGTCAGTTTATACAATATATTGATTTGCTAGGACCTGCTATAACAAAGTACAACAGATTGGGTGGCTTAAACAACAGAACATTATTTTTTCAAGTTCTGGAGCCTGGGAAGTTCAAGGTCAAGATGTTGTCAGGGCTTATTTCTTCTGAGGGCTGTGAAGGGAGAACTGGTCCTGCCTCTGGCTTGCACTCTGTCCTCATCCTGTGTCTTCACGTCAGTCATCCGTCTTTCCTCTTCTTATTAAGAATACCAGTCATATTGGATTAGAGCCTACCCTAATAATTCCAGCTTAAACTGGTCACCTCTGAAAGGACCGTATCTCCTAATAAGGTCACATTCTGAGATACTAGGAGTGAGGACTTCAAGATGAATTGTTTGGGGGGGTGACACAGTTTAGCCCCTAACATCTATGATTACTCCTATGAAAACTGTTGTGCTATGGTTTTGTGTCTCAGTCTTTTCAGAACATTTCTAAAGAACAAGAAAGATTTTTCAGAATATTTTCTATTACCTTTAAAACGGTATATCTATAGAAGTCCCTAAGTTTCAAAAAGTGGTTTTGAAACACAATTGTTTCATCAAAGTCAGCACTAGAGCTAAAGGAAGAATAAGTGATTGATTTTGTCCTGGCTCAGCCATTAACCACTGAATTAGCCCTGGGCATGGTATTTAAATAATCTGCACAATTCTTCATCTAGAAAGGGAGTCTGTGTCCAAATTTACTCTTTTTATAAGGACATCAGTTATATTAGATTAGGGCCCACATTAATGATCTTATTTTAATTTAATTACCTCTTTAAAAACTCCATCTCCAAATGCATTCACATTCTTAGGTACTGAGTGGTAGAACTTTAATATATTAATTTGAGGGAAGATATAACTGAGTAATTTAGACCCCTAAGTTATTTTTAAAAGGAAACAAAATTTGGGCCTATTAATTACCTAAATTACCTAATCCATTGTCAAAATATATGCCCATAGGTTTTGATTATATTTGCTTTTATTTATTTATTCATTTATTTTTATTGTTTTTTTTTTTTTTTACTTATTTATGACAGAAACAGAGAGAGACAGAGAGAGAGAGACAGATAGGGACAGACAGAAAGGAAGGGAGAGAGATGAGAAGCATCAGTTATTTGTTGCAGCACCTTCGTTGTTCATTGATTGCTTTCTCATATGTGCCTTGACCAGTGGGCTACAGCAGAGCAAGTGATCCCTTACTCAAGCCAGAAACCTTGGGTTCAAGCTGGTGAGCTTTGCTCAAACCAGATGAGTTTGCACTCAAACTGGCGACCTCAGGGTTTCGAACCTGGGTCCTCTGCGTCCCAGTCTGACGCTCTATCCACTGCACCACCACCTGGTCAGGCTATATTTGCCTTTAGATAGTATATCATATGACATGTACTTCAGTGATACATAGAGAAATAAATTATAAAGATAAATATATTCTTATTCTCTTCTTCCCCCCCACACACACTCAATCATTCCTTTAATAATCTGAGATATGTTTTTTCCAACAAGGACACTAACACTTTAGGTTGAGTAATTATCGCAAGATCGCCCTTGTAGTAACCCTGGAAGTAGAATTTGATTTCTAATCCAGGTATTTGGTATGACTAGGCTCTTACTTTTAACCACTAGTTTTTAGGACCTTCTTGATTTTCTCTTATGCAAGCTACTTTTCTACTAGTTTTGACAGTTCTTTGTTTACGTTTTAAAGTATTAATTATTGCAGGCAAGTGCTAGAATTTCTGAAGCCAGTAATGATTAGCAGTACATGGATGTTCCTGTGCAAACTATACAATGGAATATCACAAGGCCTTTCATATACTTGAGAAGAAAATCATCGTGGATAATGAAAAATGTGGTTACGTTGTGTTAATCCCTGCCTTTAGTCACTGGTTCTATAAGAAGTGCAAACTAAAGCCGAGACTTTAAGTCTTTTCTTTGTTTTGATGGCAGTGTTACAGAGAGCAGAGATATCCAGAAGAAAGCGAAACAAATTAAGTGACTAGATGAGCCACAGAAATCAAATAAAATTACAAAATCGTCTACAGTCTTAATAATAAGTCTTAGAATTACTGAAATGTTTATTTTGTTATAGGGTACTCAACAAAATATCCTGGCCTTCTCATCTCTCCGTTCCTGTCTGTCTGTCCCTGTCTATCCCTCTCTCTGACTCTCTCTGTCTCTGTAAAAAAGAAAAAAAATATCCTGGCAAACCCCTTATATGAAAATATGAGAATGTGATACTTATCAAAAGTCCTTGGAAGTAAAATTTTATATCACTACATAGTTACAAAATTAAAAGCAAATACTTTTCAAAGAGGATTAGAAATATTTTCTCACTCTCCTTAGAGTAAGGCATTTAGGATTTTAATTTTATAAGCATAGTTTTTAACTTCTTATAAACCCTTAGTTTACCTTCATTGTTAATCAGCACTTTAGAATTATTTTCTAGCTTTCATTTAGTTCATCTTTTTAAAGTAGTCTTATCAGGAAACTTATACTCTTCAGATTGTAGATAGGCTATATGTTCACTGTCAATAATAAAACAATTCTATGTATTGCTATAGTAACTTTATTCCACAGAAAATATGTGATTGCATTTTGCTCTTCAAAACGCAACTCCTGGGCTTTCTTCATCTGATAACCATTTTGGATTAGTCATTGATTTGTCTCTGTTGTGAGTATCAGGTTGCAGGCTCTTAAAGGACACAGACTGTGCACTCTGTTATACATTTTTACCCCATAGTGTCCTTTGAAATGCCAAGAACTCTGAAGTCATTTAATAAAAATCATTTCAATTGATTTTTATCTTTGCAGCCAAGTAGGGGAGACAGGTGCCATTTCCTCTGACTTTAAAAAGGTCGTACATCCCTGGAGCAGAGATTAGGAGCCATATCTCCAACTTGCAAGTCCAATTCTGAACGTATTAGCTTAATGCAGGGCTTCTCCTTGAAATATTCCTAACTGCAGACATCAGTGAAGCATGTACCTCTATGCAGGGTAACAAACTTTTCTGTGGCCAGCTGGAATTTTCTTTGAAATTATGTATTTGATCTTAAAAAATTATATATTACATTGCATTTGTTGTATTTATTTGAATATAACAACAATAATGTATGTACCAAAATAAAGTAAAACAGATGTACCATGAACCCATGTTGCCTTTATCTTGCAGCTCTTCTTAATCTCTTTTCTTTTTACCTGTCACACCTGGAATATTTAAGTCCAGTTTATGAACCCCTGATAAGATAGTTCATAGAAGTCTCTTTGCTTAAAGGTTGACTACAAAAATGTTTCAGATCCAGAAATTCACATGGATAGCACCAATTTATGACAAGGCTCTTGTTCTATGGGATAGAACATAAAACATTTAATTTCCGGGACCCCTAAATTCTGTTGACCTGTGTGGGGGTCACTGGAGGGGAGGGGTGAGCAAAGCCTGGCCTTGGCCTCCTATCCCTGCTTCAGACTGATCCGTTCCATCCCCATCTGCTTTTCTTTAAGATTTTATTTTGTAAAAAGTTTGTTTTCTTATTTTTTAAAAAAGAGAAACGGAATTAAATGAAAGAATACAATTCAACATAGAATTTTTAATGTCTTTGAATAACTTCATTTCTTTATTGGACATTTATTCTTGGTCTTGACTTTCTTTTTTTTTCAACCAGTATTCTTATAAACAATGAGCAAAAAGGAACAAATGTGTCAAAACTAAGCATTACAGTAACTTTGAGCTATTAGGTCCTGTATGTATTTTAGGCCTGACTTACTTATACACAATCCTATCCTTTCTGAATGTCATGGAACATTTCTGTTTAACTACTTTCAGTAGTGAAACAAAGTTCACAACTTTTTTATGCAGCCTATTATGTTGTTGGACAGGTCTCCTTATTAGTAAGTTTTTTATAAAACTGAGCAAGAAAATTCTTTCCTATAATTTTTGCACCAAGCTGTATAGTCTCCCCGTGTAAAAAAAATCACAGATCACAGCTATCCCTTATCTCACAAATAACCCTTTAACAGAGGTGGATTAATAGTGAAATTAATAAACCTTAAGTTTCACCCTGGCCAGTTGGCTCAGTGGTAGAGCATTGGCCTGGCATGCAGAAGTCCTGGGTTCGATTCTTGGCCAGAGCACACAGAAGAAGTGCCCATCTGCTTCTCCACCCCCTCCCCCTCTCCTTCCTCTCTGTCTCTCTCTTCCCCTCCTGCAGCCAAGGCTCCATTGGAGCAAAGTTTGCCCGGGCGCTGGGGATGGCTCCGTGGCCTCTGCCTCAGGTGCTAGAATGGCTCTGGTTGCAACAGAGCAATGCCCCAGATGGGCAGAGCATCGCCCCCTGGTGGGCATGCCGAGTGGATCCCGGCCGGGTGCATGTTGAAGTCTGTCTGACTGACTCCCCAGTTCCAACTTCAGAAATACAAAAATAAATAAATAAAAATAAAAATAATAAACCTTAAGTTTCAAGCTCCTCATGTACATTAAACACTTCCAACTACCTTGAAGGACCTCAGCAATAGTTCTGAAGGACATATAGATTTTTTAGATTAGCAAAATATATTTTACCAAAATCAATTGAGAACAACTCTCCTCACTCCAACTTTTCATCCATTACATTTTCCCTAGTGTTAGGTGGGGTTGGAGAGACTGGGAGCAGTTTTATGATCTGGTAATGATAGGGGGAACTCAAGAGCTAAAAATTTTAACTTGAGTAATGGTGGCTTTGGTATAGTCATGGGCTGAATGGTTAATGCAAGTAAAAGCCTTTGTTCCAGGAACTGGGATACCTGAACAGGCTTACATGACTTAAGGAGATTTGCAAGTGATACACTTTTGTTCCCAAAGACATCTGTGAGTGATCCACCTTTGTGCCCACCAGAGGACTGCCAGCAAAGACTTTGTGCTCCAAAGACTGAACCTGCCTGTTAGTTTTCAGTTAACTTTGCCTACGATCTGATTTACTCTCCCTTAAAATTCCAAACCTTACCTGCCCTTTTCTGAGATAGAGGGCTGAGTCTTCTCAGATTACAAAGTGTCCATAAAAGATTCAATCCCTGCCTCTATGTACAATGTGCCCATAAAGTCATGGTGCACTTTTGACCGGTCACAGGAAAGCAACAAAAGACGATAGAAATGTGAAATCTGCACCAAATAAAAAGAAAACTCTCCCAGTTTCATACCTATTCAGTGCAGTTCGATGTGGGCTCACGCACAGAATTTTTAGGGCTCCTTAGGTAGCTATCCCATATAGCCTCTACAGACTCGTCACTGACTGATGGCCTACCAGAACGGGGTTTCTCCACCAAACTGCTGGTTTCCTTCAACTGCTTATCTCACGGAGTAATGTTATTCCTATGTGGTGGCACTTCGTTATAAATGCACCGATATTCACATTGCACTTTGGTCATGGATTCGAATTTAGCGAGCCACAGAACACACTGAACTTTCCTCTGTACTGGCCACATCTTGACTGGCATGGCCGTGGGCTGCTCCACTGTATACACAGTGTTAGATCATCATCTGCGCATGTGCACATGCTGCCACATCATCCTACAGAAACTGGGAGGGTTTTCCTTTTATTTGGTGCAGATTTCACATTTCTATCGTCTTTTTTTTTTTTTTTTTCTGAAGCTGGAAACGGGGAGAGACAGTCAGACAGACTCCCGCATGCGCCCGACCGGGATCCACCGGGCACACCCACCAGGGGCTACGCTCTGCCCACCAGGGGGCGATGCTCTGCCCCTCTGGGGCGTCGCTCTGTTGTGACCAGAGCCACTCTAGCGCCTGGGGCAGAGGCCAAGGAGCCATCCCCAGCGCCTGGGCCATCTTTGCTCCAATGGAGCCTCTGCTGCGGGAGGGGAAGAGAGAGACAGAGAGGAAGGGGAGGAAGAGGGGTGGAGAAGCAGATGGGCGCTTCTCCTGTGTGCCCTGGCCGGGAATCGAACCCGGGGCTTCTGCACGCCAGGCCGACGCTCTACCACTGAGCAAACCAGCCAGGGCCTCTATCGTCTTTTGATGCTTTCCAGTGACCGGTCAAAAGTGCACCATGACTTTACGGACACACTGTATTTGGCTGAAATGGTGACAGGCCACGTGAACTCCTCTGTTTCCGGTTTTAGTTATGGGGAGCTTCAGTTGGGAAAGCATTTAGTTTGACTTTAATGGAGTATGTTTGTATGGCTTGCAGTAATTGTTATGTATATTTAACTTGTTGCTATTCATTCTAATGTAGAGGAATTACTTCTAGAAAATTGCTACTGCTAATTATTGTGGAACACAAAGGTGTGTGACCAGAGGTCATACCAAAATATGAACACCTTCTAAGATGTGGGTGGTGGTGATTTGTAGTATGGAGTCAGAAGCTAGTTGATGAAAATTTGTTTAAAATTAAATGGAAGTTTCTCTAGCCAAGGTTTTCTCTTCTCAGTAATATATTCTGTAATTTAGCATATGATATTAGAAGTGCACACCACAGTATATTCTTTTGTTTTTGATGGATATTGCACAAAATATAATTTTTTAGAATGTCAATGTTTATAATGAGTGTAGTATATAGCAGTACTATAAGCACTTAATATATCTGTGACAGGTCACAAATGAAAAAGATTTGAAAGAGATTTTTCCCTAATTTGCTAACAAACCTAAAAATTTATATGATATTTTCAATAATGGTTGTGAAACTGAAAGAAATATTTCTAAAATATCATTAATAAAAAATTTCAATAAATCATGCCAAAAAATTTCTCTATTCTCTGTAGGAAATATTACAAAATCATTGCTATAGGGTGGTTAAGGAAACAAGAATATACAGCCAAAAATGTAGAGAATGAGTGCTATAAAGGTGTGCCAGGCAGTAATAAAAAATATATTATATAATCTTCCTAGATTTTTAGGATAAATGTTAATTACGTTGACATTTAAATTTTCGGCATTTTAAAATTCTAAGTATATATTCACTTTAATAACTATTTTTTCATTTGAAATTTCCTGTTAATTTTTATAAAAAGCTCCTCTTGCATGAACTTTAAACCATCAAACAAACTATCCATCCTCCAAATATTTAGAAACAGCCACTAGGACTTTTGTCTTCTCTGTCCCAGGTAAACATCCTAAGGTGCTTTCCAGTGTAATTATGATTTCCAGACTTATCATTAACCACTTATTCACAGCACATTTGCTCATTAACTAAGGCCCACATTTCTAAGGAGACTAGTAATCAGTAGACTTGAATGCTTGGGAGAAGGTGCTGCATAGCTTAGTATATAAATAGGTACATGCTTGTCATTAAACTTATATGGGTTTGCAGCTTAGAATTTCAAGTTACTAATTCTATCATATTAAGAAATATAACTCACCTTTATTTTACAATTCAGCTCCCTCATCTATAAAAATGGATGTCAACAGGTTTGGTTTGAGCAGGATGATGAAAAATGTGGAAGTCACCTACCTTAGTTCTTGGCATATAATAGATGATCAGGTAATGTTTGCTATTCCTTTTGTTGGTGTTTAAACAGAAACACATACTCTTTTCAGTACCTTTCACAGAGACTGGACAAGATTGATTACATTTTTAGGAAACATGCTTCTCATTTTATAATTGATGAAAAGCCTATTTTCTCCTGGTGAGGTATCAGACAGATTGAACAAATGAACTACTCACTAGTCACTGAAATCAAGCCCAGAGGAGTTTCAGGCAATTATCCCGAGTTCTGACTTCCTTGAGGACCCTGTGGTTTTCAGCTGATTCCTGAAGCTTACGGCAGAACTTCTGGTACTCTCTGGCCTTCTATGTCCACTGCTGGGCAGGGGGCCAGTTATCTGAAAGGAAAGCAAGAACATGGGACATTGTTGAAACTAATTTCTTTATTTATGGATCAGTTATCCTGATTGAGAATCACAAGCTTTACCTTCTGACACCCTCTTTTATAGTCATTACATGCTTAACACATTCAATAAAAAAAAGACATTTGAGGAGTGGGATGGTATGGATAAATAGAAATTTTTTACTAGCATTGAAAATGAATTTGAGCCTGACCAGGCAGTGGCACAGTGGATAGATCATTGGTCTGAGACACTGAAGACCCAGGTTCATAGCCCCGAGGTCACCAGCTTGAGCACTGGCTCATCTGGCTTGAGTGTGGGCTCACCCGCTTAAGTACGGGGTCACCGGCTGGAGCCCAAAGGTTGCTGGATTGAGCAAAGGGTCACTGGCTTAGCTGGAACCTCCTCTCCCCAGTCAAAGAACAAAAGAGAAAGCAGTCAATGAACAAGTAAAGTGCTGCAACAAAGAATTGATGCTTCTCATCTCTCTCCCTGTCTGTCTGTCACTATCTGTCCCTCTCTCTGACTCTCTCTCTCTCTCTCTCTCTCTAAAAGAAAAATTAATTAGTTTGAAGTAAGGGCATCAAGAAGCTTTGGTTAAAGTTGGCTGAAATAATGAAGATAATGGTAGTAATAAATGATGTACTGTATTCAGATTATATCTTTGATGTCCATCTTCTCAGAGTCAGACAGGGGTGTCAGAGTCACATGATGGGAGTGAAATGAAATGATTGGGCTAAGTACAAAGAAATTGTTCTATGTGATAAAAATGTGCGCGCGCACACACACACACACACACACACACACACACACACTCACACTGCAATAGAATACTAATAGAGCACTGTATAAGAGCTGATGCAGCCAGAATGGGGAGACGAGAGTGCTGTGAGCCTGGCAGCTCCTGCATCTGCACGAGAACTGCCATGATCCAAAAAAATTTCCCCTGTAAAAATGTGGCAGATTTTTTTCTCCAGCAAAGTTGGAAGTCTGGACTTTTATGGTAAATCATGTTTATGAAAACATTGGACCAGTTTAAAATGAAAGCAATAACTTGTAGGCCAAATACGAAGTTAAGAAGGGCTGATCTAACTCCTGCGTAGATGTATTTGTAACCTCTGCCTACATATGAGCTGCATAACTGTTGTAGGAACACAGCCCCACACAGAGCTGAGGTCGGGAAAGGGAGAATGCTAGAGAGAGTCGGCTCAGAAGAGTGACCCATGGGCTGAAATGGGTGTTGAATGATATGTGGTATATTATGTATCCGAGAATATGTTTGTCTCTGGTGTGTGTAGGTACATCTTTGAAACAGGAAATGTTTGTATGGAGGCAGGGAAGTTTGAAAGGTGTGTATTGTTTTCAGATGCTCAACCAAGATGTCATGGGCCCTTGGAGGGTCTGAGGAGGGAACTGAGGGCCTGCTTGGTTGGAGAACGGACCACACGGACTTTGGTTTTCTTTTGCCTTCCACTGGAATTCAGTTTCAGTCCCTGTCTCTGTATCAAATGACTTCGTTTTTTCTTGCTATATTTACAGAAAATGTCCTCAATAAATAAAAGGACAAAAAAGGAAGTGAAAAACCCACATAATACCTGTGTCCCTATCTTTCCACAAACAATAACATTTAGATATACTTTATAAAAGCAATTTCTGCTCAGGCTATGAAGAGGGTATACAAGATGAAAATAGCTTATATCTTTATAATTGTATTCTTTTGAAAAAATTTACTGCCATCAAAGTGGATATAATATAAAACAATATTTATACTTTTCCCCAAGTGTCTGGGTTTTATATTTTTCTTTATGAAGATAGAGAAAATATAACTTTTTTTCTTTAAAGATAAAAATCTTGTTGTTTTTCTCATTGAGAGACCCTAATTAAAATGTTCCATTTGAAGGATTTTTTGCCAACACAAATTCTCATTAAGCAAATGCTTTATGTTTCTTGCTGGAGTATCGGGCAGCAGTATTCCTTGAGGGCAAATTTGCAGCAACCCAAATATATAGCATCATATATTATTCCAATATCTTAAAACATAAGCTATACCAGAAATTTTTAATAGAAATATATTGGTGAACTGGTTTTATACTTACCACTTTTGAAAAGTGAAATAGTTCTTTAACATCTATTTATTTATTGCTGCAGTTCTCATGGTTTAATCTTATGTAACTAAACTTTTTTTTTTTTTTTGTCTTTTTCTGAAGCTGGAAACAGGGAGAGACAGTCAGACAGAATCCTGCATGCGCCCTACCGGGATCCACCCGGCATGCCCACCAGGGGCGAGGCTCTGCCCAATGGGGGCGATCCTCTGCCCCTCCTGGGCATCGCTATGTTGCGACCAGAGCCACTCTAGCGCCTGAGGCAGAGGCCACAGAGCCATCCCCAGCGCCCGAGCCATCTTTGCTCCAGTGGAGCCTTAGCTGCAGGAGGGGAAGAGAGAGACAGAGAGGAAAGAGAGGGGGAGGGGTGGAGAAGCAGATGGGCGCCTCCCCTGTGTGCCCTGGCCGGGAATCGAACCCCGGACCCCTGCACGCCAGGCCGACGCTCTACCACTGAGCCAACCAGCTAGGGCCTTATGTAACTGAACTTTTGCTTCAACACACTTGGCTGCCTTCAATTGAAAGAAAGGACCAAATTTGTATCTACTTCTAGGTTTTTTCTCATGCTGCCCAGTATGCACTCCTCATTAATACTTGAATATTCCTTTGACTGGCTACTTAAATTTTATTTCTGTGTTTTAAATGTGGCTTCCTTATAAATGTTTTGACATCTTGTTTCTCCAACTGCATTGTAATATCCATTAGTGCAGAGACTATCTTTGTCTATTAGGACCTAGGACAAACAGCAATAGAGATGCAGGGTTAAATGTAACCAAGCACCACACTACCTGACTCTGTCACTGCAAGACCTCAAGCAAGTTTCTTATGCATTTTGGTTGTCATCAGTAAAAGAGGAAGTAACACAACAAGGATTTCATGAATTAATGTGTGTCAATTACTTGGCATATAACGATGCCTTGTTAAATGTCAGGTGGCTAGATATTACAATGTCTGGGACATAGAAATAATTAATTAACATATACTGAATGAATTAATGATGTAATAGAGCTTTCATGTCATAAAGACCAGGGTTTCATGCAAGTTCCATGTGACCTTGACAAACTGACTTCTGAACCTCAGTATCTTGGTATATAGTATAGTATAGTGTTAACTTTCTTGAGCTTTTTGTAAGATTTAAATAAAGTGTTCTTTATAGCATGTTTTATTGTTTCTACTCTAGAACTAGGGCATTCAACAGCCCTGCCTGAGGCCATTTGTAACTGTTGGTAGGATAATTATCCCTAACACTTCTACTCATTAAAATTGTTTGATTAAAAGTAACAAAAACAATTCAAGCTAACTTTAGTCTAAATGAATTAAGAAATTAATAAAAGCACATTGTAACAGATTGAACAAGAATCAGTCATGATGTTCACAACCTAAATTTACTATTTTTCATTGCTTTTCTAAACTTTATGTATTAAGTCTTCCTCTTTTCTGGATTAAAAAACATGGCAAAGCCATGATTTTGTTTTCATTCCCATGGAATAGAGCAGTCCTATAATCACTTTAAGTAACAAACATAATTTTAATTCATTAATTAGAACATACTGGTTCATTAGTTTTATTTTTTGCTGTGACAAATTACACAAACATGATAGCTTAAACAAAACAAAGTCATTGTCTAGTAGTTCTATAGATCAACAATCCAGCAGTCCAGTAAGATCAAAGGATATATAAGACTGTACCTTTCTAGAAGCCTGGAGAAGAGTCTACCTTTTCCAGCATCTAAAGCCTACCTACATTTATTGGGTTGTTCCCCTTACTCTACCTCAAAAGCAAACAGTAGCAGATCAAGTCTTTTTCAAATCATATCTCTCTGGCACTCCTATCTATTTCTCTTCTACTTTTAAGGACTCATGCTATTATATTGGGCACATCAAATTAATTGAAGGTCATCTCTATCTCAGGGTCAGTTGATTAGTAACCTTAATTGCATTTGCAGCTTTGAAACTGGAAAATATATCTGAGTTTGTGTTGCCTGTCACCAATTAAGAGTCAGAGATTGAATCTTTATGGGTGCTTTATTCAGACGGCCAGCTATATGGAGAGACTGGGGTTTGATTCCCAAATCATCTCAAACCCCTATCCCCAGCCAATCTTTTAATAAGGGAAAGGAAAGGGATAGGTGGTTCATTGGATCATAGTCAAAGTTAGTTGGATCATAGTCAGAGGACATTCCATCCTTGGAGTATGAAGTCTCTGTTTCCAGTCCTTTAAGGCACGAAGAGGGTCACTCACAGATCTCATTAGGTCATGTAGGCCTGCTCCTGTATCCCAGTTTCTGAAACAAAGCTTTTACATGCATTAACCATTAAAGCCCACTGACCGTAACCAAAGCCATTATTATTCAAGCTAAA
Organism: Saccopteryx bilineata; assembly: GCF_036850765.1. NCBI lineage: Eukaryota > Metazoa > Chordata > Mammalia > Chiroptera > Emballonuridae > Saccopteryx > Saccopteryx bilineata. The sequence continues at coordinate 80,938,098 of NC_089497.1, read as the reverse complement.
ATTTTAACTCTTGAGGTCCCCCTATCAGTAGGAAACACATTTCATGTTCCAAAACTTTCATGTTTCTCCCTACTTTACACTAAAGTCCCTCTGCTCTGGGTAATGACTCCTAATTTCTTGCCCTACCCTCCAAAACTAAAAACAACAACAATAACAATGGATTAGTCTCACAGGACAAAGATTGCTCTCTACAAAGATGTCCATCAGTTCCTTCACCAAATGTTCTCTTACATTTTTTTCTTATCAGTATCAATATCATTAGTCAGGAGAAGGGGTCTGAGCATCAGAGAACAAGTTCTTGAAATAATTTCTTTATGAACTCAGTTGGTATAGGGTCATATTCACTAAAGCTAGGAGAGTTCAGGTATTCTGGTACATAAAGTTGAGCCACTGTACCATGAAATCCAAAGGCCAAACTTTAGGAAAGACTGGAGCTAATGAAAAAGCCAAGAGTAATTCATACTAATCTCTCTTTATCTCTTATCTCTGTTTCTTAATTCAAATAAACTCCATTAATCTTCCTTCTGTAAAAAGCTGTTGTATATTCCTTCCTCTCACAGTAAACATGGCTATGCATGTAACTCCTGACTTTACATGTTACAAGCCCAACTTTCATTCTCTTTCACTCCCAAATTAAAATTCCAGGGGGCAAAATCTCTGATCTCCCTGGTTGGAATTTTATGGACATACCAATTCCATCAACCCTAACCTCTGGAACGAGCTATATAGCACATGGAACAAAATGCTCCGTCTCTGCAGGTTGGGGAAATAGATAAGAGAGAAGCATTGTGACTTGGCCAGAATTCTAAAAACTATATAACATAGTAGTTGTAAATCTTGTAATAACAATAAAAACAGAAATAATAATCATTGTTATTATAAAGATTATTGGGAGCCTATTATGATCAGGTCCTGAATTATTATAATATATAAAACTATCACCTCAACCCCTCATGAAGGTTCAGATGTTTTCTTTATTTTAATAAAATAAAAATTGAGGCACAGAAAGCAGAAATAATTTGCTTAAGGTCACATTGGGAGTAAGTAATAGCCATGACCTAAATCCACATTTCTCTGACTCAGAAGTCCATCAAGAAGATGTCAATAGAATGATATCTACTATATAATTTTAACCAAAAAAAGGCCTGTTTCAAAATGTTTTGTACCTTATTAGAATACGTATCTCTACTCAGGCCACCATTATGAAAATATGGCTAGATCTCTACATCTCTATCATACCTAGATCTATCTATCCACATCACACCCCCTTCCCTGTGTTTAAAAGTTAATATTGACTACTTCTAGGAATGGAATCATTTCTTTAAATTCTGTTTTTTTCTGTCTATATTTTTGTTGATGTTCATATATTGTTAGTGATCATAAGAAGATAATTTTATTTGCTTGTTTTATAACGAACAAGAAAAGTCGAGTTCGCATTTTTGTTTTGTTAGGTTTCTGGAGAGTGAAAGATTTCCTAAGGTGGCTTCTTGTCTGCTTCCTTCTAGAGCTCAAACAATTGTCCTGCTGTTTCTTTTTTAACTGAAATTTTCCCAAACAACATGGTTGCTAAGACACTTGCGTTATTCTTTGTAAAAGTACAGGTTTGTAAGAAACAAGCTGTGAAATATCTGTTGATACACAGTTATCTTCTCCTGCTCCCCAATTAGTGTTATAGCTTTTTAATTATATCATAGGTTTTTCTCCTAGGTTCCTTTAAAAAAATTTTGTTAAAGTTTACAAAAATAGCTTTCCTTATCAACTAAATTCATCAAATACGTATTAAATACCTATTTATACACATACAAATATGTTTCTTTGTATTAGCTATTTAATAACACTAACAAGCTTAAGATTCCATTTAGAAACTGAGACATAAATTATAGATTGTGTGGATATATGTAGCATATATATTGACAGAGACAGGCAGAGAGAAAGACAAATAGGGACAGACAGACAGGAAGGGAGAGAGATAAGAAGCATCAATTCTTCGTTGCGGCACTTTAGTTATTCATTGATTGTTTTCTCATATGTGCCTTGACCGGGGGCTACAGCAAACCAAGAGACCCTTTGCTCGAGCCAGTGACTTTAGGCTCAAGCTGGTGAACCTTGCTCAAACCAGATGAGCCCAGGTTCAAACTGGCGACCTTGGGGTTTCAAACCTGGGTCCTCTGCATCCTAGTTCGACACTGTATCCACTGAGCCACCACCTGGTAAGGCTGCTTTTATATTTTTAACATGTCATATATGTTAATAAAGACATAACACAACAATATGTGGGACATTTTGTAAGTCAATACATGGTTCTTCATTAATAACTGCCCATTATTTCATTATACTATTGTATAATAATTAATTTTTAAAATATCTGATTGTTAGCATTTAATTGCTTATTTTTTCATATTGTAAATAAGACCAATAAATACTGTTAAATAAATTCATCTGCAAACTTCTGACTATTGTCTTAGAATATTTTCTGGGAGTGAAATTTCAAATGGTATGACTTCTTAGTATTTTAAATATGTTTGCTAAATTGTCCTCCAGAAAGGTTACATCATTTCTTCTCTGGCTGTGAAGGAATAAATTCTGTTTGACTTGACTCCTTACATAAAACTAGTGCACAGGACAAAATTTCTGAAACAATTATTTTCAGACATTGAAATGGGAAGCTCATACAATGATCCTTGAGAAAGGGCAATTAATTAAGGTGAGCCATAGAATTGCCCTGGCCTTCTCCCCAGAGGCAATTTCTAGAATATGATGAAGGAAGAAAGAACCAAAATATGTCTTGAATTGAAGAGATTGATGATTAAACTTTGGGGAGAAGGACCCACCAGTACTGTGTATGTGAATATATATTGGAAAAGAGGACTAAACAACGAAAGAGCTTCAGACATCTGCAAGGAACTCAGTCTTTACTTAGTACCAATTTGTGCAGACTATGAAAGCTTATTATGTTGAACACAGAACGTCCGCTCAGCTGTTGTGAAAGGACAATCACCAGAGAGCTCCAAATTGGACAATTCTGGGGCTCACACTGGACTAGCCATTATTCATGTTTCCACCAACAAGAGAGGAGAGACCTGTTGATTGTATAGGGCATTCAGTAGAGCTCCAAAAGTGTCACACCTTAGTGGTAAAGCCTACTCTAAGGTTTCTCTAAAAAACTACAAAACTATTCTCAAAACGATCAGGCTGCTCTACAAATAACATCCTACCCAAACAAAGTCTAATATCTTTAAAGGGATATAATAAAATTCATCACTCGACAACACAAGTCACGGTGTTAAAATGTTCTCCATCCAATCAAAAATTACAGACATGCAATTAAGCAGAAAATTGAAATTCATAATCAGGAAAAAATTAATTAATAAAAATAGATTCAGAATGATTAAATTAGCCCACAACTTTAAGCTTTCTATTATAAATATGTGTAATGATGTAAAAACAAACATGAACCTAATTAGGAAGAAAATAGAAGATACAAAAAACTTGAAATGTTAAAAATGTTGTAAGTTTCAAATAAAACTTCTAGAAATGAAAAATAAAATGTGACAAATGAAGATTTTACTGGATGAGATTTACATTAAAAGAGATACTGCAGAAAAATCACTGGTCAACAGAAAGACCTAGAAAGAGAAGCTATACAAACGTAAATAGAAAAGAAAAGAGATTGAAAACACTAACAGCTTTGGTGATCTGGTGGATATCTATATATCTCTATCTCTATTTATAGCTAGATCTCTGCCTATCTCTGTATCTATTACTGTATGTATTTATAAAATGCATAATTAGAGTACTAGAAAGAAAGAAGAATGAAAGAAGAAGAGACAAAATATTTGAAATGAGCAATTAATGGCAGAGTATTTTTTTAGAATTTGGCAAATGTTATAAACTTACTGATCCAAGAAAGTCAACAAACTCTAAGCATAATAATCACAAGTAAAATCACACCACGTCACATGATAATTAAACTGATGAAAATGAGTGACAAAGAGAATAAATAAAAATAGCAAGAATCAAAAGACATATGGCATATAGAAGATCAAGGATAAAAAAACTGCAGACTTCTTGCCAGAAACTATCTAAGCCAGTTGATAAGGGAAAATATATTTAAAATGATGAAAGAAAATGAAAGATATTGACCTAAAATTCTATGTATAAATATATATATATTTCAAGAATGCAAACTAAATAAAGACGTTTTCAAACAAAACCTGAGAGAGTTTACTATAAGGAGACACCTTGTTAAGAAGACAAGTTAAATGGCACTTTTTAGGCACTAGAAAAATTAAACATGAATCTATACAAAGGAACAAAGAGCAAAAAATGGTAAATGTGTAGATTATTATAAGAACATATTTTTCTCACTTTTAATATATTATAAATGATACATGGTGTAAAGCAAGAATAATAACATTGTGTTGTATGATTTATAACATGTGAATAATAAATATATGGCATCAGCATCACAAGGACAGGAAGGAGAAACGGTAGTATGCTGGTGTAAGATTTTTTTTGTAAAATTATACATCATTTGAAAGTGTAGAATAGAGGAGGAAGAAACTTTTTTTTTTCTTGACTCTCCTGGTTTCAGTGGCTGAGGGCCCTGTGAATTGAAGTGTCAAAAGACAGAATAACAAGAGAAAAATATATAGTTGGATATATATACCTACATACATATGTTCATACAAAAGAATGTGATTCTAGAAGGAAATTAGAATTTGAGGCTTTATACCGTCTTAGGGTGGACAGGAGGAAAGGGCTTTGAGCCTTCAAGGGCCAAGGAGCTGAATTATGGGAAGATGAGGAGAAGCATTGTATTACAAATTAAGGTTACTTAGCATGTTTTTTATTCAGATATGTTACTTCAAGTTGTCTTCAGAATAGTTCTTTTGCCAGTAAGGAAGTAGACACACGTACAAATGTAATCATATGTCTTGTTTTTAAGCAGAAAGTGGAAAGAAAACATTTTTTACGGTAAGGTGGTGTGTTCTGGGGTGGCGGAACCTGGTCTGTTCAGAAGGAAGCAGGAATACCCGACACATTCTGAATCACTAATGTTCCTTATGCTCTTTATTAATTTTATTTTAAAGGCTTTTAGACAAGGTTAATATGAGAGTGTTATGTTTGTAATTAATCAGTCATCAAGTTAAATGCTTATGAATCTGGCAAATCCACAAACAACCCATGCTCTAAATGTGTACCTTGAGAGTGAGAGGACAGGGCCATGTTTGCCCAGCATATTTTAAAAAATATTAGTAAAATAAAAATTAATTGATATGTTAAGATATAGGAAGACTGAAAGTATTTGAAGAGAGGGGAGGGACAAAATGAAATAAGTATTTAAAGCTAATTTTAACAATGGCATGTTTATTTCAGTTTTTTTATTTATTAATTTTGAAAGTTTCTCACACATTGTGAACACTTCAATGCTCAAGGTGATCAGATACCATATTTTCCAGTGTCATCCTGGGATTTGTTTTTCTCACTTCATTTGTTCTCTGATTTTTTTCTTCTCATTTTGTACATCTGGTTACCATAGAACGGGAATAGCCATTAACTTTGGAGAAAGTCTGTTTTAAGTACTAACTGCTTATGAGGGAAAGTTGGAGACTTTCATCTCTGTTTCTATAATCATGCTCATGGGCAGGTCAGTGTGGAAGAGGAGCTTTCAGAAAGAAAGCATTCTTAGTATAAAGTAGTGGCCCATTATGATGTTGAACAAAATTAGTTCTCCTGGAATAATTTTTTAGGAAAGCTTGTCATGTTGACTTTATTTTAAAAAAGAAGGAGTAGGAGGAAGAGAAAAAAGAAGAAGAAGAATAAGAATTAAAGGAGAAGCATAAAAGAAAAAAAGGAACAAGAGAAAAATGAAAAGAAATATAAAATTAAACAATGTGATATACTTGATGAGTTGAAACCAAGATACTCATTGTTCAATTTAATCAGTGATTGTTACAGTTACTGTGTTTATTTTAGACATGTTCATCTATTACTAATGTTTTAAGATAAATGAGAAAAATGAAATGTTTCTAAATACAATGTGAAGCCTCACCTTTACCTTAGCTTCACCTGAAAAGGAAAAGCTGTTAAACGTTTTTATTCAGTGTTTTTTAAAATTTATTTTTTGAGAGAGAGGAACATTAATTTGTTGTTCCACTTACGTATTCATTGGTTGAGTTTTGTATGTGTCCTGACCAGGGATTGAACCCACAACCTGGAGTATTGAGACAATGTTCTAACCAACTGTGTTACTCTGCCAGGGCTTTATGTAGTTAGAATTTGTCAAGTACCTTCAACACATTTGGAATTGTTGTTATTTTTTCAGTCTATAATGAAGAGGCTGAAGCCTGGAAGATACTCTACCTCAGCAGGAGTTACTGGGTTGTACTTGCAAAGTATTATCACCACTGTTTTTAGATCATTTGTTGTCATACAGATGAAACTTCTGTTTCCAGGATTGGTCATTTTGGGGTGTTTTGAAGAAATTAATTTATCTGTAAGTTCATAATATCATTTAAGCATTTTATTGCATTTTAAAAAGATGATGTTCTATTATCTTATTTTTATTAAAGTTGTTCTAGATTTTTAACTGAAGATTTTTTCCAGCTTTATTGTAGATTTTTAACATCTCCTAAAATTCCCAAATTGATGAGTTTACCATCTATGCAATAATAGGCTGTGAGCATGCACATTTCTTTCCTTTAATGATTTTCTTAAGGTTTCTCTTGAGGGAGTTTTGCTAGTTTGTTGAACAATGGATTGTTATATGTAAATTAGTCATGTGTGTGTGTGTGTAAGAGAGAGTATGTGCACGTGTGTGTGTGTACGTGCATGCATCTGCTCTTCATTTTATAGTTTTATGATAATACTATCAAGTATATAGTTAAACTTTAACTATTTTCCCTTTTTTCAAATAGTACTTAGATGAGTATCATAGTCTTCCCACTATTAGTAGTCTCACATTGATGAGGCTGAGTTTGCTAACAAGAGTTTATCACTTCAAACATTCTGGCATTTAAGTCAAGATTTTATGGGATCCTCATAAAAGTGCATAAATCACTATACACTGTGATTATAACCTTGTATTTAATGTTTTGTTACACAGTTTTTCCCCAATCTTCAATAGCGTTGTTCCCAGCAGCAAATTAGAATGCTTTGTAGTACAGTGCAAGAAAACTTTTCCTTCTTTCCTTCTAGGTTCTTCTCCTTTTTAAAGAATTAAATTGACATAAGACATTTTAACAGGAGAAATGAATTTAATTACATGACCCCCGTAAGAATATAAGGCCTTAGGGCAACCTGGTAATTGAAGCTTATATAATATATATATATATATATATATATATATATATATATATATATATATATATATATATATATTATATATATATATAGCATGCCCAGCTAAGGAGGGAGGCCCGGTGTTTGGGAGGCAGAGGGGAAGGAGGCCATTCACGGAAACGCTAAGGAGAGATACAGAAAACAAAGGCTGCCCTGTTATACAGACAAGTTCCTTAGGTTAAAAGTTGTCTCTGGTAAGGGGGTAAATGAAGAGTTTTTTCTGACTCTCCTGGGTTTATACTGCATTTAGACCAAAATAATCCTCAAGCCAAAGTGGCACATTTTGGGGTAGCCTGCTTGTTGGACAAATGAGTTTGTAAAATTTGTGTTTTTTGAGTTTGCTCACTTTTATTGTTAAAAATGGCACTGGACAGTGCCAGGTATGTGATCTGTGAAATTGCAATTCCTGCTTGGGAACGGCCATTGTTATACTAATGTTTGCCAGAGGAGAGGCTTTCATGCCAAAAAAGTTTTAAAAAGAAAGAAGAAGAAGGAGGAGAGGCAGAAAGAAGCCAAGATGGCAAAGTGCTGAGGAAGAAGCCACTTTGTGCAGAGAGAAGGGAGAAGGTGTGCAGAAGGGGAACCAGAGCTGAGGGGCTTTTGCTAGATCCGCTGAGACTGGTGGGGCCTTTGATTCTAGGGAAAACCAGAGAAGATTCTCCTGGTTGTGGATGGAGAATGTGTCAGTGGCTTTGAAAGACCTGTTTGTTTGCTTTTCAGCCGGTGCGAGTCTTGAATAAAGGAATAGTCCACCAGTTTTTGGCTCCACTGTTTCTTTCCTGTCTGCCTGAATCTATGAGAACCTGCATGTGAAGGGCCACGACAGCCGCGGCTACTGGCTATACACTGCCCTAAACCCTATCAGGATCACTCCTACCTGACTTCCAACTTGGCACCTCTGTGTCTGTTATTTTTAGATGAATCATTGTGTATCTTAATTATGTGTAATAAACTACAAAGCATCAGTAATTGTTAAGCAACTCTGGTGTGTGTGTGTGTGTGTGTGTTAACATGTAATTAGTATAGTTTCTTGGCTGCTTTATTTAATAAAAACGACAATACTCTTTCTGCCATTAATTATGACATCTTTTTTCCTCATTAATCGATACTTATTACTACTAAAAGAAAGTTATTTTCTTTGTTCTTCATCAATATAGGTTTTCTTAAGATGCTGTATGCGTTGTGAAAAAAAATGATAGAGAATTAAGAAGTTTAATTAGTGGTATCAAAAGGATATTACTGCCTACCATCGAATCCTAATACAAAGCACTGAGTAGGCCTTAATTTTGGTTTTGACTAATGTTTTCTTTTATAATCACATGCACAGGAATAAATATGATTATGTACATATTATTGTATTCAACTATTCAGAGTTATAATATCAGGTGTGCTTGGGGATCTCAATGAAGCTTGTTATTGGAGGGGAAGAGTCAGTGGGATGGAAAATTGTGGTCATCAAGTAGTACCAGTATGAGTAGGCCATGAAACAATGAACGGGTGAGCATGCAAATAGTAAGACTGTTTTAGTAAGATCACTCTGGCAGATAACAAGAGGATGGATGAGGAAAGGAGCAAGTCATTTAGAGAATTACGGTCTTGGCAACAGATAATAATTGCCTCACCTAGAGAAAATAGAAGTTAAGGAGGTGGATTTAAATGATATTGATAGGACCTAGTGACTGTTTGAAGAATGTGGGAGGGTAGACCCAAGAATAAATCCTAAATATCTGTTTAGGGTAACTGAGTGGATAATAATTCTCAGATCCAGAAAAGAGGAGATAGGATATTTGGGGCCAGTATTCCCAAGCATGAGAAAATCTTGTTTAATTGACCTTTATCCATTTTCCTTGTACAGTGTGCATCTTCCACTCTTTTCTACCTAACCTAGCTATCTTATTTTTGGTAGGACTCAAAAGTATTTAGCAACTTTGAGGATCAGAATATTCTAGCCTAGAAATTTTTGGCTCTAGTCAATCAACAGTGTATGATAATTAAGGGTTATCTTCCATCAGGTGATTTTCTCAGGTGATAAGAGTGTCTCCAGGAGTTATCTTTTTGCTAATAAGTAACTTTTACAAGTGAAAATTTCCTTTATAAATATGTTTTCTCTACAAAAGGGGATATTTATAGTCTACTTTTAGGCAGTTAAGAGAGGTAAAGACAACCAGTCTGCTGGTTCTCAATTGCTCAAAATAATCCAGATGTTAAAAAGAATATTTTAGGGTACCATATTCTGGTACCCTTCAAGCCTATCCACCTAGTTCTTGGGACTGTAATCTCAAAGATCCATCCTGGGTGCTGAGCAAGGAATTTCCTTCCAGTAAGGATTGGCAGGATTATAGTTTTGAGATTTCTAATCCCTTTCTCTCTGTGGGTATCTACAGTTTTGACCAAATTTATTTCTCCTGTGTTATATTTTTTCTTATGTAATTTATATTTTTCATTGAGAATACAAAGTACCAGGTTTGTATAATCATTAGATGTATTGTGACATATTACATACCCAGGGTCCCATGTTCCATAACATACAATGTAAACATTCAGAACTTTGAATAACAATTTTCTTTTCCAAATTTTCACATATATCTTTCCTTGAAAATCACAACTAGACATTTTAGTAACTGCCCACAATTCTCAACTGCAACATTAGTTTCTTCCTCATATGTAGTTTAGGTAGAACCCTCGAACTGAGTGATAAAAGACAGCAGTTCTAACATTCTCCTTTGCCTACTCTCTCCCCAGTTTTTGCTTTAGAAATAGAATGTTAGAAACACAAATGGGTGATGTGGTTAAACATTTTCTATTGTGAATGTTTTCTATTGTGTCATCTAAATTACTTTCAAAAATGTGCTCAGTAATTTTATAGCAAAGTTCAGAATGCATTAAGAGACATTCAGTCTCACAGAATTCCTTTCCAATATTCAGAAAATTTTGATAATTTTAACAGTTACTTTCCTTTTCACCATTCAGTGAAGCTATTCTGCCTAATGCCATCTATGACATTTGTGTGTGTTTGTGTGTGTGTCTTGCTAAAATATAAAATTCAACCAAGTAAATCTGAAGATCTAAGTAGCTTTATTAAGCTATTTATGAATTGGGCAAAATCTCATCTAGCAACTAGAAGGGCTCTCAGAAGGGCTGTACGAAATGAAACATTTTTGTAGGAAGCAGGATTGAGCAAGAGAACTATTAACAAAGAAAAGAAAGTATTATGTTTATGCCAGGGCATCTTTTCTGAGGGTTAGTGCCAGAGCAGAAGCAAAGGTTTATCATGCAGATTGCTTCTTTCTATGGGGTATTAAGTGGGCCTAGGGACAGATAGATTACCACATTGCATTGGTGTTGACCAGAAAATTCCAGATTGATGGTTTAAGTTTATTTCTGGGAAAGCCTGAAAGATCAATTAGGTCATATATCAAAATTTTATTTATTTTTTTTAACAATTTTGCTTTAGTCCAAGTGACTCCATTTTAGGCCTGTGGTTTTGTCTTTATCAGTGTATTTTAAACTAATTAATGCATTAATTATTTTTTTCTCTTTCATTTACTTCTATCTTTGAGTCTTTTTGAAAATTTTCATAAGTATCCTCACTCCTTTATTCTTATAACTTAATTATTTGCTCTTGCAGATAAACTTGTAAATGATAATTTGCCATTTTTTTTCTCTTGGAATATCTTCCCTGTTAATCCATGTGTACCCTGCCCCATTTTTTTGAGATTCTTTAATTCACCATTTGTGATGATGAATTCATCATCATTTTATTCAACAAAATTTGTTGAAGGCATAGTATGTGGTAGTGATTGTGCTAGGGGCTAGAGATATAGTGGTGGACAGAGATACGGTCTCTGACATAACAGATTGCAAGGACAGAAATAATTGAGCAGCACATACAAGACCATGTGATAAGAATCATGGTGAAAGGACAAGTTCTGAGGTGCTAAGGGGCAGCTGGAAAATGCATAGAAGAGACTGGGGAAAGGAACAAAATACCCCTTCCCTTAAGGTTCTCCTGGTTGGTCAAAGAACACTGGGGAACAATTCTTTTTTTTACATTTTCTGTTGCATGAGGTTTTAGAACTGTTTCTATATAGTTCTGCATTGCTGATTTCAAATCTGAAATCTGTTTTTTGGTGCACGCTCCAGTTTTTATGCAATTTTAATTTCTTTTTTTGTTACAGTTAATGACATGCATTGGTTTTTAAATTGGAGCTAAAGGGCAACTACTCTTGAATTGAACATAAGCACAAGGCAATTAATGTCTTACAAACATCACTTTTACATAATTGTAGTTGTTTTTAAATGTAAAAAAACATCATCTGATAAAAACACCTTCTTATTTTGTTTTAAGATTGAATGATGGCTTCTTCGAGTAGGCATAAATGTAAGACTAGTCCTGACACCTTCTGTTATATACATGGCTGTTACATACTTCAACATCAAAGGCGCTATATTTCATCATTTGTGACACGTGCATATATTGCCTATTTTCAACTTCCCCTTGGTGATCAAGACAAGAATTGGGCTCCTCATATTGTGTGTCATAATTGTGAGGAAATGCTTTGTGACTGGACAAAAGGAAAACGCAAAGGAATGCCTTTTGGTATTCCCATGGTTTGGCATGAACTTAAGAACCACAGTAGTGACTGTTATTTCTGCCTGATCCATACAAAGGGCATCGGGAAGAAAAAACCACATATGATCGCATATCCTAATATTCCTTCAGCATATGACCTATCCCACACTCTGAAACACACCCAGTTCCAGTTTTCAATGGTTTTATTTCTTCTAAGGATGAAGAAAGTGAACATGGTTATCAAGTGTATTTTGATAAGATGCATGAGAAAATGGTTGTAGAATCTGAAGGGTCTTTTTCTGATTCCAAGCAGTCTTTAACCCCTCAGTAGTTTAGCCAACCCGAATTGAATGACTTAGTAAGAATGACATAAAAATTGTCCTCAACTTTCTGAAGTATGAGGAGCATATCTGGATCATTTGTGTGGATCTTAAAATGGCAAATTTCCTGCTAGGATAACAGAGAGGTTTCACAAACTATCCTGGCTTTCTGTGTTTGTGGGACAGCCGAGCTCGGGAGAAACACTAGACACAGAAGGAGTGGCCAAAACGTAAAGCTCTGGAAGTAGGGATGCAAAATATTGTGAATGAACCTGTAGTTAATCGAGACAGGATCATTTTTCCCCCACTTCACATCAAACTTGGCTTAATGAAGCAGTTTGTTCAGGCTTTGAATAGAGAAAGTGAATGCTTTCAACATATTATTTCTGCTTTTCCTACCTTGTCTTTCGAGAAGATAAAAGCAGGTGTATTTGATGGATCTCAAATTTAAACCCTCATACGTGATGAAGAATTTGCCAGGAAGATGAATAAGGAGGAGAAAGCAACATGGCAGTCTTTTGTGGCAGTTACAAAGAACTTTCTTGACAACAAAAAAGCAGAAAACTATGAACTTCTGGTTCAAAGGATGCTGTTGGCTTTCCACAACATTGGATGTAACATGAGCATTAAAATTCACTTCCTGAACAGACACTTTGATAAGTTTCCTGAAAATCTTGGAGCTGTTAGTGATGGCAGACTACTGCTGGGGCATCAAATGAGATTGTACTCAACAAGTACACAAACCCAAGAGCTACAAATGCAAATTTTTGCCTGAATAGAATTTAAATGTTTTGTGCAAATTTTATGATTAAAATAAGTGTTTTAATATGTTCTATTTCTAAATTGTAGACAAATTCTAATGCAATCATATCTTTTAGTGTATTAGTGTATTACTGCATTATATAAATTATTATATTTTCACAAAGATGATGCCCAAGAAGACATTCTACTTCATTATGTTAAACTAAATGTTGAAAAGTTTACAATAAGATGAAAACCTAAAATTTTAAATTGCAAAAACACTGTAGATTATAGAGAAAAACAAATGTCAGATTTGAGATCAGCACACTCAAATTAGGTAAGAACAAGTGTTTTTGTGGATGCAACAAAAATTTTGATCCTCAGTGTGATCCAATAGATATGAGACAGATTAGCAAGAGATAACCAAATGCAATATACACATATTCGTGGCAACCCCACATACAGGAGTGAGTCAGAGACCCCATATGTAGGAAAAGTTCAGAGACAGAAAGGAAGATTGAGGTATAGAAGACATTCTGAGCTAGGGATGAGGTATTATACCTTACAGTCATTGCAGGACAATAAGAAGAGCAGATGTTTAGTAAATAAAAGTTTGCCTTCTGATGTACTTGGGTCAAAAGGTTATCACTGATAACGCTTATCAGCCAGGCCTCTAATTCAGATTCTTCTAGGCAGTTAAGAATGAGAGGCACTCCCCGTTTCCGGCTTCAGAAAAATACAGAAAAAAAAAAAAAAAAGAATGAGAGACAGAAATTTCTCCTAATCTTGCTGCTAAAGCTGCCTTTAGCTCAAAACAATCTGTATACCACAAGAGCACATCTTGAGGGGACTGGTTTTGGACCTCCAAAAGGCCTCAACCAAGATTAAATTAAAGAAGAATCCCTGCTTATGAATTAGACAAGGGGCAGGCATAAAGGCTGAAGAGAGAAGAGGAGAAGAGACAGGGAAGGTAGGGGTAAGGAGGGGAGGGGAGGAGAGGGAAGGGGACAGGAAGGGAGGGGAGGGGAAGGGAAGGGAGAGAAAGAAGAGAAGAGAAGAGGAGGGAAGGGGAGGGGAGGGGAGGGGAGGGGAGAAGAAGTGGGGAGGAGAGGAGAGGGGAGGGGAGGTTAAAAAGAGAGAGAGAAGAGGGAGGAGAGAATGTGTCCATAGTACTTTATTAGTATTAAAACTGTTTTAGTATAACAGAATGTATGTTCTGTGCAGGAACAAAAACTTTTTAGGTTCTTGGTGTTTATATTATTACATTTTTCTTTGGTTCAGAAATAGGACTCACTATTCTACTTTCATAATGACTTCCTACATGCCATAATTCAGCTGGTAGGTAATGGGAGCTTTATGCATGTTATTGACTAATTTTAGATGCCTAGGGAAGATATTTAAATACATTTCCAAGACTGTCATAATGAGTGAGTACTGATGTGTATATTTCTCTTCTTATGGGGAAGTCAGAATGTGATGATTATAGTGTATTATTGGCAAACATTCAATTTCAGGTTAATTTTGGTAAAGTTTGTAACACGGTATATACAGTATATTACATTATGCAATTGTACTAGGCAAAGGAGTGTTCTATTTTGAAATGAACTATGGCCTGGATTTTAAATCACAGATTTGTGGCATTAAATGATAGAATGGGCCTTAGGTTAAAAATGATCCAGCTCCCTCAATCTACAAATAGAGAAACTGAGACACAGAGAGGTAATAAGAGAGAACTTTAACTGTGATGAGAATTTTTAAAAAAGATTTTATTTATTGATTTTCCTGTAGGGTACAGGGGGACAAGAAGTAGTTGCTTCATTCTAGATGTTCCTTGGTTGTTGTTTGTTTTATGTGCCTTGACCAGGCAAGCCCAGGAGTTCGAACCAGTGACCTCAGCATTCCAGGTCAATGCTTTATCCACCATGCCACCACAGGTCAGGTGAAACATTTTTAAATGTCATGTTTGTTTTTATTTCTAATACCTTTGGAGAAAACTGTCTCATTGTTTTCCATTTCTATTGTGTACATTACTTATATAATAATTTTTTATTAATAAGCTTGAAAATATGGTATGCAGCTCCTCAAAAATTAAAAATGAAAGAACTATTAAAGGAGGAGATATTTGAGCCTTTCTTTTAAGTATTTTGACCAAAGCTAAAAGTTAGGAAATTTTAGAAGGAGAAAGTAAAGATTTTTTTTGTTTTATTTTAGTTATTTATTTTATCATTTTACATGTCTAATGGGAGACAAAGATTAAATAAATTGATTTATTTTGTGATCTACTTCTCTCTCACAAATGAATAAATATAAATCTTCAGTTTATCACTCTTCTTTGCTAGAGATTTTTTTTTCAGGCACAATGGTTTAAGTTATACTAACTATGTACCTGTTAAAAAGGCAATATAAGTATCAGTATCCTTCTTTTACAAATGAGGACCTTGAGGCACACCAAGATTGCACTGAGCTCTTTCTTTCAGGCCTCTTGAGTAGTAAGTAACACAACCGATATCAGAACACAGTGACATCAGAGGCCCGTTTTGGAATTCTTTCCACTGGTCAGGAGGAAAAGCACAAGAGGAGGGAGGCGAGGAGGAGAAGGGGACGTTTTTGCTTGTTTATTATTTGCCATTCATCATGGTTAGCACATTCTCTCAGAAATTGCTCTCAATTTACTTAATAATCCTCTAAGATAGGTATTATCTCCATTTTACAGCTGAGGAAGCGGAGTCAACTTGCTGCATGCCTTCTTACAGTTACACTAGTACTGGAGGTCCTCCAGGGCGTTCTTTCCACCCTGCACAAAAGGGATTCTGGTGATCTTCCTCATCTCCCTGTGTGTGTGTGTGTGTGTGTGTGTGTGTGTGTGTGTACATAACAACAGACGTTGTAAAATTCAGTTTAAATTATATTTTATTTTTATAAGAGAAACAGATCAGAAACATTAAAGAACAAACATAACTCTGGCTCGGCACCATGGTTTGTTGGTAGTATCAACGCTCTTTCAGGGGAAAAATGCAAGTCTGTTTTGGGACTAAAGTGAAAGTAGGGAATTAAAAGTTAATAGTAAAACTGAGACAAAGCCACATTTTGTGAAGCACACACTAATAGCAGGACATTGGATCAAAGGATATGATCTCACTTCATAGTAAAACAGGTCCTGCAAGCCCAGGTAACTCAGGAAGCAGAATGGTAATTATTCCCAGAAGAAAGCAGGTAGTGTACTGTTACAGTACTACAGCAGAAAGTCAGAAGGTCACAGAGCCAGCAGAGTAACCGAAACAACCTGAAACTGTTTGACCCCCTTTAAAAAGAAATAATAAAATGGGAGAGAATGAAGCAAGTTTACCTAACACATCCTTACAAGGTAAGTGCCAGCCAATAGCTCGGAAATGCCTGCCTTCAGAGGTTTAAGTAGTGTCCATTACAAAGTGCGTGTGTGTGTGTGTGTGTGTGTGTGTGTGTTCACGAGCGCACGCGCGCGAGCCCAGCAGAGTTGCAAGGTGTGTTTTGAGGGTGGGCGAAAAGGTGGGAATTGTTTAGTACAAGCTGGCTGTCTTTATTGTGCTCAGCAACTTGACCAAGAGAGACACACACACACACACACATACATCTGTGGAGCACAGGGGAGCTTCATGCTTACTCACCAGTGTAGTGGTGAAGAAATGGTGCAAACAGCTCCTGGTGGATTTTTATTTTAGACCTTTTCCAACATTGACAGAATATTGATTTTTGTCTCGTCCTGTGCAGTTTTTATTTGTAATCAAGCTGTTCCATCTCTGAAGGTTATCAGCTAAGTGTCCTTGTAATGAATATAACTATTTTTTAAAGGTGGAAAACAGGATTTCAGAAGAGAGCAGATCACTTGGGGAGAGTGGTTTAGTTTACATGTCTTACTTAATCAGATACCTTTGTCCTTTGAAAGGATTGGTTTTGTTGACATTGGCTTGACTAGGCTTCTAAGGTTAGGCTTGTTGATAGAAACAAGTACAAATTTGCTCACACTTTTCCCTTTATTGAATGAGAAAAGTTCTTTCTTAAAAAAATAAAAATAAAAAATGGCTTAATGAATTATTTACCACATTTACAAGTAACATTTTATCAAGATTAAAAAAAATCTAGTCATAATACAATTTTAATTTGTTTAATTATGTTCTTGTCATGCTACCACCAAGAAAATTCCCAAACCACCCAGTTTTCCATAAAGTGCATATAATCAAACATATAAAACTACATCTATGAAATATGTCACATCTAAAGTTATGAGATGATCATACACATGCCTAGTCATAAATGTATAGCATCTAATTTATAGAGTTAAATTATCTTCCAGAATGCCTATGCTTTTTCTTTATATTCTTTAGTAATTTCTCCACTTAACCTGTTGAAGAATTTCAGAATCTTATTATTTCTATGTTTCCAAAAAACGTTTTTTGAAATACTGCATAAAAGGCTATCATAAGTCATTTTTAATTTAAATATTACTAAAAATGTCATTTAGTGCATTCCACTGAAGAAAAACAACAAAGGCAAAAGGCTCATTTAGCATAATATTATGAAATAATTTATTTTTATGTGTTTTTTAGACAAAATATATTATGCATGATTATTACTTGTACCTTACTAAATTGTATCTGTAATAGCTTTCCTTGAAAAAGTGTATGTTGTTCGAGTTGTTCATATTATAATGATTTTGTATAAATATATGACTGTTTGGCCACCACCGGCATGGATATAGCACCTGTGTTTGCATTCGGAAAGGGAGATAAACTGAGGAATAGCCAGACCTCTCACCTCACCCCTTATCATCCCTTTTTGTATTCAAATCATGGGTAATATTTACTTCTTATTTTGGAGTTTTAGGATATATATAGATTTTTTGTTTTTATCTATTTATTATTTTTTAGTTAAATTTATTAGGGTGACACTGGTTGACAAAATGATACAGGTCTCAGTGTTCAATTCTACAAAATACTTTTTTTCTTCTCTGACGCTTCTATGAATGTTATGTTTATGGTTATGCCCCACTGTAAAATGATATATATATATACATATAGTTATTTTTAGTATTAATAATCAGTATATCTTTTAAAAATGTTTAAAACAAAATCTATAGGAAGTAATTTGAATGCCATGGTTTCAGTTAGAATGTGATGTGCTTAGATCAATAAACCTTCTGTAGTTGGGGAATGCTTGTGAGATCATTTCTATCCGAGGGTGCTTTTCTTTGTGCATTCTGTATAAACTTTTCAACAAGGAACGTGTTTTTTTTCTGATCTTATCTGAATTACATATATTCTTAGATCTACAAAGAGTTTAGATATATTTTTTTGGAATAATGAAATGCTTCCATTCTAGTTGTATTTGCCTTTAGATTATTAAGTGAACCTATTAATCAGGTGAGAGTTAATGAGAAACAAAGCTCATTTGGTTGTTGGTTTTAAATTATTCCCGAATTTATTTTAAGTTATAAAGAAAAGCACTATGAGGATAATTTGCAACTTTATTTTATATGAAGATAAGAGGTTTTGATTAGAGTGTTTAGTACTTTATTAAACAAATCAAGAATATTCCGGAATGTTTATGTCATGCTCTAACATTATTATGTTTTCTGATCAATACCCTGTTCTATAACTGAGCTTGAGTTTAAAAAGTATCGAAGTAGCCTGACCAGGTGGTAGCACAGTGGATAGAGCATTGTGCTGGGACACGGAGGACACAGGTTTAAAGCCCTGAGGTCACTGGCTTGAGCGTAGGGTTGCTGGCTCGATTGTGGGATCATAGACTTGACCCCATGGTTACTTGCTTCAGCCCAAAGGTTGCTTGTTTGAAGCCCAAGGTCACTGGCTTGAGCAAGAGGTCACTCGCTCTGCTGTAGCCCCTCCATCAAGGCACATATGAGAAAGCAATCAATGAACAAATAAGGTGCCACATGGAAGAATTGATGCTTCTCATGTCTATCCCTTCCTGTCTGTCTGTCCCTATCTGTTTCTCTCTCTGACTCCCTCTCTGTCTCTGTCAAAAATAATAAAAAAAAATATCAAAGTAAATAAAGGCATTTTGAAATGTTGTTTAATGCTACCCCAACTTAACAGCATTTATAAAAAGTTTCTAGTTCTCTGAAATAATACTAGTTATTATCAGCTCTTTTTATACGAGTATTCTCTAATACAAATGACTATGTTTAAATACTATGTTTTGTACAATAAACAAATGGATGATTTAAGTGTCTTGGCTATGAAGATTAAAAATGACAGATTATTATTAGACTTACATCGTGTGTTTTGAGTAAAGGTTTTCCAAGGCCATGTCTAGATTATATGGATTCACTGGACCATCTTTAGTCAGAATTTGGAGGGCTGGCCATAGACATCATCAAATATTATTACTTTTAGCATTTTTTCCTGTAAGTCTCTGACCTGTTTTTTACACCCCAGAAGCTGACTGAGTGTGCCCTGGACAGTGAATCTCATAAACTCTCACCACTTAATATTTTCAGTGGTATTGAGAACCAACTTTTTTCCAAATGAACGTGAGGTTATCTTCAGCTTACTGTGAACAGATCTCAATGATATTCTCAAACATAAAAAAACAATCTCTCTCTTTCAGTTCCAGTGAATAGTAACCCCACAGAGAATTATGTCAAGATTTCATACATGAAGGTTTATACTATTCTCAGGATTCACAAAATAGAACTAGCTACAGTAAGATATGATGCCAGAAGTTTCTTTCTAATTTTTGAAAATATAAATAAAACATATACAAAATGTGGTAAAAAAGTTAAAGTAGGGGCAAGTGATTTTGAGCATTTTTTAAAGACTTTATTTATTTTAGAGAGGACAGAGATGGCGAGAATGGTGGGGAGGAGCAGGAAACATCAGCTCTCATATGTGCCTTGATCAGGGAAGCCCAGGGTTTTGAACCAGTGACCTGGTTTTGAACTAGGTCAATGCTTTATCTACTGAGCCACCACAGGTCAGGGGAGCATTGTTATTTGTTGAGATAAGGAAGCATCCTTTCCTTGCATAATATCGGCAAACTCACCTGTACCACTGAGTGTACCTTGGTCAGTCTGTGGCAGTAGTGAAGGGCCATGACTTGAATGAGAAGATGGTAGCAACTTCCTTTTTGGAAAGCAACTACTTGGAAAATTCCTTAGGTTAAGATTTATTCAGAGGCTACCCTTGGACACGTAAGGGCCACTTACCGTTTTTCAACTTCTTTCAGAATTTTTATTAACTGGTAGGGCAGATTCTAGTCTGAAATGTATAAAATGGAAAGACTCCAGCATTACCCAGTTATATTACTCATCCCCCAAGTCCCTCCTAGCTCAGCAACTCAGTCAGTCCCCATAAGTTTTTTTTCATTTTATTTCTTTCCTCTTTGATGTTCAGAGGATGTCCAAGGCCACTTACTTTTTTCTAAAGGATAAATATACAGATTCATCCTTGGAATTATTTGAACAAAAGGTGTCTCTGAGTTCAATGTTAGAACAACTTTGTGAGAGATTTCTTTGGGTGAGGGCTTCCTCTGGGCTGCTCAACCCGCTCCGTCCCTTCGGCTGCCTGCTATCAGCTGCTTGGATGTGTTGGAATCTGTTCTAATTATAGCCCCTTCCTACCTCAGTTCTCTTAGTTCTCTAGGCCTAGGAAACCACTAAAGTCTGCGAAACACTAGTACCCAGAGAAAAGTGTTTCTAAGTACAGACGAGTTAGCTACTCCTGTAGAATTCAAGGCCAGCTTTAGATAGCAATCAGAAGAGAGAACTATTTGCAAACATACTGAAGGAGAATGTGGTTATCAGAGTTAGCGGGAAAGAATCTGTAGATTATTAAATTTTTTAAGGTAGGAAAGATCTTAGAGGGCCTTGAGTTCAGTATTTCTACTCTGTACAGTGGCAAACACAGTTTCCTAAGATGAAAAATGTTCTTGATTTCCCAGAAGCAGTTAGTTGCCAGGTCTCAACCCTCAGTATCTGGAGCCTTTAATTTTATAGAGGAATTTGGCACATTATTTTTTGGAGGCATTTACTTTACTATTTCAAAAGGAGAAATCAGGCCCATAAGTGCTTTCCGTATTGACATCTTAGATTAGATAGTTATGGTCTGGAAAGGATTGTCCAGGATTCAGCCAGGCTGTTGAAACCCAGTCCATCCAGGTTTGAGTGTTCTTCTGACTCCATAAAAGTTTCATTGACTTTTAAGACATTTGCTTAACTTTCATTACAACCAGGAGAAGTCAGCTTGAGAGTCCATAAGCACATTCACTGAATGTTTCTTACAATACAGCTGTTTTTTTTAGAAATACTTATTTTACCTGACCTGTGGTGGTGGCACAGTGACTAAACTATTGACCTGGAATGCTGAGGTTGCTGGTTTGAAACCCTGGGCTCACCCAGTCCAGGCACATATGGGAGCTGATGCTTCCTTCTCTTCCCCCCTTCTCTCCTCTCTCTCTCTCTCCTCTAAAATGAATAAATAAAGTCTTAAAAAAAAGAAATACTTATTTTATTTGGTTAGTAAAAGAGAAAAAAAATCTAGGCAGAAAGGTGCCTTAGTGTCTGGGCTTCTAAGTTGCAGCCGGAGGGCAGTAATACTGTAACCCCAACCTGTTCTACTGGTTTGGTGCTTACTTTCTCGGGTGGGAAAAAGATCTCTGCCTTCATCATCTTAAACCATGCCTGTGAGTGCCTTGAAGTCTTTCTAAAACTCTGATGAGGATGAACTAGTTTGTGTCTCCCTCCCCCCCAGCCTGTAGACCTTTAATAGCATTTTTTCCGGAGGAAGGCTTTCACAAACTCATAGTGATATAGGTTTGAACACTGGAAGAACTGAAACATTTTTGTAAGGATAAAATCGGGCACATTTGGAGCAAGTAAAATTGCAGAGAATGTTAAGGCGTGAAATCCCAGGTGAGTCTTCCCTAAGGTAAAGGCGCTCCTGAGGATGGCTTGGGGACTTTCCCCAGGTGGAAGACAGAGTCCTTGGGCAGACAGGTGAGGCTTAGAGATGAACTAAGACATAATGTACAAGAAAAAGGAAATGAAAACAACATAACTGAGTTAAGAAGGTTTCTTTTCCTTGTCTTTCTAAATAGACGTAGGATATTTACTTTATTAGAAATAAAATAGCAAGCAATACACTTGAAAGAAACATAAGATAAAAATAGTTAAAAACAAGTTCTTCCATTGAAACCTGCTGCTGAGGGAAAAGTCAGTTCTCAAGCACTTTGAAATTTAGAGTTTGTTCCTATATTTTTAAATGGTCTGAAAAGCACAATTTAATCCCTTTGATTTAAATGCTATTTTATGGTACTGAAATTGTTTTAAAGGGAAACATTTTAATTTTCAATTAAAGTCACTATAAAATCATCTTGAAGAAAAGGTGATGCATACCTCCAGGATGACTTGTTTATACATTATTATTAATAGTGCAATTAATTTTTTTCATATATTTAAAAAGTTGGGTCTGTCTTTGAATCTGCCTTCTTTTTCTTAAAGAAACGAAGGATGAAGTAATAATTTGATGATTATACATGTATAAATACCATATAATTATTACATTGTAGGCCCACTCTAGATCTTGGAAAGAGTTTAAACAAATTTAGCTAACTCAGTGAGACAGTAAGCCAATCTTTCTATTACAGTTTTGTTTTTTTTGTGTGTGTGGGGGAATTATTAACCAAGCATGTACTTATTATTGGAAGGTATTACACTTGATAAATAAAAATGAAAGGAAATGGGCGGCTGAGAAGATTGGAAGGAAAATGTGATTAGGATGAAAACACTTAAAAGGCCGTCGATCTTCAGCTGATCCCTGAGCTTCTAATCTCTCTACAGGAAAAGTATGTGTACCTAGTTTTATTTCACAGGACTACTTTTTGGCTCTACTGATAGATGTTTAACAATCTTCACAGCTGACTACCTTAGAAGGTACATTCATAAATGCCATTTTTATTTATATTGAAGTGCAATTCAGCTATCCTCTTTAATGTCCTGATTATTGTATTGCAAGTTGTGTATTCTATACTAAAAAAAAATGAATGTGAAGATAGGTATTAAATCTTATCTACTCAAAAAAGTCCTAAAGATAAATATTTTGGACAATTCAATTCTTACATTTAATGTACATGAATATGCAAAAGATGTGCACGTATACCTGCTAAATAACAAAATTTGCAGTGTGACTTCAAACAGTTCTCATTTTGAGAACTGATTCAACTCTTGAAAGCTTTCCATCTCTGTGATTCTTTTATTTTCTCAAAAGTAAGTTTCTTTGAAAAGAAGGCATGAGAAACAGAATTGAAGGTTCACTTTGCTTTATTTTCCTCGTTGACTATGTACCTTTCATGCAATTAATGTTATCTTCCCTTAAACCAGTGGTTCTCAACCTGTGGGTCGCGACCCACAGGTTGAGAACCGCTGCCTTAAACTGTTGATAAATCTTGCAAAATTCTTCATTGCACCAATTTCATGTTAGCAGATTGAAATATATACTCTCTGGTAAAAAAAGAGAAAGTTGCTTGCACTATTGCCAGTTTTTGGTTATATGTATTGTTATATTGTTTGTGGATATTATTACAAATACAAACAAGTACTTAAGAAATTATAGAGAAACTTAGGAGTTTATAGAGAACGTCATAGAGGATATAATGTAAACTGACTCTGGCGGATTTGGTAAAGTGGGATAAGTGACCAGAATGAAAAAAGTCTTTCCTGACAAAATTAACTGTAGAGAAAAGGCATAGAAATTAAATCTATCCAAGTATTTGCTTGTTTTATGCTCCTCTCTTATAAAAAACTAAAAGGATTTTTCAAGAATTCCTACTTTGAGGCCCTGGCCGGTTGGCTCAGTGGTAGAGCGTCGGCCTGGCATGCAGGGGTCCCGGGTTTGATTCCCTGCCAGGCCACACAGAAGAAGCGCCCACTGCTTCTCCACCCCTCCCCTTCTCCTTCCTCTCTGCCTCTCCCGCAGCTGAGGCTCCATTGGAGCAAAGATGGCCCGGGCGCTGGGGATGGCTCCTTGGCCTCTGCCCCAGGCGCTAGAGTGGCTCTGGTCGCAACAGAGTGACGCCCCGGAGGGTTAGAGCATTGCCCCCTGGTGGGCAGAGCGTCGCCCCTGGTGGGTGTGCCGGGTGGATCCCGGTCAGACGCATGCGGGAGTCTGTCTGACTGTCTCTCCCCGTTTCCAGCTTCAGAAAAATACAAAAAAAGAAAAAAAAAAAGAAAAAAAAAGAATTCCTACTTTGAAACAGGTGTGATTTAGTAAGCATAATAGAAAATAAGGTTAAAATAATATAACAGTTGAAATTCATATACAAAATATGTGCCACAAGACTTTAAACACCCACCAAGCAGGACACACATTTGTTTTCAAGCTTTATAGCAGCCAATGGAAAGTAAGAAATTGGTTTTAAAATTTATGGTGCTCAAATGATATAAAAATGTATAAGTTATTAAAGAGAAGCATAGATTTCTCTGTTAGACATGGTGATATTAATCAGAATAATATCTTTAGGTCACAGGAAATAAGCTTAACTAGAAAACAGTGTTTTTATTAGGTAAAACTGGGAAATAAAGTTTGAAAAGATATAGCGGTAAAGAGAATAGTATTATTTAACTCAAACCAGAATCCTGAAGTGGATAAATTTCTTTTGAGCTCTGCAATGTGTTGAATCATGCTACCAGACATTTGTCTGGAAAAGAAATTATACAGAAAAATACTTAAAAATAAATCTGAAAATAAAAAGAAAAAAATGAAACAAAAGAATAATTAAGAAATATAGGTAATACAATTTAAATATTTATATAATTGAAAGAGTCACACCATTAAAATTTTAGAATATAAAGTTGGTTATTTTCAAAATCAGGCTGCTATATATTTTTTATAGGCATCGGTATTATCAGGGGCTCCTTCCTGAATTTATGTAGGTGTTTATATTCCCCTGGTTGCTGGAGGTTTCGGCTCAGTCATGTAGCAGACTCAGTTAGGGAAGGGGGAAGTGGGAGGGGCAGGGTCAAGGGTAAGAATAAAGAAAAGCACATTGGTGTTGATGATATTCACATAACATTATAAATCCACTTTAGGGACTTTTTAAACTTCAGGAACAGTGAGGTAATGATGCTGACTTAAGTTTTTATTTTGGACAAAGGTATGTAGGAATTTGGCTTTCCAAAAGAAAAATTTAATAAGAAAATAGTAATGTTTGTATTCTTGTGTTTGAGTTCCTATCAGTTTTAGATTCATATTTTATATTTTTTTCAGTTTAGCATTTGAGTTAGATTAGAAAACGTTGTTTATATTTCTAGGAAAAATAATTACTAAATGATATTGACCAAAAACACTCTTATGTGGCTTAAGAACAATTCATAATAACATTGGTATTTACTTAATAGAAACTTCTGGACAAGTAGCCTTTACATGAAATTTGCACTTACCTACATTGATTAGCTAGTAAAAAAATTTATTTTCATAATCACATAAATAAAAAGGAGAACTAACTAACATTTGTTGGATACTAATTCAAGGTAGAAATTTACTAAGCTTATATGAATATCACAAGAATCTTGACTTTCTCTTTTCCTCCAACAAATGCACAAAATGACCCCCTACTAAGACCTCTATGTACTGGCAGTTTCTGCTAAACTTCCTATGGTTTGTTTCTTTCTCTTATTCAGTTAACAGATCACACATCATCTCAATGATACTTGCTCTAGCTTCTCGCATGAAAGCAGCCAGTCTCTATCTTAAAGCCTGGTTTTAATTCTTTTACTTTCTCACTATGAGTCATCTTTATTGGTATGTTTGTTTATTGCCTATATCTCTGCAGTAAAATGTTCTCTCTCCGAGATAAAAGATCATAGCTGACTTGTTTATTGCTGTATTTCTAGTGCCTAGAACCATAGCTAACACACAGTATATTTTCTAGCATAATTGTAATATACTCAGAAAAAACAAACATAAAATGCAATTGACATTTCTCCCAACAAGAAAATTAGTTGAACATAAAGTACTAGTCATTTCACATGGTAAATACAAAACAAAATCAAACACGATGCCTTAACTAAAAAAAAAAAGTTTAAATAAAAATGTCTTAAAATTAAAGGAGACCTTTTTCTAGAGGAATAATACTTGGCATTAGGAGATTGGGAACAATGCATTGTCATCTCAGAAGAAGAGAATTTGTTCCTCCTCATTTCCTCTAGTTCTGTGTTGTAGTGACTTTAGTTGGGGTTATCTATGTAGTTCTCAAGGAGTCTGAGTATGAAATAATGATGATGATGGTGGTGGTGGTGATAAAAGAATTATTTATTAAGTGTATACTTGGTGCCAGGGACTATTCTAAGTGTTTAATACTATATATTAGTTTATGTAATTTTCACAAACACATGGTGAGGTGTATATATTCAATAGATACAAATATAAATAAGTATATGACTGTATTCTCCTTATAGAAAGCTGCCTTCCTAGTCTATTTGAAACTCATCTTTTTCATCATCCATCATCACATAGTCATGGAAAGCTGAGTTTATGTGACAAAAAATAAATAAATTCGAGAGCTATTTGAGGCTAAATTGATGTTTGTTTCTATTAAGTGTGGAAGTAAAAAGGGGTTATGAAAACTAGGTTTCAGGCTCAAGTGATTGAGAAAGTGGTATTTTTAACTGATTTAGGGGCTGTGGGATGGAGAATAGTTTGCGATGAGAAATATAATGAGACTGCTTTAAGCAAAATGATTTTCTTTTCATTTTTTCATTGGTTTGAGAGGTAGGAAGGAGGGAATAAGAGAAAAAGAGACAGAGAAACAATGGAAATTATTAAAACAAGTCATAGATGACATTGTGAATAGGTGAGATTATAAATGTAAAAATCAAAAGAGGAGACTGATGACAGTCTAGAAAACACTAACATCTAAAGTTTGAACCGAAATGGAGGAAACTGAAGTGGGTTCGTGGGGGAGAAGAAGAGACAGATGGCAGTTTGTGGGGAAATCTATACTAGGGATTTCTGTATAAAAAGGGTGAAGAATAGTACATGACAGAATAATGAAGTAGCTAGGATTTGGTGATTCAAACCTAGAATGAAGATAAGACATGAGAAAGAAATAATTTAAGAATGATCAGGGATTCAGGGAAAGGAGAAGCACAAGTATATGGTTAAGCTATAAGAAGCCTGCAGTCATGGAAGTTCCGTCATTGTGCAACGGGCGGTCACCACAGTCAGGGAGTGGGGAAAAAGAGTGAACCCAGGTAGCTGCAGCCTCACGGTTCTTTGAGGTCTGTATAGTTTTCAGCTTTCACAAATAGAGAAGCTGTCAGTGAGGGAGAGACGAAGATACTAAAATAAAAGCAGTGTCTGATGAACGTAAGGACTTGGAGCACTAGTAATTTTAAAGAGCAGGACTACAATTTCTTTCTATGAGGAAGAATAAGGAACGTGAGTATAATGACACACTCAGTTCCAAACAAGAGTAGGTGAGGGGTACATGCCAAATGGCCTGCGTATTCACGATAAAAGATGATTTCATCCAGCCAAGAGTTAGGGTGGGGCAATGTGTGGAAATAGTGAATTAATGAAAGATTTTTAAAAAAGGATTGTCCAGAAGCAGCCCCAGTGAAGTTAGGACATTTTCAGTGAATGTGGGAAAAGCAACAGGAAAAAATATGTAGGCTGATTATTAAGACAGCTTTCACAGACACATGAATAAGTTTGTGTGTGAGTGAGCAAGTATGTGTCAGGGCGTGTGTGTGTGTGTGTGTGTGTGTGTGTGTGATTGGTGTGTCTGCAGATTTAGCTAGAGATCGTTATTCTGGGATATTTAAGCTTTAACATATAACACCACTCAGTAGGTCTATTCCAGCTAGTTATGTTCAGATTGCACGCTACTGTACTGTAGCCGAACCAGAAGACAGAGTACATCATTACTGAGTGGCCTGTTCACTGCCAGTAAGCGTTTACTGTGCTACCTTCTCATCTATGTAACATTAGAAAAAAGCTCATGTATACCACTGGTCATACTGGATGAATGAGACAGACCTATGAGACTGTGAGTAGGGTTGCACTTTAATTTGACTCTGAAGAGAGTAAAATAAGATTGGGATCAGTGTTTATCCACTCAAAAAATTCCAAACTTTGAATAATTAGTGATCTGTATGATTATGTTTTTAATATTATTAACAATGAAAAGGACGACTAGTACAATTGGCATTTAGTAGATACTAATAAGGGGTAAAGCTAGGATTTAAATCTAGAATATATCTGACTTGTTTATTAACCTCTGCATTTTCCCAGGTGCAGCATTTTAAAAGAGCTACATTAAAGAAAAGACTCTTCAAAGAGTGTTTCAAATAGTTACCATTTATATCCCTGTGCTGAAATTAGTGACTATTAATTTTTATTATGGGAAAGAGTAATATTTCATCCACAGCCCATTCTTTAGTTGATATATCTGCTTTTCTATGGATTTTGTGTTTTAAAAAATTTGACAAAGCTTGATATATGCACATACTGTTTTCTGTTTGGGTGCATCATGAATTCTCTTGTCCTACCTACGCTCACATTCTTAGGATCCTTTCATAACACCTACATTCCTGGCGATTTTACTGAAGGTGGTAAAGCTCTGAAAGAACAGTTTGAAGTAAATGGGTTCTACTAAATTCAAGAATGTTTTCACAATTAACCTGCAGTTTGAGGGTTTAGATGACCACAAACTGATATAAAGGAATATACATTTACCTCTACGAAATACACTTTAGGGAGGTTTTTAAACAATATATATTTTGCTGATGCAGAGGATATTTCTTCTTTGGTGTTTATAATTTAACAAATAACATGTAAAAGCCATAAACTCCTTTATGTCATCCATAAACAAAATAAAAAATGTTAAACCACAGGACTTTGACTCAGTCAATAATTCTAGGCTTAGCCTTAGGGTTTGAAGAGAAAATTATTTCTGTTACACATTTAATTATACTATAAACTGGGAAATAGCTATTGATCTTCAGCATCTGGCATTGGAAAGGTGTTGCTTTCTTGTTCTGTAGCCAGTGAAAACATGTCATATGGACTAAAAATGGGGAATATCAGAGGACTTAAAGGAAAAGTAGTAGATATATATAGTAAAGGACATTTTTGGTTGAACTCTAGTAACTTAAAAGTTAGGAGACTTAAAGATTATCTCCTATATGCAACTTTCTGCTGGAAACTAGGGACATACATTTTAGATAAGAAGTATATTACTACCACATTACTTTATTTAAAAAAAACTATTATGTTATTTAGCTTATCTCTAATATTTTAATCAAAAATAGGAGGGCCTGATTTGGAATCCTTTTTAACTGACATAGTTAATGTTCTCCAATATTTACACAGAGTGATGAACATTGTGATTATTATTTTAGAAGTATTTTATAAATTTTTAGCTTTGAATCAGCAGAATAGATAAAAACCTCTCTTCTGTTAAATATGTCTGACATCTATGATGATGATGATGATGATGATGATGATAAAGATTAAGAAGATAATACTGCAGTTACTGGCATCAATGCGATGCCAAAAGGAACCCCCAGTTAGGGGTGCAGTGAAGAAGGAAACTTTACTCAGTTTTAATTAGATTCTGAAATTAAGAAGGAATAATTATAGAATATTTAACCATAGAATTTTTAACTCCACAAGATACATATTGTGAACACTAAGAGATAAAGAAAAAAACACCTACTAAGCAGGGCTCCTGATGGTAACTGAGCTCAAATTTTAAAAAACAGAGAGAGCCTAGCAACCATTTTGTTTGTTTATTTTTAATTTTTCTATTGATCTGAGAGATAAAGAGAAGCATCAACTCGTTGTTCCATTTAGTTTTACACTCATTAATTGCTTCTTGTAGGTGCCCTGAGCAGGGATGAAACCAGCGTAAAACAGGTAGGCTGTGTGGGGGCCCTGGGCCGGCCCTCTCTGGCTAGCCAGCTCTGCACTACTCCTTGTAGGTCTGCTCTGCCCTGTGTGGATCTGCTGCACTGGCTCTGGGCTGCTCCGTCCCGTGCCAGTCTCACCAGTCTGCTCTGCCCTGTGTGGATCTGCTGCACTCGGCTCTGGGCTGCTCCGTCCCGTGCCAGTCTCACCAGTCTGCTCTGCCCTGTGTGGATCTGCTGCACTGGCTCTGGGCTGCTCCGTCCTGTGCCAGTCTCACCAGTCTGCTCTGCCCTGTGTGGATCTGCTGCACTGGCTCTGGGCTGCTCCGTCCCGTGCCAGTCTCACCAGTCTGCTCTGCCCTGTGTGGATCTGCTGCACTGGCTCTGGGCTGCTCCGTCCCGTGCCAGTCTCACCAGTCTGCTCTGCCCTGTGTGGATCTGCTGCACTCGGCTCTGGGCTGCTCCGTCCCGTGCCAGTCTCACCAGTCTGCTCTGGACTGTGCGGGTCTGCTGTGCTGTGCTCCAGCCAGACTTCAGCAGCGTCAGCCAGGACACTGTAGTCTCCAGTGGAAAGAGGAAGTGCACTCTGAGGGTCAGAGCATGCTGACTTATAGAAACAGAAGTCCCTGCCACTGGTTCCATTCTCATGCAAATGAAAGTACAAACCTTACAGTATGATTGCTCCCAAAGCACTGTCCTGATTGTTCAGAATGGAGCTGTACTAATTGGTTGGTGAAAAAGCGGGCTATAGCTGTGCAGCTCCAATTGGGTGAAATAGAATTCCAGGAACTCCTCTATAGGGGCTGGCTCAGATGGCAGGAACACAATGCAGTGCGACAGTCCAGCACTGGCTTATTGAAGTGCAGTTTTGAGTGAGAGTCCTCTGTACAGAGAGGCCGTGGCCAGATGACTTGGTGGATAAAGTACTATCCCAATGTGCCAAGGTCACTGGTTCGCTGGTTTCATCCCTGCTCAGGGCACCTACAAGAAGCAATTAATGAGTGTAAAACTAAATGGAACAACGAGTTGATGCTTCTCTTTATCTCTCAGATCAATAGAAAAATTAAAAATAAACAAACAAAATGATTGCTAGGCTCTCTCTGTTTTTTAAAATTTGAGCTCAGTTACCATCAGGAGCCCTGCTTAGTAGGTGTTTTTTTCTTTATCTCTTAGTGTTCACAATATGTATCTTGTGGAGTTAAAAATTCTATGGTTAAACATTCTATAATTATTCCTTCTTAATTTCAGAATCGAATTAAAGCCATGGTCATTTAACTTTGATACTGCATTGCTTTGTTTGGACAATTTGGAGGCCTCAGTATCTTTACGATCTCAGCCATTAATGATGCTACATATTCTGACCGCATCAGCTCGGAATCGTATTAACTTTTCTTACCACAAGACACCCCTGCCTCCTCACGTGGGAGCTAATGAGTAGTAGTTATCACCCATTTGTCCTTTCTTTTTAACCTACAATATAATTAAATCTATTGGTTAAAGAATCTGTTAAATGCAGTTTATGTATGTTATGCCCTTAATAGTGGCTCCAGATGCAGTGGTTTGCACTAATCTATTTAATTTAAATTAATGTAAAAACTGAAACTCAAAATACAATTTTAAAAACACAATACACAAGTCTGTATTTCTTTATAAAGAAGAGTGCAGTGTTCTTCAATTATGCTTTAATTTTGGATCTACCATCTTCTTTCTTTGTAACTTTTGTGGATATCCTGGATATAATCTGGTAAGGATAAGTTATAGGCAGTCAATTTTTAGACATGTCAGTTATAAGCAAAATTTTCAATCCCAATTTAATTTTATTTTAACCTTAAACATTGAAAGAGGAGCTATTTTTTTTTAAATTTTTTATTGTATTTATTTTTAATGGGGTGACATCAGTAAATCAAGATACATATATTCAAAGATAATATGTCCAGGTTATCTTAAAGTTCAATTATGTTGCATACCCATCACCCAAAGTCAGATTGTCCTGTCACCCTCTATCTAGTTCTCTTTGTGCCCCTCCCCCTCCCCCTTCCCTCCCCTCTCCCCCCTCCCAAAAGAGGAGCTATTGAGAGGCACAGATTGTCCCTCATCTACATTATAATTTTCCCCAAGGATATATATTAAGATTTATGTAAAATAAGATGCTTTAGTCAGTTTAGTGCCTCTGAACTAACATTAGTCATGAGATTCAGGCATTTTATAAAAGTTTATGTTTATGAAAGGAGGTGTAAGAAGGCTACTATATGCAAGGTACTAATCCTGGGAATTATATTTGTCACCTCATTTCATTCTCACAAGAATTATAGCTATTACTAGCTTTCAAGTTACCCTCTCTGTGCAAGTCATCTTGCCAGGAAGCAAATGAATAGAAAGAGGAAAGTGTAAGGAGAGGTGATATTTTATTTCTCCCGAAAGAATGGAAAGTTCTTAAATTCAATAAATGGCAAAGCTATTTTGGAGATAAGAAACCAATTGAACAAAGGCATGCTGGCATGACTAGTGTGTTTGGAAAATTTCAAACATTAGTTTTTACTATGAAACCAGTAAACATTAGTTACACGAGTTCCGACCTTATTTTTCTGGACTAGTATAAAACATACTTCCAGCTCACTGATTACAGTTGAATTTTAAGGCTAAATAGTAAACCCAATGGATGATAGCATCACATTTTTTTCCTTCATATCAACACATATGTAACTATATAGTCAAGGCATCCTAAAAATTGAGAGTTTGATACTATGAGCTAAATGTGTTCTTAAAATGAATTGAATGACGTTTGATTTTTTTTTCCAGTCGTGAATTTAACAAACCAGGTTCTCTGTCCTCCTGGCAGCTGAATAAGTTGTACAGAGGTAAAAAAAAAATCACAGCACCCAAGACAGATGCTTATTGCATCTATGCATTTAAATAGGACATTTGTAGAATATTTAAGTAGCAAAAAATATACTTTGCATTGCAATGTACTTCATTTATGTAGACTCCAGTCAAGGTTATTTTTCCTTGAGTGCTCACCATCTCAATGATACTTTTATATCCACATATATTATCCTCACACCCCAGAACCCCAGGTAAAAATCTCTTGAGGCCAATACTTGCCATGACATGTCATTCACATAAAATGCCTGCAGTCATATCACCATGTTTTCTCAGCCTGTACATTCTTAATCTCTTTGCTGTGCACCTGCTGCGAGCAACTTGTCTGTCTGGCAGGAAACAGGACCAGGAAATCTCCATCGTCTCTTCTTGTCCACTATGCAGGTATTTTAACTTGGCACATTAAGTATTAATGGGAGAGACTGAAGTCAAGAGGCACTGATATTCTTTTCTCACATAAAAGCAAATTCTTGAAGAAAATTTTATTCTTTCTACAAAAGCAGCTCAATTAAACTGTGGCTACTATCACTGAAATATGCCTGTGTGCTCATGTGCGATCTGGTACGGACCTCTCCACTTCTAGAATCCCGACTCCTTTAATATGTAACTAAATAAACAACATGTGTCATTGCCTTGATGACTATTTTTTAGAAATAATCAAAAGCAACAGTGAAAAAGTACATTTTAGATGATAAATAAAATAATTGTTCACCATATACACACATGCAAACATTTGTGTATAAATTCAAGAGAGACATGGACCTTTACTTGAAACACTTTAGAATGAGCCACTAGTGGACCCCAGATTGAGTTTTGCTTTTCTGTACATTTTTAAAATTTTCATTTATTGATTTCATCAGAAAGGAAAGGAGGAGAGAGAAAGAGTGACAGAGACAAGGACATAGATCTGTTCCTGTATGTGCCCTGAATGGGGATCAAACCGGCAAGCTCTGCGCTTTGGGGGATGCTCTAATCAATCAAGCTATCTGGCCAGGGTGTTATGTACATTTTTTAAGAGACAGGATAATTAGATTTAATCATATTTTTGGAAGGAATTCATAATGTAAACAGCATTAAGATGATTTCTAAATTTTTTTTCTAATCAAAGATTGTATAATTCATTTGATATCCTAATATTTCCCTTCTGAGACCTTTTAATTTTTCTCCAGAGAAACAAAAATATATATTATTTTGTAAAAAAAATTCTAGCTTCCATAATTTATGACTAAAGTAACTATATTTTGCAGTATAAAAATTAGAATAGCAAAAAATTTTCTGTACTTTTGGTCAGCATTTTAAAAACAATTTCAAATTAAAGTAATATATTGCCAGTGATGATTAAGGTGGAGTGTTGTCTATTTTTCATTTTGAATAGATCATTAAAATTAAATGTGAAATGTTGAAGTGTTATATATATTTCCAATATAGAGATAAATGCTTGGGGGAAATTAAAATATCTCTATAGTCTTTATATTAATACTTTAATATGTTAACTCCTTGTTACTAATACACTTAAAAATTGATCAAAGTGAAATCCTGTGATCTTTTGGAAAAAATAATATGTAATTGCAAGAATTGTGTAAAAACCTAACATTAGAATGGGATTTATTTTTATTATATATGTTATAATGCACACTATATATCTTCATGTAATTGTATATTAATCAATAGAGCAAATAATCCTGGACTTTAGCAGAATGAAACATTCTACACATACAAAAAATATTTTTTATTATTGCATTTGCAAAGGTAGTGAAGAATACAGATTAGTGTTGGGTTCTTATTCTAAGACTCTCACAATGGGAGAGGCAGGACCCATTGGAAACAATTTTGGAGTAGTTAAAGCTTGTTTTTGTTTTTACTCAGCTTGTTAGCTCCATTTTCTTAGTAACATGGCTAACGACTCTAGCCCTTCTCCCCTTTGTCTCTCCCATCATATAATATTATGATACTTCAACTTAAAATGTTCTAATAAAATTTTTCTCAGTAAATTGTTATATTTGTAATGGAGTTTCAAGCATAAGTGGGAGATACATTTTTGTGTGATATCACCTCTTATGTCCTTCAAAAATATCACACAGATGACATCTGTTGAGATTTTAAGGTTGATGAGGTCTTATTTCACCTTCTTCTTTAACTTTGCCTCATTAGCTGGATCATATCTGAAATTCCACAGCATGAAAATCTATATAGCTAAATGATCCTATTGACTGTGATATGTGATTTATTATCTTCTTCTATATTATTGGAGTTAATAACCTTCAGTTATAGAACTGAAGGAGAGGTATTTTGGACTAAGGTCTTCTTATAAGGACATTAATCTCATCATGGGGGCCTACCTTCATGCCCTCATCTACACCTGATTACCTCAGAGACTCCACCTACAAATACCATCATACTGAGGATTCAGGCTTCAATTTAGTAATTTTGAAAGGACACAATTATTTAGCCTATAACATGTATCATTTCAACAAATGACCTCAACTTCATCTTTCAGGCCCATTTTCATATATTTTGCATCTATGTAGATTTTTCTTTTTTCCACCAAACCTCCTTGTATCTCGGTAATTAAGTACAACAGTTCAACTTACAATTTTTCTTCCTTCCTTCCTTTCTTCCTTTCTTCCTTTCTTCCTTTCTTTCTTTCTTTCTTTCTTTCTTTCTTTCTTTCTTTCTTTCTTTCTTTCTTTCTCTTTCTTTCTTTCTTTCTTTCTTTCTTCTTTCTTTCTTTCTTTCTTCTTTCTTTTCTTTCTTTCTTTCTTTCTTTCTTTCTTTCTTTCTTCTTTCTTTCTTTCTTCTTTCTTTCTTTCTTCTTTCTTTCTTTCTTCTTTCTTTCTTTCTTCTTTCTTTCTTTCTTTCTTTCTTTCTTTCTTTCTCTTTCTCTCTTTCTTTCTTTTCTGTGTTAGAGAGATAGGAAGGGAGGAAGAGAGACAGGAGCATTGAGCTGCTGCTCCTCTGTGTGCTGTGATCAGGGAATTGAACAGGCAACTTCTATGCTCCAACAAACTGCTATCTAGCCAGGGTTAATTTTTACTCTTTTTTAGAAAGACAGAGAGAGGAAGAGAGAGAGGGTGGGGTGGGGGAAAGGAAGTACCTGTTGTTCCACTCATTTATGCATTTTTCTTTTGGTTGCTTGCCATATGTGCCCTGACCAGGGATTGAACCCACAACCTTGTTGTTTCAGGTTGACTTTCTTAACTGACTGAGCTAACTGGTCACAGCCAATCAATGAACTCAAAGAGCTAAATTAAATTGAGGCCTTCTTTCACAAATCAGTATGTGGAGTAAATAGAGATTTCTTCAGTCTCTGCTCACTTCTCAACTCTTCCTGTATTAGGCATCCAGAAAAACCTCCTCAGCCTCGCCCCCAAAGGCAGTAACAAAAGCAATATCAATTTGAGTACAACCAATAGCTCCAGGACTTTTTATTACCTTTCAACTTTAGTCATTATGGTTAATTTTATTATAAATATATTATCCATAAGTTAAAGAGCCATAAATATTCATGTCTGCAGCTATAGTGTTTGAAGATATGTAATGCACAATATAAATTATACTTGTTTTGTAGAATTGCAAGGAGGAACTACTAAGACCAATAGATAGTAGCTTCAGGCAAGAGAGTTTGGCTAAATGTAAGGAAGGATTTTTAATGATGCTGTAAATTTTTTTCCATAAGAAAAAAAATTAAGCCTGACCAGGTGGTGATGCAGTGGATAAAGCATCAGACTGGGACATGGGAGACCAAGGTTCAAAACCTGGAGGTCGCCAGCTTGAACTCCGGTTCATCTGGCTTGAGCGTGGGGTCCCTGGCTTGAGTATGGGATCATAGACATGACCCCATGGTCACTGGCTTGAGCCCAAAGGTCGCTGCCTTGAAGCCCAAGGTTGCTGGCTTGAACCCAAGGTCGCTGGTGAACAAGGGGTCACTTGCTCTGCTGTAGACCCCCTCCCCCCGCAAGGCACATATGAGAAAGCAATCAATGAACAACTAAGGTGCTGCAACAAAGAATTGATACTTCTCATCTCTCTCCCTTCCTGTCTGTCTGTCCCGATCTGTCCCTCTCTGTTTCTCTATTTCTGTCTCTCTCTCTCTCTCTCTCTCTCTCTCTCACACACACACACACACACACACACACACAAATGTAATATTATAAAATAGTAAATTCCTTATAAACAGATTTAGTCCAGCATAAGCTGTATTACCCCTAGTTAGGGATAATGTAAAGGAGACTAGTGGGGTTATATCTGATGATATTGTAAGGTGCTTCTAAAACAAGAGAGAGTTCTATTCAAATATTAGCTTTATGAATAGATTTTATGTAAAATAGACTTTAAAAAGAACCCAAAGTGATATACTAGAATTAGCATCTGATTTTGAAACATCTTTGCATTGAACTCTGGCTATAATAAAGTGGTAACTGTGTAGATACAATTTAATAAGGTCTTCGAAAATAAATTTTATAAGGTACTTTGAGGAAAAGCAGTGTTTAAATAATTAAAGAACACTTGTATTGAGCATATAGTGAATTACTGATTGGCAAATTGATGAAAATGTTCTATATACTAGTATATATTAATTAATGCAAGTATTTTTTTCAAGTAAATCTGTCTTGTTTTGTTTAGTTTTTACTGGAATGGAATTTGGTCAAACTTTGGAATTATTATCCTCCAAGAATATTTATGACCTAACCAATTAAAACTGCATAAGAGAAAGTGTTTCTGTGAAAAAACTAGAATATTGCAGAACCTACATGCTCTGGATTAGGGTTTTAAAAGCAGCTTAATTTACAGGTTTTGCTTCCTGGGATTGTTTTATGTTATTCTACCTCTAGTGTCTGTGATAATTGTGTATCTCCACTTATGAGAAGGAAATGATTCTAGTCTCCTCAAAATTTTTCTTTCTGGCAGAAAGCTCAATACCTGTTCTGCTATTCATTTTCTTTTCCCCTGTTCACTACAGTCCTCACTCTCTTGCTATTATTTATTTTTTCTCCTGCTATTTATTAAAGCGAGCATATCTGGTGTCTGACTTTCTCATAATTAGTGTGTCTTAAAAGACACATAAAATAAGAAATGGCCAGTTAGATGAAAGAGGAGCTATGTGTCTGTTGTTCTTTTTATTAAAGAACACATAAAAAGAAACTCAATGTACCAAAGTCATGCTTTCCTGAAGGCCTTCTGTGGCTTTAATTGTTTACATAAAATTCTGTATTACTGTCTTTCTTCAATCTCAATAAACATATTTAGCTAAAGTTATGCAGCTATGCATAAGATAGATTTTATAGCTTTTCCAGCATAGGACAAGCCAAAATAGAAATTAAAAATTTATTTTTAATTTTATGGAAGCATAAATAACTTTCTCGCACACAAGTAGAGCTTTTCAGTTATTTTATATATGGCCTTCCATATTTACTTTATTTATCTTTGTCAATGTGGCAAACAGAATTACTAAGATAAGTCTATTTTATGAAGCAACACCTTCATTACGTATAGTTTTAATTGCAGGTAAAGAAGAAACCTAGTTTTGCTCCTCAATCTTGTCAAAGCCAGATTTTCTAGGTAATCTTTACTGTATGTAGACTAGCACATTACTCTCCAATTTAAAAGCAAAATCAGTTTCTTATTTTTAATAACTTTGTTTTTAACATATACTTCAATGGCTTTTAGTTACGGCCAAATGATTTTTAAAATTTTTAATATTTTTTTTTCTTGAGGTAAACAGTCACAATTTTGAAATATATATTATTTTTCTTTCCACATGATTTTTACATTTTTACAAAAAAATTTTATAAATCTAGCAATCTATTCAGTTTGGTGATTTCCATTAAAAGATTTTAACAATCTGTATTTATATATATCGAGTAAAAGATTAACCATAATTTTCTATGCTTTCTTATTCCACTGGCTATAGCCCCATTTTTCTTACATATGTCACATAACTTTATTAAAATAACTTTCCCTGCTTTCTGCTTCCTATTTCTGTCCATTATTTTTTCTGAAGCCCATGTTCCTCAGGCATTTGCTATGTACCATGAGTCTATCTATTACCTTTGTTTCTAAATTTGTTAGTAAATTCTTAATCCTCATCCTGCTTTATCTGTGAGCACCATTTGACATTATTAATCATTATTCTCTGGCTGTAGGGTACTACACTTTCTTGTTTTTTTCCTACTTTACTAAGTTGCTCCTTCTCAATCTCCTTTGTCAGTTCGCCCACCATACTTTCTCTTTATGTTGGAGTGCTGCAGGAGTCAGTCATTGGTCCTTTTGTCTGTCTTTACTTCCTCTTCAGTGATCATATATCAACTTCATATTAAGGATTCTGAACCATCCATTTGTACTCCTGACCATTTTCTTGAATCCTAGACTTTTACAGCCTATTATGTACTCAAAATCTCTACCTGGATATTTAATAGATATCGCAAGTTGTGTTACACTTCTGATACTCTCCCCAAACCTGCTTTTGTGTTGTACATCTCAGTCGGAAGTAACTCCGTTATTCTAGTTGCTCACCTAAATAACAAGAAGCATAAAACAAATAAAACCTTCTCTTTTTTCAAAGCCTATTTATAGTTTCTTGAGAAATGCTCATGACTATCTTTCGAATGTATCCAGAGGTTAGGTTGACTGCATCTCTTCCATTTTACTAACACCACTCTCCCCTCAATTACCATTGTCTCTTATTTGTAGTACAGCATTTCACTACAGTAGTCCTTCCTTAGGAGATACCTTTCAAGACCTCCAGTAGATACCTGAAAACATGGGTAGTACTGAACCATATATATGCTATGTTTTTACTTATATGTGCATGCCTATGATAAGGTTTAATTTATGAAGTAGGCATAGTAAGAGGTAAGAACAAATAATAAAATATAACAATAATGGTAATAGCAATCATGTGAGAGGTATTATTAAGTAAAATATGTGTTTCTTGAACAATGCCCTGCTACACCACAAGAGTCGATTAGAAAACCTAGATGGTTACAAGTGACCAGCAGTTGGGTAGCATATGCCATGTGAATATACTGGACAAAAGGATGATTCAGGTCGTATGGAGCTTGATGGTGGGCACACAATTTAAAACTTTTGAATTGTTTATTGTTGGAATTTTCTATTTAATATTTTCTGATCACAGCCCACGGCTTTGTGGAAAGCAAAAACCGTGAAATAAGAGACAATTACTGTAATGTCATAGCTAGTTTTCTGCTTCTAATTTTGACCCCCTTGCAAGTTATCCTCAGCACTACCGTGGTAGTCATCTTAGCATGTGCACAGCGCACTCCTACCTTGGGCTTTATACCAACTTTCCCTTCTGCTTAAATTGTTCTTTTCACAGACATTTACTTGGCTTGACTGCCTCACCTGCTTTAAGTTTTTGATTGAATGTTACTTTATTAATTAGGTATATTAGTTTCTCGGGGCTTCCATAGCAAATTAGTATAAACTGAGATGCTTAAAACAACTAAAATTTATTGTCCTTTAGTTCTGGGAGTCAGAAGTCTAAAATCAATGTTAATAGGTGTCTCAGTCCATTCTGGCTTTTATAACAAAATGTCATGGACTAGCTGGTTGTTAAACAATAAATATCTATTGCTTACTATTCTGAAGGCGGTGAGGTCCAAGATCAAGAGTGGACAGATTGCTTGTCTGTTGAGGGCCTGCTTCCCTGTAAATAGACAACTGTCAACTGTCAATGTTGTCTATGTACCAGGAAGCTGTGTACTC
Organism: Saccopteryx bilineata; assembly: GCF_036850765.1. NCBI lineage: Eukaryota > Metazoa > Chordata > Mammalia > Chiroptera > Emballonuridae > Saccopteryx > Saccopteryx bilineata. Next base: position 80,897,612 of record NC_089497.1, on the reverse strand, counting down.
ACGTAGCAGAATGTGCAAGAAATTTCTCTGGGGTCTTCTTTATAACTGCATGAATTTCATTTATGAAGGCTCCACCCTTATGACCTAATTACTACCTAAATTCCCCACATTGCATTATCATAACATTGGTGGCTAGGTTTCAAAATATGAATTTTGGGTGTACACAGACATTCACACTATAGCTGTATGGTTGATTCCTTCTGAAGGCTCTGCGAGGACCCATGCCTTGCCTCTCTCTCAGATTCTGGTGTCTACTGGCATTCCTTGGCATTCCTTGGCTTATAGATGCATAACCCAAATCTTTGCCATCTTCCCATGATTTTCCCTCTTTCTGTATAATTGCCTCATATCTCATTCTGCCTTCCTCTTATTAGGGCATCTGTCATTAAAATAAGGGCTCTCACTAAATCCAGGATGATCTCATTTCAATATCCTTAATTAATTCTTCGAAGACCCTATTTTCAAATAAAGTCACAAACATAGGTTCTAGGTAGACATATGTTTGGGGGAGGAGAGACACCATTCAACCCACTTTATTTGGCCTACCTTGACCATCTCTTTAAAATTACAGTATCCAGTCGTTGTGGTGGTACAGTGGATAAAGCTTTGACCTGGAATCTGAAGTCACCATTTCAAACCCCAGGCTTGCCTTGTTAAGGCACATGCAAGAAGCAACTAGTATGAGTTGATGCTTCCTGCTCTTCCCCTTCCTTTTCTCTCTCTCTATTCTCTCTCTGTAAAATTTATAAATAAGAAAGAAAGAAGAAAGAAAGAAAGAAAGAAAGAAAGAAGAAAAAGAAAAAAATTGCCATCTTTATTCCCCACTATACTTTTTACATTAAGTTCACAACCCCTTGTATAAAACCTTAGAGGCTAACTATGTTTTGAAATTTAGAACTGGCTCTGGCCAGTGGCTCAGTAAATAGAGTATTGGCCTGGCATATGAACCTCCCATGTTCGATTCCCAGTCAGGGCACACAGGAGAAGAAACTATCTGCTTCTTCCCCCTCCCTCTCCTACTTCTCTCCCTCTTCTGCTGCAGCCAGCGGTTCAATTGGTTTGAGCGTGGCCACATGTGCTGAGAAGGGCTCCTTTGGAGCATCAACCTCAGGAACTAAAAGTAGCTTGGTGCATCAGCATTGGCCCAGATGGGGTTGTTGGGTGGAAACTGGTTGAGGCGCATGCAGGAGCCTGCCTTACTATCACCCCTCCTCTGACCTAAAAATAGATAGATAGATAGATAGATAGATAGATAGATAGATAGATAGATAAGAAATAAATTTAGAACTTTTTGCATTTTAGGAAAATTATATGATACACACCCTATATTATTTATTAGTTTCAGTGGGGTTGTGAGCATCACACCATTATCAAACACATTAATAATTGGGTGGTAACACATAAGGATATTAATATGAAAAGATAAATAAAAAGGACATAAATAACTTTATGGCAGTTTAGGTCAGGTTTAGTTTTCCAATCATTTTGTGCCAAACTTACAGGAAAACTTTTGAGTCTTTTTTGTCTATTTAAAAAATTTTCTTCTCATTTGCATTTATTGGGGTGACACTGGTTAACAAAATTATGCAGGTTCAGGTGCCCAATTCTACATGGTATTGTTTGTTCATGCCTCCAAGTCAAGTCTTCATCCATCGCCATTTATCCCTCCTTTATTCTCTTCACCTCCCCCCATGAATCACCATACTGTTCTCCATGTCCATGAGTTTAATTCTCTGTTTTTGGTCTTTTTTCCTCAATTCCTCCACCCCTCTCAACTACTCCCCCAACAGTTCTGAGTCTGTCTCTATTTTGCTTGTTCATTTTGTTTATTATATTCTACATATGAGTAAAATCATAGGGTACTTTTCTTTCTCTAACTGGCTTATTACACTGAGCATAATGCTCTCCACGTCCATCCATGCTGTCACAAAAGGTAAGATTTCCTTCTTTTGTATGGCTGAATAGTTTGTTTATTACTTGTATACTCTGTTGTCTGTTTTATTTATTTATTAATTCTTTATGGTTTGTTGCATTGATCCAACTTGCACTTCATGAGGACAGAGTCTTTGTTTTATTCCTGATGTGTCTTAACCTCCTAGAAAAATCACTGAATTTTTGAAACTATATATTAATTTGCCACTGACTTTTGTAATCAATGGAATTTCTTTCTTTTGTGTCTTTGTGGATGGTTCTTGATAAAGATGGAAAACTGAAAAAACTTCTATAGAGAACTGAAAAATAGCTTTTGGTCACCGAGTATATGAAGGTTAGAAGGTTAGAGATTTTATTTTGAGTAACAATATTTTCAAGAAACAATTATTAAACATACAGACACACACACAATAATTAACTTGTTATAAGTGTCTTTATATATTATACATATTTGATAATAACCTAGGAGACCAATTTAGGATAACTACTTTTTATCAACATTTTTAATGGAATAGCCATATTATACTTGTGCCAGACTCTATCTTAATGATTTGAAGTACAAATTATTGAATCTGCAAGACTGGAAAGATAAAAAAGTTTCTAGATGGTGTTGATATTAGTCGAATGAGTGGTACAGATTTAACCCTGTATTTCAAACATATCAACTGGCAATGTCTTTAAAGTTCTCCACTTCCTCTCCCTTCCCTTCACAGGCAAGTAAACAAATAAATTCACCAACCAAATAACAACGGACAAACAACAAACTTTTTCACTGAATTTCCATTCTAATTATTAAGCCATCATTTGTCTTCCATTACTACTAAAACCCTGATTCTGTACTTAAATAAAGAGCTTTCTTTTCCACATCTGCTCTTTGAGCCCTCTGTAGTCTAATTTCTACTGCTCCTAGTATTTTGATGCTACCCCAGGTAAAATGACTAACTCTTAAGACTAGAGGTTTGTTTCAAACATCTTTTTGTTTGGCTGCTCATAGCACTGAGCACTATAAATGTCTAATTTAGTAAACATGATGTAGATGATCTTTGTTAATCTAGTGATCAGTGTCACCATCACTTAACTAAATACTAAAAGCATGCTGCCCAAGCATATATAGTTACTCATATAAATTGAAAGGATTAATATCTTTATTAGTAGGCTACCATATACATTCCTCAAATGTGTCCTTGCCATTTATTTTCTGGGCTTAAGTTAAAAGAGCAGAATGAATCTAGTCAAATATATTTGAGCACCTTTCATTGTTCAAGATGTAGATTTGGGCTGGGGGGGGGTAGCCATACATATATCTCTCCTCCCATGGAGCTTGCATTTCAATCAAATGTAAGAGAAGGGAGTCAGACAGTTACTAATTAAGTGATAAAAATGAAACTACACAAGCATGTGGTTATATCAGCTGATGATCAGTATTAAGAAATAATATAATAGGGTAGTACAACAAAGAAAGAGTATGGGGGTCTCACTGCTTTAGAAACTACTGTCAGTGTGGATCTCTTGAAGGATGGAACACCTGAGCTCTAAATGATGGAAATAATATAGCAATGTGAACACCAGAGGAAATAGTGTCCCTGACTTTGCAGAACCTAAGACTCTCAGACTCTTTGAGGAAGAAGAATTTCAGGGAGTCTGGAATGTTGTACACAAGGACAAAGGAGCTATAAGACAACGAGGTGAAAGAGTAGGCAGTGGCCAGGGAATGGAGGGCTTAGTAGCCTCGGTTGTTTGGACTAGATCCGGAGTATATTGGGAAGTCATTGGAAGGTTTGAAAGTGAGGCAGCGCCATGAGCTGTGGGACGTTTGGAAAATACCACTCTGACTTTGTGTGCAAAAAAAAAAAAAAAAAAGAATAGGGCAATTTCTTTTTCAAAAAGGTTTACCATGTTTGTAGTTTGAAGTGTAGTATGTTGACCTGTTTTCTCAGGTACTGCTCATTGGGATTTAGCCCTTAGCACTTGGCTTATCACTTGGTAAGCATTAATAAATATAAGTAATGGTCTGTACATGCAATACAGACTTGACTTTAAAAAAAAAGAATATGTGCCCCACACAAATGCCTGGCCCAATAGTTTTTAAATGAATTTAAATGTGATGTTTATCAGAGTATAGACTCACCTTTGAATTTAAATGGTTATTATAATGGGTTTTAATTCAACCTCTCAAACACTTGAGTGCTTAGCATGTGCTACCTACTTTCTGGAAAATTGCAAAAATAAATCTAATAAGAACATTTCTTTCAAGGAGCTTGTATTAAACTTAAAGTCTTCAAAATAAGGTCTAAATTTTTCTGTGACTCTGAAAATTTTATTTTCATCAACATTTACAATTATTACATCAACTAAGTAGTGACAAAAATTTGCTTTGAATATATTTAAGGACATGAGGCATTTCATGTTTCCATGGTACCTGTTTGTTTCTTGTTTGCATTGCTGATTCTTTAACAGGTTCATTTCCCAGTGAGAACCCAGGCCAGTTCTACTATCTTTTCCTCAATATATTTAATCTTGCTATTTTGTTTTGTAACAAAATGTAATAATACTTATTTTTTCTTTTTATATTTCACTTTTTTCAGTTATTTTTCTACATTATGTTTATGTTTGAAATTACAAAACACTGAAAATAATGCTCTCAGCTGCAATTTTGCTGTTATGAGCATTGTCATTTTCTATTTTGAATGTGTTGGTTATCTATTATCTATGTAAAAATTTTAGTTTTCTGTGCTTTCACTTCCTGTATTATTTTGTTTTGTTTTGTTTTATTTATGTAGTCTTGATTGCTAGATCCACTGTATTGAATTATTTTAATATTCACATCTATTAAGACTTATTTTTGAGATTTGCATAGAATTTATATATAACAATAATCATTTGTATTTAAATTTTTTCCCCATTGATTTGAGAGATAGAGAGGAAGAGAGAAAGTGTGAGAGAGAGAAAGGGGAAGGGAGAGAGGCCTCAATGTGTTTCACTTAGTTGTTCCATTTAGTAGTTTAATCACTGATTGCTTCTCCCACATGCTCAAGAGTTGAACCTGTGACCTTCGGAGCTCCAGATGGATGCTTTATCCACTGAGCCACTCAGTTGGGACCTATTTGCATTTTATGTCATTGCAATATCAATCAATTTATACTTTTGTATAATGATGGTAATTTTCTTAGTTTAATTATTTAATCTCCTAAGTAGCTAGAGCATGGCTGTAAGTAATTATCCTGAATGGAAATGTGTTTAACATATTCTGCAGGTATTAAAAACATACTCTGTTGCCTTCACACACAAATACTTTGCCTAGGTAATACTCTTTTTTCTCCAAAAATCTTTATAGACAATGTTCACTTGCTTTGTGGTATTTACTAACAGAGACACAGAACTGGAGGTAACTCTGCTTTTTGTTTCATCCATAGATAATTGGAGAAATTTTTCTTTCATATTGGAATTTAAAAATTTCACTATGATAGGCCTATGTATTACTTTTTATTGTTTTATTTGGGGACGGGGACTTGACCATATAAATCAGGGGTAGTCAACCTTTCATACCTACCGCCCACTTTTGTATCTCTGTTAGTAGTAATATTTTCTAACCGCCCACGGTTCCACAGTAATGGTGATTTATAAAGTAGGGAAGTAACTTTTCTTTATAAAATTTATAAAGCAGAGTTACAGCAAGTTAAAGCATATCATAATAATTACTTACCAAGTACTTTATGTTGGATTTTCGCTGTTTGGCAGAATAAATCTTTATAAAACAACTTACTATAGTTAAATCTATCTTTTTATTTATACTTTGGTTGCTCCACTACCACCCACCATGAAAGCTGGAATGCCCACTAGTGGGCGGTAGGGACCAGGTTGACCACCACTGATATAAATCTATACATTCAGATTATTCTTAAATTTAGAGAGGGTGGATTTCTTTGATTTTTGCTTTTTTATTGTTTTTTCTGAAATTTCCATTAGAAGTAGATTTGATCTTAGATGCCTTCTGGATCTCTAATCAATTTCTTACATCATAGTTTTTCATTGTTTTTTCCTGTGATTTTTGAAAGAATTTTTTTGTTGTTTTCTGGGTTATTTGTGTGACTTTTTGTAGTATTCAATCTGCTATTCACTGCCTGCATTCCAATCTTAAATTTGGAAAACATAGTTTTATCTCATGCAATTAATTATCTAGTCATATATTATTCTGAATCATTTCTATTACTGTCTGTTTTAATTTTTTGATGCAACATTCTTTTACATTTTAACAGTGAATAAAAGTTTTATTTTTATCTTTGTTGGTATAAATATTTCAGATGCATCCAGCAGCCCTGATAGAGCAAACTGTTCCTTTGTAGTCTCTTACATTGCAGAGTCTTCTCAAACATTCGACTTTTGTCAGTAAGTCTGCTCAGAGATTGGAGCGGTACTGGCCTCACAATGCATGTTTTTAGTTCCAATTATGCAGTAAATGGGTGCAGAGTTAGCACTGTGTGCAGACTCAGAAATCGAAGTTTATCTTTGCAACTGTTTCCTTGGGCTCTGACTGGTCTCCTGGGATGTTCCTCCCTCAATATCATAATGAATGCGCTGTGTGGGAGCAAAGATGCCGCAGTGCTGGGTGTTCTGTCACACCGCCGGTGGCCCTGTGCTGCGTGTGGTGTGTGGCCGGCCCCATGCCAGTTTTTGCTTGCTATAGACTCCGGCATTTGAAATGATCATTGATACTTCCCTGAATAGCTGAGTCCAAATGATTCAATCAGCAACAGTGAAGACAGTCACGGCCTGACCTGAGGTTATGCAGTGGATAAAGCATCAACTTGGAACACTGAGATCACAGGTTCGAAACCCTGGGCTTGCCTGGTGAAGGCACATAGGGGAGTTGATGCTTCCTGTTCCTCCCCCCTTATCTCTCTCTCTGTCTCTCTCCTCTCTCTAAAAATGAATAAATAAAATCTAAAGATATTTTTTTAAAAAACAAGAAAGACAAATAGTCCATTTGTGTGGATTCTGGTTGGTTTAGGAACTGACTGGCCTCACCTCCAAGCTCTTTGAATGAAGGCATTTTTGAGGGAAACAAACTGGTGTACTTAACTTATTTTGGGGCAGACTAACTTTATTCCAAAGAGGCTTGGAAGATTGACTCTCAATACCTTATTTAGCCTAGTCCTACAACTTTTGAAAAGCTTTGATATTTCTGGCTTGTGAATAGCACCATTTCTTGGTTTTTGAGCTCACCTATAAGATTTCTTCTTTTTTACAAACCAGCATGTATTTTTAATAGACATATGGGGCAGGGGAGAATAAACACCTGTGCACAAATTCAACATTTGGAGGCTTCAATTTGAATTAATTTTAGCAATATAAACACTAATTTTCAAATTAAAAATCTTGCAAGAGGAACAATAGTCTAACATCATATGTTTACATTAAAATTACTATAGCGTATAATTAAAATATTAAAGTAGTAATATGGATTAAGTCTAAGAAATACTGTTTTTTATGTTCAGAAATAGTTTCATGAAACCTAGCAACATTACACATTTTTCTCCTCTGAATTGTCAGTGTTAATATTTAAGTGAGACCAAATGTAAAGAAAATGATGATGTTTAAGAATGTTCTAATTATCTGTGAATGTCTATTCTTCAAAGTGTAACTTCAGGCGAGAGTGTCTGATGGTGCAGGCCCAGTGAGGGAGGACTTCACATCCACAGAGCTTGGTGGTGAGGGAAAACATAAAAAATGAATCATTTAGGAACTTGGCTAGTTTCATTTACAAGACTCTGTACTTTAGGCTGAGTTAGTAACATTGTATAAGAGTTATTTTTCCTTTTATGATTTATGATAATTATAAAGTATATTTTAACTCATATCATATGGAACCAAGTTTGTTTTTGCTGATATTTTATTGTCAAATCAGCTCACTGGATTTCAATTCAGATGCATGTATTACAATATAATACTAATCAGACTGATATTTGGAGGTCTAGTTTGGGCTGAATTGATAAAAAAAATAGACTCAAAGAGTCAAAAAATAAAATAGGAAATTGCTAAAATTACTATAGTAGAGTGGCTACTCTTATTCAGTACTAGTTTTCAGTTCAAAGAGCAAACTTTCACTTCACTCAAAGTTGATCAAATTTTTGTTTCTTCCCAAGTCACTTATCTTTTGTTTTTACGGTAGTCAATATTGTCGACTTATATAAGAGAAAATGATGGAATTCCTTCCTTTAGGACCAGATCCTAAGAGAAAACCTTGCATTTGAAGAATCTGAAATAGTGAACCTCATCATTTGGGGCATTTATTTTATCCAGCTTACCAACATTTTTTTTTTTTGTATTTTTCTGAAGTTGGAAATGGGGAGGCAGTCAGACAAACTCCTGCATGCGCCTGACCGAGATCCACCCGGCATGCCCACCAGGGGGCGATGCTCTGCCCATCTGGGGCTTGGCTCTGTTGTGACCGGAGCCATTCTAGTGCCTGAGGCAGAAGCCATAGAGCCATCCTCAGCACCTGGGCCAACTTTGCTTCAATGGAGCCTTGGCTGCGGGAGGGGAAGAGAGAGACAGAGAGGAAGGAGAAGGGGAGGGGTGGAGAAGCAGATGGGCGCTTCTCCTGTGTGCCCTGGCTGGGAATCGAACCCAGTACTCCTGCATGCCAGGCCAATGTTCTACCACTGAGCCAACCGACCAGGGCCTTACCAACATTTTTATTTTCTGCCTGTGTTCTATTGTCTAGCAGTAATTAGCATAACTGTGTAATTATATGGTTTGTTTTGTTGTAATAAATTTCAAAACACTCTATTATTGTGGTACTATTTGGATTGTTTATTATATCAGCATAAATATATAAATTGAGTCAAATTATTTGCTTGGTTCACTGCAAACCATAAGTTATTACAGTGTAATCAGTTTCAAAATGTTGCATGACAATAAAATCATTTGATTCTCTTTGTTCAGGCTTGAACTTCAAAAACTTTGTAATTATTTCCTATAGTATATTAGGTACAGCTTTCAGAGAAGCAGTAAATATATTCTGTAACACCATGCAAGGCTATCACATAACTATTTAAATATGTTTTATAATTTCTATCACAACTTGTGGCTTATTTGTAGTTGATAAATTTTGTTAAATTCCAAAGTATTTTTCCTTTTGTCAACCTTAAACTCTTCCAGCATACACCATACCAAATTTTCTTAAGAAAATTTCAGATATTTCTATTAAGAAGTTACTATTCTGCATGATGTTTCTTTACTTTGAATTTTTAGTAGGCAACCTAAATTATGCTTTAAACTACTGCTAGTCTATTAAGCAATATTTGTTATAAACCATGCTATCTTATAATCTCATTAACTCCTCTTTTTTCTTCTTCTTCTTCAGGATTTTAAGTAAAGACAGACAAAAGGATGTGGGACTTACATCTGCCTTCTTCTAAGATCTAATTCTACTGCCTGCATTTGTTTTCTGCTTCCTCTCCTCCTGGCTGCCACTGTGTGCCCTGTGTGTGCCCTTATTTCTCCTATTCTCCATCCTTGTCTCTCTGCTTCTAGTGAATGAAAAGGGAAAATCTGAAATCAGGTTTTCAACATTCAGGCCCAGAAGACACAAAAGATTTATTCTATAACTCATCCATTAAAAAAATGTGTTACTAATTAGCAAAACATGACTTAATTGCCTGGCATTACTCTGAAAGAAGAAAAGAAAGCTCCTAGGAATTCAATTGATTCTGTAAAAAAATTTTTTTGTATTATAATTCTGTTTTTCTTATATACCTTTATTTAATTAAGATCAACATTCAAGTGATTATATAACAAGTCTCTGTCAAATTTGTAAAAAACCTTCTTCTTAATGCTAAAGCAACTGTGAAAGAAGTTTCTTTTTCATTTATTGCAAGTGCAAAAGTAAGCCTCTCTGGGCCTGGCAGCCCAGGTTAAGGGGCATGCTATTTTCCTTTAATGTTTCTGAAAAGAACTGAATAGAGAGAAGTCCACTGTAGTGTTATTCCTTCTAGACCAGGACATAGTTTCCTCTTATAGAGGAGGGAGCTAGAAATCGTGACTATTCTTAAGATGTTATTTGTATCATACTCTCTGGAACATTGTTTATAAAAACTAGGACAATGACTCTGACATATTCTATTGTAGTAGAGTCATGAAACAGAAGACATATAGGCACAATGTTTTTCTTCTATGTTAGACATTCTTTAGTTGAAGTTATAACCTATTCAGAAATATGAGTGGAGTATAGAATATGTAGAAAAAACATTCAGAATGTAGACATGACATGAATAAAAACTGAAATGTGGAAGAGGACAGTGGTTAAGGGAATGATGAATTGCTCAGTGTGACTGACACTAATTTTCCTGGGAAGGAGTGGCTAAGAAAAGGAAACCAAAGTTGTGAAAACCTTTACATGCCACAGTATCCTTGCTAGAATGTAAGTAATATCAGATAGTGTTTGCTTATACATCCTTCAGCAGGTAATGTGTGGTTATATATTAACTGCTTTTGCTTTATCTTGATTCTGTGAATAATTACTAAGTAAACATAGATAAGAGAATCATGCAAAAATTAATATTTTTATGTAAAAATCACTAGGGGAATTTAGATATTCAAAAGGAGGTTTCTGACTATTACTTAACTAATACCACCTCTGGGAGCTACTAAGACATAAATTTAAAAAATATATATATTTTTTATTATAAGTGAATGTTTTTTTTAACTATAAATATTAAACTACTGGGAAAATACTAGTAAATAGAAACTAGAAATACTGTAAATGAATTCCATTATACAACCATTTACAATAGTACCCAGAAATGGAAGGGCAACTTCAACATAAATAACTCTTATAATATAATATTTGTATTTTGTAAAAGAAAAATAACTAATGTTAGTAACCATTTCCAATAAAGTTGAGAATAATAAAATAAGTTTTTAGTATATTAAGATACACACTAAAGCCTCAGCCAGTATTAAATCTGTAAAGATATTACATAAAAAGGACTAAAATTAAAAGAGTGTGCCCATTATCACTACTAATAATAAATATACATAGTTTTATAGGTTTTATTAAGGAAATAGGATATAAAAGAAAAATGTACAATGTATATTGGAATAGAAGACATGAAAGTATGATTATTTGCATGTAACATATTATTTTCCTAGAAAGTTCAAAGGTATATTATTAATTGACCAGAATAGAATAATATCCATAACACATAAATTTAAAATCATTTTTGTTTCTGCAATCTTTATGTTAAGAAAGCTCAATTTATTTTAAAAAAAAAAACAGAAAAGCCAATAATTTAGAAATAAATAAACTTAGCAAGATATGTATAGGTCCTTTAAATAAAAATTTAAAAACCAATTTTATACATTTAAATTCAATCAAATGGCAATAATTATTTAGAGGTTTGAAAAACATAATAAAAACAGCACAAAAACCCCCAGCACATATGACTATAAAAGAAAATACTGAAAGGAATGATAATACTGAGGACCAAACCAGTTTTACCAGATATTAAAGAATTTACAAAGCACCAACAATTAAAATAGTATGTAACTGGCACAAAAACAGTCAAACTAGTAAAATTTAATAAACCACACAGAATTAGATTTATTATTGATCAAATAGACAAAAGAAGAATTACAAAACTGGTTGGCTATTTTGAAATTGCAATTTTAATTCATAGTTTCATGAAAGAATTAAATATATTTTTAATCTGCCAAAAATAAAAACTCTAATACAAGTAAAATAGAATATTTTGTGTGTGGTTGTGACAGAGACAGAGAGAGAGAGAAAAAAACAGAAGGGCAGACAGACAGGAAGGGAGAGAGATGAGAAGCATCAATTCTTTGTTGTGACAGCTTCCTTGTCCATTGATTGCTTTCTTATATGTGCCTCGATGGGGGTTGGGGGGGCTACAGTAGAGCGAATGACCTCTTGCTCAAGCTAGTGACTCATACTCAAGCCAGAGCCCTTTGGAATCAAGCCATCGACCATGGGGTCATGACTATGATTCCATACTCAAGCCAACAACCCTGTGCTCAAATCAAGCCAGGTGAACCCACACTCAAGCCGGCAACCTCGGCGTTTCAAACCTGGGTCCTCTGCATCCCAGTCCAATACTTTATTCACTGTGCCACTGCCTGGTCAGGCTAAAATAACATATTTTCTTATTAAATTACCAATTAAATGCAATATAATACACCAGTGATAGTTACATTGCACACATTTCTAAAAGGAATATAAATTCATATGCATTTTAGAAAACTGTTATACAATGTATATCAAAAACCTTAAAATTGTATATTAGTATTAACCAGAGACTTCTGATAATCTAACAAAAAAGTCCTAATACAGAAATATATTTTATATAAGACAGTATTATTTTTATACCACAGAATTATAAGAAATATAATCTAAATATTATGTACTAAATGCTTTTAAATAAGTTAAAAATTAAGCTGAAAGAAATATGGATAAATTTCAGCATATTACATCTGTGGGGAATCTTTGGCAATTTTTACATTGCATAATATTATTGTATGTGCGTAAATTAAAAATTGTATATTACTTTTAATCTCAACGAAAATTTTACTAAAACTGTAGAAAAATTAAAATGTAATAATACTTTTTTTTTAATCAAGTGAGAGGCATTGAGGTGGAGCAGCAGACTCCTGCATTTGCCCCGACCGGGATCCACCCAGCAACCCCCATTGGGGCTGATGTTCTGTCTATCTGGGGCTGCTGCTCTGTTGTTGCTTGGCATCCAAGCTATCTTGGTACCAGAGGTGAGGGCATGGGGCCACCCTTAGCACCCGGGGCCAACCTGCTCATTTTAGTCAGAAGAAGGGGGGGAGGTAGAGAAGCAGATGGTGGCTATTCCTGTGTGCCCTGACTAGGAATCGAACCTGGGACTGATGCTCTACCACTGAGCCAATTGGCCAGGGCCTTAGAAATATACTTTCAGTTTAGAGAAGGGGTAAGGTGGCTAAAGAAATACCTGTTAAAACCAGATATATTATAAAAAATGATTAGCAAAAGAAAAATAAACTAAAAATAAATTTTGTATACTGAGAATGTTAAGAGGTAGAAGATAACCAAATGACTAAAATATTTAATGTATATTATGAAAGGTTTACTATATATAAAAATTAACCGTGTCTTAAAAAATATCAGTGAAAAATTTGGCAAGTGCCCCAACTAATAAATAAAGTCCATGAAAAGATGATTCACAAAGAGGAAGATACAGGCAGGGGGAAAAAAGCATATGAATCTCTTCAACTTGGTTTGCAATCAAACAAATACAAATTACAACAGAAAGAATGTGTCTTTTTAAATATAAATGAGCAAAAAATATAAAACTCAATACTGGCAAGAACTTGTGGGCATACATTGCTCATGAAGTATAGCCAGGAGAATCTTTTGCTAGCATTTTGGAATCTATATTAATGACCTAAATATCTGATATATTGTGACTCAATATTCTCACTATGAGAATCTTGATCTTAATATACCTACAGTATTGTGAAACTTTGTGATATATGGTATGGGAGAGAAAAAATTATTTTCCTTTAGCCCTTCTAAATTCTTCTAGCTGGGTTAATAATCAAATCAATATGAGACAGATTAACAGGAGAAAATAGCCAAATTTATTCTGAATGTACATGTAGGAATTCCATGAGAATAATGGAAGTGGGGGCCAGACGCAGGCGGTTAAGAGTCATATGCCATCTTGAGCTGAGAAAATGGAGATGTGGTGGTTTGGGACTGCAAAATGAAGGAAGACATTTCCCATGGAGATAGAAAGCAAATATTTGATAGTCTCTCTTTAAAAGCAGCACACTGACGCCTGACCTGTGGTGGCTCAGTGGATACAGCAGCAACCCGCAATGCTCAGGTTTGGGGTTCAGATCTCGGGGCTGCCTGGCCAAGGCACACACAAGAAGCAACTTCCCCCCTTTTCACTCTTCCTTTTTCTAAAATCCATAAATAAAATCTTTCTTAAAAATGGTACACAAAGAAAACTTTTATCAAATAAACCTTGCTGGGTTCCTCTCTGTCTATCATACTCAGTTAACTCATAGTTACCTATGATGATATCTGCCTTCCTATCTCAGGTTCTCTATCTAAATTCTTTTATGCAGTAAGGAAAAAGATCAAAGGTTTCTCCTGAGTTTTTTGTCTCCTAAAAATATTCAGCTTGGGTGAAAAAGGTGAAGGAATTAAGGGGGAAGAAAACTCATAGACACGTGTAACAGTATGGGGGTGAGGAAAGGGGAAGGGGTGGGGGAAGGTCAGTGAGGGGTGATGAGTGGTGGAAGGAGATTTGACTTCGGATGGTGAACACACAATGCAATATACAGATGATGTGTTATAGAATTGTATGCCAGAAACCTATATAATTTTTTAACTAATGTTATCCCAACAATTGAATAAAATTTTTAAAAAATTAAAAATATTTTTAAAAGTGTCAGTAGATTAAATTATTCAATCAAAAGGCATAGAGTGGCTGAACAAATTTTAAAAAGGCTCAGGTGTGTGCTGCTTACAACTCACTTATAAAGTAAGGGTTAAAGTAAAAAGATGAAAAAGATATTTCATGGAAATGCCAACCAAAAGAGAACAGAATGGATATACCTTCAGCAGACATAATAGACCTTAAGTCAAAAACTGTAACAAGACACAAAGAAAGCCGTTATGTAGTGATAAAAGGGTTAATTCATCAAGAGAATATAGAAATCATAAGGATATATGCACCCAAAATTGGAGCAACTGCTATATTAAGCAAATACTAATAGCTCTGGTGGGAAAAATAGATGACGATACAATAATAGTAGAAGACTTTAATGCTCCACTTTCAACAACAGATAGATCATCCAGACAGAAAATCAATAAGGAAACATTGGACTTGAAATATACTTTAGATCAAATGGATCTAGCAGATTTATACCGAGCGTTTCTTCTAACAGCAGAAGAATAAATATTCTTATGCACACATAGTACATTCTCCAAGATAGATCCTGTGATAGGCCACAAGATAAGTCATAGCAAATTTAATATTATTAAAATCATACAAGCATTCTTCCTGACCACATGGTATGAAACTAGTAATAGGAAAAAAGGAAAATTCAGAAAAATGTGAAACTTAACATATTCTTGAACAACCTTCTTTGTATTGTTCTCAACAATGATTTTCTTTTGATATGACATCAAAGCACAAGCAACTGAAGCGAAACTAAACAAGTGTGACTACATCAAACTAAAAAGTTCAGTACAGCAAACAAATCAACACAATGAAAAGACACAAAATGGGAGAAAAAATTTGCAAATCATATACATAATAAGGAGTTGATATCCAAAATATATAAAATTTCATACAAACCGAATAAGATGATTAAATAATGGACCAATGGACAGAGTACCTGAATAAACACTTTCCCCGAAACAGCACACAAATGACCAACATGAAAAGGTGTTCAATTGACACATCATCAGGGAAATGCAAATAAAACCATAATGAGGTTTCCCTTCACACCTGTTTGAATGGTTGTTATAAAAATTTTTTTTAAAAAATGAAAAACAATGTTAAGGATGTAAAGAAAAGGGAATCCTTGTACATTATTGGTATAAATATAAATTGGTAAAGCCACTATGGAAAACAATATGGTATTCCTCAAAAAAACAAACAAACAAAATACCAACAAAAAAATAAAACACCATACAATCCTCTCCCCTCAAAGAAAACAGAAACAAAATAATATCCAGCTTAAAATAATCAATATCCCAATAACTCTGCTTCCCCTTAATGTTCAGTATTATATCTGAGAGTGAAAACATGAAGATGGATAATTAGGTCAAAATTCATTCACTTTTTACTTGCTGAAATATTACATATGTAATCATTAAAGTGGCCAAGAAATAAACACTCACATGCCTATACATATGTGTGTATACATATGTACATATACATACATGCATATACAGAAGTTGGCAAAAGTAGATTTACAGTTGTGAGTATGTGAAACAGTGTATTCTTGTATTATTATTTTTTGATTATTGTATTATCTTTCATATGAACAACTGTACACCTATTTTGCCCTACTCTGTGTGTACATATGTTATTTACATTCATATATATAAACATATATGTACATATATTTGATTATGTTAAGTGTAAACAACAGGATTCAAATTGAACATGTACTTTATACTCATAAACATTAAATATATGAAGGCAAGACTAGAAGAAATTAAATTTGAAAATATTACTTATTACATACACAAAATGTGTCCAGAAGAAATTTATTTATTTTTTATTTATTTATTCAATGAAAGGAGTGGAGGCAGAGAGAAAGACTGACTCATACAATCTGACTGGGATCCACCTGGCAAGCCCACTAGGGCAGGGGTCAGGAATTTATGGCTCACGAGCTAGATGTGACTCTTTTGATGGCTGCATCTGGCTTGCAGAGAAATCTTTAATAAAAAAATAATAACGTTAAAAATATAAAACATTCTCATGTATTACAATCCATTCATATCCTACCGCTCATGTTCATGGCTGTGGGTGGCTGGAGCCAATCACAGCTGTCCTCCGGGACAACACCAAATTTTTATTGGATAATGCGTAATGTACATGGGTCATTGTATGGCTCTCATGGAATTACATTTTAAACTATGTGGCGTTCATGGCTTTCTCAGCCAAAAGGGTTCCCAACCCCTGCACTAGGGGGAGATGGTCTTCCCATCTGGGGCATTGCTCCATTGCTCAGCAACAAAGCTCTTCTTAGAGCCTGAGGTAAAGTACATGGAGTCATCCTCAGAGCCCAGGGCCAACTCACTCCAATTGAGCCATGGCTGCAGGAGAAGAGAGAGAGAAAGTGAGAGTGGGAGGGGTGGAGAAGCAGATGGTCATTCTTTCTGTGTGCCCTGACCAGGAATCAAACCCAGGACATTCACATGCCAGAACAATGCTCTACCACTGAGCCTACTGACCAGGGTTGAAATGCTATTTTTTTTGTTCTTTCTGAAAATTTTTGATCTAGTTATATGATAAATTCTAGATAAATTTAATAAAGAACAAAGGGAATAAAGGAAGGAAGGAGTGAAGGAAAGAAAGAAGGAGATAGGTTGGAAGGGAGGAAGGGAGGGAGGAAGGAAGGAAGGAAGGAAGGAAGGAAGGAAGGAAGGAAGGAAGGAAGGAAGGAAGGAAGGAAGGAAGGAAGGGAAAGTTATAATGTTTTACTCTAGTAAACAGAGCTTTTATTAGATTAAGTAAATTTATGATGCCACACTAATGAATAGCTTGATAAAGGTAAAGAGAGATGTCTGATAGTTGACTATGCTCTAAAAAGCAACATTAAAATTACTCCAGTTTTTCTCCTGAAAGAAAAAATTTGGTCCCATGTTTTCCCCCCTTGTATTTATAATCAAGGTTGCTTTGCCTCTATGATGGAGCAGCAGAGCTCTAAGATTAAAAATATACAGGCACCAAGGATATCAAAAAACTTTGAAAAAAATTTAGTGACTTGTGTGTTATTCCACATCTTTATTTTGTTTGTTTTCTGATACTATCCAGAATTGTAAGTCCAATAATCTTTCCTAACTTTTCATTTCTGAGCTAACCCTACCAAATGAGTTAAGTTTCTGTGACAGCTGCCCAAGTCTATGGTTCTTGAGCCTATAGAAAGTTAGCACTCAAATCTCGTTTATAATTTAGGGACAAGGTAAGATTATATACTCAGAATTTAATATAAGACTTTTTTGCTTACCACTGCCCCTCAGTGTTTTTAAACACATCAAAATTATAGGCTTTTGTATACAGAAGTGTATAACTCAAGACCATGTCTAAAAATTGTCTTGTGAGTCTCTCAGGAATGGAGTATATTTTCATATCTAGAAAGTAAATATATCACACACAGGGTTAACATTTTTAAAAAGTTCAGCAAGATTTTAAAAACAATTTTTAAAGCATACTGATACATTTCAAAAGACTAATGTTACTGGTCTAGTAAATGCAGTGTGTTTCTTGACTGATATAAATATGCACATTATGTATCTATAGTTTTAGACATAGGTATAAATATAGATATAGATCATGTCTTTATTAGTTTATAACTCGGAACAAATTTTTAAATTTTATGTTTCTCAGCTTTCTCATCTGCAAATTAGGAATGATAAGAGTATAACTATATTAAAAGTATTTAATGAGATAGTACATTAAAATTCATAAAAAATTTCTAAGAAATAAAAGGGCTATGTAAATATCAGCTATAATTATCATTACTATATTTTTTGATTGCTAAGATATGTTGACTTTTCTTACTAAAACCTTACATTAAGGAAGTTTGTTACATCATCATCTAAAGCATTCCTTGGGATAGAGTAATGCATTTGAATGGAAATAATAAATTATAGTTCAATTGGAAAAGTATCATATTATTTAGATATTAAATCAGAAAAATAAGTGTATTGTCCATGGTTTTAGAGTTAGTAAATGGCATATCTGGGACTTATGTTCTAATTTAAGCATTTTTCCCAGATACTCATTTGTGACTTATTAACCTAAATTTACTATTTAATTAATGATTTAAAATATAATTTCACAAAAATAAAATTCAAAATAATTTTGGAAGCAGAGAGTGGTACACATAGAGACACTTGATTACTTGAATGTTTTCATTTAAAATCAGCATATCTGACTGTGTTACAAGTGTCAAACCAATTTGATAACAATTTTATGTTTTTAAATCTATGAAATACATGACACATGGCCAATGGTTATGTTCATTCTGAAAATATAGATTATTGAATCATATTTCAGAGGGAATTGATCATGTTCAGACCTACCAATGAAGTGGCAAGTAATTAATCTAATATGTATCAGGAAATGCAATTTTAGATACTAGGGAAAATTTTTCAACCATACTCAAAATATGCATATGATGAATTATCTGAGATATAGTACTTCAGGAAGCTTCTGAGAAATACACGAGCTCTGTGTGTAGACCTAATTAGGAAGTGGGTCCTATCGAAATGACACAAAGGTCAGCAGCAATCAAAAGGGCTTCAGAATATGTTTTATAATGGCTGGGTTCTTGGACATCTTCTTCAAATGTGGACATAAACTGCCTTCAGGTAGACTGTTTTTGAGAACACTGCTTTGATCTAAAACCAAATGGCATCACCTCTTCCAAGTTTAATTTTAGGCCTTGAGATCTTCTGGAGAAAAATTTGAGTTTGTCAAGCAGACCCTGGCCAGCAGCGAAGTCCATGGCCTGCTTGGCACACACAGTTTCAGGAAGGTCTGACAGGCTGAATGCCAGAGATACAGGTGGCAGTAAACATAATGTTTATATTCTAGCATTGATTTGAATCTTAGTGACATTTTGACTGATTTATTTTCTAGAGTAAAGTAGAAGTTCTTTTAATTAATTATTTTAGGACTGACACTTGTTGATTTATTGAAAGAGTCATTTTAAGTGAGAAACCTTAAAAAGGATACATATATATCCAAATTTTGTATCTACCTGTCAATCTTCTATATGAGTCAATACACATTTATTCACTAATATTGTGGATCCATTGATTAAATTTTCACACATCCCATCTTCCTTGCATCAATCACATTCACATGATTTGCAGTTTTGTTAATTTCATACTAGAACATATCTCAAGAAAATTATTAAACAATCTGAATAAAAAAATGTTTCTGTTTCTCTTTTCCCTCCTCTCCTTTCATTCCTGGGGTATCAGGAATGCTTTCTACTGCAAATAGCCGAAAGAATCCTTCTTATGTCTTACATAAATTCCTTTCTTTCCTTTATCTCTCCCTCTCTCCATCTTTCCTGTCCTCCTCCCTCCTTCCCTCCCCCATCCTTCCCTCCCTTCATTCCTCCCTTTTCTTCCTCCCTTCCTCCCTTTTTTTCTTCCTTCCTCCTTCCTTCCTTCCTTCCTTCCTTCCTTCCTTCCTTCCTTCCTTCCTTCCTTCCTTCCTTCCTTCCTTCCTTCCTTCTTTCTTTCTTTCTTTCTTTCTTTCTTTCTTTCTTTCTTTCTTTCTTTCTTTCTTTCTCTTTCTCCTTCCTTCCTTCCTTTTTTCACTCCCTCCCTCTCTCCTTCCTTCCTCCCTTTCCTTTCCTTTCCTTTCCTTTCCTTTCCTTTCCTTTCCTTTCCTTTCCTTTCCTTTCCTTTCCTTTCCTTTCCTTTCCTTTCCTTCCCTTCCCTTCCCTTCCCTTCCCTTCCTTTCCCTTCCTTCTTCCTTCCTTTCTTTGTTTCAATTAACAAGATCTGGGGGTCTGATAGGTGCCATTAAGGTAGAAACATTCTCTTTAAAATTCTCTTGGCCATTTCATTTATAGTCACAAATGTTTGCCACAAGTTCAAACATTGCAATTATGTTCTAGGGACATCTACCCTCTTTATGAGAATAGCAAAATTTCTTACCTTTCACCAATAAATGAATGTTGTGTCTCACTGGCCAGAACTGTGTCAGATGTTTATATCAATTTGCTAATATTTCAGCTGACCTCATCCCTATAGTGAAATTTTAGAAGGGTCTGGGAATGGGTGTGAATTAGCAAAGCAACACTATCTGCTAATGCTATTTTTTATTAATATGTTTTTACTGAGTCATCGAGTGAGATCTCTAACTAATAGCTAGTGAGGAACAGAGGTCCTCAGTCCAACAGCTTGCAAAGTACTGAATATTGCTAGAAAGCATGTGATGGGTTTGGACACAGAACCAACCCCAGTCATGCTTCAGAGAAGATGACAGCCCCAAATACCAACCAGACTTGTAACCTCATAAGGGACCTTGAACCAGAAACCCCCAGCTAAGCCATACTCTGATTCTTAACACACAGAGATAATATAATATGTTTGGTGTTTTAAGTTGCTAAATTTTAGAGTAATTTGTTTTGCAATAATAGTAAACAATACAGAATTTGAGAACTTCATTAATCACTTATCTCAAATTCTAGTATCATGATTTTGTTGCTTTCTTTGTGATGTTTTGTCTTTTTTCTTAAATAATTTTGTTTGAGTTACTATTGGGGAGTTTTTATTTAAAATTTTTATGAATTCTTTTGTAAAAATGAGTGGTATTAAGATAAACATTTTACAGAAATGACTCGTAATTCTTTGTGCCTAGCAAGTATAGACAATTTTTATCACTCAATCTGAATAACTGGAAACTTATTTACTATTTATTTGACAATTTATGATATTTTGTTTCAGCATAATTACTTTTCTAGTGCATAGGATGAAACCTTAGTATCACAGAACACTAGCACTGGAATAGATTATAAATGTTCTGGACAGCAGCACATTTATTTCATAGATGAGTAATTTAAACTCTTTAAAATGAAACAAACAAAAACAATGAAGTGGCTTACCTAAGAAGAAACTATTGGTTGTACTGAGATCTGATGACTTTTTTCTAATGTACCTTTGATTATTTGACCATATACTTATTGGATGGTAGAAAGAGATGCTGAGAAGCCTTTTGGGAAACGAGATATCTAGTATGTGATTTGAACCTTGTCATGTGTAGCTTCCAAAACGGGCTAGCCCATTTGTACTAACATTTCAAAATGTTCTCAAAATTTCCCACAGTTCTGTCTGCTAAGGAGGCCCCCCTTTCTCTTGTTGTATATATATATATACACTTATACAGTTACCTATGAATATTACTCACTGCTAAATATTTAACCTAGTGCTTGCCTTTTCTATGATGGCATCTATGAACATATTGTACTATTGGTCTTCAAAAGCAAAACATTAATAGTGTTAATAGCATAAATAAAATTGCATTTTGGATATGTTGTATAGAATGTGCTTCAATTTATTCTTAGGTGAACAAAATAAAAGGAAGATTGATAGGGGGCACTATTCTAATAGAAAACTCCCTGTGTAAAGAGCCAGGCCTTTCACAGTTGACCAAGACTCTGAGAACACTATTTGACATCACAGTGTTACTATGAAGGAAGGCTTAATGGTATGTGTAAGAGAGTGTTTTAAATAGTATTAACTGTTTTCCCAGCACTGGGTAATATATGTCTCATTCACACCAATTATCTCTTTTCAAAAGACAGAAGTAGGGTTTGGTTTGGTCTGAAACAAATGAATTTTCTCTGTCATCCTTTCATTTTGCAACCATTGACCACTTCTCTTGCTAGTTTTATGTAAGTTCATGAAAGGTTCTGGAATATCTTTCTAGTTTACCTGGAGGAGGAGTTAAAATCGTCCCTTGCCATATCGCAGTTCACTTATCACAGTCTTACTATATCGCAGATTTTGAAATTGTATATATCTGATTTAGTCTTGCAGATTTTTCACTATATGGTGGGATTTTGTAGTATATAGGTATTTTTATATATTTATTATTTCAATTACTTTTGTGGTAAAATAAGCAAAATAAGTGTGGGAAAGGTTTATGCATGTGGGAAGGGTTTATAAACCCTTTATATATATATATATAATAAAATAAATGTAAGGTCACTACTTCGCGGATTTTTGCCTATTGCGGTGGTTCTGGAACTAGCCCCCACGACAGCGGAGGAACCACTGTATTACTCAAATAAATGCCAGAGAGTCAAGGATTTGCTTCCCATCACCATGCACCATTATAGGCATTACTCTCATTTTTTGTTTAAAGAGACTTCCCCCAAGCCCCAAGGTCTAAATAAATCAAAGTAGTTTTAGAGCTCAAGGACATAATAAGTCACTGCAGAAAACTAGGACAAAAGAAATTAGGCATGCCAGATAAACAATTCAGACTAGCCACCCAGCCAGGCAGTATCTTCGAAATGTCAGTGCTGTGTAAAAAACATTTTGGAAGTCATCTATCAACCATGACTCAAGAAACAGGTGGGTGGCTATAGAATATCTTTTTTTCACTAAGTCTTAGAAAATTACTTTCAAAGTGAGCTGTATCTGAGGAAACTTATGCAAGTAATATATCTGAGGATCTGAAAAAGAAAGAGAGATGGAGGAGAAATTTCTAGTAAGATCATAGTAGCTACCAGAAAAGTAAGCCCTTGTTTTTGTAAATGGTGGAGTCTGAAGTTAACTTAAAATTCCCTATATTTCTTTTACTTTTGTGTTATAATTTGAACTATTTACTAAAACCAGCAAGATTTGAACCTGGTTTTCTAATGTTTTTATTTAATAATGGAACAAGGTTAAAAATATGTATGTCTCTTTTGATCATGACAACCAATTCATAATCTTATGGCAGCATCCATTTATTTCAAAATAAAATGTAACACAAAAACCTCTGGTTGTCAAGAATAGAGGAATCACAAAAAGAAATGGCCACAGCAACCTTCAAGGATACAGGAAAGCTTTGTAGAAAAGCCCTACAATAAACCAGTTTCCTTAGAGTGGACGTTGTCCTCAGTTTACACTTACTCTTAAAAAAAAGTCTGCTTAGCCTTTAGCTGCTTCAGCCTAACTAAATTAACAATAGCTAACACATAGAAGTAACAATATTAATATTATTTAGCATTTATAAAACACTCTCTATTTACCAGGCACTCATGCTAAGTCATGATCAGATATTTATTTAATTTTTAAAACAGTGCTTTGAGGCAGATACTTACATTATTCTTCTGAGAAATATTACCCAACCTGAATAATGCCCTTCATCATCCCTTTTCCACAGAGATTTTTAATATTGCTGAAAATGAAACCTATTGATTAAATGGTAGCTCAGAGCACAGGTTATGGGGACACCTAAGTGGTTTCGAATACTAGTTCTATTACTTCCTAACTGTGAAACCTTCAGTAATTGATTTACCCTGACATTTGAGTTTCACGCTAAGAAAATGAAAATTATAAAAAGATAATTCTATGAAGAGAGAACATGTAGAATGGCCTAGAAGAAAACTTAACACAGAGTGTTACCTCAATAGATGTCAGCTTTATTTATTAGTTGACTCTTCTTCAAGATTTACAAGCAAGAAATGCACAATTTTAAATCATTTGGTTATTTTAAGTGAGCAAGTTAATTAGAAAATTAAAAGAATAAAAACACATTTTCTGCCTATAAATATGTAATTAGGTGGAAATAATCACATATAGAATGTATCATAATATTAGCAATACATTATTCAATACATACTTCAAATAAAGTAATAACATTTTATTTAATTGGGTTAATCAGGGAAGATTTTTATCAGGAGAATTTTTTAGAGAATGGTTTTAAGGAAAACTTTAAGTAAAACATGCTAATTCTCACAAATTAGAAAAATACAAAAAAAGTATGAAGATTAAAGTAAAAATTACGCATAAATTGGTAACACAGATTTTTAGAATGTATATAGGCCCTGGTCGGTCTGCTCAATGGTAGGGTGTCCACTTGGCATGTGGAAGTCCTAGGTTCAATTCTTGGTCAGGGCACAAAGAAGAAACAACCAACCGTTTCTCCACTACTTCTCCTCTTCTGTCTCTATCTCTCTCTACCCCTCCCTCATCCATGGCTCATTGAGGCAAGTTGTCCCTGGGTGCTGAGGATGGCACCATGGCTCTGCCTCAGGTGCTATAATAGCTCAGTTGCCGAGCAACGGAGCAACAAACCCAGATGGGCAGAACATCACCCTATAAAGGGCTTGCTGAGTGGATTCTGGTTAGGGCACATTCAGGAGTTTTCTCCCTGCATCCCGGCCTCTCAATAAAATATATATATAAAATATATATATAATATATATATATTAATATTTTGGCATGGTCTTTGTAGGTATGTACAGCATATATTTTAAAATAATACTTGCTCATTCTTATATAGAAATTTATTATTTTTCTCATTCAACATTATTTTATAAAATGTTTGACAGATTATTATGTATGGTTTTTATGAGTGAACTAGTGATGAGGAATAGGAATTTCCTGGCTTTGGGTTAGGGACTGAAGGATAAACAACAAAGATAATAAAATAACCAATAAGTTTTATTCACTGAGGGATGGGTAATATATTTGGTTTACAAAGATCAGGAAATAAAATTCCACATTCAGAGGTGGAGTTAACATCTAGCTCCGCAGTGCAGGTAGGACGGCACTCTTTGGGGCAGTGGAGAGTGTATGAGAACCTCGGTTCACACTTCATTCATTATTCAACACCTCAGCAATATCAGGTTTGCTAGTCAGTTCCCCTCTGACACGTGGTTTGACCCTCCCCTTGCCGCCTTCTTTTTTTTTTAATATTTAAAATGAGATATATGAAAGATAGGTCCAAAATCAATAATTCCATTCTAAGCCAAACCTGCCCCAGAGCCATGTGTGGAGCAGAGGAGACCGGGGCTTTGAGTTCTTTTACGAGACTGGAAAGCTTCGGGCCAAGGAAGCGCTGTGGAATAGGAGCCGTCAGGGCTGCCCTGGCACCTGCTCACCTTAGTGTTCCCTCTGGCGGCACCTCGGCACACACACAGAATGTGCCTCGGAAAGGCAGAAGGCAAGAAACTGTGAATGAGACCGAAATGGAATTGCCACCCTCAATCGTCATGTTTAAAGATGAAAACATGTTTTCTGAAGTGGATTCTGGTGGCTATTAGTTTTGTTCATCTAGCAAATAGTTTTGCTTTTTTCCTGATACTGGCAAAAGAACAAAAAGAATAAATGTCCTGAGGTTTGGATGCGTGGCTCAGTTTTTTTCTAATTATGTTGTTCTCTTTGTTTAGACATAGTGGCTGTCCGTGAGAGACTAGAGCACAGGCAGGGACAATCAGTCACAGCTTTTTGTGGAGTGAAATGTTAAGGGAAAGGAAGAGACCTGTACTTTGGTTACGATAGAGTAATACAAACTGGAACTTACCCTCCTGCTTGACATAAATAAATCCACAGCATATGAAGCAACAGCACTCACGACATTTGGCATCAGGCCATGAAGGGGAGCTATTCACGAGAGATGGGAGACAAAAGGGGTGACTCATAATGTTGCCCAGCTCACTGCTTCAGTAAAGATCCCAGGTGCCATGCTGGGAAAGAGAACCGGGCAGAACAGGGTTGTCTCCCAGCCTTAAGGGTGGAAACGGAGCTAGGAGTTCCGGGAAGTCAGGGTCATGAGGGTTTCTCTCCCTTCTTACTGTTAAGTTACTTACATTTGGGTTTCAGTCATTTTAAGAAAAAGATACCTAATGTACCTTGTTATATGTTATTTTCCTGTCCATTTTCTTATTCCTGAGTTCTTTTAAAGTCAATCGTACCTCAGGCATGGCAGAAGAGTGGGGAAAATCTGACAAGTGCCCTTTATTATGTAGGCCCAAGTATATAAGCTGCAAGAACCACAGCCTTTAGAGTGATTTTCGAATTAAATTGTTAAAAGGTGTTTTTTTAACTTGGTGCTTTCTGAAAAATCTATTCTTCTGAGGACAGGCTTACAGCTATCTTCTATTAGGGCTGGAAATTGACTTTCTAGCCACTGACACTTGACAGGATGTTTATTTTCCTAGTATAACAATTGGCAATTGTCTACCAATTTCTCTTCTCACAGAAATAACAAAGGTCAACTGTGATGAACTACACTCTTTGTAGCCTCTTTTTGACAATTTCTTTATATCTATATTTGATATTGGTAATTCCGTCATTTTCCATAAAAGAAAAAAAATAAACTAAGACAATCAATGCAAAATGCTGTCATTGAGGGTGGGGCAATGTGAACACAAAGGTGTTTGCAGGGTATTCTCTACCTGACCATGAAAAATGTCACCCAATGAGGACAGAATGTTAGCTATGGTGCACTTTTTTCTCCCCCCTAATTTCGAAAAAGCTCTGCAGCTTCAAGATAAAATGTGACCTTGCAGTTGCTAAGTAACTGGATTTTTTTCCCCTCCTTAGGAATAGCAGAACAAATTAGGTTAAGAAAACTTCTGTAAATTGTCAATACATGAATGCCTTAAGGCTGCAATAGCTAAATGGTTCATTGTAATCCCAGGTAACCCTATAAGGGCAAGTCACCTAAAAGATGTAGGTATTTGCTGTTTATCTGATTAGTTCTTTGAGCAATTTCATGCAAATGGATAATATTATACTCACTCTTCCTTCTCTAGTTTTCACAACCTTTCTTCCCCTTGTTAATTTTGTGCAACTTAATGGCTATCAATGTTCATATGAATGAGGCCCAGGATAGAAAAATTTTAGATGCAATAACATATGATAAGGTTAATTGTTGGCAACGGTACACTTCATAATCAGTACAAATTCAGAGTTATGTATTTCTCTTTCCCTGTTGCTGCTATTCCCTGGGGCTTCCTGTGTGCAGCATTATTAATCTCTCATGTCTCTCATCACTCTGTTTGCTGGAAGGATTGTTTATGAAAATATTTGGAATGAAAGACTAATGGTTTGTACATGATAATCCAGTCATTGTGTTTTTTTTCAAAGTATTTCAATGTATTTTGACATTAAAACACATCTATGATACTTCATGGTCTCTATGATGCATATATTTCTATATTTCAATATTCCTAAAATTAGGATGCATCTTCCAATTGATGATACCTTAAATCTGCCATTAACTAATATGATAATCAATGATGTGATAGACTGGATGAAATATAATATGACTTATTGGTTTGAAGAGCTTTGTAAAACCCCATAAAACTATTTTCAACTTGTCTTACTGACTAGCACTTCACCAACAAAACATAATGAATTTTTAGACCCATCGTAAGCAAAACCAGCTGTCACTGCTGTGTTGTTGATATAAATACCATATATTTCGCTCCATAAGATGCACTTTTTTTCCCAAAAAAGTGGAGGGGGGAATGACCGTGCATCTTATGGAGCAAAATATACAGTATTTTATTAAATATTTTAACACACCATTTGGTTCAGAATATTTTTTTCTTTATTTTCCTCCTTAAAACCCTAGGTGTAAACCAGATAGAAGGTGACGGAAGACAATTTGACTTTATGTGAGGGATATGCAACATAATCAAATGTCAAAATAATCTGGAGATGTTTTCTCTGAACATATGTACCCTGAATTATCAATGTCACTGCATTAAAATTAATATATATATATATATATATATATATATATATATATAACAAAAAAAGCGCCTAGGTGTGTCTTATGGTCAGGTGTGTCTTATGGAGTGAAAAATACAGTACTTTCGTCTGCAAGTGTTCTGGTGGATTATTCAGCTATCCCAGATCATCTTTCTCTATTTTCCTGTGCAAACAAAGTTTCAAAACAAAACAGTAAACAGAAATAGGTTCATTCTGAATATTCCAGGAAGGAAACACTTTTCCTAGTTAGCTGTGTTTCACTAATATTGTCTCCACCCTGTGCCTGGGCATCTTATTAACAAGTAACACGTGTATATAGGACAGCTGCCAGAGATACAGAGATACAAGCTCTGGCTTCTGGTGGGCTTTGGAGACAACTGACTCCAACTCCAGTCATTCACTAGCTGTGCCACTTGGCTAGTCAGTTAAACTCTTTCACACTTAGATTCCTGTCTGAAAAAAAGAGATAATTATTTTACTGATTGGGTTCTTGTTCAAAGATTAAACCAAATGAAATACTAAATTGTACCAATACCAATGATTAATACAAAAATATATCAATAAAACTAGTACTCAATAAATGGCCTTCTTCTTTTTTTTCTCTATATCTACCAATTGCCTTTTCCTTTTATTCTCTATATATACCAATTGAGTTAATTTTTATTTTGTGGTAAATTAATGGAAAATACCAAGTTTTTTGTGTCACCATTTTTAAGTTATTATAATATTAATATTTTTAGTGTGATAAAAAGTTATAACTAAGACATGTTACCCTTACTTAAGCTGGGAAATGTAAGAACTAAAGCTATTGACTCATGAAGCCCAAGCTGAGGAAAGTAAAATTTTAGTATTAAGTTTTCAAAATAATGTTATAATTTCTATAAATAAGATATTACATATTTCAGATTCATAATAAACTTTTTTCTAGTTTTATATTTTATTGCATTAAAATCACATTAGACTGACCAGTTGGCTAAGCGGTAGAGCATCAGCCTGGCGTGTGGAAGTTGTGGGTTTGATTCCCTGCCATGGCACACAGGAGAAGCACCCATCTGCTTCTCCACCTTTCCCCTCTCCTTCCTCTCTGTCTCTTCTCCTCCCGCAGCCGAGGCTCCATTGGAACAAAGTTGGCCCGGGCACTGAGAATGGCTCCATGGCTGCTGACTCAGGCACTGAGGATGGCTCTAGTTGCAAGGGAACAACACCCCAGATGGGCAGATCATCACCCCCTAGTGGGCATGCCGAGTGGATCCCAGTTGGTCGCATGCCGGAGTCTGTCTCTCTGCCTCCCTGCTTCTCACTTCAGAAAAACAA
The DNA here is from genome assembly GCF_036850765.1 of Saccopteryx bilineata. Taxonomy (NCBI): domain Eukaryota; kingdom Metazoa; phylum Chordata; class Mammalia; order Chiroptera; family Emballonuridae; genus Saccopteryx; species Saccopteryx bilineata. The sequence continues at coordinate 80,868,367 of NC_089497.1, read as the reverse complement.
ACAAATAAATAAATAAATAAATAAAATCACATTAGATAATTATTAAGCATATTAAATAATTCTGTAATCATATTAATTATCTTCTGCAGGCTCATATTGTTAAATTATTATATCCAGTCATAAATGAATGATCTATTTTGAATAACCACATGCTAAATATTATTCTGATTAGAGATAATTATTATAGTTGATATGCTTTCATAATCATCCCACTTTTTTTAACATAAAATCAAATATGCTATACTAATAACTATTAAGTATGGAAAAGCTGATTTCACAATATGCCTGTTTCCATTTATTTAAGAAGCATGTTTATATCAATAAGATATTAATTATTATATAATTAGTAATATAACTAGTTAATTATAAAGTTGTACTTTAGTTTCACTTTCATTAACTTATCCATATTATTTATTATATGTGGTATTTTTAGCATAATTTCTATCTATTTACCATTCCTGGTCCACCTGTCTTGTTAAAGTGTTTCAGGCAATCTGCTTAAAATAATTTGATCCAACTTTAAAAAATTCAAATACAGCAAAATTTTATTATAAGTATTCATGAAAACTATTCCTTTTAGAAATTATGTTCTCAGAATTTTCGGGGTCAGAATATATGTTTGGTGGGACAAAAATGTTTGCATTCAGAATGTTTAGGTATGATTTGGTACCTTCCAGTGTGCTATTCATTTATTAATAAATGTTCCATTCTTTTCTTTGTGGTGGAAGAAAGTATCTAGTAAAATAAGGTTTTCTCTTACTAATAACATAAATTATCTTTGTTTACTTAATTTTTTATTTTGAAGTAATTATACACTTGATGAAAAGTGCCAAAATATGACAAAGTTTTTATATACCTCCAAATCCCACCTTGTCTAATATTAACAATGTTTATAGCCACAGTACAATTTTTGGAAGTTTAAAGGTAACATTTTTAAAACACAGTTACTTAAGGTACAGCTCTATTTATTTCCTTCTAATGTTTTTCTTTTCTATTCCAAGATACTATCTCAGGTTCCACATCACATTTAGTTATTTCACCTTAACCTTTTTAGTGTGTAAAATTCCTTAGTATTTCCTTTTCCTTCACAAACTTAACACTTTTTGAAAAGTGCTTATCAGTTTTTGTTTGTTCGTTTGTTTATTCATTTTTTGAGAGGCTGGGAGAGAGAGAGACAGGTACATGCAACTGCTCCTGTATGTGCTTCGACTGGGGAATTGAACTGGCAACCTCTGTGCTCCAAGACAACTGGAGTTCTCCAGCCAGGACTTTTTATCAGTTATTTTAAATGAAGTCCTTCAGTTTAGATTTATTTGATTTTTGTCATGATTGAAATGAAGTGGTACATTTTTTAAACAAGAAATGATACTGTATTCTCCATGCATCATATAAAGGGGTTTTAATGTCAGTACGTCTTCCTGCTGGTGATATTAACCTGATCACTTTGTAAAGCAGATGTGTAAAATTCTCTATTGTAAAATTACTATCTTTCCCTTTTTAATTAATGAATATTTGCTCTGGCCAGTTGGCTCAGTAGTAGAGCATGGCTTAGCATGTGGAAGTCCTGGGTGTGATTCCCAGTCAGGGCACACAGGAGAAGCGATCGTCTGCTTCTCAACCCCTACCCTCTTTTCTCTCTCTCTTCCCCTGCCACAGCCAAGGCTTGAATGAGCAGGTTGGCCCTGGTTGCTGAGGATGGCTCCATGGCCTTACCTCAGGCTCTAAAATAGCTCAGTTTTCAAGTAACACAACAGCAGCCCCAGATGAGCAGAGCATCAGCCCCAGACAGGGGTTCCTGGATGATCCCAGTCCAGATGCATGCAGGAGTCTGTCTCTCTGCCTCCCTGCCTCTCACTTGATAAGAAAAAAAAGAAAAAAAATATCTTCAGGGGTAATACTGGGAGACATGCTACCTTGACATCCTAGTGTCTAAATATCATTCTGTGACATAAGGAACAAGAACTCCTTGGACAATTGGTTGATTCCAGATGGGTTAAGATAAATATAAGATGAACCTAAAACATCTTGTAGTGAGAAAATCTAAGAAAATGCTCAAAAAAGATGGCGGTTGAAAAAAATAAGAGAGAAAGAAAAAACACATGAGCCAAACAGAGGAAGCTCCTAATGGCGGAAGCTAACACAATTTAAATGACAAAACAATTAATATTGGATTTTATCCTATAGAATAATAAACATCAATGAGTCCATACTGATATAAACATTTAATTGAACAAATAAGTATTATTCAAGGTGGATATCTTAGCTTAGACTACTATAATAAAACACTGTATACTGAGTAGCTTAAATAACAGACATTATTTCTCACAGACTTAGAGTCTAGAAGTCCAAGGTCAGGGTGCCAGCATTGCTGAGTATTGGTGAGAGCATGCTGCTTGATTTGCTGGCAGCTACCTGCCTTCTTGCTATCTTTTCACATCAAGGATGGAGAGAGAGCTCTCAAGTCTCTTCTTCTTAATAAGGTTGCTTATCCTGCCATTAGAGCACCTCTCTGATGATCTCATCTAAACCTAATTTCCTTCCCAAGTCTCTACTTCCACATGCCATCACATTGTGGGTTAGGACTTCAAAAATGAATTTGGGGGGACACTATTATTTATAACCTTGGAGTAAGATACAGGTATTCCTTACAGGAGAATTCTAATTAATACAACTAGAAAGATCGGGGAGAATACACAATCACACTAGGTAAACTATATAGTAATGATGTTTGTCCACTGATGGATCTTTAAACTAGCATGCCAAATTTGAGGACAAATAAGATTTGCATAGTATCTTTCATTTTAAAATTTAATAATTACAATTTTTTTGAAAGATACCAATGTTTCCTTCTCTAGTTATACAGTTTTCTTATCACATATCCAGATTCCATCATTTTTCAGTACCTTGTTCTCAAATAAAGAGAGAAAAATATTGAGTTTTTAAAAAAGCGTAGTCTCTGAGTTAGGCACCAAATTACAAAACAAACAAACAAAAAAAAAAACAGGTTCCTTGGTGATTCCAACTATATATTCTAAAGTTTTATTAGCTTGGCACTACAGGTGTAAAATACAAAAAATCTCAATTTATGTTATCTTTTGGAAGTTCACCAGTTTAAAAGGCCCCTGCCCTGTCCTGTGGCAGAGCGATTATTAGAAAAACACAGCTGAAATGGTGTTCATAAGTCTTACAACTGCACATGGGATTGAAGTGTGTCCTAGATTTAAAAGCAGTATAAAATAGAGAAAAGCACATAACTATATCTTACTTGCTTTAGAATACTTTATGCTTTGTTACATATTTTTTTTTTGTCTAGAGAGGGTAGATATGTCCTAATAATTAAAAGAAATAACCATCATCATTTTCCTTATTTATTTTTATATAATTAACAGAATGTAAAGCAATACAAGTGGAAAAATCAGATATGTATTGTACGTTAGAACTTTGAATTACGAAATGTTAAAGTTTGAAGGTTGCTAGAAGTCACTTAGTTCAAGATATTCATTTAACAGTTAAACATATAATATGAAAGTTATAGTGCAGAGGTTAAGGAACTTCTAAGATTTACTATGGTCTTACCTTTTTTATTAACTTTACAGTGATCTGCTCTTGATTGAAGAAGTTTAACTTGTTTAGAAAAGATGAACAATTTTATTTTTAGGATCAGTTATTAACAATCAGAATTTAACAAGAAAACTAATGATAATTTTTTAACAGTCAATTTTAATATTTAACTCATCAGATTATAAAGCATAGTTAAAATATTCATAGCTTACTATAAAACTATAATTATAATACAAAAGGTTATAAATAGTAGCTATAGGGAAAATATATATTTCATTGATGAGTGTAATATTTTAGAATAATAATGTTTAAATCTAAGTATCATTGTCTTGAATATTCCTTTGTTCACAGATGAATCATTTATTATTTCACAGGTACAATGGAAAACAAAACGTATAAGGTCCCTGTACATACAGAACTTACAGTCAAATAGAGGAAAATTAATAAGAAACAAATCATTAGCTATTTAGGTTTTTTAATTTTTTATTGTTTAAAGCTGTTATATGGGAGAAATATGCATCTCTTCAGAGCTGACAATGAAGTTAAGATTGACTGAAAAAATAAAAAAGCACGACGTGGGAAAGGAGAGTCAGAACATGCCCAGGGCAGCAGCTGGTTCGGGCACAAGGCTGAAAAAGGGCCGAGTGAGGGGTCATGACGAGAGAGAGGGGGGCTCTGGGAGGTGGAGGTAGAACAGTTTAGATTAACATTTCAAATATAATTGGAAATCATTGAAGGATTTTAGTGAAGGGAGTTTTATATGTGTGATTAAAAAATGATCCCCACTGCTGTGTCACGGGCAGTGATGAATGACACTGTTAGGAAAGTGCTCTGAATTGTTCAGCTTTTTACTGATCTGATCTTTATTATCCTCCCTTTTCTCTAAAAATTGGAGACGTATGCTTACATGATACTATGGTTATATAAATATATGATATGTATCATATATATTGTTCTGAAAATAAAGTAATTATATTTTTGCTATGATTTGATTGAGAAAATATCTGTGCATATAGATTTAAGGCTCCCTTTCAATCATTCCTTCAGTTAACACCACTAAACTATATATGGTTGTAAAATATTTATATATATGCAAATAAGCAAGCCAATCTAAGTTGTAATCTTCTCCCTATTTACTAATTAATTGTGTAACCCTGGTTAAGTTACTTAACATTTTTTTGAGATTTCTTAGCCTTGTCTGTAAAATGATACCTACTTCAAGAGATTTTTGGAAATTCATTAAATAACTTAATGAATGTAAGAATTAAATATGCCTGAGGTATAGTATATACTCAACAATGTCATTTTAAATTCAGTATAGTTTGATATAGTGAAACATTTTATTTTATAATCTTCCCTGTTCTATCTTTTCTCTTGAAGCCGTCTTTGTTTCTTTCTTATCATTTTTCATAGACCTCTGTAAGCTTATCTTTCTTGCCCACCTAGAGAAGTTGGCATATGCTTCTCAGCAAGGACATAGGAAGAAATGCTCATGTTAATTAGGAATGCGAAAATAAACCAACTAAATAACATTATCTGTGTTGCCTAAATTTTAAAATAATCAGAATTTGAAAGTTGAAGGGCAAGGTCAATTGGAACATTTAAAAAATATGGAAAAATAATGGATATGGTAGGTTTATATATTGTTTTAGATTTTATTTTCTGTAATTAAATATATTTTTTATTTGTACAATATATACCTCATATAACTTTATTGATGCTTATATATATGGAGTATAGCTAACTTAGAATGATTTTGAGTAATTCTTTCCAGAAAAGGTAGGGGTAGCATTTATTCTTATTTCTATTGTTTTCATCACTTGCATATTAATCAGATCTCATTGTTGTATGCCTTGGAGATAGCCTTAATCAAAGCTTTCTGTAGACCTTTAGCCAAAAAAAAAATATATATATATATATATCAAAATATGGTATGAATAGCTTTGAAAAGTACACTGCTTAGTTTACCTTGTTCATTAACTAGAATAATTATTTGGTGTCTTTTTAAAGTAAGATGGATATTTTAAAAGCACTTTGCATATTTTACATTTATGACTGAATTTAATAGGATTACTTTTAATCTAACAAAATATGTGACATGCTGTTGGGTTATTAATGAAAGATAGTTCCTTCCTTACACTTTGAAGAGGACATTATTTCACACAAATTAAGTATGCTACTTCCATTAAATAGTTTGAGAGCTAAACCAATCAAAATACATTTTTTGACTATAAGGTCATGCCTATTTATTACCCAACATCGTGTAATGATCAACCAATAATCAGCTCCCAATTCACAGTTTGGGGAATAATATCTAGTTGGTTAAATTATAATTTTTGTAAAATAATATACAATACAATGAAGAACAGAGGTTAAATCATGGGTTTTAGAACCAAACTAGCTATATTTTTATTTCTGATTTAGGAGCCTGCTGACCCAGAAAAGTCACATAATACCTGCTTGTCTCACTTTTTTATACATAACATGGGAAGAATACTTAAAGTGCCTATATAATAAAGTTATAAGGGTTAAATAAGTTGAACTGAGAAAAATAATTAGATTAGTGTCTGTTACTAAGATACATTTCCTGTAATATTTACTGTTATTACTAAGGACCTGCTTGGTTTTGGGAAACAGAAAGTGTAAAGAGTAGTTTATTGTGAGAATTCAAAGGAAAGAAACAAATACCCATGGGATATCCTCACAGCAAATCTAGTATGGTAACCATCTTTTTAATGGTAGATATGACTTAAGTTTGCTGGGTTATGAGAGAAAGATACTGAGGTAGAAATATAAAAAGTACTTGGGACACACTGAGATTGTTCAACAGAATTGAGTAGAAGATTTCTTGTAAGTGGAAGAAAAGGTCTGAAAACCAGATTGACTTGATTCTAATTTGTGAGCAATAAAGGCTAAACCTATTGCTTGCCTCTGAGGTAAGGTGACTATTACTGCATAATTATTTATCTGCTTTCACACTGAATTTTGTAATCCAAAAGTATAGACTTATTTTGTCATGTAGAAATGATTGATTAAACTCAAATAACTTCAACAAATTTTATGTGTTTTTAATAGATGAGATCAATCCAGTGGTAGCACAGTTTTGTGTTGAGATGAGTTTTTCTGCTGGTTGTATATTAAACATGTTTGCCAATCTCAGAGTTTCATAATTTATTGGAAACTTTAAAGACATAACATTATTTTTGTAATTTGAACCCCTGGTGGAGGCAGGCAGTGCAGCTAACAGTGTCTCTTTCACCAGAAATGCAGAGTATAACGTTTCATTGCTTTCTCCCCAGGAGTTGCTGCATTACTAGTTAGGATATATCTAACAGCATGTCATTAACCAGGCACCATCAGATCATCAAAACAAGGAAACTGCTGAAGCTGAATTAGATGTTCTCACTCTAATAATGAGCATAGTTACACTTTCTAAAATAAAGACAGTGGCAACAAGAAAGCACACCCAGGCTAATTTTCTATATTTCCAAACATTAAATTATTAACTGTATTTGCTTGATCTTGCTTAATTTTCTATATCTTTCCAGGTATGGGAAATAGTAGCTGAGAAAGATATGAGCAGAGGTGACTAAAAGAAAAATTACTTCTACCCTGGCCAGTTGGCTCAGTGGTAGAGTGTCAGCCCAGCATATGAATGTCCTGGGTTCAATTCCCAGTCAGGGCATACAGGTGAAACACCCATCTGCTTCCTCACCCTTCCCCTATCTCTCACTCTCTCTTTCTTTCTCTCTTCCCCTCCTGAAGCCATGGCTCTATTGGTTCGAGCAAATTGGCCTCAGGCACTGAAGATGGCTCCGTAGTCTCTGCCTCAGGCACTAAAAATGGCTTCATTGCTGAGCAAAGAACCAATGGCCCCAGATGGGCAGAGCATCACCCCTTAGTGGGCTTGCTGGGTGGATCCTTGTCAGGGCACATGTTCAAGTCTGTCTCTTTGCCTCTCCATTCACTAAAATAAAAAAGAAAAGTCTACTGAAATGTAGTAAGTCATTGGACATTAATTATTAATTTAGTACTGATTGGAGAATTGTTGGACTCTTTTTAAATTCCCACTTAATTATTCCTGCTGGATACTATAGTGTCTTCAATGCTCTGTTAGCATGGTGTGTAAGCAACTAAACATTGTAGCATGCTCTATTTTTGGTGAATTTTATATCAACTTTAACTCTGCTTAAAACTCCCAAGACTTAATTTTGTCTCTATAGCTTATAGTAATGTATTCAAGATTACCGTCAGTGCAATGTTCTATTTAGAAAGCATTACTTTGAAATTTGTAATAGAAAAGTTTACCTGCATGTTGGCTGTGCTGAATCTTGATGCCTTTTTGCTCCTCTAATTAACTACTTCTACTAAATAATAGAAGAGGAAATTATTTGGAACTATAGTTTTCTAAAATCAGCTTTTTTCCTCCCTTGATGTGAACACGTTTCCTTTCAAATCCTCATAATTGAGGATAATTTTTCTCTACTTTGAACTATTTTTTGAGCTCCTGTTACAAATAGGTCTTACCGTCTTTTCTGGAAATTTCTTTATGGTCATGTTAGCAATCAATTATTTAACTGCATCTGGTTTTTGAAATCATGTCTTTAAATTGTAGATTCTGACAGTTAATTTTTATAGGTTTTCAACCAACTATGGTGTTCTTTTTCAAAGCTTTATCATAAAGTTTTACTCTTCAGGTGAAATAATCTATATAATAAAGCAATGGCAAAAATAAAATAGCCATTAGAATAGTTAAGGTGAAATTTTGATTGTTTCTGGGTATCTCCTCTAGCCCCTTTGCCCTATTAGGTAGACCAACTGATTATATTCAAAGATATCTGTTGTACGGTATGTAGATATTTATACCAGTGTATCTTTAATTTTTAAAGGGAGATGAACTAGTAGATGCTATGTATAAGTTTTCTGTCAGTGATAAATACATTGAATTGATATAATGCCTCTGTTTTGATCTAAACTTTGTTGAACAGCATTTGGGCTTGGGAAATAGGTAGAATTGGGTGTGACCATTTAAAAGACTTTGTAGCCTTGACCATGTTTTTAAGGTCTGTACACTTCTATGATATGTAACCTTAAGCAAGTTCTTAACCATTTTGAATTTTGGCATCCTAATTCTTGATATTGTGATAAACACACATTACAGGTGGAGTAGATTAAGATATCATCTTAACTATTATAAATGTATTGTAAAATGCTTAGCATTATATCTCTGACACAAAAGCTTGTAACAGTCAACTATTCATCCACTCCATTCATTAAGCAAGTATTTAGTTAGTTTTACTGTCACTTCTATTTCAAATTCTAGAACTAATGACTACAACAATAACCTACCTTTTGTTTTTAGCACCTACAGTAGGACTTCTTATTCCTCACTAACCTTACTTATACAACTGCATCTCTTGGCAACTTGTTTTGGAAATTATATATAACTTATATATTATATTATATTATATTATATTATATTATATTATATTATATTATATTATATTATTATATATAGATATATATATGACCTGAAATTCTCTCCTTAGCTACCCACTTACTTAATCCGGCTGGATTCTGAAATATTTTCAATAGTCTGTTGGCACAGTTTGTAAGCAACAAAACAAAGTAGTGTTCCCTATTGTTGGTGAAATTTTTGTGAACTTTAACACTGCTTAAAATTCCTTTACTTAACTTAATTTTGGGATATCTATCTATCTATTAATCCAGAGGTTCAAACCCAATTACTCATATTGATTGTGTATAAAATGGATAAAAAATTATCTATTTTAATTGTTAATCTATTAATATTAATCTAGATGGTTTTGTATTGATACCTCTCAAATCTCACTTTAAGAAACTCTGACTTTAAAGTAATATATAAAAACTCTCACTTCAGTTTCTAATTTATTAACAACATTACAAAGCTTTAGTTATTATTCTGTAGGTTTTATGATATAGTCAGTTTGGTCATTCAAAATATTCGTTTAAATACCAACCATGTGACAAGCATTGTGGTAGGCACTAAGGAAGTAATGCACAACAAGAAAAACATCCTTGTTCCAAAGAATACAGAATATGATGTAAAAGAAAACTAAAAAGTAATAAAAAATAAAGTTTGAAGGATATCATAATAGGGAAGCACAGGATATTGTTTTAGTAACTTAAGTATTTTGCCTGTCATCCTTTCTTGTAGAGCGCTGATAGGGTTTATGAAAATGCTTGCCCACAGAAATTCATGTAATCCATGCACTGTGCAAACACACTAATATATTTCCTTAAATGAGTACTGCAAATGCATTGTCCTGCCTAGCATGAAATTAAGGTCTTGAGTTTCCATTTCTGGGGTAAGCTTTTTCAACTTCAGACATTTCTAAAAATGAAAAGATTCACATATCCAAAGGTTTTTTTGTAAATTTAATTTGATCTGATTGTTCATATAATGGTTTGAAAGTCAACTGAAAATGACATTCACTTTTCATGTTTTCTATTGTTCTAACTTAATAAGCATTTGCCCAATGCTGTAGCTCCAAAACAATATTAATAAGGGACTCTCTTGTAGTTACCTGGGTGTTCTTTGTAGATGTTGGGAGCCTGTGGCAGATGCATCAAACTTCCTTGTATTCATGTAGAATAAAAATATGGTTCATAATAGAAATTCTGGTTCATATGTCTTTGACATAACTCTTACCAATTAAGAATAAAAACAGAACAACACAGATATACTGGCTATTTATATTATCTTCTGGAAAATACTTTGATATGTCCTTTCCCTTTTTAATCCCCTACTTCAAAATTTGCAGTTTATTGGTTGTGGTCAAGGTGATACGGGGCGACAGCCTGGGAAAATTTTAACTTTTGAAATAAAGCACACACAGATTCTCTCTCTCTTTCTCTCTCTCTCTCTATGTCTCTTTCTATTTCCCTAACACACACAGTTACTTGAAAACCTTTGAGTAAGAATAAATATCAGATTTGTAATTGCACATCTGTCGATATGTCATTGTGTTCTTAAGCTTTCTTCTGTCATGACTACCTAAGCTATTTCTCCTAAGGTATATGGGAAATGGAAGTGTGGGCATGGATTTCTAATTGAATCTCAAGTTTTATAATCACTTCATCTAACATTTTTTTCTCAAAAAGGTAAAAGTAATAGGGATCCATGAGGTGTAACAAATCAAGCAAACGTTAGAAAATAGAGATTGGATATTTTGGATCATTGCCATGTTATTGCTGCTGTTCACTTTCTATATTTCTTTTCCCATAATAATGGTAGGAAAATGATTATTCATTCTACAAAAATAATACGTATATATAGAAAAGCAATGCTGCATAACCTCTTGTTGTTATGATAAATGAGTTATATTATGGCGAAAAATGTGCTCTGATGGTTGAAAATCTAATTAATACTTTGCTAACTCAGATCTCCTTTAAACCTCAGGGTGAGTATTCCCTGTTCTCAGTTTCAGAATATTTGGTGGAGGTGGTGGGGAAGGCATTCTGACATGTGTGCTTTCCATTTCCGTAGAGATGATATTTAGGGACTGAGTCTAGTTTTAAAATATATCTTTTTCTGTTCTGGGAAATCAAGAGGATTATTTACTTTGTACTTTGCTGCTTATACATCAGAGAAAATTAGTGTTTACCTAATGATCTTAAATTTGTTTAGAGTCCAAAATACCTATCCTGGGCTCTGAATATATTGTTATAATATGCCCATACTTATTTTCTTTATGTAAAGTCATATATTTAATGTACCTAATTTTTAAATGAAAGTAAAACATAAATGAATTTGAGAATCAAGCAGCCATAACAGGAGCAACTTAAATGCTATATAACTAAAAATAACTTTGATAAAGTTAAACTCAAACCACAGTTCTGAAGTAAAGGCTCATCTCAAAGTAAAAGCTAAATTATTATTAGTATTGCTTTGGCAATAGTTTAATCAGGTTCCTCATGGTTTTAGGACCGTTTTTGTTTATAACTTTCTTAGTTTTTAATTCACCTAAACATGAAGGGTTTTTTTTCGAGTGTTTATTTTGTTGATTTTAGAGATAGAGGAAGGGAGAGACAGAGACAGGAACATGGGGCTGCTCCTGTATATGCCCTGGCCAGGGATCAGACCTGCAGCCTCGGTGCTGCAGGATGAAGCTCCAGACAACTGAGCTAGATGGTCAGGGCAAAGTGGTTTTCTTTGTTTGTTTTAAGTCAGTATAATGACTCTTTAGATCAGGGGTCAGCAAACTATATCTCAGAGGCCAAATCCACCCTGATGCCTGTTTTTGTAAATTAATTTTTATTGGAACATAGTCACACCTATTGATTATTTATTGTCTGTGGAGCTAGAGAAAGTGCTATAGCTTGCAGAGGGGCGCAAGAAAACATCCGGGTGATAGAAATGGTTTTTGTTGTTGTTGTGATGGTGGTGGTGATTTCTTGGGTGCATTCATTTAAAAAAAGCTAATCAAATTGTTCATTTTAAATATGTGCAAGCTAGTGACCTTCACTTACATTTCCAATAAGTGAAATAAAGAAAAAGCAGTATAGAGATCGCAATCTAGCTTAAGTAACCAAACACTTAGAGTGCACACCCGAACATTTTATCATTTACGTCAACAGATTTGAAATTATGTAATCAAATTGCCATAAAAATTAAATCTTAATATGTGTACTTATTTCATTAGGAACTAATAACAAACTTTTTGCCAACAATTAGCATCTCACAAAACATTCTTTGAGTACCACTGCTCTAGAAAATACAAAAAAAAGCTGAGCTGGGGTCTCTATTCCTCATATATATGACAGTTTGTATAAAAGTGAAATAGTCACATAACTGTAAGCAGACTGTTGTGTGGTTCCAGACAGCGATTTAGGGCTTGTCAGTAGACAATAGAATGAAAAACAGCAAAGTCTTTGGATTCAGGTTGGAATTCAAACTCCATTTCTTTCGTTTTTCTCCTCTTAGATTGTAGGCAAGTTAATAACTGCTCAGAGTCAGTTTTTCATAGGAGGAAATGATATAAATAATATTCCCTCCATGAAACTGGTTGTATCTCTCCTGGGCAATGTGCATGTAGTAGATATTCAATGAACATTTGTTAGCTGAATAAAAACCCTAAAATATATCAGTTCCAGAGTTGCTAAGCAACTTGCTAGAATATGGTCATTACTGACTATTGCTAACCTCCTGCTGGCTTGTGATTCCTGTCTGATGGTTGGATTTAAAACCTTTTATAAAATATGAGTCATTTAATTGGAAAATGCTACACTAGTATTACAATCAGCATTTGTAAGATTCAGAAGTTATGTGTATGTCAGAAGCAAACATTTGTTTTATATATATATCTTACTTTTTTGGAATAGAAAATATTTCTAAAAGTATATTTATATATTTTTTCCTTAAGGAATTATTTGCTATAATACATTGATGGAATATGTATTAAATGTAATTTTCATGATAATATACTGTGTAAAGCAAAAACATATCCTGTAGTTTTGGGGAGTTTTGTATTTCCATAAAACAGGGATCTGACAGAATCTCACAGCACTTACCAAATGTTAGGTGTACATGTCTCCATTTCTCCATTTGTAAAACAGCATTAATGACAATCTTACATCTAATAGGATCAGGGTCAAGCACTTTACTTTTTTATCATAATCTTATTTAATCTGCATCAGTAACCTCCAAGATTAGTACTGGTATAACCACTGTGCAGAAAAAGAAACAGGCTACAGAGGCCTTCCAACATGAGGAGTGATAAATGGAGGAACTCACTCAAATCTGTTTGAGGCCACATTTTCTGACCTTTCTTCCACACTGAATTAATTGCTCATTATGTGAGATTTTCCCCATATTTACAATTCTTTTTTTTAAAGATTTTTTATTATATTACTTATTGATTTATTAGATTTTACTTATTCAGTTTTAGAGAGAAAGGAAAGAGAGAGAGAAAGAGAGAAGGGGGAGGAACAGGAAACATCAACTCCCACATGTTCCTTGACCAGGCAAGCCCAGGGTTTCGAACTGGCGACCTCAGAGTTTCAGGTTGAAACTTAACCACTGCGCCAACACAGGTCTGACCATATTTACAGTTCTAATCCTGACTTGCTGAGACAAAGACTTGGCAGCAGAATGACTTACAACACCTTTGTAAAGCAAAAGAGTCTACGTTGCCCAAATTCCTCTAATTCACTGAGGTTTTCCAAAGTTATTAATAGAATTCTCAAATGTTTGGAGCACTCATATCTCTAGATATCCAAGACTAAATAAATTGGAGTTGCCCATGGCTTGTCTCTATAAATGATGAGGAGAACTATTCTTAATATTCCTGAAATTTATGTCCATTAAGAATTTTTGATATTTATTATTTAGAAAAATGAAAGTGGAATAGTCCCTTGAGCACTTCCTCCTTACTCTCCAAATATTCTTGAGAATGAGTTAGAAAAAATGAGTAGCAATCCCACAAATACTCTGCATTCATTCTACATGAATTTCTTGAAGTCTGTTCCAGGTTTCCAAAGCCCTACATATATTTGAGCCCCTCGGTATTTCCTTTATTTACTTTCATATTTATTAATTAATGCCACTTTTATAAACTTTGGTTAAATACTGTATATTTGGCCTGGGTAAACAAAATTATTGACAAAAATTTTATAACAGTGCTAGTGGTAAAGGAGGCAGGTTATGGAGACCCACTGCCTATATCTGAGTCCTGTTTTCCTGATTGCTGGCTGTGGGACTCTGAGCAAACCTTTGTGTGCCACAGTTTTTTATATGTTGAATAGGAATAATAATAGTACCTGTCTGATAGCATCGTTTTGAGGTTTAATTGAGACAATATTTTTTAAAACACTTAGGACATGCATACTTTAGTGTATAGTCAGCTCTGAATGTATTTACTGTTATTAATCTGTTTCATTTGTGTGGATTTGAAACATTTTTTTGTGAATCTGTTTTTTCACCTTTGTTGAACAAAGGAATAGAGAGTGAAAGAAAAAGTGTATTAGGAAAGGAGGGCTTAGGAACAAAGGAAAAGAGAGTGAAGAAGGGAGAAGGATGAAGGAAGGCGAGAGAAGGAGATGTGAAATAAGAGGTTTGGTTAGAAGCACACTCAAGTCTTTTCTAGTTCTAACATGCTATGACATACAACAAAAGCTGTATACTCTTTCAATTTCATATTCATGCATATTAAATATATACATATATCTTAGGCAGTTTAAACTGCTAGTGACTCTTACAGACTTACTAAAGCAATTTTCTACTAACAACCATGTACAATCCCTGATATATAACTGAGTTTAAATAGGATAATTGCTTTGGATGCAAGTTAGAGTATCATAACTTATCTGCAGTACATTTATCTTTAGAAGGCCCAAATGTATAAGTTGTCTACCACATGATGCTGATTTTTCTATATTGTATTTATTTCTGCCGGGTTGTAGGTTAAAAGCAACTGTGAACATTTTCTTCCTTCAAGTGCAACATGAATGTTTTCTTTGCACATAATTACATGTTAGGGTAGCTGAACTATTACAAGAGAAAATTGGCAAGGCTTCGTGGGAAAGTGGAGTTGAAGATTGCTTTTATTATGGTTTCACTTTGATCAGACTTATAGGCATAATCTGAACATGAACTTTTTCTAAGATTAACAATTCCTTAAATGCTGATCATGATGCTAATGGTTTCTACAATTTTAATGTCTTATAAAATATCAGAGTAAGAACTCGTGAATTTTATATTTTCCTTAGTCTTCTAGTTTCAGTTTTTTAAGTATTATTGCAGATTAATAGTACTATCTGATATATGTCTTTACAATGATTTAGAGAAAATACAGCAGAATACAGGTGTGTATGGCTAGCTCTAAGTTCAGGTCTGACCTGGGCTATCGATTGGAAATTTTACTCATGGCCTTTTCCCGTGGGCTTCCTCAGAACATGCCAGTGGAGTTTCAGAAGCAAGTGTTTCCAGAGAACCAGTTGGAAGCTTTTTTGCCTTTCATAACCTACCTTCTGAAGTCACATGATGTCGCTTCTGCCATGAATTTAAGCCTGCCCAGTTACAAAGAGTGGGGAGGGTTGTCATAACACCACCTCTCAATAGAAGGAGCGACTAAGTCACATTGTAATAAAAGCATGCACAATGCCAGATACTGCTGCAGCCATCATTGTAAAATGCAATCTTCTATATTGGTATAAAAAAGAATGAAGTCCGCCCTGACCTGTGGTGGTGCAGTGGATAAAGCGTCAACCTGGAATGCTGAGGTTGCTGGTTCAAAACCCTGGGCTTGCCTGGTCAAGGCACATATGGGAGTTGATGCTTCCTGCTCCTCCCTCCCCCTTCTCTCTCTCTCTCTCTCTCTCTCCTCTCTAAAAATTAATAAATGTAAAAAAAAAAGAATGAAGTCCATTGTCAGCATTATGGCTCTTCATACTGTATTTTTCACCACATTGACCTTAATTCTATCAGTAATTTCAAAATTTCACCAGGACCAACATTATAAATGAACTATAGTGTCAACATATCATGCCATTGTACTATGCCTTTTACAGTGGAAGTTAACATGATCTTATAATTCATTGTAGACAAATGATCAGTGTTCTGTCCTTTAGGTTTAGCCAAAGAACACAAACAAAACCTCCCTTAGTTACAGTAGCTAAACAGCTAACAGAAGAATATGTCTTTATTGCTATCCAGAGGAAGTGTGAAGCAACAACAATACTAATTTGCACAAATAATAATATATCTCAGTAGCTGCCCCAATTACAGAATTTCTGGCCTCCCTCTTGTACACTGGTTTTGAGAGGTAATTCTCAAATTATTATCCATTACCTCCTGCATGGGAATTATTGAAGAGAGGATCAGCCAACTCTAGCCAACAGGCTAAATCTGGCTGAAGCCTATGTGGCTTAGTTTGCTAAGAATGACTTACATTTTTAAACACTTGCAAAAAGGAAAAGAACACATATAATAACAAAAACAATAATAAACTAAATATGTGATAGAGACCACCAAAGCCTAAGTATTTACTATCTGGCCTTAGACTGAGAACATTTGCCAGCCTAGAATACTTGATAAAAATGCAAATTTCCTCAGTTTCACCACTGAGTTATTGCAAAGCCAGTAGCCGAGGCCATCATTACAGCCACCTGGCCCATGCAGGTTCGCATTTAATTTGGGCAGACAGTAGTAAAACTGCAGAGCCAAGAACTGGTGGGCCATTACCTTTATTCCTAGCTCGCATGCGGCGAGTGAGTAAACACAAACACACTGAGCTCCAAAGCCCACTCATTCAGAGCTCACAAAGCTACTGACTCATCCGAGTTTCCTAGAATCAAAGCCCCCCCAGGCTTATCTCCTCTGGTTCCCCATCTCCTTCCTCCTCTCTGCACAAACTGGCTTCTCCTTTAGCACCTGCCATCTTGACTGCCTCCTCTCCGACCACGTGGCCTCTCTGCCCTGGAACAACGTGGTCTCCTCCTCTTCCAAATGGCCTCCTAGCTCCTCCTTTTAAAACCTCTCAGCAGGACAGTCCTTCCCTCAGCACACATGAGCATCACCAAGCCCCTTCCCAAGCAGGAAGGTAACCAGCTGCCCCATGTGGGCAGCACCATTTTTAATTAAAAGTGAGCAAAACCAAATAACACAAAATCTACAAACTTATCTGCCCAACACTTATCAAATATAAATTTTGTGGCAGGGTGGCAGTGGGTAGGACAGGGTTTGCAGTGGGTTTGGGGAAACTGGATCTCTGAGAAATTTCCTAAGAGATTTTTTTATACCTGGTAAATTTTTGGTTGCTCATAAATACTTGGAAACACACTCAGTTTCAGTTTGGCTAATTTTTCCAATTAACTAATTTTCATTATTATTTATTGCTGTGTAAATAAAGCATAGGCACAATTCTGCTCAACACAGTAGATTTTGTTGTATAATAGCCAAGAAGTACTGAGATGAAAGTGAGCTCTCTTTTCCTGAAAGCAAAGATCATTTTACATTCGGGCCTTGACATTTTTGACATTTCCTGGAGGTATTTGCAGTATTCTTAAAGATGACAAAGCCCTTTTCAAAGTTAATAGTAAATTCTAGGAGGTAATTCCCTAAAGTATTAAGATTGTGAACAACGGTGCTTTTGTCAACAATTTTAAAGTAACTTTAGTATACAAGTGTAAAAGATTAGTTAAATTATACTGTATTCATACTATGGCATGTTTAGCAGTCATTAAGTGGTGCTATAGAAAATCATTAATAAAGTAGAAGGATGGTTACTGAAAGTAATATTTAAGTAGGTTATATCAACAAGGTGTAACAATGCCATTTGTGTCAAAAAGCTATGCATGTTTTTATGTCTCCATGTCTTTATCCACCTATGATCTGTCCATCTTCCTATATATCTACTTTCCTTTCCACCTGTTTAGAGAAAGAGTGGAGGAACAGAGAAAAAGATATTAAGGGAAAGAATTAAGGAATATATACCAAAGCATTAATAACAAATCTGCTAACTTCTACTTTTGTAATAAAGAAAAGGAGTATTATATAAAAAAGAAAATAATTCTTAAAATCTCAAATTACCTAGTTTTTTAAATTGAAAACCTATAAACCTCTATTTTGGGTAAAAAGTACTCAAAATGGTTAAAAAAATATTTTCATGAGTAATGATTTATAAGAGACAGACACGACTAAAATGAAAAGATTAAATTAGTAATTATTATAATATATTCTCCAATTAAAACAGCAAGCTTGGGATAGTTTTCTAGGTGATATGGTAACAGTAAACCTCCAAACTTATTATGAACCAAAATGCTAACAGGTATGATTCAATTAAGATGTCACCTCCCCCCTCCATTCCCCCCACTCCCACATATAAACGGCTTATTGGATTTCTCACTTCCAAACGCTTAAAAGGAGGTTATACTTGAACAAATAATTCATGTATTTTGCACCACACAATAATGTCTGTGTTCTTTTTTCCTTCCTTCTCTAAATCTTTTTTTTTTAATTGACAACTGGATAGCCAGACTACATATCTTTAGATGAAATCAAAGAGTTCAGGTAGTAAAAAGTTGCTTTTTCTTTTTCCTTTTTGGTACAAAGATATCTTGAACATTAAATACTATAATAAAAATAAACATACATTATATCATTCTTGCCTCAAAGCGTTTAGCAAAACACTGCAAAATATTTTTTATAAATATTTGTTGGTAAATAGTTATCTTTTTGTTATCACATTCCATTCTTGCTGCTATAGTATTTTCTTCCTTAAAACTATTAGTTCAGCCCTGGCTGGGTAGCTCTGTTGGTTAAAGTGTTGTCCCGTTCTGCGAATATTACAGGTTTGTTCCCATGTCAGGGCACGTACAAGAATCAACCAGTGAATGCATGGATAAGTGGAACAATGTTCAGAAGTGTCCCAGGGAAAATGTTCAATAATACATCACATTAGAGCCGAGTCATTTCCTTACGGGATATTAATAAGCTCATAATGGTAGGGGGTATTCATTTGGGGCTGCTAAATATATTTTCAGATTTAATTCTCACAATAACCCTGTGGGGAGTTACCATTATTATAATAATGCTAGTTTTACAGACAAGAAACTGAGGCATTAAAAGTGTAGGAATGCGCCCAAGTCGTATGGCAATGGGTATAGGAAGCAATATTCAAACTTGTTCTGTTTTCAGAATTTATAACCTCAACTGTTATACTACATTCCCTTCTGGTTAAAATAATTTTTTTCAATTAGCTTAAGTATATCGAGAACTGGATTAAGACTAGATTATTCATCCATTTATTCATCCCTTCGTTCTGCCTTCATTTATTTAAAAATGTGTACTGACTCTGCTTTGTAGACACTGCCCTAGACAATAAGGACATGCCAGCAAAGAATGCAAAATATCTACTGTTATTGAGTTAACACACAAGTTTCAGGAGCTGGACATTTATTATGTGTTTTCATGGTGACATCTTGCATATATTTTGATTGTACCTCCTATGTACAATTAAAACAAGCTTGGCTGGGTAAGTCAGAAGGGAAGATGAAGCCATGAATACCCTACACATCCTGATGAACAGTGACCATTTCTCTGGACCTTGGCACCAGGCAGTCATTTAATTCAGGAAACATACTTCAAGTGTCCATCAGCCTGACCGGGTGCTGGCACAGTGGATAGAACGTCAGACTGGGATGTGGAGGACCGAGGTTTGAGCCCCAAGGTTGCCAGCTTGAGCGCAGGCTCATTTAGTTTGAGCAAAGCTCACCAGCTTGGACCCAAGGTCGCTGGCTCGAGCAAGGGGTTACTCGGTCTGCTGTAGCTCCACGGTCAAGGCACATATAAGAAAGCAATCAATGAACAACTAAGGTGTCAAAATGAAAAAATGATGATTGATGCTTCTCATCTCTCTCTGTTCCTGTCTGTCTGTCCCTATCTATCCCTCTCTCTGACTCTCTCTGTCTCTGTAAAAAAAAAAAAAAAAAGTGTCCACCAGGTGACAGACTGTGTGGTGAGCTTGTCTTTGGAGCAGGCATACCAATTACTCTCAAAACAGCAAGAAGAGAGGGGCATCTCTACTTTACTATTTCTATTATTTATAAGTGAAATAAATCACCTTTTTAATTACCTTTTTTCTTGATAAATACCAAATGCACTCAGAAACACACTCTGTCCCCAGTGGTTCAGCTTCGAGGAAATTAAGATACTTAAAGCTAAATTATTAACAAGTCTTTTACTTTTGTCTATAATTGTGTTTAGAGAAAGACCCTTAGGTAGATTTTAATGTCACTGTTCCTTGGAGTCTATTTAGATATGGCCTTGGTATATTCTACCAGGGGTTTTGACCCTATTAGATGTGACCTATTTAGCAGAATTCTTATTTGCAACATCCCACCTGCTCCGAAGGGGATCAAGCCCACTGTGGTAATCATTCAGTTTGAGTAGTGACAAAACAAATAAGGACACTGGAGAATTTTATTAAGCCTGACATGCAATGTTTAGGGCATTTTAATCACCGAAGAAAAATGAGTTGTCTTCCTCTCCTACTCCTGCTAAAGCACTTGGGGAAAGCTATGGAGACAGAACTTTAATGCAACTGTTTGTAGCTCCATGAAAGGTCAAATTTGCATAAAAATTAATTCATTAAATGAAAACTGTACTATAGTGAGGCTACATCAAATTGTGATTGACTAAAACTCCATTTCCTTGATTGACAGACTTAGTTGCATTTAGATAATGTTGGTAAATATCAGGAGACCCTATTAAAAAGATTCAAAAACTTGAGGGGTTCACGCCATCTGGGTACTAACTTTTTGGTTAAGTTCAGTTAATGCAATATATTGTATGAGTCTACAGCAAAACATATTTTTTTGGTCCTATGAAATATAATTTAGTATGCTCAATAGATAAATCTCTAATTTAAACTAAGAACCATGAAAATGAAGATCCAAGAACACAGTAGAGAATGTTAAAATGATACGAACTAGCCTAGTAAAATGTGAATGAGAAAATCTGATGACCTGAGTGGTTTGCTGTGACTCTTCTGTCACAGGAATCTGCTGACCTAAAAGACATTGTAAGAGCCTTTCATAAAACATTCGTATATGTAATTGAAGATTCTCCAAACTAAGAGTTGGGGTACGCATCTTCTAGATAATTCATTGATTTTTCAGATTTAATTGTGATTAGTGTAGATTTCTGAAATCCCTACATCCATTAATAATAACATACTATTTATTTTTAAGGGCTCTTCATAAAAATGCTTTCAGAATCTAAATGTAATTCAAAGCATAAAATTCATTGCTTTACAAAATGTAATTGGAAACACTTTTTCTTGGTCCTAGAAAAGATTTAAATGGTTATTCAATAATGAAAATGGTACAGTGAAAAGTTATGGCCTTCTCGGACCATCAGTTATGCCGTTGTCTTCTATTTATACGTCACCTTTTCTGGAAATAAAACTATGAGGGGAAGCAGAGTTGATCACCCCAAAATATGCCTTTTTGGATATTGATTATTTTATGCTGGGTATTTTTAAGAAAAGAAAGACTCTGGGAAAACTTTTGACCTTCCCTCAGATGACTGAATGAATTTAGAGAGAGGAGCTAATCCAAGAAGGAAGATATCACAGTTAACTCTAGTTTAATATAAACTAGTGTGTGATAGAGTGGAGCCTAGCCAAGTCATTTTGACCGAAGTTCTCTGTCTCATTGTTAAAGATGGCCCAGCAAACATTTATTTGTTTATCTAACATTTGCTTCCATCTTAATGTTAATTGCCTTCCTCCTTTAAGTCCCAAACCATACCCTTCCCCCACCTCTCTTTTGCTCAGATGGCACTTAAACCTTAACAGTCCCATTTGTCCTCTGTCTCATAGTCGTATGGGACCCTCATATGTACATTCATAACAATTTGGTCGTTTTCTTCTGTTAGGGTCTCATTTTAATTTGATTATTAGTCCACCCAAAGAACTTATAAAGGTAGAAGAAAAATTATTTTTCCTCCCCAAAGCTACAAGCAATTCACTACAGATTTTAAAAGTTGGCAAGTGTAACATGTCAGGAGTTTCTATCAATTTTCACAGTTATTTTTTAAGATTCCCTTTTAGTCTGACCAGGCGGTGGTGCAGTGGATAGAGCGGAGGACGCAGGTTCGAAACCAGAGCTTGTCAGCTGGAGTGTGGGCTCATCTGGTTTGAGCAAGGCTTACCAGCATGAGCCCAAGGTCAGTGGCTTGAGCAAGGGGTCACTCAATCTGCTGTATCACCCCCCCACTCCTCCACCCCTCATCAAGCACATATGAGAAAGCAGTCAATGAACAACTAAGGTGCCCCACCGAAGAATTGATGCTTCTCATCTCTCTCCCTTCCTGTCTGTCTATCCCTATCTGTCCTTCTCTCTGTCTCTGTCACATATACAAACAAACAAACAAAATACTTTTTACATTCAGTGCCAAATAAAACAATTTCAGAGAAGGTACCCAGCTGATTTTCTCATTAAAGACCTTAACAACAGATGTCTGCATGAATATTGTCTTCAGGTTTCTCTTTGAATTTTGGAAGGCAGTGAAGGAGTTGAGAATTTAACAATTGGATTATATTAGCGATCAGCCAACAAGTCTGTTTCTTTGTCTTAAGTTCCTACAGAGAGCTAATGATGACGCCCTTAAACACAATGACTAAACTAAGCTTGTCTGGTTGGCTTATTCATACATTTAACTCTGAGGGTGGAGTGTAGACAAGAGTGTTAAATAAAGAAAAAGAAAGAAATCAGTGCATAAGGTAACTGGATTCTGAGGCAGAATGGCTATGAGGATAATAGCCAACACAAACAATAGTCAGTGTTTCTCTAACTTTAGCGAGGACCCTGTTCAGCTGGGTCCTTCCTGACTATGGAATAAGAGGTGCATCTCCAGACACAGCTTCACAACAAAAACGAAATGCAAATGAGATAGTGCAGCGAAACAGTAGTATTGGTGAGTCTCTGGAACTAAAGGGAACAATGAAGGGGAATTCACACTTTTCTGAACACGAATCATTTCTCCTCCTTTTCTAGGATTTCACTCTGTCTGTCGGTACTCAGCACTTTGCTCTTTCCTGTCTGTACCTTCAGACGCTCTCTGCTATAGCTCTTTCTACTCTGTTAAATTATGTATAAAGAATGCTTAGCAAAAAATTTTTTCTTACAGCATCACTTTAGCCAAAAAACTGGTAGCAATAGACGTGACAAGCATCCTTTCCTCTTTCTGAAGAATGATGTTAGTCACAGCACCTGTCCTACTGATGGGGTCCAGCAACCCTGCAGCTCAGCCCAGGAGAGGAACTGCCTTGACACCAGGGGAGCACATGCCAGCCTTTCTCTGTCTTTCTCTTCTCCTCGCTGCGAGAGCAAGGGGCAGCACGAGGGGTCTGAAGGAAGTGAGAAAGAGGCCAAGGAGAGTGAAAGGACAGACAGCTCAAACCCCTCTTTGTCCCTGCTGGCAACTGGAAAATCAAGAAGCTTGTTATTTGCCAGACACATGTCCTGATTTTAATTAAACTGTACATTTTAATGATGAAAAAGAGATGGTTATACAATTCTAAAGCATCCCAAGCTATGCCTAATATCCAAGATAATATCTAGAGGCTAAAGAGGAAGACCCAACAGGAAAAGTTTAAAACTGTGATTGAAGAAAAAAGGTTATCACTTGAGTATAACTGTTGAACATGTCCTAAGAAATAGATCATTGGCAGGTGGGGGTTTTTTTTTGTATTGTTTTTTAAATTTATTTTTAGGGTGACTTTGGAATCTTTAAATGACTAGTTTATTAACTTTGAGAGGGGACAGAGTAATAGATTCATTCTCCTGGCTGTTTTCAAGATGGAAATATGAATAAGAAAGTTCAATGAATTGAATAAAGGAGGCTTTGAGGATCAGTGTGTCTAAATTAGATTAATGGGGGAGAATAAGTGGTAGGAGGGCCCGAATTCCACGTGTAACTAATTAATTCATGACCCAAGTTGTAACATTTGAATGTACCTTGACAAACTAATTTCTTCCTCGTTGCTGATGTTTGCTAATAATGTTTCCTTTCTATGGACATCTTTTGTGTCCACGAAATGACATATGAAAAATATCTTTCATGCCACCTTTTATCATACTGAAGTCAGCCTTCGCCCCTGGATAGAACTGACTTTTTGTTTTGGGGTTTTTTTGTTTGTTTGTTTCAAAATTGAACAATATACAGACTTCTTTCAGAGTCCCTTCACTGCTTTATTGCAACTGTTTATTTTTAAGTCTGTCATTGTCAATTAATGTGTGAGCTCCTTGAGGGAAGGGACCTTGCCATATTTCTATTCATATTCTTAAAATTAATACCATGCCAAGAGCACGCTAGATGCTCAATAACTATTTATAGAATAAATGAAGGAATACATTCAAAGAGTAACTTTTTCCTCAGATTGAGTGGAGACCTGATAGGTGGTCCAAAGTGACAGCATACCAAGCAAAGGTAAAATTCAGGTATTATTACCCAGAAACTACAATACTTGTTACATAATTACTCTTTTTAGTCCCTCAGAGTTCAAGATTATATTAGTTCATCAGTTATTGAAATGAAAACAGAGTGATTCAGTTACTAATTGCATATGCATTCTAATCTATTTGTCTTTTAGTTTATTTTTCATATGAAACAAATCCTAGCACAAGTAGAGTTATACAGTTGAAATTTTAAAAGAATCCTACATTTATATATTTCTTTTGTTCATTGTTTTCCTTTTTCTTCTTGCATTGCAAATAGGGTAATGTGTTTGTTAAAACTGGGATAAATTTTAATTCTTTTTTTTTTTTTTTTTGTATTTTTCTGAAGTTGGAAACGGGGAAGCAGTCAGACAGACTCCCGCATGCGCCCCACCATGCCCACCAGGGGGCAATGCTTCGCCCATCTGGGGCATTGCTCTGTTGTAACCAGAGCCATTCTAGTGACTGAGGCAGAGGCCACAGAACCATCCTCAGTGCCCGGGCCATCTTTGCTTCAATGAAGCCTTGGCTGCAGAAGGTGAAGAGAGAAACAGGGAGGAAGGGAGAGAGGTGGAGAAGCAGATGGGCGCTTCTCCTGTGTGCTCTGGCCGGGAATCGAACCTGGGACTCCTGCACACCAGGCCGACGCTCTACCACTGAGCCAACTGGCGAGGGCCAAATTTTAATTCTTGATGAGTTCCTTCAATATTTAGACTACTTACGTTCAATCAGTGTGAAGTTGGTAAAGACCATCTTATACAGTCGTAATAAATTTAATTATATTTGTTGTTGCTTGTAGATAATGTGATTGCTTGTATTCAGTTTCTTGTATGAGGCATTTATAAGTACTTAGCTGTGCAATCTATTGTTTGTAGTAACTATCGTTCAAAAAGTAATTATTTCCACACTTTTGGTGTGTTCTCGTGAAATGCAATCCACAATCTTATTCTATTTGTGTTTTGATAGTGGGGGAAAAAGTGTAATATAGGAAAATGGAAAATGAATTTGGTGGACATCTGCCTTGAAAGTAACTGTGACAACATGTCCTTAAAAATTGTTTCATGATAGTGTAGTTGGTGATACTGGAATATAGCAGGTTTTAGTTTGCAGAAACCATGCCAATTTTCAGCTGCTATTGCAGTAGCATATGTGTTTGTTTAGGGCTCTTAGGGACTCAGCTGGCATGATGTTATTGGTGAACTACTTGAAAGCTATTCACAAGGCCATGTAGGAGTATTGACTACCGGAAAATTGACATTGTAAATGCCTTGAAATCAAGTATAAATAGATTCTAATATTAGAGCTTATTCTTTTGTAGATAAAGCAGATTCTGTTTGTGTCTTGTAATGCCTACTATACACAGGTCCTAGAAATAAACAACTGGCAACTGTTCTAAGAAATTATATCATAGAAGTGCCTTGCAGGGGTGATTCCCAAAACTTTAATTATATTGCTGGGCACGATACATTGGGGATTTCCTCTGAAGAATGATTCATTGTGTCCCTTAGAAATATACCAAAGTGGGCTGACCAGGCAGTGGCGCAGTGGATAGAGCATCATTCTGGGATGATGGGGTGGACCGAGGTTTGAGATCCCAAGGTCGCCAGCTTGAGCATGGGCTCATCTGGTTTGAGCAAAGATCACCAGCTTGGACCCAAGGTCGCTGGCTTGAGCAAGGGGTTACTCGGTCTGCTGAAGGCCCACGGTCAAGGCACATATGAGAAAGCAATCAATGAACAGCTAAAGTGTTGCAACAAAAAACTAATGATTGATGCTTCTCATCTCTCTCCATTCCTGTCTGTCTATCCTTATCTATTTCTCTTTCTGACTCTCTGTCTCTGTAAAAAAACAAAAAAACAAACAAAAAAAACAAATATACCAAAGTGTACAGTGTGAATATGTTCATTAAATGTTAATCTGAAGAAAGCAAAGAAATTGAAAAGGTTAGCAGGTTTTTCTGGAAGCCTGTCTGCTGCATGGTAAATGATAATTGGTTATCTCCAGGCAAAGAGAAATTGCGGAAGCGTTTGAATGGAGCCTCTTTATTTCAGTGATCATCTACCCAAAGTAACATCTTCAGTACATGGGACTTAATTGTAGATAGGCTGAATCACTCATGTCTTTAGATTATATCATTTATTTTATTATTTTTAGATTATGTCATTTTAAAAAAACAAACCAATCATGTAGATTTGTTAGAACTTGTGCTACCTAATGTATTGACATTCATTGCTTTTGACAAGATTTGTCCTTATTTTTGCATCAAATTCTTAAGGTTAATTGCCGCTTACAGGGTCTGTCCATTCTGTTTCCTGGCCAGTCCATGATGGGTTTCAAGTTTGTTGATGTGATGACGGAAATCTTGGGGGCTGCGAGTGGCCACTAAAGTGATGCGGACTCTGTGGGGGATGCCTGGGCCCAGCTGGAGTTAACTTCCACAAGGTCTATTTTGAGATAGAATGAATTAGACATGCAATCAAGCAATAAAAGTTAAAATCTATATTCTACATTAACTATATTATTTACTTTTGGTAAGCTACTTAATTGTTTCATTCCTCAGGGTCCACTTTTATAAAATGGTGTGGTTTTAAAACTGTAAAGTCTTTTTTAGTTCTATTCATTTGTGATTCAAAATTAGCATAGATACTACTGGAGTTAAGTAACTTCAATTCCTTCTTTTCCTAGGAACATACATAGACTACAGTTTCTAATCCTCCTTACAATAAATGGCTAAATCACTGAGCTCTAATAATGGAGCGTGATCACAAGTGATGTGTGTCCTCTCAGGACAGGGTAGTTAAGAAGCAGGTATACTGTCTGGCCCTCTTTCTACTTTTGCTAATGACCACAAGGCTAAGGAAGTGGCAGAATCTCAAGATGGAAGTAACTTGGGACCCTTAATAACCATTTGGAGGAAGAGTTACCCTTTGATCAAGAATACCCATTTTGAATTTAGTATCAATGAAAAGCATTTGAGACTTGAATGTTTAAATTAAATTATTACTGTGACTAATAATACCCAAACTAATAATTTGGGACTCTCTAATTATAAAATAATGTCTTCTCTGTTTTACACATAGGAAATCATACAGATTCTGCTACAAATGTGTCAGAACTAATGAATGAATTGGTAAAGTTGCAAAATACAGAATTAGCAGTTGTGTTTCTATGTACAACTATAACAATAAAACCTAGGAAAAAGATGAAAGAAAACCATCCAGGTATTAATAGCCTTTCTGGGAAAGCATTCATTTCAGCTGTGAATAGACAGGAGTTTTGAAAACATTTCTTTGATGATATTGAAGAAACAAATACTATTATTTTTCAAAAGCTAACATCTCTAAGATATTTAGATTTTCTGAAAACCACTTACAGTGCAGGGCATTAGAAGTTTCTCTAAGTAATCTAGATGGCAAACTTGCCTTTTAAAAGAATCAAGTCAAATGCTATAGGTTACTACCATGGGTCTGTCTCATAAGTATACATTATAATGAATTTAATTATGCAATGTCAGTTTCAGCAAATTACAGAGTAAGATTCAATATGATTTAGTTGGAAATCTTATTTAATATATAGCAGAGTTACTCTAAGTGATGCGAAGTAATATTTACAAAGTACTGAATTCAGTAATATCTACAGTGAATATCAGAAGCAGCCAAAGATTATATACTACTTTACTAAGGGGAGAGGACAACTGAAACAAACAAACAAACAAATGAAAAATTATGTAAACAATGTTTGCAGATGATGCTTAAGATGAGTCTCATAGAGGAGGATAAATAAATATTCAGGAAGAGTAAGGATGTTATCAAGGAAATTGTTTTCTATTGTGAAAAAATGAAAACTCTCTTAGATGGAAATCCAATTTAAAATACATTTTTGTATACGAAATTGGGAAAGGATGTAAGGATTCTTTGTAATGTTGCTTTAAAAGCAGACTTAGCCTGACCAGGCGGTGGCACAGTGGATAGAGCATCAGACTGGGATGTGGAAGACCCATGTTCGAGACCCCGAGGTCGCCAGCTTGAGCGCGGGTTCAACTGGTTTGAGCAAAGCTCACCAGCTTGGACCCAAGGTCACTGCTCGAGTAAGGGGTTACTCAGTCTGCTGTAGCCTCACGGTCAAGGCACATATGAGAAAGCAATCAATGAACAACTAAGGTATTGCAACAAAAAAACTAATGATTGATGCTTCTCATCTCTCTCCATTCCTGTCTGTCTGTCCCTATCTATCCCTCTCTCTGACTCTCTCTCTGTCTCTGTCTCTGTCTCCGTAAAAAAAAAAAAAAATAAATTAAATTAAAAAATAAAAGCAGACTTAAAGGCAGGAATTTAATGAAAGCCCTGGAAATGATAAAAAAAAATATTGAGTAAGATAGAGAAAAAATAGTTTTCTATTTTAATTAATTCTTAAAACAGTAGACAGGAGAAGAAAAATGGTGGACTACTGGATACTTGAACTAGAACTGACACTTTAGGTTCTGTTTAATTCTAGA
The DNA here is from genome assembly GCF_036850765.1 of Saccopteryx bilineata. Taxonomy (NCBI): domain Eukaryota; kingdom Metazoa; phylum Chordata; class Mammalia; order Chiroptera; family Emballonuridae; genus Saccopteryx; species Saccopteryx bilineata. Next base: position 80,839,329 of record NC_089497.1, on the reverse strand, counting down.
ACTTCAGTTCTTTACTTTTAATTCTTCAAGGTAAAGAAACCAAGGTAAAGATTATATAACATGCTCACATCCTACAATTACTAGCAGTACAGGGATTATATTGAGCATTTGAAGGTATAAGTGAATATCTGGCAGGCTTTCCCCTCATTTTACAGTTAGAGCTTTATATCCAAACTTCCCCTCTGATAATTTGTATGATACATATGTAAAACATGCATAGCATTTATTATAAACCAGATACAGTTTTACTTGATTTACAGATATTAATTCATGTGGTTCTCCCCACAACCCTGGACCAACAGAGCTTGCATTTCAATATTCAGATCTATTGTTTTCTCCTCAGCACTGAGGGAGGGTTGGTCTGTGTGATGTGCGAGAGTATGTCACTTTAGATATTAGGTAATAGAAGACACTTGAGTCTTCTTTCTGTAAAAAAAAAATTAAGAATTTATTTGAGCCAAACTGATAGCACTTGCCAGGAAGCAAAATTTCAATGGATTGAAAAAATACTTCATAGAATGGCAATTTGTCAGTTTATCTTATACTTTAGAGTCAAAGGAGGAGGTAAATGAGGATTACATGAAATTCACTGGTGGCAAAGTAGGGAAGCAGAACAGAGCAAAGCGGAATCTTCTAAGATTGGATAAAGAGTAAAATGGAGAGACACATACTTCTTTTACATTGGTGGGTCCAGGATAGTTAATAAGTAACATTTACAGCACAAGGAGATGGTATTTTTGCAACAAGATAACAATGGTTTCTTGCATCAGTAGGACATTGTGCACGGAGGGGTCTGGGAAAAAGGGGTACTACCCTGACATCCCAGAGGTATGTGATCCTGGATGTAATAGGATCACAGTAGACAGTCTTAGTTAAAGACTGAAATTTTTCAAGGAAAATTCCAGACCTGACTACCTGGCATGACCTACTTTTAGTTGAGAAGTTTTCATTTCAGACTCTGTGGTTATTTAGGTCGCTGAGGTTGTAAGGCTGCCCCTGAGCTGGTCCGGTTTAGTATGGGGCCAGCTTTTGCCCCCAGGTGCATATACTCTCATCCTATGTCTCTGTCTCTGTCTCTCTTGCATCATTAACTCGGGGAAGTCAGCCGCCCTGCCAGGAGCAGAAAAGCACTGTGGAGAGGACCATGTAGCGAGGAAAAGAGGCCTCTTGCTAACAGCTGTGTGAGTGAGTTTAGGAGAGGATACCAAGGCCCCACTTGAGCCTTCTGATAACTGCAGCCTCAGCCCATAGTTTGACAGAAATTTCATGAGCTATTATGAGCCAAAGCCACCTGGCTAAATGGCTCAGATTCCTGCATTGTACATAGGCCATTCTTCTCAACTGTGTGAACACCAAATTGTTGTTTCTATTTTTAACGGCATTTATTATTTCTAGTTACTAGTACACATGATTTTTAAAGGCTGCAGTTTCCAGTCTGTCTCAGCTGTGGGAAAAGGTTTTCTATTGCCTGTAATTTCAAAATAGAAAAGTCTCACAAGTAGACCAGAGGAAATATGAGGTAGACGTAGTTGTGGTGTGAGTCACCGATGCACAGAAGTGGGGAAAGGTGAAGCGGGGGGATCCATTAGCTGAGAAGGTGCTGAGGTTGGACTCTTCTCAGACACACAGTTGTCTTCTGTCTGTTAAACTGGGAGCTGAAACCTGTTTCCTTAGCTACAGAGGACTTGATGCTCAATAGTCAAAACTAAAATGATTTCAAGTGTGTTTGTTTTATAGCTGAGTGGGCTAAGAGAAAGTATCAGTTCCCTTGTCCTAATACATTCTCTTTATATGACTCTGGTGATGTCAAGCTTAGCGTATTATCTGGCTTGAATCACTGGTCCTCAACAATTGAATATATTGGAAAACATGGTGTGTTTCATGTGACCTAGATATAAAAATTCAAAATGAATGACTGAAAAATAATTCATGGGCAACATTTATAGAATTAATATAAATACTTCAATCACATTATACTTGTAAGGATTTATAAAAGATATTTAAACATTTGTATCAAAGATATTGGCATGAAACAGATGAAATCTTTACAGCTGAATTCAATGTTTTATTTAAATCGAAAAAAGGGAGAAATTAGAAAAATATAAAATTATGATAGATGTATTTTTAATTCTGTAGTGGCAGATTTTAGAGTAATTATACCCTGTGCAATATGCTATACACTTAGGAAGTCATCCTGGACTCGCTTGACACAATTCGTTGACCAATCACCTTTATTTCCATGTATATATCTTAAATTTTTTGTGGCATTGTTATTTTTGGTTTCATATCTGTCTCTGATCCTATCTGTCGTGGTATTATTAGCTAGCAACAAGTAAGCATTATTTGTATTTAAAAAAAATAGTTGACTTACAGTATTATATTAGATTTAGGTGTGACTCAAAATTTATATAGCTATTTAAGTGATTGTTATAAAGAACTACAGAACCCATCTGCTGTAATAGGAAGTTATCATAGTGTTATTGACCATATTCCCTGTGCTGGGCATCACTTTCCTGGACGTTTGTGTCACAGAGGAAGTGTAAACTTCTCACTCCCTGTGACATCTCACCCATTCCACCCTGCCCCCGGGCCAGCAGCTGGTTCCCTGTATTTCTGAGTGTTACTCTTCTGTTTTATTCACTTTGTTTTTTAGATTCTATATGCAAGTGAAATTATATGGTATTTGTTTTGCTTCATCTAACTAATTTCATGTAGCCTAACACCCTCTATGTCAATCCATGTTGTTGCAAATGGTAAGATTTCATTTCTTTTATGGCTGAGTAATATTTCATTATCTGTATACATACCACATTTTCTTTACACATCTATTGGTAAACACCTAGGTTGTTTCCATATTTGGCTATTGTAAATAATGCTGTAGTAAACATAGGGGTGTACATATATATATGTATTAAAATATTTATCTATTAAATATATTAATTAGATATAATATATATTAATGCATTAATATATATTAAATTTATTAAATATATTAAATATATACATATTAAATATATATATTTAAATTACTTTTTTTGTTCCCTAAAAGTAGAATTGCTGAATTGTATTGTACATCTATTTTTAATTTTTTGAGGGACCTCCATACTGTTTTCCAGAGTAGCTGTACCAATTTACAATCCCACAACAGTGCAGGAGGGCTCTCTTTTTTTTTTTACATCTTTGCCCACACTTACTGCTTGTTGATTTATTAATGACAGCTATTCTGACAGGTGTGAGGTCAATTTTGATTTTGATTTACTTTTCCTTGATGATTAGTGAAATTGATCATCTTTCTTTTTTTTTTTTTTTTTTTTTTTTAGATTTTATTTATTCATTTTAGAGAGGAGAGGGGGGGAGGAGCAGGAAGCATCAAGTCCTATATGTGCCTTGACCAGGGAAACCAGGGTTTTGAACCGGCGACCTCAGAATTCCAGGTCGACGCTTTATCCACTGCGCCACCACAGGTCAGGCCATGAAGTTGATCATCTTTTGATATGTCTGTCATCTGTATGTTTTCTTTGGAGAAATGTCTATTCAGGTCTTGAAAATTGAATTGGCTTATTTCTGATATTGAGTCACATGAGTTCTTTATATATTTTGGATGTTAACCATTTTTAAGATATATCATTTGCAAATATTTCCTCTCATTCAGTGGGTTGCCTTTTTGTTTGTTGATACTTTCCTTTGCTGAGCAAAAACTTTTTTTTATCACACCATGTGTGCATTGATTGACACATATTAAGAGATAAAAAATATTAGAAAATAAAAAATAAATTAGATAGCATTTAGAAAAAATAGTGATTAATTAATTTTTAAATAAACTTCATTGATATTTAATGCTAGAGTGTGTGATAGAAATCTAAGATGGAAAGGAATAAATTCTTAATATATTTTAATGTTTAAATGAAGAAAGAAGATACTCATTTATTGCATTTTTAAAGACTTTATTTATTCATTTTAGAGAAGGGGCATAAAGAGAGAGAGAGAGAGAGAGAGAGAGAAGGGGAGGGAGGACAAGAGGCATCAATTCCATATGTGCCTTGACCAGGCAAGCCTGGGGTTTCAAACCAGCAACCTCAGCATTCCAGGTCAGCGCTATATCCACTGTGCCACCACAGGTCAGGCGGCATTTCTTAGCAATACAAATAATTTTAAAGGTCAAAATTACCACAAGAATCTTATATATGGAATACACAAAAATAATTTGATTCTACATTTTGTTTTGCAAGTCATGTAAATCTTTTGCAAAAAATCGATTTTTATGAGATTTCAAAATAGAATTCAAATTATAAATTTTTATTTTTAGGATGTTTCAAATTATTTAACTCATTCATTTTTCATATAAAGTGAAATATTTATTGATTTATCCAAATTTCTAGTGCGCCAATTACATGCCTTGCACCATTCTAAGCACGTAGTCTTCAGAACCTAGTGCCCGGTATGGAACACCTTCTATATTCATAGAGTTTATATTTTAGTTTTGGGAGATATAAAATTAAAGTACAAAGAAAAATCAAGGTTTCTTGTTTGGATATACTGCATTTAAAAACCCTACTAGATTTACATAGGAAGGCTGAGAAGAAGAAATACAGAGATCCTAGGGGAGACATCAGAGCTGGAGATAAAAACTGGTATGTAGAAAAATATTGGTATATAAAGCCCTGGCACTGGATGAAATCACCTATGGAGATTGTGCCAATGAAGAAGAAGAAGGAGAAAAAGAGCAAACAGGACAGATACAGGGAACCATCAGTACTTAGAGGTCTGGCAGAGCAGAAGCAGAATAATCCATGAAAAAGCTCACGATGTGGGATGACACTGAGAAAGCCAAGGGGCAAAGAGTCTTTCAATAAGGAGTAGCTTGTTCTGTGGGAGGTAGAGAGAGAGGACAAGGGCAGAGAACTTACCATTGGATGTTGCAAGATGACTGTCATCAGTGATCCATAGTCTTCCTGCTGTTTGTAATAGCAGTAGTAATACTATTCTTAATAACACCACATAACACTTAGGCTCAAACATTGCTTAGCAGGTGTTAAGCAACTTAATTTAGTATATAAGAACCATTTTATTGGAGTGATGATTGCAAATATGTAATAGGATGGGGCTGAAAAGAAAATAAGAGAGAGTTGCATTAATCATCTATTGTTATATTAAAAGAAAAAAAGTACAGAAAAACTCAGTGGCTTGAAAACTGTGAACATTTATTATGTCACCATTCTTTTAGAGCAGGAATTTAGAAGCATTTAATCAGCTGGGTTTTCCTCAGAGAGAACTGCTACATGAAGTAACAGTTAAGAAGTTTCCTGGGGCCCTGCTGGATAGCTTAAGCATTGTCCTGATATGTAGAGGTTGCCAGTTTGAGCCCTGGTCAGGGCACATAGAGAAACAGATCAATGTTTCTGTTGGTCTGACTGTCTGCTGTCTCTCGCTTCCTCTAAAATCAATTAAAAAAAAAAAAAGATGTTGGATGGGGCTGCAGTGGGTCTGAGAGATGTAAGATAGCTCAGTTGCAAGGAGGGAATAATTCCTGTTGGCAGGAGGGAATAATTCCTTGCACTGAAGCCTTTCTACGGGGTGGTGCCACCATAGCTGCAGGTTTTCCCACAGAGCAAGAGCATAAATGAGGAGAAACTGCTGTTACTTTTTTGTGTGTGTGACAGAGACAGAGAGAGACAGAGAGAGGGACAGGTAGGGACAGACAGATAGGAAGGGGAGATATGAGAAGCAACAGTTCTTCATTGCAGCTCCTTAGTTGTTCAGTGATTGCTTTCTCATATGTGCCTTGACCCAGGGGCTATAGCAGAGTGAGTGATCCCTTGCTCAAGCCAGCGACCCTGTGCTCAAACTGGTGAGCCCCTGCTCAAGCATGCTGAGCTTGTGCTCGAGCAGGTGACCTTGGTGTTTCGAACCTGGGTCCTCCGTGTCCCAGTCCAATGCTCTATTCACTGCACTACTGCCTGTTCAGGCTGTGTTACTTTTTGTAACATAATCTCAGAAGATGCACAGTATCACTTCTGCTATTTTCTGTTCACCTTTCGAAGCAAATGTGAAAAAATTTATTTTAAGTGAGAAGAGGGGCGATAGTGAGACAGAGACTCCCGCATGTGCCCACACTGGGATTTATCCGGCAACCCCTATGTTGGGCCAATGCTTGAATCAACCCAGCTATTTTTTGCATCTGAAGCTAATGTGCTAGGACCAACTGAGCTCTCCTCAGTTCCCCCGGGACCCACACTCGAACCAGTTGAGCTGCTGGCTGCAGGAGCGGAAGAGGAAGAGAAGAGGGAGAGAAGCAGATGATTGCTTCTCTCATGTGCCCTGACTGGGGATCGAACACAGGATGTCCATACACTGGGCTGTTGCTCTAGCCACTGTGCCATCAACTAGGACCAAATGTCAAAGAATTTGTGAATATATTTTAAACCACTGTTTCAATGGTGGAGGAATAAAGAGTGCAGTTGTAGAATTTTCTTTTAAGAAGTGTAACTGAGATGACATTAATTGAAATGAGATGTGATATGAAAGTAATTTTTTTTATTTTAAGGACAATCTGAAAACATATGTATTTATAGGAATGGGATGTCACAAAAAAGGTGAGAAAGAGGCTACTTCATGGAAGTCTTGAACAAATTTGGTATAGAAAGTGGTCCACACAAAAGGAAAGAATGAGGACGCTGCTGGCGGAAACCAGACGGAGAGCAGGCAGGGTGGGTGTGGAGACAGGCAGAGTGGGATTCTTTCTGATACAATCCGTTTTTCTTGGGAAGTGAAAGGTGTGAATAGCAGTGCAGAATAAAAGATAAGGAGAAAGGGTCCAGGGATTTAAGAAACAAATGAGAAATATGGGTTAAATCAAAGAGTAGGAAAATGAATTTATTATGAAAGATATAGTAGGACTAACTGGCTTTTGTGAGTGCTCATTTGAGATTCATGATCGTAAATATGTGATTCCAGACAGGACATGTGTGGGATTATGACTGTCGTAGGCTGAATTATTATTACCGCATGCCTGAATTATTATAATAGTTACCCAACTGGTCTTTCTCTCCCCAGATTTCCCCTGCTACTGCCACATCAATCTCCTCAAAACACTTTTCTGCATAAATCAAGTTCTGGGCCAGAAACTTTAATTGCTTCATCTTGGCCTTGAGGCCAAATGGTTAGATTTTGATTGCTAGACCAATCATGACATGTCCTTAGACTGTGTCTCCAACCACAGTAAACCATGGAGTATTTTCCATTGGGCAGTAACGCATTTGTACTTTGATAACAGCCAGTGGTGTAGTAGAACTATGATATTAGTGTTATAGAGGTAAGGGAAGAAGCCTTTTAAGTCCACTAATATTTATGTTTAAAAAGAACAGAAACAAGGTAGACACAGTGGCTCTCACTTATGACTATGGGTTAGCATCATCTGTGCAGCTTCTGGAATAAAAAACAATAGCTGGTTTATAACCTGATTAATAAAACCAGAACACCTAAGGAATGGGAGGTAGATGTCCTTTTTTGAACCTTTCTGATGTTTTAGATACAGATTAACTAAAAAGATCTAATGTGATAAAGTGATTTGACTGTCCACATGTTTCATATATTATATGCAATAGGACAAGCATAAATGGAGTAATACTAAGCGTCATGTGGCAGTTAAAGTTAGTACCATATGACAAGAGGGTAGGGGACACGAGCTAGTTCTATGTGGCACATTGCACACACACATAAAGTTCCTCTTGGAAATTTTTCTTAACCTTGTATGTACTCTCCTTTGTAATCTGTCTCTTCTCTCAAGAGGTACAGTTTATTTCTCTATTTCAAACACATCAGTGACCCCAGGCAGGACCAGCCGCGGAAGCTTCCATCTTAGCACAGACCAAATAGCCAACCCAAATAATTGGAAACAAATAAAATAGTGATTTAAACCACCAGGTTTTGAGGTAGTTGTTATGCAGCAATAGATAATTTATATAATATATAAGAAACAATTACCAATCTGTACATGTAAAAGAACAACCAATCAGTTGTAAATCCTTTCATGAATACATACTTTTGATAATTCCTGCAAAATCTACTTTTAAATCTCTCCTAAAAAAAAAAAGTCTCCTGACCAACCAAACCTTATATCAATACGGTATTGAATAATTTTAGATTAATTCGTTCATTTTAATGCATTTTTCTCATGATTTGTTCCACCACCTTTATTTCCCACCTGTTACTTTTTATATATGAATAAAAGAAAGTAACTAGAGATGGTTACTGCTGCTATCATTGAAATTACCACTACAGTAATATAAACAAATAACTTTATTGAACTTCTACTATCTGTCAGAGCCCTTCCATGAGCTTGGCCTGCAGCATCTCATTTTATTCCAATGCTCTGTGACCTGAGCACTATAATATCATGCCTTACAGAAGAGGAAACCAAGGCTCAGGGTGAATAAATTAACTTACTTAAGGCCACACGCTTAGTAGATGGCTGAAAAATAACTTGAAAGAGATTATACTGAATCTATGACTGTTTTCCTAACTAGTTTTAGAAGTCATTTCATTCTACATCCAAAGTACTTTCATAGCATGCTCCCCAAATTTGCTTTTGTAAATGTGCTGAAAGAGAATTTTGGCCCATTTTTTTATATAGGAAATGAAAGTTAATATTCTTTGACAAGTGCTATTATATCAGGCACTTTCACACACACACACACACACATACACACACACACACACTCACTCACACACACACACAATCTCATAGACCCTCATGGTCATCCTACATAGTATGCATCCTTTCTATTTTTATGGAACATAAAATGGGAAGACAAATAATTTCTCAAAGATTGTGTAACCTAGGAACTGGTAATGCGTGTCTGGAAAAATAACACAGTTCTGTGGGACTCTAAACTTCAAAAATTTTATCTCGTGCTGCTTTGCCTTTTTCTTTGAATTTTTATCTGTTGATCACTTGATTTTGTTTCTCAGAGTACTAGTTCTTCCTCACAGTATAAATTGCTAACAACTACTGCATCATTTAGGCTCTTCTCTTAAATGTCATTTCTTCATACACCTTTCCTGATACCCCACATTAGCTTGGCTTCCCCTGCTACACACTACTAAGGCTCTTGTTCTTTTCTTTATGTAACACTCTACATTCTTTTTTTTTTTTTGATTAATTTTAATGGGGTGACATTGATAAATCAGGGTACATATGTTCAGAGAAAACAGCTCTAGGTTATTTTGACATTTGCTTATGCTGCATTTCCATCACCCAAAGTCCAATTGTCTTCCGTCAACTTCTAACTGGTTTTCTTTGTGCCCCTCTCCTCCCCCAAACCCCTCCCTCTCCTTTCCCCCACCCCATAACCCCACACTCTTGTCTATGTCTCTGAGTCTCATTTTTATGTTCCACCTATGTATGGAATCATATACTTCTTAGTTTTTTATGATTTACTTATTTCACTCAGTATAATGTCATCAAGTTTCATCCATGTTGTTGTAATGATCCGATGTCATCATTTCTTATGGCTGAGTAGTATTTCATAGTATATATGTACCAAAGTTTTTTAATCCACTTGACCACTGACGAACACTTGGGCTGTTTCCAGATCTTCGCTATTGTGAACAATGCTGCCATAAACATGGGGGTGCATTTCTTCTTTTCAAACAGTGCTATGGTGTTCTTGGGGTATATTCTTAACAGTGGTATAGCTGGGTCAAAAGGCAGTTCGATTTTTAATTTTTTGAGGAATCTCCATACCGTTTTCCACAGTGGCTGCACCAGTCTGCATTCCTAACAGCAGTGCAGGAGGGTTCCCTTTTCTCCACATCTTTGCCAGCACTTATTCTGTGTTGTTTTATTGATGAGCGCCATTCTGACTGGTGTGAGGTGATATCTCATTGTGGTTTTAATTTACATTTCTCTAATGATTAGTAATGTTGAGCATTTTTTCATCTGTCTATAGGCCATCTGTAAATCCTCTTTGGAGAAGTGTCTATTCATTTCTTTTGCCCATTTTTGGATTAGATTGTTTGTCTTCCTGGTATTCAGTTTTACAAGTTCTTTATAAATTTTGGTTATTAACCCCTTATCAGACACATTGTCAAATATATTCTCCCATTGTGTAGTTTGTCTTTTTATTCTGTTCTTATTGTCTTTAGCTGTGCAGAAGCTTTTTAGTTTGAAATAGTACCATTTGTTTATCCTGTCTTTTATTTCACTTGCCTGTGGAAACAAATCGGCAAATATATTGCTGCGAGAAATGCCAGAGAGCTTACTGCCTATGTTTTCTTCTAAGATGCTTATGGTTTCACGGCTTACATTTAAGTCTTTTACCCATTTTGAGTTGATTTTTGTGAATGGTGTAAGTTGATGGACTAGTTTCATTTTTTTTCAGGTAGCTGTCCAATTTTTCCAACACCATTTGTTGAAGAGGCTGTCTTTACTCCAATGTATGCTCTTATCTCCTTTGTCAAATATCAGTTGTGGGTTTATTTCTGGGTTCTCAGTTCTGTTCCATTGATCTATATGCCTGTTCTTATGCCAGTATCAGGCTGTTTTGAGTACAATGGCCTTATAGTACAATTTGATATCCAGAAGTGTGATACCTCCCACTTTATTCTTCCTTTTCAAGATTGCTGAGGATATTCGTGTTCTCTTTTGGTTCCATATAAATTTTTGGAATATGTGTTCTATATCTTTGAAGTAAGTCATTGATATTTTAATCAGTATTGCATTGAATTTATAAACTGCTTTGGGTAATATAGACATTTTAATGATGTTTATTCTTCCTAACCATGAGCACGGTATATTCTTCCACTTGTTTGTATCTTCCTTGATTTCTTTTATCAATGTTTTATAATTTTCCAAATATAAGTCTTTAATCTCCCTGGTTAAATTTTTCCTAGGTACTTTATTTTTTTTGGTTGCAATGGTAAAGGGGATTGATTCCTTAATTTCTCTTTCTGACAGTTCATTGTTAGTGTATAAAAATTCCTCTGATTTCTGAGTATTAATTTTATATCCTGCCACCTTGCTGAATTCATTTATCAGGTATAGTAGTTTTTTGTTGTGACTTTAGGGTTTTCTATTTACAATATCATATCATCTGCAAATAATGATAGTTTTACTTCTTCTTTTCCAATTTGGATGCCTTTTATTTCTTCTTCTTGTCTGATTGCTGTGGCTAGGACTTCCAGAACTATGTTGAATAAAAGTGGTGAAAGGGGGCACCCCTGCCTTGTTCCTGACCTTAAGGGGACTGCTTTTGATTTTTGCCCATTGAGTATGATGTTGGCTGTGGGTTTGTGATAGATGGCCTTTATCATGTTGAGGTATGTTCCCTGTTTTCCTTTGCTGAGAGTTTTGATCATGAATGGATGCGGGATTTTATCAAATGCTTTTTCTGCATCTATTGAAATTATCATGTGGTTTTTCTCCTTCCTTTTGTTTATGTGATGAATCACATTGATTGATTTGCAAATATTGTACCAGCCTTGCCTCCCCAGAATAAATCCCACTTGATCCTGGTGTATGATTTTTTTCATATATTGCTGGATCCGGTTTGCTAATATTTTTTTTGAAGATTTTAGCATCTAAATTCATCAGGGATATTGGCCTATAATTTTCTTTCTTTGTGTTGTCTTTGCCTGGTTTTGGAATCAGAATTATGCTTGCCTCATAGAAGGAGCTTGGAAGTCTTCCTTCTTCTTGAATTTTTTGAAATAGCTTGAGAAGGATAGGAGTTAGTTCTTCCTTGAATATTTAGTAAAATTCACTTGTGAAGCCATCAGGTCCAGGACTTTTCTTTTTTGGGAATTTTTTGATAACTGTTTCAATCTCATTTGTTATAATTGCTCTGTTTAGGTTTTCTGATTCTTCCAGATTAATTTTTGGAAGATTATATGATTCAAGGAATTTGTCCATTTCATCTAGGTTGTCTAGTTTTTTGGCGTACAGTTCTTCATAGTATTTTCTTACAATATTTTGTATTTCTGTTGTGTCAGTTGTTATTACTCCACTCTTGTTTCTAATTTTATTCTCTCTTTTTTTCTTGGTTTAGTCTGGTTAAAGGTTCATCGATCTTGTTTACCTTTTCAAAGAACCAGCTCCTGGTTTCATTAATTCTCTGTATTGTTTCTTTAGCCTCTATGTCATTTATTTCTGCTCTGGTCTTTATTGTTTCCTTCCTTCTACTAGCTCTGGGCTTTATTTGCTGTTTTTTTCCTAGTTCTTTTAGATGTAGGGTCAAGTTGTTTATTTGAGATTTTCTACCTTCTTTAGGTATGCCTGTAATGCTATGAACTTCCCTTTCAGGACTGTTTTTGCTGTGTCCCATAAATTTTGAATTGATGTATGCTCATTATTGTTCATTTCTAGGAATTTTTAAATTTCCTCTTTATCTTATTGTTTACCCATTCATTATTTAATAATGTGCTCTTTAGTTTCTAAGTGTTTGAGTATTTTTCAGTTTTTCTGTTGTGGTTGATTTCTAGTTTCATGACATTGTGATCAGAGAAAGTGCTCAATATGATTTCAATCTTCTTAAATTTGTTGAGACCACGTTTGTGCCCTAACATGTGGTCTATTCTAGAGAATGTACCATGAGCACTTGAAAAGAATGTATATTCTGCTGCTTCAGGGTGAAAAGTTCTGAAGATATCTATTAAATCGAGTTGATCTAGTTTGTCCTTTAACTGTGCTGTTTCTTTGTTAATTTTCATTCTTGAGGATCTCTCTAGTGATGTTAGTGGTGTATTCAAATCCCCTACTGTTGTAATATTTTTGTTGATCTCGTCCTTTAAATCCATCAAAGTCTGCTTTATATATTATGTGCTCCTATATTAGGTGTGTAGATATTTATAACGGTTATATCTTCCTTTTGGATTGCTCCCTTTATCATTATGTAGTGACCTTCTTTATCTCTTACTATAGTCTTTGTTTTAAAGTCCGTTTTGTCTAATATAAGTATTGCTACCCCAGGTTATTTTTCATTGCCTTTTGCGTGAAATATTTTTTTCCATCCTTTTATCTTCAATCTATGTGCATCTTTTGTTTTAAGGCGTGCCTCTTGTAGACAGCATATGTATGGGTCCTATTTTCTTATCCACACAGCTACCCTCTGTTTTTTGATCAGATCATTTAATCCATTTACATTTAAGGTTATTATTGATATGTAGTTGTTTATTGCCATTTTATTCTTTAAAAATGTATTCCTCTTTTGCTATATTCTTTTTCTCCTATGATCTGTTTACAATAGGCCCCTTAGCATTTCTTGCAGCCTTGGTTTGGTTGTAGTGAATTCCTTGAGGTTTTTTTTGTCTGGAAAGCTTTTTATTTCTCCTTCAATTTTTTTTTTTGGTACTATTTTTTTTTATTCATTTTAGAAAGGAGAAAGAGAGGGAGAGAGAGAGAGGAGAAAGAGAGAGAGAAGGGGGGAGGAGCAGGAAGCATCAACTCCCATATGTGCCTTGACCAGGCAAGCCCAGGGTTTCGAACCGTCGACCTCAGCATTTCCAGGTCTATGTTTTATCCACTGCACCACCACAGGTCAGGCCTTCTCATTCAATTTTAAACGATAGCCTTGCTGGATAAAGTAATCTTGGTTGTAAGCTCTTGTTCTGCATTACTTTGAATATTTCTTGCCATTCCCTTCTGGCCTCAAGTGTTTCTGTTGAGAAGTCGAAAGTCATCCTTAATGGGGGCTCCTTTGTAGGTGATAGTCTTTTTTTCTCTAGCAGCTTTTAATATTTTCTCTTTATCACTTAACTTTGGTATTTTAATTATGATGTTTTTTGGTATTGATTTCTTTGTGTTTCTCTTTAATGGAGTCCTCTGTGCTTCCTGAACATGTGAGATGTTTTCCTGCCTTAATTGAGGGAAGTTTTCAGCTTTGATATGCTTGAACAAAGTCTCTATCCCTTGTTCTTTCTCTTCTTCTTCAGGAACCCCTATGATGCAGATGTTATTTCTCTTCATGTTGCAACAGAGCTCTCTTAGAGTTTCCTCAGACTTTTTGAGTCTCTTTTTTTTTCTGCTCTTCTTCTGTGCCTTTATTTATCATGTCCTCTAACTCGCTGATTCGATTCTCAGCTTCATCCATCCTGCTTTTAATTTCTTCCATTGTGTTCTTCATTTCTGATATTGTATTTGTCATTTCTGATTGATTCTTTTTTATCATTTCAATGTCCTTTTTTATATCTATCACTTTTTTTAGGTGTTCATAATGACCATCTATTGTTCTAATATCTTTGAGCATTCTAACAATCATTTTAAACTCTGCATCTGGTAATTTGGTTATATCTGATTCGTTCAGGTCCTTTTCTGGGGATTTCTCTTGATCCATTTGTGTTGGATTTCTCTGTCTTCTCATCTTCTCTGTGTAAAAGAAAGTCTTGGCCACTGGAGTCCACTGGGTGTGGCCTCTGTTCCTTAGGTATGGTCTGTCTGCATGCCTGCCACCCCCTCTGCTGTTGCTGCCTAGGAGGTTTGGGTATGGGCGTAGCTGCTGCCTTCCCACTGGGGCTGTTCCTGTGGTTTCCGCCTCTCCTTCACGGGAGTGTCTCTGATCACGTGCTCGTGTGTACAAGCCTTGGTGGCCTTGGCCTTCGCCCCACCCCCCATGCGTGGTGTTATGCTCGGTCCTGAGGGTAGGGCAAGCACCTTTGCTCAGCTGCGGGTCTCCACCTGTTTCTGGGCTTCCGCCTTGCCCTTGAAGGAGGAGCCTGCTCGTGGGACGGCTGCAAGCCTTGCCTCCACAGGCTGGGCGGGACTGCATGCCCATGCTCAGTAGTGGGACTCTGCCGGTTCTGGGTTTTTGGTTTCACCCCCGCAGGAGGAGCTGGCTCCCAAGTGAGGCCACAATCCTCGGTTCTGTGGGCAGGGCAAGGCTGTGCTCCTGTGCCCTTGCTCAAGGGCAGGTCTCCGCTCCTTCTGGGGCTCCTGCCCTTCCCCTACAGGCTGGATTGCAGGCGGCCTGCAGCTGGCCTTGACCACATTTGCACACCCCCTCCTCCCCAGCCATGCAAGACTGAGCTCACACCTGGGCCCAGTGGTGGCCAGCCGGCTTCTGCCCTTGCCGACAGAACCATGCTTCTGCATCCCGCCACCGCTGGCCCTTGGGCGAGCCCTCAGCTGTGTGGGTGGGGGTGCTGCATTTCAGACCCTAAGACTCACTACTGTAGTCCCTAAAGCTCCCTCCTTCTAAGCAACTCTGCTCTGAGTGCCGCAGGAAAGCTTGCTGCTCTTCTGCTTCCCTTTGCTGGTATTGCTGTTTCCAGGGAAAATATTCACTTCAGATTTGGCGAGTGACTCATCTCAGGGGTTAGGGTGGCTGTCTCCCAAAATGTTTCTCCCTATGCCTCTTAGATTACACTCTCTTCTTGTTACTCTGGTCCTCTCCTCTCTCCCTGTTCCCTAACCCTGTGAGTGGTTGTGAGAGAGGTGTTCTGTGCAGTCCCTTTAAGAAGAATTCTGGGTCTGAGAAATCAGTCTCTTTCTCAAAAACAGTATCCTGTCTTATTTCTAGCTAAATACTGTCCATACACCCCTTCCAGGCTCTGGGGCTGCAGACTGGGGCTTTGTTCCTGGGATTGAGGACCCTCTCCTCTCTGCTAAACTCACTTCCTGCCACATGAGTCTCTCCTGGCTGCCATTCGCTCTGGGAAGCTGGGCAGTCCTCTCCACACTCCCACTTTTCCTACCAGTCTCAGTGTGGCTTCTTCACTGTTCCTTGGTTGAAGAGTCCTCTTAGTTTATTCCAAAGTTGGTTTCTCCAGATGATAGTTCTTAAAATTAGTTTGTAATCCACTTTGGTTCTGGGAGGTGGGAGTTGGTATGTCCACCTACTCCATCGCCATCTTGTCTTCCCCCAACACTCCGCATTCTTAACAACTCTATCCATCTCCATCTCTCTCACTAAATTAGGATCTCCATAAAGAAGAGAACATTTTGTTTTGTGCACTGTGAAAACCTCAGTGCTACCCAGAGGCAAATTAAGGTCGGTTGAGGCTCCGTGCACAGAAGAAAATATTGGGCCCCTTAAAAAAAGAGAGCGACAGGGAAAAAATATATTTTAACTATATTTTTAAATAAATAAAAAGTATGTACTATTAATGTTAAAATTACACAAGTAAAACCAAACTTGGTGTCATTAGAAAACAGTGTAAAGTTGGGGTTTTACAAGGCCCTTCAGAAGTTGGATTCCGGGGTGCATGCCTGCCATTAAATCTGCCTTTGATCCCACCAGGAAGTCTGGTGCAGAGCCGTCATCCAATAAGTATTCCGTGAATTAATTTATGAACTTTTATATTATGGGCAAACCTGGTGAAATGACATTTGTGAATTTAAATTGAATATAACTGACGATCTTAGAGGATAGTAAGAAAATTGATAATAAGAGCAGAATAAATACTGATATGAGATAAGACAACACTTTCAGAACATAAAGACCTTGTTAATGTGAAATTCTGTTTCATTAAAAGCTTGTTGTGGACTCTGCAGAAACATTATCATTGACACATTTTTGCATATTATGTTATCAAAGTGCACATCTTAGGCCATTGCTCTCAAGTTATCTAACATTGACTACAAATCTGTTTCCATGGACACCTATCAGTAGCAGAAGATAGAAAATAAAGTAGAAAAAGTAAGGCATTAATATTATATTATAGTCATAATAAAGGCAGAATTAAGAAGAAATGCATCACAGTCGCTCACCTGTTCCAGTTAAGAAGACAAAGTCTGATATTGAGATGATTAAAATTAAGTTCTTTATCATTTTCTTATCACTTTAAATTTGTTTTTTTGTGAAATAACAATATTTAAATAAATAATTAAGTGAGATTTGTATCTCCTATTATAATTATTAATTCTGATCATTACTAAAATGAATAATTTCTCTTTTGGAAGAGATAACTTACAAACAGACGACTTGAAACCAGGTAGAGAAAAAATATGGTGGTTGTATCATTCAGTTTCACACTGCAACATAATATTTCATAAAGCTGATTATAAGACATTTTAATACTCTTAGAAGTAATTATTTCAAATAAATACATAAATTTGAAAAATATAATCTATGTAAATTTATGTAAATGGGTAGTTATAGTGAATTAGTGGATTGCTCAGGATTTCATTAAATAAAAAGACTAAAGACCCAGGTTATCAAGAAAAAGCTATTTTGCTCTATTTCAGTTGCTTTAGGATGTTAATCTGGCCCCAAATGATCAACTTATCATTAATCATAATAATTAGGGGTAGATTTACTAAGCATTAGTGTAATTTTTAATCATGCTAATAGTTGTACAATCCTCTCTTCATTAATATAAATGAGGTAAATTAGAACCATGACATTAAAAAGCAGAGGCAGAAGCTGCAGGAACCTTCATGGGTCCTCCCAAAGCCCTATTAATTTAATTGTAATATGTTGTTTCTAAATACTTATTTTATTCTCTTTGTTTTCTGTTTGACAATAGTTCCTTAGATTGGTTAATAGCATACTAACCTCTTCATTTAAGTGACTACTATGGTGTGGTCTAAATCATACATTCTTATCTTCTCTCATTACCTTTGACCCTTTCTCACTTGTTCAGTCAACAAGGATTTATAGAGTAATCACTCATGCAATTTGAAATTTGATATACCAGCACAATACTAAAGAATTAAGGGACATCCCATCTTCCAGTTCACTGTCCATAAGTCACTGTGGATTGAATTGATATTATTACTAAATATGTAAAAGCAATTTCAAAGTAAAAAAAAAAATTCTCTCTTGATGGTATCCTTAAATTTTAAGTTATATCTGAAAGTTGTCAAGATAGATTTCCTTCTTTATCTCTCACGTTTGTTTGGACATTCCCAGAGAGGCCTTTCCTGGAAACACTGCTTAAATTAGACCCCCCCATTAATGGGCATTATCTCAGCTCTTGGTTATTTTGTTGTTTTTTTTCTCATAGCACTTAAATTTTAGAGAGGTTTTTTTTTTTGTGTGTGTGATTATTTCTTTACTTCCCTTCTGGATTATAAGCAAATTGAGGGCATCAACCATGAATGTATCATATTATGATGCCCAATTAATATTAACTGGTGAATAAATGAGTAATCCACTGTATTTGTGGTGCTTAGTCAAAGAATAAAGTATGACATTTGCTTGATCTTAGAGTCTAGCATATGACCACATTTTCCTTTTGTATAAAAGAAAGGCTTGGATTGAACTTTAAAAGGTATTCCATTTAGTTGAGAAATGTATTCACTCTCATTAGCAGAATTTATTTTTTCAAATATGTTTATTGGAGAGGAAATCTTACCTAATTGGAAAAAGAAATCTCTGGATCTGGGGACTACTTGCCTCGAATTTTATTAGCTCTATGAACTTGCAGTGACTCATTTATTTAGTGAGTAAACTTTTACTACCCTCTTTGTACTGGGCACTAAGAATAACTTTGGGGCTGTCATACATGACAAAGTCCTGTTTTTAAAAGAATGTAGTCTAGTTGGAAAATGGTAATTTGAGGTACTCATGCAACTAGCAAACAAAAGAACTGGAATTTGAACTTGTTGCAAAGGTCTAAAGTCTGTGCTTTTTCCACTGAACACACAGTCATTTCAGAAGAGTTGGTACTTCATTAAAAACAGCAGTAGCAATAGCATTTATAGGTCTATTGAAGTTTAACAGGTATCATATATTCAGCATTTTTGTTTGTTTTTTAATGTGGTCAGACAATGGAGTATAAATTGGTAGAGGTGTTGGTGAGAGACTGAGATGATTGATAGATAGATAGATAGATAAATGATAGATAGATAGATGATAGATAGATAGATAGATAGATAGATAGATAGATAGATAGATAGATGATAGAGAGGGAGAGAGAGAGAGATTAAAAATGAAGACGAGGAGATCAAGTAGGAAGCCATTGCTTACCTTGACCAGAGATAAGACAGTAACAGTAAAAATGAAGGGGGAAGGGAAAGATTGGATTCCAGAGATCTAAAGGGAGAAGTTCAATAGGTCTAAGTAATGGAAAGATATAGGAGTGAGAAGAGACACAAACGAGTGAGGAAAAATGCAGGTGAAAGAGAGTGGGATTAAATAACATCTTTCTGTAGCTTGATTTACCTGGTAGATGATGTTGCTGTTCGCTGAAGCAAGTGGTATATGCTAAGAGACGTGGAGAAAATTTTCAGATTTTTATTTCTCTTTAATGGTGTTGGGTAGATTGCAAAGGACCCTGTGTTTTCCATGGTATGATAGGTGTGTTCTGCTGTCGCCGTAGTTGCTGTAGTTTTTGGCTGCCACTCCCATTGTTACTGTTGCGCTGGTGCTGCTGGTGGTCCTCCCACTACTGAATATTTCTTCTCAACTGTGTACTGAGATACATTACTCTGTGTAATTTCTTCAAAGTTTTCACAACAAACCTATGAGATAAATGTGCATCTTATTTTTATGCTGGGTAAAGTAAAACTCCGTGAGGTTAATTATTGCTAAGTGACATTGCTAAATGTCATGAAACAAATAAATGTCAGGTTGGAGATTCAACCAGACTTCAATACGGAGTCTTGTTTCATTGCATTCCATCTCGTGAATTTCAAACCGTTTGTGTTTGAAGCACCGGTGAGACATCCAAGTTTCTAATTTGTAAAGTGTGAATAAAAATAACTGCTGAAATACATCTGCAAGTGTGAAACTGAGGTATGCTTCCAAGTGTGGATCATTATTATTCAACAGCCCCTAATTTTTGCATGTCATTCAATTTTAATTAATTTCTAGAAAATAATTTGTTTAAACTATAGATCATTAAGTGATTTGCAATACTAATAAAATGCAGGCTAAATTTTTCTTGGGAATGCTTAATTTGTTCTCTCTGTAAAGTTTCCAATAGAGATAAGATTGTTACCCTAGACTTTTAAAAATTTGAAGCTAGAATTAACTTAAAAGATTACTTAATAAAAAAGTCCATATAAAGAAATTGAGATCTATGTAGAAGTTGCAACAGACAGACCTTATTCTTTCTGTGGCTTGACTTACCTGGGTAGATGGCGTTGCTGTTCGCTGAAGCAAGTGGTATATACTAAAAGATGTGGAGAAAATTTTCAGATTTTACTCTCACCTGTGTGTTGAAATTGAAGTGTCAGTATCTTTGTCCTAGCCATGAACTCCCCAGTTGACTCTAACCCCACTGTTTGCTCATTTATTAATCCCAGATATTTTTCACTCAGTCTGCCTAGTCTCACAGCTCTTTTGTTTCTGATACCTAATCTGGAAACATATTTAGTACAGTAAGAAATTAATTCTACAGGGGAAAATAAAATCTGTAGTTCCAGTTTTATCTTTTCGTCTAGTAAATTTACCACCATTTTTGTCCTGTGGTAAAGAGGGTGTTAGTCTGCTAGGGCAGCCATAACAAAATAACAGAGTAGATGGTTTAAACAACAAGAATTTTTTTCTTACAATCTGAAAACTGGAATTTCAAGATGAAAGTTCCAGTAGGATTTGTTTCTCCTGATACCCCACTCCTTGGTTTACAAATTATTGCTAATTGTGTGCTTCTTTGGTCTTTTCTCTGTTCATGTGCATCCCTGGTGTCTCTTCTTATTTTTATTAGGGCACCAATCATACTGGGTGAGGACTCACTTGTGTGACCTCTTAAAAGCTTAATTGTCCCTTTATAAGCCCTATCACCAAGTGCAGTTACATTCTATAGTACTGGAATTAGGACTTCAACATATGAATTGTACTGGGGGGGAAACACTATTTTATCCATACAAAGAATTTTTATCGAGTGAATAAAAAATATTATATCCAATTGGTTGAACCTTCCCCTTACCTAGAAAACCCATTGCACTCTTTTCTAACCTCCATTAGAGCCTTGTTTTGTATTATAGCAATTGACATACTGGTTTTATCTTCATTACAAGATTGTAAATATCTTGAGGACAAAGGTTATAACTCTATGTCCATTATGGAAATAAATTAAGTAATTATTTGATTTAAAATAACAATACTTTCCTGGTCAATTTTATTTGTTTTAAAATGAAAGAAAAATGAATTAAACAGTTGTTTTAGAGAAATAATTATGATTATTTTAAAGTATTGATATAAAAACTGACAATATAGCTTAGTCAGTCATTAAAATTGAGGATAATGTCTAGTTTCAATAATATGCATGTGTTCATATCATGTTTATTTTATACAGTTATGTTTATGTAAGATTAAAATTGATATTATTAAGATATCAAATTAGCTCTGATATTATTAAGATATCAAATTTTAAAATTTTTATTTTATTTCAATTAATTTTTTTTAGGAAAAACATGTTAAGTTAATATGTATCTCTTTTACCTAATTAAAAAGCAACAACACATTTCAGGAAGGTATCACCTGTATCCAAGTTAATTGCACACCCAGTGCATTTCTCTATAGTGACACATAGAAAAAAATATTAAAATATGTGTGTATTATGATACATTTAATTTGTCATTGACCTAACTTTGTCATAGAGGCTTTTATAGAGCTTGTCAAATTGAATTAATCACAGAAAGAAGATAAAATGTATGGAAGCGTGACTTATTTTATTTTACTGTCTGTTTGCTGAAGAGCTTTAAGAGCATGGCGATGACTGGTGGGCGTCATGTCAGCCAAGTCCGTACCTATCCCTTGTTGGTATTTTGCACGTTTATTTATGAAATAACTTTATTGAAATAGTTGAAAATATCAGCTTCTTACAGTCCAAATAATTTTTCAGCATTTAAAGGATGTATTCTGAGTCTTTCAACCTTTGACTTTGATTGTTTGCTTATTTTTTTGTTACTTTAGTCAACTGTTTAACAACCTTCATCAAGAGCCAATCAAGTACAGCAATGCCCTTGTTAGTTATGTGACCTGGGTAAATTACTGAACCCTTAATCTGCCTTTGCTTTGTCATCTGTTAAAAAGGGATGTTATTATTTGTCAGAGCTACTGAGCGTCTTAAATGAGTTAGTGTTCTGAAAACCCCCCAAACATGGCTAGGCAAATAGCAGGATTGCCCCCATGTTATTTTTCTTTCCAATCTGACTCCCCGAATCTACATTTTTTTTACTAGTGATTGTCTGAAATTTAAATGACCAGTAGAATTATAGAGCTTTAAAGTGGAAGATATTTTAGCAATATTTTTGTTCTTCTTCCTCTTGTTAGATAATTTGAAAATGGAACTGACCTACTCAAGACAAAAAATTGTTTAGTCAGAGAACATTAATTTTATTTATGTATTTTCTGTAACTATTACAGCAATAGATAGGATTATGAGAGAAAGAGGAAAGTAAAAAGAGAGAGATAGGCAAAATGTTTAAAGACTATCGGCATCTGTGGTGACTTTTGTGGTGTGGCAAATGTCTAATTGTTCAGGCTTCAGGCTCTCTCACTCTTTCTCTCTCTCTTAAAAAGACACTTTAACTTTCAAAATATTTATTTTCCATATTTTTCAAATTTTGGAAATATAAAATCTAGCCTTTCAGTCAAGTTGGTTTTAATTAATTATTTGTTTGTCAATAGAAAAGTATTTGCCAGTTTTCTTCAGAACTGGTGTACTAGCATCAGGTTGCCATCTGCCGGTTCTTAATGTTAGAATTGTACCATAGTATACAGCTAAGGAACAAGTCACATATCAGCATTCCGGGTTCTGTTCCCACTGCTTTCCCTGAGTAATGTAACAACTCTCTGAAGCTGCTTTGTTTTCAGTTTTTTTGTGTCTGTTACTTCCTTTTGCTAGAGGGGGTTAATAATGATTGTTGACTATGACAGTGATGCTATTAATAATACTAATAATTTCTAAGAAGTGCTCATAGAAGGAAGTTCTAAAGGGCATCCAGATAGGCTACATTATTGTCAATCTTTTCTAAATAAGTCAGTATTATTGTAGTACACAGAATTCTAAGATGGCCCCCAAGATTCTTGCCTCCTGGTGTACATACCTTGTATAATCCTCTCCTCATGAGTGTAGGCAGAGCGTTTAAATGTGCTGAATAGTTATTCCCTTGATTAGGTCACTTTTTTATAACAAATCATGAGATAAGTCATTAACATGATTACATTATGTTATCTGAAAGGAGAATAGGAGTCAGACAGAGACTTTCCTGCTACCCTGGAAGGAAGAAAGCATCCATATTTTGAGCTCCCTGTAGGAACCATGTAGTAAGGAATGTGGACAGCTTCTAGTTGCTGAGACCAATCCCTGGGCAGCAGATAACAAGAAATTGGAGACCTCAGACCTACAACTGCAAGGAACTAAATTCGGCTGACAAGGTGAATGAATTTGGAAGCAGACCCCTAGCTCTAAATGAGAACTTTAGTATGTCTGAACACCTTGATTACATGTTTGTGAGATCCTGAGGGGGAGGATCAAGAGAAGCAAAGCTCAGATTTTTGATCCAAGGAAATTTAGGTAATAAAGGTGTGTTGTTTAGCTGTGAAATTTATGATAATGTGCAAAAATAGAAAACCAATACAATTATGTAGTATAAATGTGCTAGACATAAGTAATTCTGTGATTTTATACTTGACCCATGGGATTATTTATTTATTTATTTATTTGCATTTAGTGTCTATAAAATAAGAAGAGAGCTTTTTAAAAAAAGATTTAAAAGGAGTTTTGCAGGTGATTAATTAGTGATTTTTTAGTCATAATGTCTCAAAACTATCTTAAAACTTTTGATCATATTGTAATTTGTTGCAGAATATTCTTGTATTTTAGGAAGTACAAGAAGCAGTTGAACCTACACATTGTATTTTAGTCCTGTCCACAATAATTTGTTTTAGTACAAGTCCAGTTTGTTTGGGATGTTTTCTTGTATGTGTTGTTTTGTGTTCCTGGTAAAGAGCTATGAGCATGCGGCATTTCCTATGTCTTTTCTTGATTCAGTGACTGAACTACTGTTGATTACAAAAGCAGCTGCTTAAGCTAAAAATGACTGTCATCTTAACTTATTGGAATGTGATACTAATAAGACCAAACCTTTATGTGTGTGTCAGTTCAGTTTGCTTTTCTCTATGAAATGAAAGTGCGTGGCCAACTACACTCAAGCTCCAGTCTCGGTCTTAGGGATAACGCCAACAGTGTGCACACACCAAATGGCAGCTCAATGGCCTAGTCCTAAATGAAGTGTAACAAGTTTTTAGAGGCCCACCGAAATTCACGGTGTGATACTCAAATGTCTCGATTTTTTTTTAGTCCCAACAAAGGTGCAAAAACAAGTAGATATTAAAACCCAGCTTTTACATTTCCCATTTCAGCTGAACTCTAGGATGCGGCAAGGATCCTTAGAGGTTTATCAGGTATTCAGATATTGCTTTCATTTGTTGGGGGATTTATTCTAACACCAAGCTGTTAAAAATCACCAAAATCTTGAGGCAGCGATTCTGAAAACATAGACATGGATGATATTGGAGGCAGTGTTGTACACTGCACATTGGAATATCAGGCCAAATAAGATGTAAAGAAACTGCAATTTTAATCGGCCCTAGCATGAGATTGTGAGTAGAGAAGCAGTTTTGTTGCTCTTTCAGAATTTTTATGCTTTTACCGAATTGTAGCCAAAAAGACAAAAGTAGGGACTGAATATCATGTGGTCAGGGACCATACCAACTGTTTTCATTTTTGTATTCTTAGCGTTCAGGACAGCTCAAGAATATATAGGTGGTTTACATATATTTGAACAAAAGGACTAAAGTATAATACCAGCTCCTTTTAAAATGAGATAACTGATAGAACACAATATAAAGGTGATGACCAAATGGTTGTATTGTGACTATCTGTACTGTAGCTTAAATTTATATAACAATGTTTACACCTGCCTAATTAAAAACATTTTGGTAGATTTGACAGGGAATGAAATATTATGTAAATGAAACAAAATGTAAATATTGTCCTTTTTTCTTAAAAGCCAACCTTTCCTATTGCTCTTTGTTAATTCTTTCTATTCTTCCACGCTATCACTCATCTAACTGGATGTTTCTTCTCCTCCACTGAACCCTTCTACTTCTTTATTTGTATTGTAATGTATATAGAAAAGGTTGAGCATTAAATAACATAGGCTTTGACAATAGCAGTTCTAGACTTTTTAAGAGAATGTTGTGTATTGTTCCTGCCAAAGACACTGTTAAAAAATAATAATCTGTTACTTTTAAATTATAGAGTGAATGTCTATTTTTCTGCCAATACCATGCTGTTTTGATTATCGTGGCCCTATAATATAGTTCGAAGTCAGGTATTGTAATGCCCCCAGCTTCATTCTTTTTCTTTAAGACTGCTTTGGCTATTCGGGGTTTTTTATAGTTTTGTATAAATCTGATGATTTTTTTTTCCCATTTCTTTAAAAAATGTCATTGGAATTTTGATGGGAATTGCATTAAATTTGTATATTGCTTTGGGTAATATGGCAATCTTGATTATATTTATTCTTCCTATCCAAGAATAAGGAATAATCTTCCATCTTATTGTATCTTTTTCTATTTCCCTTAACAATGCTTTGTAGTTTTCATTATATAGGTTCTTTACATTCTTTGTTATGTTTATTCCTAGGTATTTTTTTTTTGTTGCAATCGTGAAGGGGATTATTTTTTTGAGTTTGTTCTCAAATGTTTCATTGTTGGCATATAGAAAGGCTATTGACTTCTGTATGTTAATTTTGTATCCTGCGACCTTACTGTATTGGCTTATTGTTTCTAGTAGTCGTTTTGTGGATTCTTTGGGGTTTTTGATGTATATGATCGTATCATCTGCAAAAAGTGATACCTTTACTTCTTTTCCAATATGGGTGCCTTTTATTTCTTTGTCTTATCTGATTGCTCTGGCTAGAACATCTAGCACCACATTAAATAAGAGTGGAGAGAGTGGACAACCCTGTCTTGTTACTGATTTAAGGGGGAAAGCCTTCAGTTTTGTGCCATTTAATATGATATTAGCTGATGGTTTATCATATTATGACCCAGCAATCCCTCTACTGGGTATATACCCCCCAAACTCAGAAACATTGATACATAAAGACACATGCAGCCCCATGTTCATTGCAGCAATGTTCACAGTGGCCAAGACATGGAAACAACCTAAAAGCCCTTCAATAGAAGACTGGATAAAGAAGATGTGGCACATATACACTATGGAATACTACTCAGCCATGAGAAATGATGACATCAGGTCATTTACAACAAAATGGTGGGATCTTGATAACATTATACGGAGTGAAATAAGTAAATCAGAAAAAACCAAGAACTGCATTATTCCATACATAGGTGGGACAAAAAGCAAGACTAAGAGACATTGACAAGAGTGTGGTGGTTATGGGGGGTGGGAGGGAGAAGGAAAGGGGAGGGGGAGGGGCACAAAGAAAACAAGATAGAAGGTGACGGAGGACAATCTGACTTTGGGTGATGGGTATGCAACATAATTGATCGACAAGATAACCTGGACATATTTTCTTTGAACATATGAAATAAAACAAAGAAAAAATAGAAGAAAAAAATTATAGAGTGAAAACCTAATTAAAAATAAATTACTTTTTTATTTTAAAAGAATACTTGATTTTTTTCTCTTTTCTCTGGTATTTAGCTAGTCCTGGTTTTTTTGTATACCCAAATAAACAACTATATGAGTATTTATACTAACCATAACAAAAAAAAATATGTTAACACACATGATGACACATATTCAGTTTCTTTTAAATCCAATTGTATTAAAAAAAAATTTTAAATTCACAGTCATTGACAATTCTTGGTAGCATTAAAATCCGGAGAGGAAAGAACCTATATGCAACTATAGCTGCTACCTAATAAAATATGCAACTAAGTTATAAAGGTTAATTTATATAGTGATTTATTTGCACATGGCATTATTTGCTCATGAGATTTTACATCCAGTTTCTCTCGGTCTCCCTCTTTCCCTCTCCCTCTCTCCCTTCCTCCCTCTTTCCCTTTTTTCTTCCCTCCTTCTCCCAAAAATTTAATCTACACTTTTCAGTTTTCCCGAGTGTTACTTTGCCCTGTAGTTATAATAGAAAAACAGCTGTGATTTAACATGTCAACTTCTCTATGAAAATCAACTGCCTCAATAACAACTCCGAATCACATTTTAAACAAATATGTTACCATTATGATTGCAGTTTTTGGTGACAATTATATATTTTTAAAGAGAGTGATAAATTTTTTAGAGTTTTTAGTTTAAATATGAACTTTGATATTTTTTTTATTTCAAAGTTGGAAATAGTATGCTATTACGAAGGATGAAAAAGGCATAAAATAACTTCCCTCTTCCTCTTTCTTATCCCTCTTGTTTTTCTTCCTTCCCTCCTGCCTTTCTTCCTTTTCTCTCTTTTGTTTCTTCTCTCTAATAAAAATAGGTTAGGAGAAATATTGATCAATAAGTTGAGGTGAAGAAATAAGAACGAGTTTCTTCTCTCTTGCATTTACTCTCATTGTTTTTCTTTCTCTTTTGTGATTCTGTATGTGTCAAATTGGAGTGTAGGGAAGCTAGTATTTTGATGAGCAGGAAATAAAAATTAAAAAGAATAAGAAAGGGAAGGCATTTGCAGGAAGGGAGAGTGAAAGAGGCTTTTCTAAGGCAATGGAGATGAGTTACAAAGTGTGACAGAGTGGATGGATCCTTGATGGTGGGTCATAATGAATTTAATAATTAGTTCTAAATATTCTAAAATCTGAATATTTATTTAGATAGGTCATTTTCCTTAGGCATAATTTGGCTGCATTTTTATATTAATAAAATTTTAGATCCCTTCCAATTGCATGTGTACCTCCAGTATGGAATCTTTTTAAATGTGTAAATGTTTACACACCTAATAAGTCTAAATGAATGAATCTGTTCCTAATGCTCAAAGCAAGATAATGAGTTAATATAATCAATCAATATATAAAGAAAAATGTTATCTTATTTAATATAAAATTTAAACATCTTTAAAAAATTTGTATATAGTATTGGAGAAAATTCATAAGAGACCAAAAGAGTAGGATGAAAGATAATCACACATATTATAACTTTTTTTCTAATTATAAAAGCAATATATGTTCATTAGAGTAGAATTGAAAATGTTAAACATATAAGGAATAAATAACCCCATCACTAGTTGTAACCAGTATTAACATTTGTGTATTTTCATATATATGTTCTTAATTTTTCTTGCGTTAGCTGTCCGACTGTCTTCAGCTATTTGTATTTATTTAATTTTATAGTCACGTATATTACTTATCACACAATGCACACTGTATCTGTACGTGTGTCTTGACTACTTTTGAGTATGATTTATGATAGGGCAGTAGTTGGGAGCAGGTGGCAGAAAGAAAAACACATGGCAAATAAGCACTCAGTAGGGTGTGTATCCCAGGTAAACCTTCTCTGAGTCTGTGACCTTCAAGTCACTTAACCTTTTGCTGCTGCAATTTCTTTGTCTGAAAGCAGTGTGGTTGCAGAGCTGAAAGAAAATGGTGAATTTAAGGACGCAGCTGACTTGGAGCATCTTATGAATCATTTAACGCTAATATTGTTTTTATTGAGAACCATGGAATGATAAATACCAGTCAAACCATCCTGTTTTTAGAAGAAACAGGATGCAAAAACTTTGCATGAAAAACAACTTTAAGTGAGATTATTTAACAGAAATGTCTTTTGTAACAATGCCTGTTAACATGTGAATAAAGAGATAATAAGGCAAAAATAATTTATAAAATCATAAATTTTATAAACTAAAGTATATTACTTTTATTTCAAGATAGAAGTTTTGAGCACTGGCAAATGTTTTCCTCAGTGGAGTATCGATAGGTTATGACTGTGTAGTTCATGAAAGCTGGCTGTGCTGTTTGAGTGGTCACTGTAGCCTTTCCGTTGCCTTGTGTCCAGAGTGCGCTGCGTCCCTTTGCAGCAAAGACGAAGTAGCACAGAAGAGCGCAGTGAGATCGCTGGCTTGAGATGCTAGTGATGTGCCCTCGCGATACTTCTTCAACTTCTGAGCTAATGCCTCACTCCGCTTCCCATGTAAAAAGAAATTAAATGCCCTAAAAGTTTATTAGAAAAAGTAAACGAAATAATGTAGTAAAAATAGTATAGTTATCATTTAAGGAGCACTTAGCTACTAACCTCCTGGGCCTCTAAAGCATTCATGGATACAGCTCTGAATTTCTGTTCAGTTGATATAGTTTTTCATATATATATGAAGTTGTTATTTATGCTAAGGTTTAATATATATATACATATATAAGGTTAAATATATAATATATATATTTATAATATATATAATATATATTTATATATTATATATACATATATAAGGTTAAATATATCATATATATTTAAATTTATAATATATATTAAATTTATAATATATATATTTATCTCAGAAAAACCTGAGATCTCAGTTTAAGGAATATGAATTTGAACTCATTAGAACAGGAAGGCAATAGTAATATTGGTAAAGAAACTGTTGCTGAGTGGTTGACAACTTTTATACAAAATGATTTTCCAAAACAATCTTTAATGGAGTAGTTTTAGGTTGGTTTCAGTCTGTGGGACCCTGTTTTTAAGCAAAATCATTTATTTAATTCCAACATATAAAATAAAGGCCTCTAATCTGCCTTTAGCTTTCTTCTCACCCTACCCTTGTCCTCCTGTAGGAGGGTGGCCCAGGGTATCCCTAGAACTTAGGTGAGAAGTACTGGCCCAGGATAATCTAGTTTTACTTGGAAGATAGTTACCACTTATAAACAACGATGATAGTCAAAATATTTAACCAGCGCAGGCTCATCCGATTTGAGCAGATCTCACCAGCTTGAACCTAAGGTCGCTAGCTTGAGCAAGGGGTTACTCGGTCTGCTGAAGGCCCACAGTCAAGGCACATATGAGAAAGCAATCAATGAACAACTAAGGTGTTGCAACGAAAAACTGATGATTGATGGTTCTCATCTCTCTCCGTTCCTGTCTGTCTGTCCCTGTCTATCCCTATTTCTGATTCTCTCTCTGTCTCTGTTAAAATATATATATATTATATATATTATATTTATTATATATATATAATATATATATATATTTAACTACTAATGGGGTGTGAGCACTGACTACTCAGAATATGTGCTGGCTCTAAACATCCTGTAAGGCTCTATTGGTGCATAGGGGCTCAAATTCAATGATTTTCTTATATGTGGTCAGAATGTTAGATTTGTGTGAAATAGCAAGAGACCAAGTAAAACTTACTTAATACTTACACAGTTTTAATGTGCCAAGCCCTGTTTTAAATGCTTTACATGTGTTAACTGACATAATCTTTGCAACCTGTCTGTACAGATACTATTATTACACTCATTTTATAGATGAGGAAATTGAGGCAAAGAGAAATATGAAATGTAGAGAGGTGAATAAACTCACACGTGGTCATACTAATAAGTGGTGGAGGCCTGACCTGTGGTGGCACAGTGGATAGAGCATCGACCTGGAAATGCTGAGGTCGCTGGTTCGAAACCCTGGGCTTGCCTGGTCAAGGCACATATGGGAGTTCATGCTTCCTGCTCCTCCCCACCTTCTCTCTCTCTCCCTCTCTGTCTCTCTCCCTTTCTCTCTCCTCTCTAAAAATGAATAAATAAAATAAAATAAAAATAAGTGGTGGAGTCAGAATTCAACTCAGGAAGTTTGCTTTACAGTTAGCTTAGGCTCTGAACACTATCCCGTGCTGTGTTTTAGCATCAAACATGGCAGTGTGATTTGCAAATATGTGAGAGTTGAATATTGTAAGTGAAAACTACTCTCTTGTCTTTTCTATTTACATATAATTTAATCTAATCTAATCTAATCATTTTTAATGTCAGCTTTTAATTATTACTTTTGGTTGAAAAAAACTTATTCAGAGCTTATTTTCTCTTTTTTATGATATAATTTTTTGAAAAGAATGTTTGGTGTTAGAGATTCATTGTTAACAGAATGTCTGTCTTTTGCGAAGTATAGGAAGTCATTTTCTGTTAGTCAGTGTACTGGTATATGTGGCAATGGGCAGAAAAAATCTGTTAATTTTGATATAGTTTGCCCTATTAATATTTATTATGATATATTTTTTACAATAATAGCAGAAAATTCACTGTCATGAATAACATTGGAAGGTGAATTTACTTTTCCTGATATGACCAGGATAAAAGCCTTAAAAATTGACATCAATATTTAAACATAACTAATCTTTTAATTATATAGTGTTCTAGTATATTGTGAAACCTTATTATACCAATAATTCATTAAAGCAGGGGTCGGAAATCTTTTTGGCTGAGAGAGCCATGAACGCCACATATTTTAAAATGTAATTCCGTGAGAGCCATACAACGACCTGTGTACATTACGCATCATCCAATAAAAATTTGGCGTATCCTGAAGGACAGCTATGTTTGGCTCCAGCCACCCGCAACCATGAACATGAGCAGTAGGAAATAAATGGATTGTAATACATGAGAATGCTTTATATTTTTTTATTTATTCATTTTAGAAAGGAGAGAGAGAGGGGAAGAGAGAGAGAGGAGAGAGAAGTGGGGGAGGCGCAGGAAGCATCAACTCCCATATGTGCCTTGACCAGGCAAGCCCAGGGTTTCGAACCGACAACCTCAGCATTTCCAGGTCGACGCTTTATCCACTGCGCCACCACAGGTCAGGCATGTTTTAGTTTAACGTTATTTTTTTATTAAAGATTTGTCTGCAAGCCAGATACAGCCATCAAAAGAGCCATATCTGGCTCGCGAGCCATAGGTTCCTGACCCCTGCATTAAAGGAAGCAATTACATCGTAGAAACCAAAAGGTTAAGAAGACCAATTAATGATACAATTTGGAAGTTTCCATATTTAATGTATTTTGTGCAGACAAATGTTTCCTTTATTTTAAAAAGAAATATTAACTAGAAACTATCAGATGATAAAGAATTTTACTTTCTATCTCTGCAAGTCGGGAAATAATTCACATGGATGATTGGAGTATTTTTTAAAAAATCTTTTTGGGAGAAAGGAGAGAGAAGAGGAGAGCTGTAATCTCTCAGAAGAGATGTTGCTTATTTAATCCACTAAAGAAAAGGTATGTCTTGAGACAGTTTCTAAGACATTCTTCAGAATTTCTCAGTAAATTGGTTTCGGTTCTCTTGACCTTTTCTTGTAGCTATTATTTCTTTCAAGAATTTTTCTGCTCTCCTCTATAATCCTCCAAATTTTTCTTATTTGTTCAAATCTGTATATACCTCAACTGATCACATTATTGTAATAAAAGACTTAACAGAACGTACTATGATTTCATTTTTCTTATACAAGCATTTTAAAAATTATATAGTGTACAGAATACATGATAAAGCAATCTCTTTCAGCTATGTTAAATATATTTGTTTTACTTAAAGAAACTCACAAAGAAAGATGTTATAAACTTAATGGATAAGAATGATATACAGTGTTACATATATCATGTCATTGAAAAATTACTTATATTACTATTTAATTGATACATTTCCAGGCTTTTGAGATTGTTCAAATCTTAATTTAAACAATGCTCTGTGTCTAACATTTACAGTCTTTAAATATATCCCTATTTTGTGACCAATTTGGCTTTATGTATGGTTAGTAGCCATTTCTTGAGGTCAGGCTCACTCTCTCTGACCTCAGAGTCCACAGACTAGAATGGCTTTTCAACTCTAGTTTAGTTGTTGCCATCTTTTAGAAGCCACTGATCTCCTCAGAGCATCCTAAGTATATTTCAATGATAGCACATGTCATGCATATTATAATTTCTATTTGATTATATGATTCTTAATCAGATCTTTAAGATTCTTGAGGGCAGTGATTATTTTATTTTATAATTGTATTCCAAGAAGCTTACAATATGCCATAATAAAGGCATTTGTTGATCAGATATGTGAGTTAAAAAATAATGATTATAATGACAACCTAAAACATTGAAGGAGAATAAAATATTTTCCAAATTAACAATGACTTTTTAAATTACGTTATTAGAATAGTTGAGTGACAAAGGATAATTTTCCTTCTTTCTTCTTTCTTTCTTTTCTTTCTTTCTCTTTCTTTTTTTCTTTTTTTCTTTCTTTCTTTCTTTCTTCTTTCTTCTTCCTTTCTTTCTTTCTTTCTTTCTTTCTTTCTTTCTTTCTTTCTTTCTTTCTTTCTTTCCTTCTTTCTCTCTTTCTTTCTTGTTTCTTTCTTTTTTTTTTACTGAGAGGCAGGGAAGCATATAGACAGATGCCCGCTTGCACTCTGACTGGGATCCACCCTGCAAGTCTCCTACAGGGTGATTCCTGCCCCTTGGATTGCTGCTCTGTTGCTTGGCAACCATGCTATTTTAGTGCCTAAGTGAGGCCATGGAGCCATCCATCCTCAGCGCCTGGAGCCAATTCATTTCCTGGAACTATTAGAGCCATAGCCTTGGGAGGAGAAGAGAGAGAGGAAAGAAAGAAAAGGAGAGGGGTGGGGAAGCAGATGGTCACTTCTCCTGTGTGCCTTGACTGGAATTTGAACCCCAGACATCCACACTCTGGGCTGATGGTCTACCACAGAACCAATCAGTCAGGGCAAGGATAATTTTCTAATTATGATATTTAGGGTTAACAAAACTATGTTTATAGGGACACATTTTTATGCATATTAGGCTTGTTTTTTATTGTATAAAAATTTTTTTCTCACTTGGTTATGGATTTAATATATGTTATGTGTCCTACAATTTCATATTAATGAATTAGAGTTTTAATCACACCTATTTTATTTTCAAAATTACTTTTTTAATAAAGCTGCATGTCTCAAAAATTAGTGCAAAATATACTGATATTAAATTGTATTTAAAACTGAAGATTTAACCTGACCAGGTGGTAGCATAGTGGATAGAGCATCAGACTGGGATATGGAAGACCCAGCTTTGAGAACTTGAGGTTGCCTGCTTGAGCGTGGGCTCATCTGATTCGAGCAAGGCTCACCAGCTTGAGCCCAAGGTCACTGGCTTGATCAAGGGGTCACTTGGTCTGCTGTAGCCCCCCAGTCAAAGTACATATGAGAAATCAATCAATGAACAATTAAGGAGCTGCAATGAAGAATTGGTATTTCCCATCTCTCTCCCTTCCTGTCTGTCTGTCCCTATCTGTCCCTCTCTCTGATTCTCTATGTCTCTGCCGCAAAAAAAAGAAAACAAAAACAAAAATAACCTAAAGATTTACTTGAAATTTGTATTCATTAGATCATAAAAGATAAAAATAAAGTCCTGGGTCAATTCTAGATTTTGTAAACAAGTCTTAAATTACGACAACAAAAACCTTACTTTTGTCTTTAAAAATTCAAAATAGTAAATAGTAACAATGTTAATCTGGTTTTCTCTATGCTCCTAGCAATACTGTGTGGGAGGAAA
The DNA here is from genome assembly GCF_036850765.1 of Saccopteryx bilineata. Taxonomy (NCBI): domain Eukaryota; kingdom Metazoa; phylum Chordata; class Mammalia; order Chiroptera; family Emballonuridae; genus Saccopteryx; species Saccopteryx bilineata. Next base: position 80,804,960 of record NC_089497.1, on the reverse strand, counting down.
ATGTTTGTTCCCTTTATTCTTCTAGGTTCAATGGCTGGGTGCTCAACTCGAAACAATCAAAGACGAGTCAATGAGAGGAAAAAATACAATTTAATTACATATATGTAAGAGTTTTACAATGAAATGAGAGCCCAGGAGGGAGCCGGAAGATTGAGGTTTATATGACATTTTAGATTAAACAAAGGAACAGCTGTTTTGGGCTACTGAGGCAAGACGTGGGAAGGGGAGGGGAGGAAATAGATGGTAAATAAGATTTGTCTTGCTATGCATATCAGAATGTTCCAGGTGATAAGTGTTGTCTCTAGGAGTAGTTGTCTTCCTGGTTTGGACATATCTTAGAGTTTGGACAAACTATATAATTTAAACTGTATAACAACTTGATTCATTATTTGGTCATTGTAAACATTAATGTGTGGTTGCAATTATAGCCTAATTTTTAAATATATAAACTTTCAGTTTTTATTTTAAGAAAAAATTTTCTTCAAACCCTTTTCCTGGGTGTTTTGTATAAATTTTGATAATTCACTCATGTGGTGACTCTTCATTCCTGATTCACCTTAAATAATCCCATCATTTAATGTAGAATACAGTGGTACCTTGAGATACAAATTTAATTCATTCTGTAACCGAGCTCATAAGTCAGTCAACTCATATATCAAATTTCTCCCATTTAAAATAACTGAAATAGATTTAATTTGTTCCAGCCCTGTGAAACATCCCTAAATCATCCTAATTTTGAAAAAAAAAACATGTTTTCATTAAGAAACACACATGTATACTTTGCCAATGCATAACAAAATATATGAAATAAAAGAAAAAAGTGTTATTTAGACTGTATTCTTACCTTGGAGACATACGAGTGCGACTAACAGAGGTGAATGGCGGAGGAGGAGGGAGGGAGGAAGGGGCAGGCACTGTAGACACGTAAACTAAAACTGCACTTTCTTAACACTAAATGTAAACAAAAAAATGCATTTTCTTTAAACAAAACTGAAACTGCACTTTCTTTACTTAAAATGAAACCACAAAAACTTAATTGTAAAAAATTGCACTTTTTTTTTTTTTTGTATTTTTCTGAAGCTGGAAACAGGGAGGCAGTCAGACAGACTCCCGCATGCGCCCAACCGGGATCCGCCCGGCATGCCCACCAGGGGGCGATGCTCTGCCCATCTGGGGTGTTGCTCTGTTGCAACCAGAGCCATTCTAGCGCCTAAGACAGAGGCCATGGAGCCATCCTCAGTGCCCGGGCCAACTTTGCTCCAATGGAGCCTTGGCTGCGGGAGGGGAAGAGAGAAACAGAGAGGAAGGAGGGGGGGGTGGAGAAGCAGATGGGCACTTCTCCTGTGTTCCCTGGCTGGGAATCGAACCCAGGACTCCTGCATGCCAGGCTGACGCTCTACCACTGAGCCAACCAACCAGGGCCAAAAATTGCACTTTCTTAACTTTAAACTTAACCTAAGCTTAACATTACATATTTTTCATTTAATCATCACCTGTTTTTGCCTTTTTGACTGTACTTTCGGCACTTTCACTTGCAGGACTTTTGAATAAAGTCTATCCAAAGAGGTTTGTTTTTGCCTGACTTTTAAAATGTTATGAAAATGTGACAAAAAAGTGTCATTAAAAAGTGCTGAAGCACAACCAGCTGAAACTTTTTCTGGGTGTTTCTTTTCAATGAAACTTGAAAGCTTCTCCCACATTGCCAGTATGTCTTTAATTTCACTTGTAGAAATCACTTCCTCCGGCTCTACCTCCTCCTCACTACTGATCTCTTGCAGAAGCTCCATATGTTGCATCATCTGTAGCTTCTTCAACTCCTCAGTTGAGAGTGCCTCCTCATGTTCCTCGACGAGCTCGTTTATGTCACCCTCATCTACTCCAGACTCATTGATTTTTTCGAGGGACACAATTTACCTCAGTCTCAGTCTGTGGTTCGAATGCTTCAAAGTCCCTGCCTGCAACAACATCAGGCCATAACTTTTTCCATGCCAAGTTCAAGGTTATTCTTGTAACCTTTTGCCATGCCAAGTCAATAATATGTAAACATATCACGATGTTGTAGTGATCTTTCCAAAACCCTTGAAGGGTTAGATTTGTATTCTCAGTCACCTCAAAGCAGCAGCAGAACAAGTGCTTTGTGTAAAGCTTTTCAAATGGAAATGACCTGCTGATCCATAGGTTGCAAGATTGAAGTCGTGTTGGGTGGGAGGTAGAGGACTTTCATGAATTTGAATTCATCGAGAATGTCATCTTCAAGACCAAGTGGGTGGCCTGGAGCATTTTGAAGGATTAGTAATGCTTTCATTGGGAGTTTATTTTCTTGAAGATATTTCTTCACTGCAGGACCAAAGATGAGATTTACCCATTCAATAAAAAACTGCTGTGTAACCCATGCCCTAGCATTGGTGCACCACATAACGTGCAGTTTTTCTTTAAGAATCTTGTGAGTCCTAAAGGCTTGAGGATTTTCGGAATGATACGCTAGCAGTGGCTTTACTTTACAGTCACTATTAGCATTTGCAAAATATGCAAGGGTCAGAAGGTCCTTCATGGGTTTATGTCCTGGCAGCTTCTTCTCTTCTGCGGTGATAAAAGTCCTCCAGGGCATTTTTTTTCCAAAACAATACTGTTTTGTCACAGTTGAACACTTGTTGGGGGATGTAGCCTTCCTTTGTGATAAGCACAGCAAAACGTGCGATGTACTCCTCAGCTGCCTTAACCGTCAGCACTCGCAGCTTTGCATAACATGGCTTCAGGAAAGTAAGGTTTCTCTTTTTTTAATGCTGCTACAATAAAAGTAGAAGGCCACTATTAGTGATATTATTTAAGATCAGCTTTGAAATGTGTATTTTCCGGAGTTCTTGAGAAGGTATATAGCATTTTAAACATTAGTGATTTATTGCATTGCTGAAAATTGACAAATGACTATGACATTTATACATTTTTTGTCTATATGAAGTTAAGTTCTTTTCAGATAATAAAAATAACATTTGAATATGTAGTAGGTTATATAGCAACCTTATTAGTTATAAATATTATACCTTTCTGCATATATAGAATTTCTGACTATAAAGATTATACTTAAAGAATACCTAGCATTCCTGTTGAACATGTAAATGAGTGTATATATATAAAATGTTTACATATTCTATTTTATACTTACCAAATAGGATCATTACTCTAATTGCACTTGTTCATTGCTGTAAAGTTCATGAAGCTACATTTTTTCATTTATTTCTCAGTGTTTATATCATCAGTATATCTTTACTTTTAAATGGTAAAGACTAGCCTATAGTTAGAAGCTGAATAATCCTATACTCAGAGTAGTAGTTATTTGCTGAAGCTAGGTAGTTTAACTTAATTAATATGCACATTCAAAGTTTAAATATTATAAGTGGTTCTGTAAAGTTTTTTTTTTTAACTAAGGGTATTTTCTAATTGGTGATCAGTTACCAAAACTACTTATTTTACAATGTTTTAACATGACTTGAAATTATAAATTTGTAGTTATTGGACTATAAATTACTTCTTAATCAAATAGATTCTAAATATTTGAATACTTAGCGACAAAGATCAGTATGGGGTACTTATTTTTCCATAGACAAATTCAGCACTCAAAGTGCACATAGAACAAAGTAAGGCTCTTAAGAGAGTGAAGATGATGCATCTGCCGTGTATTTTCTGACTATAGGAGTTAGCAATGTATTATCCCCCAACCTGGAAATAAAGAGCTTCTTTCACTGTTTCAGACCAGTTTTTATTATTGACCATGAGTTGTTATAATATTATCATCTATACAAATTCATTTGTTAGTGGCCCATCATTCCAACAGTGCCAATGTAGATATGTAAGTTTAATGGTTATTTCTTAACTATGATAAAATAAATATAATAAAAAATATTCTCAAGCTTATTTATAAAAAAAAATCAGTGGCAAACCTGATCCTTTAGAATTAATTTAAAATAGCTGGGTTTCCTCTAACTTAAGAATTAATAATTGTCAGAGAACACTATTAGTATTTTTTAGATGATAAACCATATTTGCTAAATTGGAAAGCAATTTATTTCATAGAGTGCAATAAACAAAAACGTGGTCATAATGTCAGTTTTGTTTCCAGCTGTGTCATCTATGAGGACTGAAGAATAAACTCTTAGAGGAGATAAGCAGGGGTATGAATTCTGATCATAAATCAGAATTTTTTTTTTATTGTTCCAGGAGGAAGTCCTTGTGTTTGTGCGACATTTATGATTTCTTTTTTTTTTAATTTATTTTATTTTATTTATTCATTTTGGAGAAGAGAGAGAGAGAGAGAGACAGGGGGGAGGAGCTGGAAGCATCAACTCCCATATGTGCCTTGACCAGGCAAGCCCAGGGTTTTGAACCAGCGACCTCAGCAATTCTAGGTCGACGCTTTATCCACTGCGCCACCACAAGTCAGGCCATAAATCAGAATTTTGAGTTAGAAGGAACCATAGGAAACTCTGATATAGGTTGCTGTCAGGTGAAGTATTTTTTATCATTTTCAACTGATGCAACTAAGAACCAGAGAAGCCTTAATTTTTTCAGGTCCCTCTAGTTCACATAAAGTAGAAGCAGCGGAGAACGAAAAGGGAGGAGAATAACCCCCGTAGACAGGCCCTAAATTACTTCACAAATAGTGTTTCATAATCCTCAGGGCAGTCATATGGTACCAATGTTATGCTCCCAATGTTTTTAGAAATGAAAAATGTTGAACTAAAAAAATGTAAATAATTACTCAGTTTGGGAATGCTAGCAAAGTGTCACCAAGTAAGTGGCCTTAACAACACAAATTTATTATGTCATCGTTCTGGAGGCTAGAAGTCCAAGATCAAGGTTTCTGCAGGGCCATGCTTCCCCTGAAGGTAATAGGGAAGGACCAGATCGAGTCCTCTTCTTAGCATCTGGTTTTTCCTTTTCTCGTTGCAGCATAACTTCAATACCCACATGGCATTCTCCCTGAGTCTGTGAGTCCGGTCCAAATTTCCCCTTGTACACCAGTGTAACTCATCTTAACTAATTATGTCTGCAATAGCCCTATTTCTAAATGAGGTCACATTCAGAGGTACTGGAAATGAGGATTTCAATAGGACTTTTGGGGGGCCAAGCTCGTAAATTGGTAGTGCAGTTAGCATTTAATTGCAATTTTTTTTTGGCTTCTCATTACATGTGATTACATTTTACATTATGTAATGACAGAAATAAATTACAACTTTATTCCATAAAAAGCAATATAATGTGCTATTTTTATTTTTAAAAGCATGTGAGGTCTGTAATGTCTAATGATAGATTTTGGCTTTTGTGTTGTTGGTCGGTAGGAAAAGGTTTTAGCATGACAAGGTGATAGCAGTGGGTTTTTAAAAATATTAATAGGTGTCTGACCAGTTGGTGGCACAGTGGATAGAGCGTTGGACTGGGATGCAGAAGACCCAGGTTTGAGACCCCAAGGTTGCCAGCTTGAGTGCGCGCTCATCTGGTTTGAGCAAGGTTCACCAGCTTGGACCCAAGGTCTCTGGCTCAAGACAGAGGTTACTCAGTCTGCTGTAGCCCCATGGTCAAGGCACATATGAGAAAGCAATCAATAAACAACTAAGGTGTCGCAACAAAAAACTAATGATTGATGCTTCTCATCTCTCTCCGTTCCTGTCTGTCTGTCCCTATCTATCCCTCTCTCTGACTCTCTCTATCTCTGTTAAAAAAAAAAAAAAGTAGTAGGCCAGTAATAGTCAAGATAGAAGAAAAGAAAAATCAATTATAAGAGATGAGTTCAGAGGGTCTAACTAAAATCCAGCTTAAAAATATAAGGCTCCAAAGAGTTTGTGCAGTGAGAATGTCAATCTGGGATAGGCAAAACTGTTGAAAGATATATTTCCTAAGACTTGGTTGTTCATTGAATATGGAAATAGAGAAATTAAGAATGATAGGGTTTCATACCTGGACACAAATGAACCACCAAAAACAGTAAGCATATATCCAAATAATGGATTTTGGAGTACGTGTAGGAGAATTAAATAATTTCTGTAAATATAAACTGTGTCCCTTTGATAAACACCTCCATCAGAGGCTCATAACCACTGTAATCCCAAATCGAAACTATTGATTTAATATCCCTTAAGTTATTGTCAACCTAGAATATTTTCCCGGGAGTCATCTGGTCTTATCCGCACAACAGTTAGCTACTCTGCCGTCACATGACCAACGCTGAAACATCAGTTATGATATGCAGTGTACAATTTACATGGTACCCACTACAAATCCTGACCAATGAGAAGGGATGAGAAAATGAAGCTTCATGTCTCATAGGAAATAAATATCATTTTCTAAATCAATTCAGTAGATTTCAGCTCCAAAAATATTAGATAAGAGTTAGAGGGTTTTTATAGAAGTTATATAAAACAAATTAAAGTGAGGGATTGATTTTTGTAAGATAGTTTTAAATAAGGATAGCCTCTAAAATTATGTGTATGGAAAGCTGAGAGGAACTTTTCAAAGTTGCTAAAGCAGGGAAAAGGTGGGTTGTACAAAAATAGGATAAAATTTAAAAGCTCAAGGTTGATATAGTGATTGTATTCTACATAGACAAGTGGGTTTTCACTCCTGTCCTGCTAAGTCATTGGCACTTAGCACTGTATGCACATTTGAATCATTTTGGGAGCTTTGACAAGCAATGCTGATGGTTGCCCTAATCCCAGTAGATTCTGACTTGATTGGTCTGGAGTCTGTGGGACCCAGGCAGCCATGAGTTTAAGTCTTTGCAAGCGATGCTGTTGGCAGTCAGAACTGAAAGGCATTGCCATAGAGCTTTGTCAGCTTGGAAATTATGTTGCTGCATTTTGTTCACAGTAAAATGAAAACAATATAATATTAAACAATAATGTTACAAAATTCTTCTACCAACAATTAGCGTATTAAAGTGAATAGAAATGAGAGCTTTTATGTCCATGCTATATATACACTGTACCAGTTCCTACAAGAACTTCCTTTGCCTGAGGTGAATGTAAACTTTACTGGAGAGAAAAAAAAAACTTTGATATTTAGGGAATTGGTTTTTTGGAACAGTGAAGCATGAAACTAATTAATATTTTCAATTTACCTTTCAGTATATCTATTCTTTATTTATTCAATATATTTTTATTGGGTAAAAACTATATGGAAAGGACTGTTGTAAGTGCTTGGGACTAGAGCAGTAAATAAAAGAGTAAAATTCTTGCCTTTATGGAACTTATAGTTTAGCTGTAGGGATTTAAAATTCATTTGAAATTTAATATTACTGTTTTATTTTCTTTTGTTTTTTTTTTAGGTTTTCTAAAATTTATATTTTGTAAGACAAAGTGCTACAAACTTTTAAAAATAAATATTTGATATTTAAAATTGAGTCTAATAAAATTTTTAAATGTATAAATGATTCAGGTAATACTTCGATATGTCAAACTTATGAAAATATCAGATGAATGATGGATACTTGGCCATATTCCTGGAATTCATATGTGAACCTGAAATCGCTTAATTGCTCAGTGATATAGGAGAAAATATAATTGAAAATTTTACTTAAACTTATGAAAGTGTATTATTTTAAGTCACTTTAATTTTATTCCTTCAGCATATGTTTTATTTAGGCTTTGTATAAGAACATTAGCTTCCACTTAGGATAATCAGATATGTGCTGCATCCTATTCTAAAACTCATCACTCTATACGCAAAATTATAAAAAGCTGGTAGACACATGAAGGAGAAAGAAGCCAGAAGAGAACAAGCATTGAAAATATGCTTCTGTATGGAGGTAGCAGTGATAAAGCTGTCCTTGAGAATACATTGATTTAAAACAGTGGAACATAAGCCTTATTGTTCACTTGAGAGAATAGACACATAATGATCTTTACTATGAGTTAGTATTATGTTTGAAAACATTAGTATTCAAATTAAATGCCATGTGTAAGATCACTGTGTGTTTTTGCACATGGCTAAATAAAACCTCTGGAAAAGGCAACATCTGTGTGAGTGCAGTACTTCTCATCTTGTTTTTTTGTACTCAGTAGATCTGAGTTATTGAAAAGCAATTAATATTAAATTTGACCTGAATAATTACACATTATAAAATAAATGATAGTCACTAAGCAATACCTTTGGCTTAAATGGCTAAGTAAGTTTCCTTGAATGATGTGTTAGAACAATTAACTTTGATATCTAGTGACCTATTAAAATTTAGTCCAAGGTTCAAACAAATACACCTGAGGATATGTCAATGAATATGATGCAGTTTTATTTAAGAACAATTAGGATTTATGATTTTATCTTTTCTATATGTAGTGCTCTGATAACCACCTTTAAACTTGCTGAATTTGACCTATAACTCTTTATAGATAAATTTGAAGACTGAGTTTTCTGTTATTTTGAAAAAAGAGCTACAAAATAGTGAGGATCAGTTGTGATAAGATCATGGTGATTTGAAGAAATGTAATTTCTTGGGTTTACTAACAACAAACTGTTTAGGAAAGTGTTCTTGTCTGTCTCCAAGTCCAATAAATATTTTAAACTTGCTAGTTATTGCATTATTTTTTTGTGTGCAGATAATATCTAGTATTGGGTAAGGTGTTCTTCTAGTACATTTTTATTTACTGTACTTCCATTCATACAAATTCAATGCACTTTATTGTTACTTTAACAAAGAAGAAATTCATTTTGGAGACATGATTTTATCATTTCTGCTTCATTTCTTTCAGATTATTCCTTAAATTTGTAAATAAGTACTTCAGTTTTCTAATGGCTGACATAATAATCAACTCCTTAAAATTATTTTTTCTTAAGAAAGATGATATTCAAAGTATGAAAATTTATGATAATTTTCTTTAGAAACTGAATAAAATGTACTGATTGAAGAGCATATTAGATCACTTTGCAATGACACTAAAGAGGATTATATCAAAATCTAGTCATGCATGGCTCAAAATATCACCTAACACAGAACTATCACTTTGAACATAAAATTGTGGGAAGTAGAATGTTTTATTTAGATGGACACACAGAAGATAGTAAACAAACCATTCTGCTTGGTGTTATTTGACTAAGAAGTTAAAAGTGTTGGAGCTCTGTGGCTCTATACTAGGTCTTGTGTGTTTTTCTAGTCCAGTCTCCTCTGTCAGAGGAAGAGAATTGGCATATAAAGAATGCAAAAACTTGCCCTGGCCAGTTGACTCAGTGGTAAAGCGTCAGCCTGGCATACAGGAGTCCCGGGTTTGATTCCCGGCCAGGGCACACAGGAGAAGCGCCCATCTGCTTCCCTACCCCTCCCCCTCTCCTTCCTCTCTGTCTCTCTCTTCCCCTCCTGCAGCCGAGGCTCCATTGGAGCAAAGTTGGTCCGGGCGCTGAGGATGGCTCTGTGGCCTCTGCCTCAGGCGCTAGAATGGCTCTGGTTGCAACAGAGCAACGCCCCAGATGGGCAGAGCATCGCCCCCAGGTGGGCGTGCCGGGTGGATCCCGGTTGGGCACATGCGGGAGTCTGTCTGACTGCCTCCCTGTTTCCAACTTCAGAAAAATACAAAAAATAATAATAATAATAATAAAAGAATGCAAAAACTTTAAACACAAACAAACAAAATACCACATCTGTTTTCTCTTCCCCAAGGAGAATCTAACTCTATTGGGAGAGGAAGATATCTGCCACATTTATTTTGACAAACATTTCTCCCTAACATTTCTTCTTAAAAATTTCCATGATGAGAAACCATATAAGTTGTAGAATGAAAATAAATAAATTAAGAGAACTTTTAAAAATAATGTTGTGATTCTTCAAAAGGAAAAATGAGAGTTTGTGATTGGAGATGTCAGAAAATTTTAACATTCATTCAGTGTTCACCATTTTTTCCCCATTACTATGAACCAGGAAGTGTTAAATGCTGGAGGTGGGGATGGAGGTGAGGGGCTCAAAGAGGAGTCTGTCTCATGGACTTGAAGAGAAGCTTCTATCAGAATAGGTATTTGATCTCCTTCTGCTTGCCCCAGCCCAAACTCATATCACCAGCAAAATATAAAATTACAATTATAACAAATGTTATGGGGGAAGATATACATGACATGTGAGACTGAGTTAAGGGAATTGCCCAGTAACGAAGGACAAAGGTGACTTCTCAGAGGAGGTGACTCAAGTGGCCTTCATGGAGAAAGCTCCATTTCTGCTGAGGATTTTTGTCTGAAAAAAGTAGTATTGGGATCTAGCCTGCATAGAATAATGTGTAAGTCACTGTTATTAAGAGCGAAGAAAAATAAGGAATTTAAAAAATAATATGTTAAATTTCCCAGGGCTGCTGAAACAAAGTACCACAAAGCAAGGTGTTTAAAACAAGAGAAACTTCCTTTATTACAGTTCTGGAGGCTAGATATCTAAAATCAAGGTTGTAGAGCCACACCCTCTCTTCTCTGAAGACTGTAGCGGGGGGGGGGGGGGGTGGAGGGGGGGGCTCTGTTCCTTTCCTTTCTCTTAGTTTTTGGTGTTGTCAGTAATCATTGGCCTTTCTTGGCTTGAAGACACATCATTCCAATATCTGTCTCTGTCATATGGTGTTCTTCTAATATGTCTTTCTGTGTTCAGTTGTCTCTCTTTTTATAGGACATCAGGTTTATTAGGGTATGGGCCCACCCTACTCTAGTATTACCTTCTCTTAACTTGACTACATATGCAAAAACTATTTCTAAACAAGATCATATTCACAGGCTCTGAGTGGACATGAATTGGTGTGTGTATGTGTATTCAGAACACGTAAAATCCAGAAAATGGCTAAGAATAGCAGATCCATGTCCAGATTATTTGTTAGGTGTCCTTTTAACTGGAAATAGTATTTGGTTTGCTATTGTAAGTACTTGATTTCAATCATGTATATATTAAAGGCTGGCCAAGTGCTATGAAGGGCCTCAGAAGAAGAGAGGAAAAATACTGTGGGTACAAAATCAGGAGCAGCAGTTCACTTAGTGGTTATCTCTCCATGGCATTCCATATCTTGAAACATTCTTAACTTTAAAATGTAACAACTGAAAAAATAAATATACCATCTTTTTATAAATAGCAATGATAATTTTTAGAATAATTACTATATATACACATACACATGTCAAATTTTGCTTGACATTTAAGTTTCGGAATTTAATTAACATTATGTTATACTCCTCAATTGTTTTATCTATCTATCTATCTATCATCTACCATCTATCTATTTATTAAGTGAGAGCTGGGGGACAGAGGGACAGACTCCCACATGCACCTGGACCGGGATCCACCAGGCATGCCCCCTACCGGACAATGCTCTGCCTGTCTGGGCTGCTGCTCCATTGCTTGCCAACAGAGCTATTTTAGCATCTGAGGCAAGGCCATGGAGCCATCCTCAGTGCCTTGAATCAATCGAGCCACGGGTGAGGGAGGAGAAGAGAGAGAGAGAGAGAGAAGGGGGAGTAGTGGAGAATCAGATGGCCAATTCTCCTGTGTGCCCTGACTGGGAATTGAACCTGGGACTTCCACATGCCTAGCTGATGCTTAACCACTGAGCCAACAGGCCAGGGCCATCCTCCATTGTTTTAGGGATCAACATAACATAATGTAAAAATTCAAATGTCACAGACCAATATGTAAGAATATAGCAGAAATGGATGATAATAGAGACTAGTTCACTAGAATTTCTTCTATAAAGTGGTGGGAAAAAACACAAAATGTAAATATGCTGAGATAAAAATTACAAGATTTCACTGGCAGAGACATTATTTAGCTGTTCTGTGGTTAATAAAAAAAAATACTATACAAATTTTCTTCACCAAATTGTAATTTCATCAACCTGAAACTTTCTCAGTTTAGAAGTCATTAAAATTTTAATTTAATTTAAAGAGAGGTCTTATTTTTAATATATCTTATTTTCTACTAATTGTATTCTTAATTTATATAGCTTACAACATTTTTGTTTAATTATCTGCTTAAGCTACTCAACCATTCTTTTCAGGGTTTTTTTTTTTTTTTTATAGCATTCATCATTTGTCAATGGCAAGCCCTATTTAAAAGTTTATTTTGTACCAAATTTATCATAGATGAAGAGCCACAATGAATGGTGACTCTGCTTACTTATGCTCTGGGTTTGCACTGTTCTTTGACATTTACTAATTCTGGCAGTTTAGGGACAAAGTGAAAAGGCAGAGAAAGAAAAAAACTAAAAAATAATGACAAAAACCATGATGACATAATATATGAGACTGTTTAATTTTTTTAGAGAATATTTCTCAGATAAGTCATTTTTTAATTCTTATTTTAAAAAATTTAAATAATTTATTGATTGATTTTAGAGAGAGAAAAAAATAGAGAGAGACAGAGAGAGGGGGGAGAGAGAGAGAGTTGATTTGTTGTTCCACTTACTTACACATTCAGTGGTTGACTCTTGTATGTACCCTAACCGGGGGATTGAACCCATAACCTTCATGTATCAGGACAACACTCCAACCAACTGAGCTAGGTGGCCATGATTGAATAAGTCAGTTTAGATGCATTTACACAGCTAAGGCAATTGGTTAAAAGTAAAAACATTGGTCAGATTATTATTTCTCTCTCCTATGTTGTAATAGAAGTAGTCTTTTTAATTTCAAAAATGAGTATTTTTATTTTATTAGTTTAGAAAATTTAAAACTTATGGCATAAAAATTAAGCTTATAACTAAGAAATATTCAGCTTTTGTTTCTCAAGATAGAAAAACTTTCTCTAACATGTTTATCCTATTGAAAAGACATCATTCACTTAGGGAAAATTGTTTGTGTTGGCTTTTCTGTTCTTTTTTGTTGATCAATTGCAGGTTTTTCAGACTCCATACTTTCATCATGTAATTTCCTGACCTCAATTATACTTCTCAGAATACAACAAGTAATGAGTAATGGAATTGTTCATAGAGCTTTTAAAAGTTGTTCTTTAAGAATGAGATAAAAACATATTATGTAATTTTCTAAGACAGCGTGTATTCAGCAAGGTTGCATATCAACTGGGATTTTTTAAATCTGTGCTTTAAATTTTAACCTTTAAGTTGTTCATATGTTATGGCTCAAAATAAAAACAGTGAAAATATAGAGATCTAGTCATTTATTTTAAAATCTAATAATAACCCTATCTGGATTGCTTGTGTAATCCAGAAAAGAGGCAGTATTACATGATGATTAGTAACACATAAAATATATATTGAATTAGAGACATACTCAGTTTACTTGGTGTACAGGGACAAGGGGGTCAAGAGAATTGGGAAGAAAGAGGATGCAGAATATGCAGTTATCCCTCCCACAGAGCAACAATTTTCAACCTTTCTTATCTCCTGGCACACATAAATTAATTACTAAAATTCTGCCGCACATCAAAAAATGCATTCTTTGCTGATCTGAGAAAAAAACAGGTATAATTTTAATGTATTCACACCAGACAACTCTTGTTGTGCTGGCTGTTGTCATTTCTTCATTTGACAATCTCAAGGAAAAGAGGTCAGTGACCTTGACTAAATAGTCAGGTACTGCATGTTTTTTCAGCACACCAGTTGAAAATCGCTGCCCTAGAGTATAGCAGATAATTTTGTTTGTATTAAGGCTTGCTGGATTTTAAAAAACCACATGAATATTATAGTTAACCAACCTTTCTTTAATTAAATACCTTGATTTACCAATACTTCCTATCTTCTATATAAAGCATACTAAATTCAGGTCAGGCATAGGAATGCTTCCAGAGGAGCCTTTCTGGGCAGCCCTGCTCCCTGCTCTTGAGGTGTTTGTCTACCAATTATTCACCTTTTTGAAAGTCAGAAGAGCCTTAATAATTAAGAGAGCTTATTATTATTATTATTATTATTATTATTATTATTATTTTCTGAAGCTGGAAACGGGGAGAGACAGACAGACTCCCGCATGCGCCCGACCGGGATCCACCCGGCACGCCCACCAGGGGCGACGCTCTTCCCACCAGGGGGCGATGCTCTGCCCCTCCGGGGCGTCACTCTGCTGCGACCAGAGCCACTCTAGCGCCTGGGGCAGAGGCCAAGGAGCCATCCCCATCATCCGGGCCATCTTTGCTCCAATGGAGCCTTGGCTGAGGGAGGGTAAGAGAAAGACAGAGAGGAAGGGGGGGGGTGGAGAAGCAAATGGGCGCTTCTCCTGTGTGTCCTGGCCGGGAATCGAACCCGGGTACCCCGCACGCCAGGCCGACGCTCTACCGCTGAGCCAACCGGCCAGGGCGAGAGCTTATTCTAAAGCCTGTTTTTTCCCCCATTGGTTTTGATTTGTGCCCTTAATCAATTATCTGCAATAATGGCACCACTTAATAGCAAAAAGAATGTTAAATGGAAAGAAGACAAAAGAGGTGGATAAAAATAAAAATTAAAAAAAAGAAAGATAGGAATAAAGCCAAAAAAGATGCTGAAGTTTGGTGAGATGACAGAGCCAGTGTGCTTAATTATATTTTCTTGCATTAAGATTATCTTCATACTTTATACTTTGGCATCACTATAATTCTAATCATTGTGAGTGACATCATTTGAGAACTCCCTTATTTTTATTTCTTATCTTCAAAAGCAAAAAGGGTTCTGGGTGTTGGAAATTTTTACTTGTCTTCTGTAACAATTGTGGCTAACATTTATGTTGCATTGGCATATGCTTGTCTTTATGCTTTGTGCATTATACATACATTCATTTGATCTTCATAACAACCTATGAGGATGCTCTATTAATATCTCATTTTATAATTGAGGAAACTGAGGCAGCCAAACACTGGGGATTATTCATTAGAAACCTGTATCCCCATCGCACCAACTACTTACAAAATTCAGGTTATTTTGGATATTCCAAATTGTAGATAACATGCTGGTTTAGATTTTGTTTTCTGGGCCATACACCTCTTTTTACAACCTGATGAAACTTAGGTTCAAAGAAGGAAAAAGACTTTCACCAATGCCTGACGTAGGTAGGCTTACAGAAGGTGTATCCAAATGTTTAACTCAGTTTTCTGATCCGCGGTTTAGTTCTCTCCATCACTGAATTTTGGGGCAGGTCTACAGAACTCTAAATAAAACATTCATACATTTTAGCTTCGTAGTCAAATCAGCATAACTATCCCTCATTTTCACTTTACTAATTTTCATATCATTCCTCAAAATAATCTGTACATTGAACCAGAATCTGCTAAAACACCTAAAAGTGAAGTAACATTTCAACACATGAAGAATAATCTTTAGCCAGAAGCATATATTACATATGTGTATGTAATATATATAATGTAATATATAATCACTTCTACATTTATGCACAATCTTTATTTTATTCTATTTGTATATATAGGTTATGACTAAAACCCTGGCTGCAAAATAATTATCAAATTGTATCTACTATGCTAGCAGTGATTAAGAATAATTATCTATTAGAAGTAAAACCATTCATCAGGAAAATCTAACATCTATAGAGTTTAGCCTGCCTGATAAATATCAATTTAAAGACCATAATTTTGTGACTGTAAATGGTCAAAACACTCAGTAATAAAAGAGAAGTTTAAACACAATTGCTGTTAATAAATTTACTATTAGTTTTTCAGTGTTTAAGGATCTTAGTCTCTTTTTATTTTTACATTGAAGAAAAATAATAGGCTAGTAATGCATCTATTCTATTTTGTATCTAGGAATTTTACATAAATGTAGTATATTTTTCTTCAGTCCACTTGTCTGATATTATGAAAGTTTCCAAAAATAAGTTTACTTTATTAACATTAAAAAGCAGATCAATGGTGATAGCTAATAGGGAGAATGTTATGTTTAAAAGGTAAAGATTAAAAAAAAAAAAAAAGGCCCTGGCCGGTTGGCTCAGTGGTAGAGCGTCGGCCTTGAGTGCAGGAGTCTCAGGTTTGATTCCCGGCCAGGGCACACAGGAGAAACGCCCATCTGCTTCTCTACCCCTCTCCCTCTCCTTCCTCTTTGCCTCTCTCTTCCCCTCCCGCAGCCAAGGCTCCATTGGAGCAAGGTTTGCCCGGGCACTGAGGGTGGCTCTGTGGCCTCTGCCTCAGGCGCTGGAATGGCTCTGATTGCAGCAGAGCAACGCCCCAAGATGGGCAGAGCATCGCCCCCTGGTGGGCATGCCAGGTGGATCCCACTCAGGTGCATGCGGGAGTCTGACTGCCTCCCGGTTTCCAACTTCGGAAAAATACAAAAAAAAAGAGGAAAGATTTAAAAAAAAGGTAAATATTTTATAATTACTTCTACAAAGATTTATTTGTAGAATTGTCTTTTTATACTGCATGCGCTTTACTTAAGGAAACTTGGCCTTAACATTCATTAGATTTAGTTGAAATGTTTTAGTTATCCAATTTTGTAGAAGGGTGCAAAAATACTTTCAGTCCAAATGGAGAACTTCCTGCTTTAGACTTACCTACTTTTCACTGGTATGCCGGATATGTATATTTGAAAAACATAAAAATAACAAATTAGCTGTTAGTTCAGAAGTCAGATTTCACCAGCGGATCTAGTACCTATTAAAAGAAATATAAATTGTTTTCCAGTTCACTGACCACTTTACATCTAAACTATGCATATATAAACTTCAACTTGTAGCTTAGGTCAGTTCCACATGCATTTATTGAGCCCTTTTATGAGCCAGTTTCTTTGTTAGGTTCTGAAGACAGAAAGATAAAGTAGACATGATTCCTGGCTTTGAGGAGCATTCGGTTCCTCAGGGGACGGCAGATCCTGCGCACACATGTCAGGACAGTGTGGTGTGACAGTAGAGAATATATGAGCCTGTGGTCAGCCCGGAAGTGCCATGGGATCTTTCTGCAAGTCTTGCTAAGATTATATAGATCAGGGGTTGGCAAACTTTGTCTGTGGAGGTCCAGATAGTACATATTTTCAACTCTGCCAAACATATAATCTCTGTCACAACTACTCAAACTCTCCCACTGACGCTCAAAAGCAGACGTGCAAAATTTAAAGGAATGAGAATGAGCTATTTCTAAATCTCTGGCATGAATAATCAATAATCTTTAGCCCATTTATCTTTACCATTACACACACTTCCTTGATTCTTTCTCCTCCGTTCTCTCTGGTTTCTTCTCAGTCTTTTTCCTTCTTTTCTGTGTTAAGTCGAAGCCAAAATCTGTAATTATATCAAGTGGCTAGCACAGAAAACAGAGATTTCAGTCCCTTGCTTCAAGATAGAATTATGAGTAATAATAGCTAACATTTTAAACTCTTTTTATATGCAGAGCATGCTCAATTACAAATTAGTAAATTGTCAAAACTGCACTGTGAGGTGGATATCATTTTCATGTTATGTGTCAGGAAAGTAGGCCTTTAAAAGGGCCAGCAATTTGCTTAAGTTATGTAGCTGGCAGAAGACAAGAAACAGTATGCTAATTGTGCTCTATCTTTACCTGTGCGCTGTCGCTGGTGCAGGTGAGCCTCCCTGAACAGGGCCAGCTGTGCAGCCCCCTTCACCAAACTACATTTTTTTACTTTTTGGGAAGTCCAGATATCTCATTTCTTACCCGTTGACCTCTTGGTCCATTTCTTATTTTTCTAAATTTCCTGCAACTTTCTTGAACCCACTTATTTAAGCTCAAGGTTGAGTGTTCATTTCTGTATCTATTATTCTACACAATAAAATTATTCAATTAATAAATATCAGATGTTCAGCACAGAAAGAGGTCTCAGAGTTATTTACTTTCAACTGTAAAACTGTCCAGTAGAATATTATAAATAAATGTGACCACTGAAGAAAGAAATGGTAATCCTAAAACACTTGACTTTGGAAGCTGTGTGGCCACTTTCATAGCATCTATTAGTCAAACTTTCATCTGAAAAAATAATCAGCCACCATGTTAATAGTAAAATTGGAAAGAACTTTCCAAGAAGCAATATATTTCTAAAAATAGCTTAGTGTATATATATTTCATTTTATTTTAAGTTTAAGAAATCAAAGTAGTCATTTTTGCTTTGGTTTTAAAGAATCTTGAGGCTTATTTGGAAATAATATTGCTGCCATAAGGCATCTTCAGAACATTTAAAAATTCTGCCTCCTAAATTAATTTAAGAGACATTCCAATAGCATTTGGCTAAAAGCAGGAGACTGAGTTTGCAATACAACTTGAACATCCTAACTGTGGTTAGGATGTTCAAGGTAATTGCCTTAAATATTTTCTATTGCTCTGAAAATAAATCCTGTGTTTTAAACTTATATGGCTCCCTGCTCATTATCACCTCCATTCTTTGTAATTATTGTTCCCATCAGTAATACCTTTCCGTTTGTTAAAAAAAAAAAAAAAAGGCTTTTTAACTTGTCAAATGCAGTTTACATTCAATATTATTCTGTATTAGTTTTAGCTAGACAACATACTGGTTAGACCATCATGTACTTTTCAGAGTGGTTGGCCCCATATTTCAAGTACCTACCTGGCCCTATACATTGTTATTGCAAGATTATTGACTAATTTCTCTATGTTGTACTTCTCTGGGACTGTTCTGTGAATGCCAGTTTGTGCTGCTAATCCCTTCACCCTTTCCACCCAGACCTCCAATTGCTCTCGCCTCTGTCAACCATCTATTCTCTATATCTATGAGTCTCATTCTATTTTGCTTGTTTATTTTGTTCTTTAGATTCCACATACAAAAAAAATCGTATTGTATTTATCTTTCCCTGTATGACTTATTTCACTTAGCATAATATCCTCTAGATCCATTCAGGCGGTCACACAAGGTAGGATTTCATTCTTTTTTATGGCCAAGTAGTATTCCATTGTGTAAATGTACCATTTATTATTATTTTTATCCACCTGTCCATTGATGGGCATTTGAGTTGCTTCCATATCTTGGCTATTGTAAATAGCACAGCAATGAATGTGGGAGTACATATATTCTTTTAAATTAGTGTTTTGAGTTTCCTCAGATATACGTAATCCAAAAGTGGAATCATTGGGTCATAAGGCAATTTTATTTTTAATTTTTTAAGGAGTCTTTACATGGTTTTCCATAGTGTTTGCACCAATCTGAATTCTCACCAGCAGTGCATTAAATCTGATAAGGAGTTAATATCCAAAATTTAAAAGAACTCAGAAAACTCAATACCAGAAATACAACCCAATTAAAAAGTAGGCAGAAGACCTGAATAGACACTTCTCTAAAGAAACATACAGATAGATCACCAAAAGACATACAAAAAGTTGCTCAAATTCACTAGTCATCAGAGAAATGCCAATCACACCACACTGAGATCTACTGAGATATCACCTCACACCTGTAAGAATGGCTATCATTAATCAATCAATAACCAACAAGTGTTGGCCAGGATGTGAAGAAAACAGAAGGCTTTGTCTTTTGATTAGGGCTTTGAAACTTTTTAAGGCCTACCTCAAATCCCCCAGGCTATGGAACTTTCAAGAGGATGCCCCCCATCATGAAAATGGCTTCCTCTGCTGTATTTTCTTCTGCCACTGTCTCTGTTGCCTCTTTTTGGAGGGTGAGTGGTGTTTTCCTCCTTATTGTTTGTCATGAGTAATTCTTATCTTGCTAAATGAATGAGATGTTCTTGTTCTTGGAGTGTATCTTTTGTATCTCTGAGTCTTACCAAACCCAGAACTAGATACACATTAGATGTGCAATGAATATATAAATATTGGGTGATTCATTTGACTTGAATATTATTTAAAGTCGCATATGTCATTTTTGTTGCCTTTATGTGGAATGTTATTTACCCCTGGGCTTTTTTAAAACTATTTAAACTTGCTCCTAAACCCAAATATAGCTGATGGAATGATTTTTGTTTTTCTGCTTTTGTTTTTCCTCATAGGATGCAGTTCTTTGTGATTGGGAGTCTAAGGTAGAAGGAAAGCAGAGAGCAAAACCACTTCATCTTCTTGCTAAGTGTATAGTGCCCTTGAGGCTTTTAACAGCCACCTCTAAATCATTTCAACAGAAATTTCACTAAAAGATGGGATGTAGTTTCTCAAATATTGAAAAGTTCCTTTGTCAAGTTCTTATTTCTGTTTACATTTCACATTCAACAAAACACAAAACATATTTGGACATATTTTTAATAAGTCTTTACTTTTTGGATGCTGTGAGTATATGACTTATGCATTCTTATACCTGAATGGCTTGTAAGGATGAGTATTCCAGTTTCTTATAGGTATTTGCTTTTTATTTTTAGCACAATTAATTTCATTAGTGTAAGATTTTTATTTTCATATAATCATAATTACTAAAAAGGAGTTTAGTTTTATATATAATCCTTTATCTTAGATGAACATTAGATTCTAAAAATAAATAATCTATGAATGCAAATTAAACATTCTATGATTTCAAGACTATACTTTCAGGGATCATTTCTATAGTTCGCTACTAAACATTCTATGATCCCTCTTCGCTCTTCCAAGTCATACATGTGCCCAGTTCATTGCTCTTATAGGGTAAGAAATGTTACCATAGGGGAAAGAAAAAGATAGTGTCTTGTAAGTAACCTTTAGCATTGCTGGTTAAATCTGATCAAGTTGCAAGTTAACAGATGTCAGCACGAGAGTTAAAAGTAGGCTATCTTAGACCAGAAAATCTGGGAGAGTGAGGTGCTAAAATCAATTGACCTACTGGGCTTGAACATGTGTGAAATTGACCCAGTTGTAGAAAAATCTGTGAAGAGCCACCATGTAAGCTGCTTAAAGGCAGCCGAATAGTTAGGGGGGTGGAGAAAGAAGTATAGGATGAATTTATTGATGGGGACAAGCAATAATGCCCCACTGCTCAGCATAAGGAAGGTTCCTTGGGCTACAAATTTCGGATTTTTTTTTGTATTTTTCCTTAGTTAGAAGTGGGGAGGCAGTCAGACAGAATCCCCGCATGCACCTGGCCAGGGTCCACCCAACATGCCCACCAGGGGTGATTCTCTGCCCATCTGGGGTGTTGCTCCATTGCTGCCAGAGCCATTCTAGTGCCTGAGGCAGAGGCCACAGAGCCATCCTCAGTGCCTGGGCCAACTTTGCTCCAATGGAGCCTTGGCTGCAGGAGGGGAAGAGAGAGAGAGAGAGAGAGAGAGGAAGGAGAGGGGGAAGGGTGGAGAAGCAGATGGGCACTTCTCCTGTGTGCCCTGACTGGGAATCAAACCCGGGACTTCCACACGCTGGACTGATGCTCTACCACTGAGCAAACCAGCCAAGGCTAAATTTAGAATATTCGTGATGAGATTTGAGATACTTTATTTTGGAAACACTCACCAAAGAGATTTAGATCGTCAGCTAAGCTTTAGAAATACTGATTTTTCAGACTTCAGCAGGCCTGGCTTCAGACCTATTTTGGAACCAGGAATTCAGGCAGAGGTTTCTTAGACGACTAAAGTAAAAAAAAAAAAAAAAATTAAACAGGTCCGGGCCAGTGGACTCTGCGGTAGAGCATCAGCCCAGCGTGTGAACGTCTGGGGTTCACACCCTGGTCAGGGAACACAGGAGAAGTGACCATCTGCTTCTACACCTCTCCCCCTTCTCTCTCTCTATCTCTTTTCTCGTCTCACAGGCATGGCTCAGTTGGAGCAAGTTGGCCCCGGGAGCTGAGGATGGCTCCATGGACTTGCCTCAGGTGCTGAAATAGCTCAGTTGCCAAGGAACTGGGTAATGGCCCCAGGTGGGCAGAGCATAGCCCCATATGTGGCTTGCTAGGTGGATCCCAGTGGAGGTGCATGTGGGAGTCTGTCTCTCTGCCTCCTTGCTTCTCACTTAACAAAAAGAAGGAAAAAAAAAAAAGGAAAAGAAAATCAGGCAGTCCCCCAGTGCATGTATGGCCCAGTCAAAACTGGACTTGTGTAGTGGTTGGTGGTAGCTCTGTGTCATTTTGAGGAGTTCGGGTGTTCTGCTGCAGGGACAGAGAAGCCCTAGTTTAGGAGGGTGTTTCAAGCAACACAACATTCTAGGATCTTTTCTGGTTCCATTCCTGGTTTAGCCATCATTTCTTATAAGAGTCACTACCAAATCATATATTTGTACGGAGCAAATGTAGTATAGTACTTCAGCAAAAACTGGTGTAAGGAAAGGTTTTTATGTTGTTTTAGAAAAATGCCCAATTTTTTTTTATCCTTATGTTTAAATATTGTGTGGGGGAAAAAAGGTAAGCCCTAATGCAAAATGTATGATATATAAAGTAAATCTGACAATGAACTGATGATAGTGTGTCCTTCTAAACCGGTAGTTTCAAGTTTTAATTGCCTCAGAAGCACTGGAGAGGTTATTATAACACAGCTACTTGGGCCTCACTCTCAGTTTCTGATTCAGACAAGGGTAGGCATAGAGTTTTATTCCTGACCAATCCTCACATGACGCTTACGTTGCTGGTCCCAAGATCATTATTTGAGAAATACTATTCTAGTGGGTAGAGTGAGAAAAAGGAGGAATCAATTTTTATTATTTTTTCAAACTTAGTTTATTTAGTATTTGATTTGTGTGAGAATATTTCCCACAGAATAAAAACTTAACATATGATTATTATATACACACATGTGTATTTAAAAAGTTTTTTTTCTATTAGAAAAAAATAGGCTTGTAAACAATTTATGAATATATAATTTTTCTAAAACACTATTTGCCATAACATTTAATGTTAAAATTTTAATTTTGAAGTTTCTTGTTTTGTTTCTTTTGAATTATTACATTCACAGATAGATGAGAAATGAGATTGTCCAAAAGTAGTTAAGTATTACACAACATATTTAAATTAGAAGTACTTTTAAAATTATATACTTTTGAATCTGAATGAATGATTTGCACTGGTTATAAAGATATTAGAAAAATTATAATTGTTGAGTGCTTAATTATAGTCAAATTTATTATATATCGTTACACTGTCACAATTCTTAGTACTTCTGACCTTTTAGGAGTTTGTGATAAACTCATTTTCATAGAATTATTTACTTACAAATGTAAAATGTAAATGTGAACTTTTTAAATACAGAGGAACAATATAGTAAAACAAAGTATAAAGGGCTATTGACTAGTACATACATGAAAAGTGAACAATTCTTATTTACCTCTGGAAGATGGTCAATAACATGGGTTTATATTATTTTTTAAATATAATTCCAGTTGTCTAAACAAAGAACAAAAGTTATATGCATGCACATATCTCAAGATCACCATAAATAGTTAAAAAAAATTTCCATATTAAAAGAAGCTGTAAGATCTACACTTAGCAACTTGCAAATGTGCAATATATTGTAGTATTATTGTATTAGCTATAGTCTCCATGCTGTACATTACATGTCCATGACTTCTTCTATAACTGAAAGTTCATATCTCTTGATTCATTTTGCCCACTCCCCAGTCCTCACTTTTGGTAATCACCAATTTTGTTCTCTGGATTTACAAACTTGTTTGTTGTTGTTACTTGTTTTTTAAGCTTGCACATATAAATGAGATCATACAGGATTTGTTTTGTCTGATGTATTTCATTTAGCACAATGCTCTCATTGTCCATCCATATTGTTACATATGGAAGACTTCATTCTTCTTTATAGGTAAATAATATTCCCTTGTGTATGTATACATCACATTTTCTTTATCCATTCATCTATCAATGGACACTGATTGTTTCCACATCTTGACTTTTATACATAATGCCGCAGTGAATGTGGAGGTGCGTATATCTTTCTGAATTAGTGTTTTGTTTCTTTGAGAAAATACCCAGAGTGAAATTGTTGGATTATATGGTATTTCTAATATTTTGAAGAAACTCTATACTGTTTTTCATGTTTGCACCAATTTACATTCCTTCCAGCAGTGCACAAGAGGTCTTATTTCTCCACATCCTTACCAACACTTGTTACTTTTGTGGTTTTAATAATAGTCGTTCTTACAGGTATGAGGTGATATCTTACTGTGGTTTTATTTGCATTTTGCTGACTACTGGTGATGGGCATCTTTTATGTACCTGTTGGCTATCTGTATGTCTTTCTTGGAAAAATGTATATTTGGATTTTCTGTTTATTTTTTAATTGGAGTATGTGTGTGTATGAGTCTGAGAGAAAGAATGTTGTGTTTGTGTGTGTGTGTGTTTGTATTTGAGTTGTATGAGTTCTTTATATATTTTGGATATTAATTTTTTATTAGATACATGATTTACAAATATTATTTTCAAACTCATTTTCTTGCCTTTTAATTTTGTTGATGATCTTCCTTGCTCTGTAGAAGCTTTTAAACTTAATGTAATCCCACTTTATTTTTCTTTCTGTTGTCTTTGCTTTTAGAGTCAGACTTAAGAGAATCATTGCCTACACCAATGTCAAGTAACTTACTACCCATGTTTTCTTGTAGGAGTCTTATTTCAGTTACCTTCAAGTCTGTAATCCATTTTGAGTTAATTTTTGTGCATGGTGTAAGATGATGATTGGTCCAGTATTATCCTTTTGAATGTCACTGTCCAGTGTTTCCAACAACATTTATTGAAGAGATTGTACTTCCTTCATTTTATATTTTTAGCTCTATTGTTGTAAATTAATTGTCCATGGGTTTATTTCTGGGCTCTCTATTCTGCCCTAATGATCTATGTGTCTGTTTATATGCTAATATCATACTGTTTTAATAACTTTAATTTTGTAATATAGTTTGGAATCAGGTAGCATGGTGTCTCCAGTTTGTTCTTCCTAAATTTGCATTGATTACTGATTGTCTTTTGTGCTTTCATACAAATTTAGTATTATGTGTTTTATTTCTGAGAAAAATGACATTGGAATTTTATTTTATTTTATTTTACTTTATTTTATTTTATTTTAGTGAGAGAGAGGAGAGAGAGAGGGAAAAGTGGACAGACAGGAACAACAGACAGGAAGGGAGAGATAAGAGAAGCATCAACTCATAGTTATGGTGCCTTAGTTGTTCATTGATTGCTTTCTCACATGTGCCTTGACCAGGGGGCTCCAACCAAGCCAATGACCCTTGCTCAAGCCAGTAACCTTGGGCTCAAGCCGGAGACATTGGGTTTCAAGCCAGTTACCTTTGGGCTCAAGCCAGCAACCATGGGGTCATGTTTCTGATCCCATGCTCAAGCCGGTGTCCCAGCGCTTGAACTGGTAAGTCTGCACTCAAGCTGATGACCTCTGGCTTTCAAACCTAGTTCCTCAGAATTCCAGGCCAATGCTCTATCCACTAAGCCACTGCCTGGTCAAGCACCATTTGAATTTTAATAGGAATTATATTGAATCTGTAGATTGCTTTGAATAGTATTAGGATTTTACTATATTAATAATATTAATTCTTCCAATATATGAACATGAGCTATATTTCCATTTTTTGGTGTGTTCTTCAGTTTCTTTCATTACTGTCTTACAATTTTTATTATACATTTTTTTACTTCCTTGATTACCTTTATGCCTAAGTATTTTATCTTTTTGATGAGATTGTAAATAGAGTTATTTTCTTAATTTGTCTTTCTGATGTTTTGTTTTAGTTTATAAAATGCAACATATTTGTACATATTGAGTTTTGTATCTTGCAACTTTATTAAATTCATTTTTAGTTATAACAGTTTTTTGTTGTTTTGGTGACATATTCTGAGTATTATATACATAATATCACATCATCTGCAAATAGTGTCAGTTTTACTTCTTTCTTTCTAGTTTGGATGCCTTTTATATCTTCTTTCTTAATTGCTCTGCCTATTACTTCCAATATTATGTGGAATGAAATGGTGGGAGTATATGTACATTCTTGTCTTTTTCTTGATCTTAGAGAAAAAGATTTCAGCTTTTCAACATTGAGTATGAAAGTTGTGGCCTTTTCTTATTTGGCCTTTATGATGTTAAGGTATGTTCCCTCTAGACTCACTTTGTTGAGAGTTATCATAAATGGATGTTGAATTTTTTCAAATGCTTTTTCTGCAATTATTGAGATAATCTTATGATTTTTATCCTTCATCATATTAATGTAGTGTATCACATTGATTTGTAAATGTTGAACCACCCTGACATCCCTGGAATAAATCCCACTTGATCATAGTATATGATTTTTTAAAATGTAATGTTGAATTTGGTTTCCCAATATTTTGTTGAGGATATTTACATCTATGTTCATTTGAGGTATTGAATTGTAACTTTCTGTGGTGTTCTTATCTGGTTTTGATGTCAGGGTTATAATGTTGACATCATAAAATGAGGTTGGTAATGTTTCTGCCTCTTCTATTTCTTGCAAGAGTTTGAGAAGGAATACTATTAATTCTTATTGGAATGTTTGTTAGAATTTACCAGTGAAGTCAGCTGACCCTGGAGTTTTGTTTGTTGGTAGGTCTCTATTCTGGTAATTGATCTATTCAGATTTTCTCTTCATGATTCAATAATTGAAGATTGTATGTTTCTAGAAATTTGTGCAGTTTGTTGATCTATAATTGTTTAAACTAGTCCTTATGATGCTTTGTATTTCTGTGGTAGCAGTTGTAATATTGCTTTCATTTAAGGTTTTATTTGAGAACTCTCTTTCTCTTGGTCAGTCTTTCTAACGTTTTCTGAATTTTGTTTATCTTCAAGGAATCATCTCTTAGTTTCACTGATCTTTTTTTTCTTTTTAATGAAAAGAGGGAAGATAGTAAGACAGACTCCCACATGCGCCCTGATCAGAATCCACCCAGCAACCTCTGTCTGGGATGATGTTCGAATCAACTGAGCTGTGTTTAGTGCCTGAGGCTAACATGCTCAGACCAACCAAGCTATCCTCAGTGCCCGGGTCCAATGCTCAAACCAATCAAGCCACTGGCTACAGGAAAAGGAGAGGAAGAAAAGGGAGAGAGAAAGGAGGAGAAGAGCAAATGATCACTTTTTATGTGTGCCCTGACTAGAGATTGAACCCAGGATGTCTGGATGCCAGGCCTATCTACGCTGTATTTACTGAGCCAACCAGCCAGGGCCATACTGATATTTTCTATTGTCTGTAGTTTTTATTTCATTTACCTATGCTCTGTTCTTTTTTTTTTTTTCATTTTACCAACTTTGGGCTATATTTGCTCATTATCTAATTCCTTGATGTTTATTTGAGAATTTTCTAGTGTCTTGAGGTAGGCATTTACTATATGAACTTCCCTCTTTGATCTGCTTTTGCGGCATCCCATAAATTTTGCTTTATCTAATTTCATTTTTTCAAAATGTTTTTGATTATTCTTTTGGTTTCTTCATTAACCCATTATCTGCTTAATAGCATGTTGTTTAATGTCCACACATTTGTGAATTTTCCAGGATTCCTTTTGTAATTGATTCTAGTTGTATACCATTGTGGTTAGAAAAGACACTTGATATGATTTTAATCTTCTAGACACTTGATACGATTTTAATCTTCTTAAATTTATTAGGACTTGATTTGGCTTAAGATATGATCTATTCTGGAGAATGTTTCATGTGCTCTTGAGAAGAATATATTCTACTTTTTGAAGGAATGTTTTTTTTTTAATAAATTTTTATTAATGGTAATGGGATGACATTAATAAATCAGGGTACATATATTTAAAGAAAACATGTCTAGGTTATTTTGTCATTAAATTATGTTGCATACCCCTCGCCCAAAGTCAGATTGTCCTCCGCCACCCTCTATCTAGTTCTCTGTGCCCCTCCCCCTCCCCCTAATTCTCTCCCTCCCTCCCTCCCATGTCCTCCCTCCCCCCACCCCTGGTAACCACCACACTCTTGTCCATGTCTCTTAGTCTCGTTTTTATGTTCCACCAATGTATGGAATCATGTAGTTCTTGTTTTTTTCTGATTTACTTATTTCACTCCTTATAATGTTATCAAGATCCCACCATTTTGCTGTAAATGATCTGATGTCATCATTTCTTATGGCTGAGTAGTATTCCATAGTGTATATGTGCCACATCTTCTTTATCCAGTCTTCTATTGAAGGGCTTTTTGGTTGTTTCCATGTCTTGGCCACTGTGAACAGTGCTGCAATGAACATGGGGCTACATGTGTCTTCACGTATCAATGTTTCTGAGGTTTTGGGGTATATACCCAGTAGAGGGATTGCTGGGTCATAAGGTAGTTCTATTTGCAGTTTTTTGAGGAACCACCATACTTTCCTCCATAATGGTTGTACTACTTTACAGTCCCACCAACAGTGAATGAGAGTTCCTTTTTCTCCACAGCCTCTCCAACATTTGCTATTACTCGTCTTGTTGATAATAGTTAATCTAACAGGTGTGAGGTGGTATCTCATTGTAGTTTTGATTTGCATTTCTCTAATAACTAATGAAGCTGAGCATCTTTTCATATATCTGTTGGCCATTTGTATCTCTTCCTGGGAGAAGTGTCTGTTCATGTCCTCTTCCCATTTTTTTATTGGATTGTTTGTTTGTTTGTTGTTGAGTTTTATGAGTTCTTTGTAAGTTTTGGATATTAGGCCCTTATCTGAGCTGTTGTTTGAAAATATCATTTCCCATTTAGTTGGCTGTCTGTTTATTTTGATATCAGTTTCTCTTGCTGAGCAAAAACTTTTTATTCTGATGTAGTCCCATTCATTTATCTTTGCCTTCACTTCTCTTGCCATTGGAGTCAAGTTCATAAAATGTTCTTTAAAACCCAGGTCCATGATTTTAGTACCTATGTCTTCTTTTATGTACTTTATTGTTTCAGGTCTTATATTTAGGTCTTTGATCCATTTTGAATTAATTTTAGTACACGGGGACAGGCTGTAGTCGAGTTTCATTCTTTTGCATGTGGCTTTCCAGTTTTCCCAACACCATTTGTTGAAGAGGCTTTCTTTTCTCCATTGTGTGTTGTTGGCCCCTTTATCAAAGATTATTTGACCATATATATGTGGTTTTATTTCTGGGCTTTCTATTCTGTTCCATTGGTCTGAGTGTCTATTTTTCTGCCAATACCATGCTGTTTTGATTATCGTGGCCCTATAATATAGTTTAAAGTCAGGTATTGTAATGCCCCCAGCTTCATTCTTTTTCCTTAGGATTGTTTTGGCTATTCGGGGTTTTTTATAGTTCCATATAAATCTGATGATTTTTTGTTCCATTTCTTTAAAAAATGTCATAGGAATTTTGATGGGAATTGCATTAAATTTGTATATTGCTTTGGGTAATATGGCCATTTTGATTATATTTATTCTTCCTATCCAAGAACAAGGAATATTTTTTCATCTCATTGTATCTTTTTCGATTTCCCTTAACAATGCTTTGTAATTTTCATTATAAAGGTCCTTTACATTCTTTGTTATGATTATTCCTAGGTATTTTATTTTTTTTGTTGCAATCGTGAAGGGGATTATTTTTTTGAGTTCGTTTTCTAATATTTCATTGTTGGCATATAGAAAGGCTATGGACTTTTGTATGTTAATTTTGTATCCTGCGACCTTACTGTATTGGTTTATTGTTTCTAATAATCTTTTAGTGGAGTCTTGCGAGTTTTCGATGTATAGGATCATATCATCAGCAAAAAGTGATACCTTTACTTCTTCTTTTCCGATATGGATGCCTTTTATTTCTTTGTCTTGTCTGATTGCTCTGGCCAGAACTTCTAGCAATACGTTAAATAAGAGTGGAGAGAGTGGACAACCCTGTCTTGTTCCTGATTTAAGGTAGAAAGTCCTCAGTTTTATGCCGTTTAATAGGATGTTGGCTGATGGTTTATCATATATGGCCTTTATCATGTTGAGATATTTTCCTTCTATACCCATTTTGTTGAGAGTCTTAAACATAAAATTGTGTTGTATTTTATCAAAAGCCTTTTCTGCATCTATTGATAAGATCATGTGGTTTTTGTTCTTTGTTTTGTTGATATGGTGTATTACGTTAACCGTTTTGCATATGTTGAACCATCCTTGAGACTCTGGGATGAATCCCACTTGATCATGATGTATTGTTTTTTTAATATGTTGTTGTATTCGATTTGCCAGTATTTTGTTTAGTATTTTAGCATCTGTATTCATTAGAGATATTGGTCTGTAGTTTTCTTTCTTTGTGCCATCCTTGCCAGGTTTTGGTACGAGGGTTATGTTGGCCTCATAAAATGTGTTTGGAAGTATTGCTTCTTCTTCAATTTTTTGGAAGACTTTGAGTAGAATAGGAACCAAGTCTTCTCTGAATGTTTGATAGAATTCACTAGTATAACCGTCTGGGCCTGGACTTTTATTTTTGGGGAGGTTTTTAATAGTTTTTTCTATTTCCTCCCTGCTGATTGGTGTGTTTAGGCTTTCTGCTTCTTCATGACTCAGTCTAGGAAGGTTGTATTGTTCTAGGAATTTATCCATTTCTTCTAGATTGTTGTATTTGGTGGCATATAATTTTTCATAGTATTCTACAATAATTCTTTGTATATCTATGATGTCTGTGGTGATCTCTCCTCTTTCATTTTGGATTTTATTTATTTGAGTCCTGTGCCTTTTTTCCTTGGTGAGTCTTGCCAAGGGTTTGTCAATTTTGTTGATCTTTTCAAAGAACCAGCTCCTTGTTTTATTGATTTTTTCTATAGTTTTTCTGTTCTCTATTTCATTTATTTCTGCTCTGATTTTTATTATCTCCTTTCTTCGGCTGGTTTTGGGTTGTCTTTGTTCTTCTTTTTCTAGTTCCTTAAGGTGTGAAGTTAAGTGGTTTACTTCGGCTCTCTCTTGTTTGTTCATATAGGCCTGAAGTGATATGAACTTTCCTCTTAATACTGCTTTTGCTGCATCCCAGAAATTCTGATATGTCGTATTTTCATTTTCATTTGTCTGTATATATCTTTTGATCTCTGCGCTTATTTCTTCTTTGACCCATTCATTTTTTAGAAGTATGTTGTTTAGTTTCCACATTTTTGGGGTTTTTCCCCCTCTTTTTGCAGTTGAATTCTAGTTTCAAGGCTTTATGATCAGAAAATATGCTTGGTACAATTTCAATTTTTCTAAATTTGCTGATATTGTCTTTGTGGCCCAACATATGGTCAATTCTTGAGAATGTTCCATGTACACTAGAGAAAAATGTGTACTCTGTCGCTTTGGGATGAAGTGTCCTGTAGATGTCTATCATATCCAGGTGTTCTAATATTTCGTTTAAGGCCACTATATCTTTATTGATTCTCTGTTTGGATGACCGATCTAGAGCCGTCAGCGGTGTATTGAGGTCTCCAAGTATGATTGTATTTTTGTTAGTTTTTGTTTTAAGGTAAATAAGTAGCTGTCTTATATATTTTGGTGCTCTTTGGTTTGGTGCATATATATTAAGGATTATTATGTCTTCTTGATTCAGCTTCCCCTTAATCATTATGAAATAACCATTTTTGTCTCTGAGTATTTTTCTGTCTTGTAGTCAGCATTATTAGATATGAGTATTGCTACGCCTGCTTTTTGTTGGGTGTTGTTAGCTTGGAGTATTGTTTTCCAGCCTTTCACTTTGAATTTGTTTTTATCCTTGTTGCTTAGATGCGTTTCTTGTAGGCAGCATATAGTTGGATTTTCTTTTTTAATCCATTCTGCTACTCTGTGTCTTTTTTTTTTCTAAGTTTTTTTTTTTAAGCTGGAAACGGGGAGAGACAGTCAGACAGACTCCCGCATGCGCCCGACCGGGATCCACCCAGCACGCCCACCAGGGGCGAAGCTCTGCCCATCAGGGGGCAATGCTCTGCCCCTCTGGGGCATCGCTCTGCCGTGACCAGAGCCACTCTAGCGCCTGGGGCAGAGGCCAAGGAGCCATCCCCAGCGCCCGGGCCATCTTTGCTCCAATGGAGCCTTGGCTGTGGGAGGGGAAGAGAGAGACAGAGAGGAAGGAGGGGGGGTGGAGAGGCAAATAGGCGCCTCTCCTATGTGCCCTGGCCGGGAATCGAACCCAGGTCCCCCACACGCCAGGCTGACGCTCTACCGCTGAGCCAATCGACCAGGGCTACTCTGTGTCTTTTTATTGGTAAGTTTAATCCATTTACATTTAGTGTAATTATTGACACTTGTGGGTTCCCTACTGCCATTTTATAAATTGCTTTCTGTTAGTTTTGTATCTTGATTCTTCTCTTTTGTTTTTCTATCATTTGTTTTTGTTTGTTTGTGTTCCGTACTTCTTTCTTCTGTTGCTACCTTTTTTAAGTCAAGTGTTTTTGTGGTGGTTTTTTCAAGGGTGGTTACCATTAAGTAATGAAAAGGGTACCTACCATATTCATTGTAGTACCCTATCTTATGAGTATTTCTGCACTTCATCGTTCTTTGCTACTGTTAATCTCCATCCTCTCCCCCCTTTTTTTCCTTTGTTGTCACAGTTTAAGTTTGGTTTTATTGTGTTCTTCTTGGAGCTGTTACTTGTGGTGTTGTTTTCTTTTGTTCTTTGAATCTGGTTGGAAAACCCCCTTTAGTATTTCCTGGAGTGGGGGCTTTCTGCTGATAAATTCTCTCATCTTTTCTGTATTTGTGAATGTTTTTATATCTCCTTCATACTTGAAGGATAGCTTTGATGGGTATAGTATTTTTGGCTGAAAGTTCCTCTCTTTCAGGGCTTTAAATATTGGGGTCCACCCTCTTCTAGCTTGTAGAGTTTCTGCTGAGAAATCTGATGATAATCTAATAGGCCTTCCTTTATATGTTGTACTCTTCTTTTCCCTGGCTGCCTTGAGAATTTTTTCTGTTATTGGTTTGTGTCATCTTTATTATGATGTGCCTTGGAGTGGGTTTGTTGGGGTTAAGAAAACTCGGTGTTCTGTTTGCTTCTTGAATTTGAGGCTTTAGTTCTTTCCACAGTCTTGGGAAGTTCTTGTCTATTATTTGAGTATATTCTCCATTCCATTTTCTTTCTCTTCTCCCTCTGATATACCTATTATTCTTATGTTATTCTTTCTGATGGAGTCAGACAATTCCTGTAGGGCTTTCTCATTTTTTATTATTTTTGAGTCTCTTTCTTCTTCTCTCTGTTGTGCCTCAAGTTGTTTGTCTTCTATTTCACTAATCCTATCTTCAATCTGGGCTGTTCTGTTAGCTAAGCTTGTTACCTCGTTTTTCAGCTCGTGAATTGAGTTTTTCATTTCTGTTTGATTTGTTTTTATAGTTTCAATTTCCTTGGTAATATATTCTTTGTGTTCATTGAGTTGTTTTCTGATCTCCCTAAATTGCCTTTCTGTGTTTTCTTTTATATCTCTGAGTATTTTTAAGATTTCTATTTTAAATTCTCTGTCATTTAGCTCCAAGGCTTTCAATATGTTAAGTCTTTTCTCCATAGATTTTTCCACATCTATTTGTGTTACCTCTCTTTCTTTTGTATCCATAATATTCGATTTCCTCTTTCTTATTGGCATCTGAGGGTGGTCTTGTTGTTAGCACTAATTAGAATTAATAAAGAGTAAAAAGTAAAGAAAAAAAAAGGGTAAAACACCCCACAAAAAAAACAGTAATAATTTATTATTTCCCCCTTTTTTCTTTCTTCTCTTTCCCTCCTCTCCCCTCCTCAGGGAAATATCGTGATGACCTGTGAATTATATTATGCTAAATGGAACAAAAACTGCCTATAATGGAGGGCCTGATTTGGGGTGAAGAGTTCAAGGGGCAAAAAAAGGGAGTAGTGACCTACTAAATGCAAAAAAAAGGAAGAAAATCTTAGACAAGCATAAGATGATTTGCTTGTAAGTGATGGTCGACTAAGAGATATAATGAGAGGGATAAGAGGGAACCAGAAAAAAGGAGAAAAAGAAAAAAAAAGAATAAT
The DNA here is from genome assembly GCF_036850765.1 of Saccopteryx bilineata. NCBI lineage: Eukaryota > Metazoa > Chordata > Mammalia > Chiroptera > Emballonuridae > Saccopteryx > Saccopteryx bilineata. Next base: position 80,771,307 of record NC_089497.1, on the reverse strand, counting down.
AAAGAAAAAAATAAAAATAATAAGTAAAAATCTGTTGTATTAAGTGGAGCGAAGACTAAATACAATGGAGACCTTGGGTTGGGAGGAATGCTAGTGAGTTAAAAAACAACGTAAAAAGTACCCAAACTGCCACAAAAATAAACAAACAAAAAAAACAAACAAAAACAAAAGCGAAAAAGAAAAATAAAACCAAAAAAAACACCTTGAGTCCCAAATTAATTTGTTCGTAATTGAGGATTAAATGGGAGGAAAAGTAAAATGAGAAAAGAAAAAACCAATAGAAAGGAAAAAATAAAAAAAAGAAAAACGAAGGAAGAAAAAAAAAGGAAGAGAAAAAAACAAAATAAATCAAAACAAAAAAAAACAAAAGAGGAGAGAGTGAGAGTTAAGTGTTTTGGAGTATAACCTTAAAGGAGGGTGCGGACGAAGAAGAGAAATAAAATGTAACACTCATGGGTAGTGTAGTTCAAGAAAAGGGAAGCATAAGATGGGCAGAGAATAGAAGGACCGAGGTGGAGGAAATAGAAATAATAATAATAAAGGCAATAAGATAGAGGAAACAAACAACAACAACAAAAAAATTAGTGGAACAAGTTGTAAAGTCTGTGGATTTTTCTTGATTTTGAGAGGTTAACTTCTTCCTTTTTCTTTTCTCTCCCTCTTCCTGGTTGGTGACTCTGTACCCCAGGCTCTGCCCCTGTGTCACACTTAGGTAGGGATTTGTAGTTGATGGGATTCTATGGCAATGTCATATAATTGGCTTTAGTCTTGCTGGTAGTCAAGACTTGTTGGCGTTTGTAGGGTCCAACGATGAGAGAGTTTGCTTTCCTGGAGTCTCTCTCCTAGTCCCCCCTTCCTGAATTAGCAGCCTGGTGATCCAGCTATAAGGCTGCAACTGCTTCTGCCTGGGGAGTAAGAGGCTCAAAGAGCTGGGAAATCCCCACTCTATCCCCACTCAGCGCAAGGCTTTGGGAAAGGCTCTGGCAGTCAGAGCCTCCAGTGTAATCAGGCGGGGGTGGGAGTCAATTGTTGTCAAGGTGACTGTTCAGCGCCTAGCATTCAGTTGGACCACTCAACCCAGGCTTTCCACACTTTGTAGCCTGTTTTAGCTGGGAAGAAGAGGCACTAGACTCTGCTTGGGACTAGTGTAGTATAGATCTTATTATCTGCCAAGTCCCTCTTGTTAGCGTTTATCCCTGAATATGGAGGCTCTATCAATCAGAAGTTGCCCCTGCCCCTTTAGCGAGAGGCTCTAAAAAATATCACACCTCTTGTCTTGGGTCGCTGAACTGAGAGAGATCTTATCAATTAGAAAAGAGGGTGCGCAGATTTCATAGGTTAAGCTAATTTCAGTGATTGGGTCCGCAGCTGTGCTCCCAAAGGTATTTCAGGCTGCCTGCGTGCCCCTCCCCCAACGCTTGATTGTTAGCTTGAATGGCTGGGTGAGGTGCCCCGCCCACGGAGAGAATCTCCCAAGTAGGGAAGACCGCCCTGGCGCCTCTCCCGCTCACCCCGCCGCTGGCGACTGGGGCGCACCGGGCGCAGGATAATTGGGCACCGTGGGTGTGCGGGCCAGTAGGGCGCTCTGGGCGAGTGGAATGCCCAGGGCACGCGCGCAAATGGGGTTCTCCAGGCACCGGTGGCTGGTGACTCTCACTCGCAGTGCACGAGCGCTGGGAACGTTAGCGGTGCTCGCTCTGCAACCAGACCGTGCGCGCACCAGCAGCTGCTCGCCGCTCCGGAGTGTGGGCGGTGCTCGCTCTGCAACCAGACCATGCGCGCGCCGGCGGCTGCTCGCGGCTCCCGAGTGTGGGCTGACTCACCACAGGCACACTCTCTCCGCGGCTTGAATGAACGTCCCTGCGGTAGTTAGCTTCCTCCACACCCTCGTCTCTCAGATTCAAGTGATAATAGTCCTTTCGCTTTCAGTTTGTGTGGAACTCCGGAATGCTCCGAGGATAAATTTTTCTGTTTCTAGTTGATAAATTTGTTGTGATTTTGGAGAGATCTGTCGGATGTGCTGCTCACGGCGCCATTTCCGTGACGTCACTCTCTTTTGAAGGAATGTTTTACCTATGTCTTATAAACTCATCTGTTCTAATGTGTCATTAGTATAATGTTTTCTTATTGATTTTCTCTCTGGATAACCTGTCTATTAATGTAAGTAGGGTATTAGAGTCCCCTACTATGATTGTATTGTTGTCTGTTTCTCTCGTTAGGTTTACCAATATTTGTCTTGTATATTTATGTACCCGTAATATTTGCTTTATATATAAATATTTAAGTACTCCTGTGTTGGGTGCATAAATATTTATAAATGTTATATTATCTTGTTTGATTGACCTCTTTTATTATTATGTAATACCATTATTTTTCTTATTTCAGTCTGTGTTTTAAGGTCTGTTTTGTCTTGTCCTGTATTTATATTGATAAAGTTTCCATAATGATAAACAAAAGCACTGGATTAACATTGGTAGTTTAAAAATACTTTCTCATTAATTTATTGATACCAAGAATTCAATAGCAATATTCTTTATACTTTTAAAAAATATTTATTGAGGCCTGACCTGTGGTGGCGCAGTGGATAAAGCGTTGACCTGGAAATGCTGAGGTCGCCGGTTCGAAACCCTGGGCTTGCCTGGTCAAGGCACATATGGGAGTTGATGCTTCCAGCTCCTCCCCCTGTCTCTCTCTCCTCTCTCTCCTCTCTCTCTCTCTCTCTCTCTCTCTCCCCCCCCTCTCTAAAATGAATAAATAAAAAAATATTTAAAAAAATTAAAATAAAAAAAATTATAAAAAAAAAAATAAAAAAAATATTTATTGATTATAGAGAGAGAAGAAAGGGAGAGAAAGAGAGAGAAAAATCAACTGTTCCTGTATGTGCCCTGACTGGGCCAGGTATCAAACCTCTGTGCCTCTGGACAACACCCTAAGCAACTGAGTTATCTGGTCAGGGCTCGCTAACAATATCAATTACTTAATCTTTTCTTCTAAATGCAAAATTTTAAAAGGTACTTTAATTTGTTTTCTGATTTTTTATTTTTATTTATACCAAGTTTACTTACTGGTCTCATATCCAAATAGTGTATTTATAAAAATTTTGTATAATAGAAAGAAGCAAAAGAAATTAAATGTTGATAAAGTAGTACTTAAGAAATTGATTTATTGGCTAAATGTTTCTTAGATGCCTTTGAGATCAATCACACAGTGTGAGCATATTTAATGAACGGGAGTTAAACCCTCCAAATGTAAAGGGAATGGTTAGAATTGATGCATTTATAGTTAAGAGATGGATCTCAATTAACCCTATACTAAATAATATTGTAAACTAATCCTACATAAAACATGGTTTTAAGCTGGCCTGTAATGTTGCTTTTTAAATTTTATTTATTGACTTTCAAGAAAGTAAGGAAGAGAAAGAGAGAGAAAAACCATCAACTTGTTTCACTTATTTATGTGTTCATTGGTTGACTCTTGTATGTGCCCCTACTGAAGATTGAGCCCACTACTTAGTATATCAAGATGACACTCCAAACAACTGAGTTACCCAGCCAAGGCCATTACTTTTAATCTTTATTTTCCACAGAAAACTAAGGGAATGAAGGGGAGCACTGTTAGCCATTTTTAGTCCAAAAAATAAATATTATACAATAACCATATAATCTAGTACTCTTAGTTTTATTTTTATTTACTCAAAGTCAATTATGCCAATCTTTCAAAGGGATAAGTGAACACTGGAAAATATTTGTGGAAATAAAATTACTTTCTAAGATTCCTAAAGCACTTGACCTTCTCTGTTCCCATAACTTGACATCTCCTCTCTGTTCTCATAACTTGTTCAGGCATCACACAGTGTTTCTATATTATTGCTTCAAAACATTTATATTGGCAGCAAATTTTTCTTAATATACCTTTTTAAAGTTGTGCCATTTACTATCTGAACTTATGGAATACTCATCTCAAAGGATAAAAATGGAGAAGCTTTGTTTGTGCTTAACCTGCTTTCATCAAATAGTTTTTAGCCAGCTGATAGGAAAAGTGATACAAGTTTTGCTGATGAGATTTTGCTGCCCAGTGGCTTATAGCAAAATTATTTGGTGCTTCCTTAACAGGCTGTAGCCTAGCTGTTTATTCTAATCTTAACATGACCTTGTCTACTGATGGTCTAGTATCATAAAGCAAGGATCTTCTTTCAGTACAGGATAGTTCAGGGCTTTCATATGCCAATGGATTGTACATCTTCCACTTGTTTCTCACACATGACCTACAAGTTCACTTACTTTAAAAATTACACATGCAAAATTATATTATACAATGTTAAGTATAAAGAAATAAAGAGATGCCCGACAAGGCAGTGGGGCAGTGGATAGAGCATCAGACTGAGACTCAGAGGACCCCGGTTCAAAACCCTGAGGTCGCTGGCATGGGCATGGGCCCACGCGGCTTGAGCATGAGCTCACCAGCTTGAGCACAAGGTCGCTGGCTTGAGTGTGGGATCATACACATGACCCCGTGGTCACTGGCTTGAGCTTAAAGGTTGTTGGGTGGAAGCTCAAGGTCTCTGGCTTGAGCCCAAAGCCACTGCCTTGAGCAAGGTGTCACTCATTCTGCTGTAGCCCCCTTGTCAAATCACATATAAGAAAGCAATCAATGAATAACCAAGATGCTGCAACAAAGAATTGATGCTTCTCATTTCTTTCTCTTCCTGTCTGTCCCTATCTTTTCCTCTTGTTGACTCTCTCTCTGTCTCTGTAAAAAAAAAAAAAAAGAGAGAGAGAGAGAGATTTTTATATTTTAAAAATATATAGGTACTATTATCAGAATTACCAGACTTAACTTCCTACAAAAATATGTTGGCTTTCGAGATTTGTACTATGACTTGGTTTACTACATAATACTCTCATTCTTCCTGAAACTGACTTTTCCTCTTTGATTACTAGAGCCCCCATAAGGAATACCATATTTATACATGGCTCTATCCTTTTGGTGAGAGTTGGTGGAGCCAAAGGTAGACTTTTTACATAACTTTACAGAATCAGCCACTAAAAAGAAGCTAATTCTGATTATCCCCAGATAGACTGATAAATTTCTCACTGACAGAGTTTATTGGTCAGTGGACATCTTCCCATAAAAAACCTCAGGCATTCTCAACAAGTCAGTTTTTCATTGAATGTAGAGAAATTAAATATGTAGATAAAGAGAAGAATGAAGTCAATATTAAGTTGAATTGAGGAGAGTTTGGAGAATCTTGATGGTGTTCATATTTGTAGGTCTAACTGTACCTGAAACCTTGATACATTTTGGTCTATATTTCAGCTTGGTTGTTTATTGAGATACTCCGGTATTCTTCTTAAAGTTTTTCTGTTTTGTTTTATCAAAGCTAAGTTGAGTTGCTGCCAGTGATAAACAAGAAAGTCCTAACTAACACAGGGGACAATATGTGATATGTGGGCCAAGAGAAAGGGGTCTAACTCACTTGGAGCACAATGCTAAACTGTGTGCCTCCATCAGCCTCTCAGAAGACTATACTTTTTGGATATTTTAAGTCCAACATTAATGAATCACTCTGTTTATTAAGAATTATTTTAATTAAATTAAGTAACAGTATAACTAGAAATCATAAGTTAAATGCATGGAAAAATACTAAAAAGCTATCACTTTTATAATCAATATGCATGTTATCAGTTACATTATAAAAGACTACATCTTTTTTTAAAAAAGCCCTAGAACAAAAGTGGACAGTGATGCCAGTAAGGTCAATGGCTGTACCATGTCTGGAATGTACAGAGTGTCCAAGCATGTATCCTTACAGAGGAGACAAGGGGAACAGTGTGGCTAATATTCTTTGAAGCACTGTGAGTTAATTCACAAATAAAACATTTATTCCTGAATAATCATTTTACATGGTCACTATCTTCAGTAAACTTTTTTATTCATAGTAATGTGTTATGGCTGTTATCTTTTTATCCTTCTAGAAAAAGACTGGAGAACCTCAGGCTCTGAGCCAAATCTGGGCCCTGGAACAAATCCGCGGCCATTCAGTCGCTATTGTCTGTGGCTGTTTTCACACCATGATGGCAGACTTAAGTATTTGTGACAGAGGACATAAGCCCTGGCAAGCCTCAAATATTGTACATGGCTACTTACAGAAAAGTTTGCCAACCCCTATTCTAAAAACTATTTTCTTGTTTTGCGTGAGAAATTGATTTTGATTTATATGTATATATACATTCAACTTTTTAGGAACAAAATCACTGTATAAATTTAAAAACAAGTGTATACCTTTTATATTCCTTTTGTCCAATACATCCTGTGTGCACAAATTTACTTGATGGGTCAATTAAGAAATTGCCTAATTCTAGTGACATGAAATCTCCTAATAAAGTTTTTCATTCGGAAACAGTTCTTAAAATCAAAACTACTTTCATCAATGTTTCTTAACTTTCAAGTTCCTTCAGAATAGCCCTTATATACAGCTCTTCTGGTTGTGTATAGCCCTCCAGGACACCGGGAGGTTTTCTTAAATCCTTTCCTCTTTCCTGTGATGACTTCAAATCCTTGTTTTGATCAGTCTTGAGAGCCAACCTAAGATTAAGAATTTCTCACAAATTTGAGCCGTAACAGGGTTTAGGCCATAATCCCAAGATAGGAACGATTCATTCATCTCTGGGTGGCACACTCTAAGAAAATTGTATAAGAAACTAAGTTGAAATCTTACCTCTGTCATTTACCAGAGTGCTGTTGGGTAAGCTATGAAATTTAACAGTGGCACACTAACTCTGCATGGTCAGAAATACACTCATGCACACATGTATAATAGTGGTCTTGCTGCTGCCCACACATGGCAGACATACTCTCACATTTTGGTTTTTGCCCATGATGTTCTTTCTGTCAAGAATGCGTTCTCTTTTTAATCCACTCATCCACTGACGGACAGTTGGGCTGTTTCCAGATCTTCACTATTGTGAACAATGCTGCCATAAACCTGGGGGTACATTTCTTCTTTTGAATCATTGATGTGGTGTTCTTGGGATATATTCCTAAAAGTGGGATGGCTGGGTTAAAAGGCAGTTCCATTTTTAATTTTTTGAGGAATCTCCATACTGTTTTCCACAGTGGCTGCACCAGTCTGCATTCCCACCAGCAGTGCAGGAGGGTTCTCCTTTCTCCACATCCTCGCCAGCACCTATCCTGTGTTGTGTATTGTTTTGTTAATGAGCGCCATTCTGACTGGTGTGAGGTGGTGTTTCATTGTGCTTTTAATTTGCGTCTTATATACACAATGGAATACTATGGGGCCATGAAAAAGAAGAAAATATTACCTTTTGTGATGGCATGGATGAACCTGGAAACTACAGCGTGTCTGTCGAGTCATGGTGCACTTTTGACCAGTCATAGGAAAGCAACAAAAGACGATAGAAATGTGAAATCTGCACCAAATAAAAGGAAAACTCTCCCAGTTTCATACCTATTCAGTGCAGTTCCATGTGGGCTCACGCACAGATTTTTTAGGACTCCTTAGATAGCTACCCCGTATAGCCTCTACAGACTCATCACCTACCAGAACGGGGTTTCTCCACCAAACTGCCAGTTTCCTAAAACTGCTTATCCCACCGAGTAATGTTATTCCTATGTGGTGGTGCTTCATTATAAACGTGCCGATATTCATGTTGCACTTTGGTCACGAATTCAAATTTAGCAAGCCACATAACACACTGAACTTTGCTCTGTACCTTCCACATCTTGACTGGCATGGCCGTGGACTGCTCCACTGTTTACATGGTGTTACATCATCATCTGCGCATACGCACATGCTGCCACATCATCCTACAGAAACTGAGAGGGTTTTCCTTTTATTTGGTATAGATTTAACATTTCTATCGTCTTTTGTTGCTTTCCTGTGACCAGTCAAAAGTGCACTGTGACTTTATGGACACACTGTATTATGTTGAGTGAAATAAGCCAGGCAGAGAAAGAAAAATATCATATGACCTCACTCATTTGAGGAATCCAAGGAACAGTGAGAACTGAAAAACAGAATTGAGAGAGAGGAGGGATCCAGGGGTCCCCAAACTTTTTTACACAGGGGGCCAGTTCACTGTCCCTCAGACCGTTGGAGGACTGCCACATACAGTGCTCCTTTCACTGACCACCAATGAAAGAGGTGCCCCTTCCAGAAGTGTGGTGGGGGGCCAGATAAATGGCCTCAGGGGCCACATGCGGCCCGCAGGCCGTAGTTTGGGGATGCCTGGATGGACCAGAGGAAAAGAGGACAGAGGGAAAGGGGATGATAGGATGGGATAAACCTGAAGGGAAGTGGGGAAGGCGCTGTAGGAAGGGGGGCAAGGGAGATGTTGAGGGGAATATGAGGGAGGGGGATGCATTCGGGGTGACCTTAGAATCTATGTAAACATAATTAATTAAATAAATTTTAAAAAAAGAAAGAAATGCATTCTCTTAGGGATCTATATCATTTATGCTCCTATTCTTGATGTCTTCCCTGGCAACTGTATTGAACATTGCACAACCTCTACTTAATGCACACTTGCCCTGTTTGATGTTCCTATTTATTTTTCTTTAGCACGTATCATCATCAGATATAAAATATATTTTACTGCTTCATTTTATTCTGTCTACTGAAATTTAGCATCTTTGACTTAAGACAATTTTGACTGCTTTGCTTCCCTAGTACTTAGAATGAAAGGTTATAAAAAATATAGGTCGAACAAATGAGTAAAATGACATGAACCATTTGGAAATAATAGGAGTCATTCATTCATTTGGAAAGGAAGTAGATGGTATAAATTAAATGGGTATAGATTATAAAATAGCAGATTTCTATTCCAGTTTATTACAAATATTTTAAAATTACTGCTGTTTTCAGGATTAGAAACATCTCTCCACTACCAAAGTAGCTCTAGAATAAAGGTAGCCAACATCTCTTATTCCTCAGGTCTAGGGTTTAAATCTTGACTCCAACCATGTATATTCTTAGGGCACTGAAATCTTATTCAATTAGAATTAAAATCTACAATACTCATAATAATGAAAACATAAAACTCATTTTACATATTTATTTTTCCTCCCTTCCTCCAATAATTCCTTCCTAATTTTTTTTCTACTTTCTCTATATAGTTTAGGAATGCTACCTTTATATTACAAAGACTTGTGTATTTATTCATACAATAGCAGTCATGTGCACATTAAGAAACATGAATAAAGAAGGATTATGTATAATTATAAATAAATGGATTGTATATCATCTTATGGAAGCACAGACTTATTAAGGTCATAATTTGGCCCAATGAAAACCAAATTTAAAAATCCTACCATTGTATTTTGAGACTAGGCTTAAATACAGAACATTTGGTGAATTTAACACTTGAGCTTCACCGTTTACTTTGTGAAATGAAACCATGACAACAGCATTTAAAGGTGTTTTCCAATACTTTTCTATTAACCAATGTATAGGTGTGCATGCATTTTTCAAAAGCTTTTAAAAGAACATGTGAAGCATATTCCAAGTAAAACTACTTGAACATTAGGGAAAAGCCTTGCCTGCCATTAGAACAGTTCATTAACCAGTTGCTGCTTGAGTGGTCACTCTCATGGCTCACTTAGAGAGTGATTTTTGTTATCATTTTTGTCTGAAACCTGATAAAGCATAAAGATGCTTAATTCTTGAAAGCACTTATGGTGATAGCTATTCATGACCGATATGGTGCTAAAAATTGCTGTACCTTTTCCTGCCTTACAGAAATCATAAAGTGCAATATGTCAACAGGAGGAGGAAATAATAAATAACCTTGTTGCACAGTAGCAATTTAGACCCAAATTTCCAAATTTTTTTTGGTAGCACTTGCTAAACTTTAATTTTGATCACTAAATAGAATAGTCAACTTATTTTTGAAAAAAAAGCTTAGCTATATTACTACAATAAAATGGATACCTTACCAAATATATATTTTGGTGGTGAAAATTTATAAAAACAAGTTTTAAAAGGGTTAAAGTTTTTAAAAATTATTTCAATACCGTATAATGATGCAAACATTTAACCGGTTTATCATAAATCATGCATTCATTTTGTTAGCATATACACTGAGAGTCTTCCAATCATTTTATTTTCTTCTGCTTCTTTTTCAATTTTTCTTTTTAGCAAAAGGAGCTTTTCTTTACCTTATAATATAGTTCCTCCTTATCAATAATTTATCTACACTTGGCATGGGAACGACTAGTATGAATAGTATACTATTCAGTTGAAATTAATATTTCTCAAATAAGCATGGTAGTGAATAACATGTATTTTACATTTTAATAAATAAAAGACCAAATTATAGTATTTTTTATTTATTTGTTTATTGGTTAAAGATATATTAGGTACCTTAAAATGGAAGTCATTTTAGAAATATGTTTGTGTAGCATTTCAGGAATTTTTAGGAAAAAATAATAAATTTGTTTCTGCTTTGATTTTCCCACAAAATCTTATCAAGAAGACTTGATAAATGTATGATTATTTCTGCTAAAATTAATTGAAATAATTAACAGAGGCCAGAAAATTTTAAATATTAAGTTTGTATTATTTTTTATAAACAATGTAGAAAGAAAAATTAAATTACATGTTTTCTGAACAATTCAACTTTATATTACATGCATTTAGAAATAAAGTTTTTCAAAAAATACAAAGTATTAAAAGTTTATAAAATATGTATTTTTAAAATATAATAAGGGTTGTAAATTGAGGTGCGTCTCCCAAAAAGATACATTGAAATTCTGGAGCCCTGGCCAATTAGCTCAGTTGATTAGATCATTATCCTGATATACCAAGATTGTGGCTTCAATCTCTGGTCAAGGCACATATAAGAATTAACCAGTAAATGCATAAGTGGAAGAACATACTGATGTTTTCTTCCCCTCTTTCTCTCTCTCACTTCCTTTCTAAAATAAAATTTAAAAAGAAAATTTGGGAAAAGAGAAAGAAAGAAATCTGAATATGAACTTATTTGAAAAATGATGACTTTGCAGATGTAATCAAGTTAAAATAAAGGTATTCAGGATTCGGGTGACCCTAAATCCGATGACTGGCACCTTTATAAGAAATCCATGTGAAAACACAAACACACAGGGAGAATGTCATATTATGATGGAAACTAAATGTCAAACTACATACAAATGTATTCTTTTGCTAATTCTTACAGCCATCCTGCAAGGTAGATGCAGGTAAGTTGCCCAAGGTTACTCACTAAGTGGTAGACCAGGGATTTGAATCTGTCCAACCAATCCTGGCATGACTTGGATGTCAGGAGGTACAGGGAAGGTCATGCAGTTTTATACATACAAGAAATTCTCCTTCCTGGAACCTTATTATATTGACAGTGTGTCCTAGTTTTCCTCCAGAATGCTCAGGTGTCAGCAGACCTACTTTCATATGACTGGTAATCTATGTTTTCTGAAAATACTCTCACCTAAATAAAATGTGTTCAAAGCCTTGAATGAGGACTCAAACTAAGAATAAAAATACATTAGTCTTTTTTCAGAATACTTTTATATTTTAATGTTCTTTATTTTCCCCATCTTGGTTTATGTCCAAGTATCACTAAATAATATTTCCGATTGCTATTTTTTGTTGGCACTAAAGTGGTTTTCTCCTCAATTCTCTGCTGCAGAATAAAAACTATATCAGTTTAGAGCATTGCTATCCTCTTCTGTCTTCTCTGGGGAGTTTTTGAGACGCATGTGCATTGCTTAGTTTTCATAGGCTTTGCTACTAAGCAGAGTTCCTGAAGTTCATTAGTGCAAGAAATCAGAATGGCAAGTATTTGAAATGTGGTCCTGCAACACCATCCCTCACTTGCTTAGGGTCTCATAAAACCTGTCAGAAATTATATCAGCATCCAGTGCAGTCCTGCCACCTTTTGGATAAGAGGTCTCCATTTTTATATTCAAAAATATCAATCATCCTAAATACCGACTCAAGCTTGTCTTTTCATAGCAATATTTCCATTTGCAGTAAAGATATACAGGGAGGACTCTTCCATGTTCACGGCTCTTATATCAATGTCAAAATTAGTATATAAAGCATCCATCAAATATACACACAAGGTGAGCCAAGCATTTCTTCTACATAGTCTTGTTTACCTGGGGTTTTACTGGGCTTTTACAAACATCCTTGGAAACAGGCAAACTGATAGGTGCCGGGCCACTTTTTATGAACAAAGTACAAAACGTAACAGTATATGACCTAAGATTTCTGTTAGGACATCTGTCCAGGGGTTTGAATTCTTAGTTTTTTAATTATACTAGAGATGTTTATAAGTGCTAGAAATACTTTTATTTTATTTTCACATGTTAAACAGAACAAGCTGTTCCTAAACAGATATGAAAACTTATTGGTTAATGACTTATTGAAAATGAAGAGTTAAATAAACTAAATTGTGGTTAACCCCAGCTCACTACACAAATAAATTAATGAGTATAAAAGTAGTTTATCAACTGGTGTATATTTTACTACCTTAGATTGCTTGGTATTTAACTTACTGAACATAACAGGTGTCACGTTGCTACATGGTCTTTTTATACATAATAAAACTGATTCTTTATATGTAAGAGCCATGATATTCCAAAAGAACATAGTAAATTTACACTGTGTTTTATGCCGATTGTACCAATGTTGCATACCTGTTGATATAGTTAGTCTTACATAAGAAAATAATAACATAAATGTTGGCCCTTGAAACTTTAGACTCTTCATGGAGGTATGTTTCTTTTGACAAGTGTTCATATCAAAGTATTTAAGAATTTTTCTCTTGCCAATTTATCATGTTGAAGGAGGCAGTTTCCTGATATCTTCAGTATTTTGTGAACTATCATAGTTTGTTTAATGTACCATCATACTCTCAATCATGACTGATGATTACTATTACCGTGTGACATAATATTATACTATTCCTGCTATTGGGGTTTATATCTTTAAAATAATGTTTTGCATAAATTATGTAACCTACACTGCTACTTATTGAACTGCACCACATGGCCTGTCAAGGGGATGCATGTAAAAGAGCCCTACAAGTCGTCTTTGTTTCATTTACAGATCTTAGCACAGCATCTGCCTTGCATGTGGTAGTTGTTCAATGTATTGAATGAATTAGTCTCTTTTTTTGGTTGTCAACCACTATGTATTCATCTAACTACTTATAGTAGAACTACAAATATATAAAGTTTTTTTTTTGTTTCATTGCTCATAAGCTTCAGCTAGACATGGCAGATTCTAATCAGTAATGTGACATAGAACATTGAGCATGCACTTATTCTTGTTCCCAGGAAACTAATTGAATCATTGTTATAGCCGTTAGAAAACTGACCAAATGGTATAAACCTAAGTTATGAGCTTACCATTGATCTAATTTCAATTCACTTACCATTTTCAGCTCCTTTTCTTCATTCCTTTCCCCTATGGAACAATGTGAAACAGTTGCAGAGCATAACTACATTCTACTTAAGACTGACATTAATCTGAGCTTGCTTAATCTGATTGGAAATACTTAAGAGTCTGTTCTGCTGCATCAAATGTTATTCAGCATATTTATAAATGTCTTTTTCTTCTGTGGCTCCAGTTAGATGCCTCCAAAATTTACATACCCGAGCATCTTTACCTCTTTAATGTAGACTGAGCTCTCCAAGGGTCAAAGTTTGAACTAAGCCACTGGGAATCAGGAGCTTGTTTCTCAGGCCAGGAACATGTGACCTCCATGAGAGAAGGGACCAGAGCTCTTCTATATATCTTTTTAAGATTTTTATTTTGCTTTAGAGAAAAGAATATATAGAGAGATAAAGGTGGGAAGAGGAGCAGGAAGCATCGACTCCTAGTACTTGTTTCTTGTTCAGCATTCCAGGTCGGTGCTTTATCCACCCTACCACTACAGGTCGGGCCAGAGCTCTCCCATATCTTGACTGAATCCCAAACCTCATCACAGCATATTACACATATTTAGCACTCAATTAACATAGATGAGTGGATAGCTGGAGGAACAAATGAATGAATGAATACATTTTAGAAATTCACAGGCTCTATTGAGGGCATACATGGTATTTAGCTTTCAGAGACTGCTTTCTGCTATGGGGCCTGGCATTAATATTACCAGATTCCCAAAGTTATGATTTCCATTACTGTAGTAATACATAGAGGATTGGTAGGTCTTGGTTCTTGCTGGTTTAAAGGAAAATGTAGATATTAATTCTCAGTGTTCAGCACTAATGTTTTATTTATAACAAAGTTTGTGAATAGTTTTCGCTACATGAAAGGATACTTAATCCATTTTTTTGTGACAAGAGACAGAGAGAGAGACAGAGAGAAGAACAGATAGGGACAAGCAAATAGGAAGGAGAGAGATGAGAAGCATCAGTTCTTCGTTGCTGCACCTTAGTTGTTCATTGATTGCTTTCTCATATGTGCCTTGACCGTGTACTACAGCAGAGCAAGTGACCTCTTACATACGCCAGCAGCCTTGTGCTCAAGCAAGCGACCTTTGGATTCAAGCCAGTGACCATGGGGTCATGTCTATGATCCCACGCTCAAGCTAGTGAACCAGTGTTTAAGCTGGGGTTTTGAACCTGGGTCTTCCGCATCTCAGTCTGATTCTCTATCCACTGCGCCACCGCCTGGTTAGTCAAGGATGCTTAATCTTTATATTAGAACAATGTACTGCATTTAATTACATGTGAAATTATGTGATTCTCTAGATTCACTCGTCCTCTCCAATAAACCTTAGTCTTTTCCCCTGATGACTTGGCCCTCTCTGTGGTACTACCATCACACCCATCTCCAGGCGGAAACCCATGATTATATTTCTAGCAATTCTGGCACCACCACTGTGTAGGCACTTATAAGTTTATTCCTGAAGCAACCAATGAATGCATAACTAGGCAGAACAATAAATGAATGCTTCCCTGTCCCCATCCCTTTTCTCTCCCCTTCTCTCTCTGTCTCTCTAAAAATAAGCTGATCAATAAAACCCTAGATGGATAGCTCAGTCGGTTGAGGAGTCATAGTTGTGCAGAAGTTTGATTCCTGGACCAGAGCACATAGAAGAGCAGCTCAATGTTCCTGTCTCTTTCTCTCTGCCTCTCTCAAAGAAAGAAAGAAAGAAAGAAAGAAAGAAAGAAAGAAAGAAAGAAAGAAAGAAAGAGAAAAATATATATAAAGCTCATCCCTGAACTATTGCATATTGCAGTATATCCTAACTTGCCTTTCTTATTTTAAGTTTATCTCTATAACCATATAAACTGTGTCTAACTCCTGGACACTGTGTCAAAATATCACTTTGATTCTGCCACTTCCCAGTTCACAAGTCTCTAAACGCTCTTCAGTTTCTCAGGCTGAGTAGCCAAACTACCTGCATTTATAATCCATTATAATGGGGCCTGCTTTCTCTTTCAGTTCTACCTCTCACACTATCTCTCCACCTCTCCTCTGATGCTGGAGTTCCAGACTAGGACTGTCAACCCCCAGCAAAGATATTCAGACCTCCAGACAGTGTGGTTTGCAAAAGCATATTCAGCATATGTTCTTTGTTAAACACTGTATTCCCAGTGTCTGGTACAAAATATATGTGTTCTATAAATACCTGAATAAACAAACACTTTGTGAACTAACACAGTGCATGGTACTTTGCTACATCTTGTGTATACAGTGATATAAAGGATACAACTTTGATCCTCAAATAGCTCACTAGGTATTAGGGACAACAAACGTAGGAATAGTTAAAAATCAATGTAAGTGCTATAATAAAGATAGGTACAGAATTCAATGACCTCACAGCTTTTCTTGTCAAGGGTTTTATACTGAATTTGTGGGAAAATAAAAATGCCAAGTCTCTTCCACATAATCTGCCTTCCATTTGCAATCTTCCGAGTCCAGAGCTTCTTAGCTACACAACTGCCTGTGTGACTTCCTGCATGTTGCGTCACTCTTTAGTGGGGGTGGGTGGGTGCGAGGGGAATATATATATTTCTTTATGTACATCTCCTTTTTTATCTTAAGTTTTAAATTTCTTGAAAGTAACTACTTGTCATGATTTTTTTTGTATCTCTGGAGTCATGTTGAAGAGAATCTTGTTCATAATCATTCATTGTTTGATCATTGGTTTCCAGCTGACTTATTAAATTCAGTAAAATCCATAGATTGCAAAATAGTAAGTGTTGCATTTAAAGAAGGTGGATATTATAAGGGGACTGATAAGTACCTTGTAGCGATGAATGCAATTATCCTGTATTGATGGCTACAAGTTCTAATAGAGAAATTTCAAAAACCTTAATAGTCTTACTTGATTTCAGATAATAAATCATTGTATAATTATCAGAAAAATGGGTTCTGATTTTGGCTCAGATTACAAACCTGCAGTACAGCATATGCTATGTCACTAGTGTCTTCTCAAATGTGCCTCTCATGCATATTCATAATATTTGGACAGTTAAGAGAATGGTACAATTAAAGGTTATACACATTGCTCTTTTCTATAGCCATGGCTAGTTAACTCAGTTAGTTAAAGCATAGCATTAATAAGCCCAGCTCAAGAGATTAACATTCTTTGTGGTCCAGTTACCTTTTATTCTATTTCTGACCAGAAACTAAACACCAATTTCTAGCCTGCCAACTCTCAAAGATATACTTTGGCTGAGGGAGATTGGCTGGAAATATATTGATGGTTCATCAGAAATTAATCTTACTAGGGAAAAGCAGCTCAGCAAATACAATAGCATCATCTTAAGTGCATTTATGCATTCATTCAAAATTTGTGGAGTGCCTACCAGCTCTCTACTAGACTCCGGGGAAATGAAGGTGAGTGTGACACTCTCTCTGTGCTGGAGGAGCTTTCAGATTTAAGGACCTTGTTTTAGTTTGTGCAGGCTTTTATAACAGGGAACCGGAGTCTGGATAGCTGGTAAACAACATAATTTATTTCTCATGGTCCTGATGCTAGAAATCTGAGATCAGGAAGCCCGCATGGCTGAGCAGAGCCCTCCTCCAGATTGCAGGCTTTTTTTTTTTTTTCTGAAGCTGGAAACGGGGAAGAGACAGTCAGACAGACTCCCGCATGCGCCCCACCGGGATCCACCCGGCACGCCCACCAGGGGGCGACGTTCTGCCCACCAGAGGGGGATGCTCTGCCCCTCCGGGCGTCACTCTGTTGCGACCAGAGCTACTCTAGCGCCTGGGGCAGAGGCCAAGGAGCCATCCCCAGCGCCCGGGCCATCTTTGCTCCAATGGAGCCTCGCTGCGGGAGGGGAAGAGAGAGACAGAGAGGAAGGAGAGGGGGAGGGGTGGAGAAGCAAATGGGCGCCTCTTCTGTGTGCCCTGGCCAGGAATCGAACCGGGACTTCTGCACGCCAGGCCAACGCTCTACCACTGAGCCAACCGGCCAGGGCCAGGTTGCAGGCTTTTTATTGTAACCTCACATGGTAGAAGAGGCTAGGGAGCTCTGGAGTGTGTTTTGTAAAAACACTAATCACATTTGTGATGGCTTCACTTTATGACTTTTTCAAAACCCCCTCCTGCTATTGCTAGCCATTGGACATTAGAGTCCAACAAGTGAATTTTTGGTGGACACACGCTTTCAGACAATGGCAGATTTCAAATTTCCTGGTGGTTTTGACTGATAGAGGGATTATGATTTTTTTTGTTTAGTTGATTGAACGATATTTAAACATAAGC
This sequence comes from Saccopteryx bilineata, assembly GCF_036850765.1. NCBI lineage: Eukaryota > Metazoa > Chordata > Mammalia > Chiroptera > Emballonuridae > Saccopteryx > Saccopteryx bilineata. The sequence goes on along the minus strand of NC_089497.1, from coordinate 80,753,600 downwards.
CACAATTTTTACCTGAAAGGTTTCTAATACAATCTTTTGACTTGCCAAAATGTTTTCCTAGACTGAAATGAATATTAAATAAATACATATTTATTTATTAAATAAATATTCTATATGATCTTTGTAAACTTTCTGAACCATTTGAAGTTGACAATAATAAGATAAATTTCTTGCTATCTAGAAACAAGTAGACTCTTTCTACTACATGCTCACACATAAATATTCAAAAAAAGAATGATAAAATAATTAACAGAAGACTTGTTTTGAATTCTGTTTATTTACAAGATCTCAGTCTGGGTTCTAGAAAAATATATGCTGCAAATATAGTTTCTCAACTTCAAGACGCATTCAAATCAGAACTGAAGTCATAAAGTTGTTTCCACTCAGAATAAATATGTATTCACAAAATATAAGAGATTTAAAAATTTCAAACATATTAGTCTTTCCTTGATTACAGTATAATCATATTTAAATTCATGCATTATTGTTTATGAAAATTATTTAAGATGTCTTATAAATTGCATTTACCCAGTAAGGGAGAAACTAGTAGAAAAGGAAGAAGAGAAACTATGTCTCATAAACTTCATAACATTTCTGTGATTGAGAAACTAATCTATTTGGATCTTCCTGTTAGCTCATGAGAAAATATGAAACATCACTGGCTACAGAGCTTTCATTATCAGAAGGTTAAATATTATCAATTTCTTAGTTATTTCTGGCATAAAATGCTAGAAATACTTTGGATCTTTTTTTTTTAAATAATTTTATTTTTTTAATGGGGCAACATTAATAAATCAGGATACATATATTCAAAGATAACAAGTCCAGGTTATCTTGTCATTCAATTATGTTGCATACCCATCACCCAAAGTCAGATTGTCCTCTGTCACCTTCTATCTAGTTTTCTTTGTGCCCCTTTCCCTCCCCCTTTCCCTCTCCCTTTCCCCCCTCCCCCCGTAACCACCACACTCTTATCAATGTCTCTTAGTTTCACTTTTATGTCCCACCTACGTATGGAATGATGCAGTTCCTGGTTTCTTCTGATTTATTTATTTCACTTCGTATCATGTTATCAAGATCCCACCATTTTGCTGTAAATGATCCGATGTCATCATTTCTTATGGCTGAATAGTATTCCATAGTAATACTTTGGATCTTAACATGCAGAAATGCTGAATGACATACTAGTCATTGTCAACTAAAATAAGTTTATAACAAATGCATCTGTTTCTTGACATCAGTAATAAAAATGGAAAGTTTCATATTAGAATGCAAGATAACAAATGTGATTCTACAAGAGAAAAGGCTACTGTGGCACTTTCTGCTGTTGTACCTTTATTGAGAAACATAACTCGGATTTCTTAGATGTGTGTTTTGCTATTTTTCCTGAATATAATTTATCTCAGCCAGTTCATTGATTGGGGTTGGTAATAACATATAGTTATGTAAGGTTTACCTTGTAAAAGTAACACAAAGTTAAGAAGTTATAAAATTCTGTGGAATTATGAGATGACAATGGAAAGATTCTTTAATGTCTTAAAACACTTGCTGCCACCATTTTTGGTCATATTCATATAAACTACTACCTTCTGTCCTTCAGTTTTCCCCCTATACAATCATGAGGATGGGAATATAAGCTTTCTCTGTCATATGAAGTTTATGAAGTTGAAAATAAATAATAGATAATATGGGTTTTTAAAACCATATACTACTTTAAAATGTATACTACATATATTCATAATAAATATAATTTATTTTAAAAAATAAATATAAATGTATGAATGTATGTATATAACAAAATATTGTTAAACTGGACTAATCTTAAAATTCTTACTGATCAAGGACTCTAGGATGAGTATCTATTTATAATTTTAAAAATCACTTTAAACTTTGTAGAAAGTCAAAAGCTCAAGTAATAGAAAAGAAAGTAGCAAACAAAAAAAGGAAAAAAAGAAAGAAAAGGAGACAGTAACTAAATAGAACCAAGGACCAGGCTACTAAAATGCAAGGGACCAAAGTGGATACATTTTGTATATTAACATAAAATAGTAAATAACTGATAGATGAGTGATGCCTAAAAGAGAAAATAAAAAATTTTTGTTTTTATTTATAATGACTAAATTTTGTTAGAAGTTATACATAAGAGGGAAAAATTAAAAGGCTTATGGGTAAAAATTTTTACTGTTCTCAGAATATTATTATGTGTATTATATTGAAAATGGATTAAACTTTTTAAAAATCTGACATTTTCTCTAGCAATCTAAGAGAAGAAGATATTAGAGTGAAAAATAGCAGTAATCTTATTTCTTGCAGTTTTACTTTTTAATAAGCTGAACAAGTTGACAAAATTACATAGATTCTGGCAGAGGGTGGCAGCTTTCAGTCATCAGAGCAACACATACACTTCAGAGAATTGAGTGATATAATTGAATCACTGGCATTCTAAGTGATACATAGCACCAATGTATATGAGTCTGAGGGTGGTTTAGCCACCCATGCCAGGCATGCAAATAGCATTTTATGTATAAAAATGTTTATTAGGTTTAAAAAATGAGGGAAAATGAGGATGTCTAAAAACATCTGTTATCTTTTGAGATGATCTAAGTTGTATAACTAAAATGCTGCATTTCAAAAACTGAATTTGGATCATATTGTTACTTTCTCACTTTGGTTGGCAGTAATAATTGCTTTTCATTCTAGAGATACAATATGTAAACTGGTGGTTCACTTTTATAGTTATGTTACATATCTCCAATGGAAAGTAGCAAGCTGTGTGTGCTGGAACCTAGGTTGTGATGAGGGTTTTAATGTCTACAATAGAGAAGGCAAATGGAAAATGTTTTCATTTGTATGTATTTTTTTCTTGTCAGTGATGGGTAAGATTGGCCAGCACTACCCACTGAAAACCTATTAATGAGACAGGATAATGGGTGATTAAAAGAATCACCTTTAATGTCACACATGTACAAATCCTAGCTCTACTATATCCTAACCATGAGATCTTCACCAAATTACCTGACTTCTCTGATTCTATTTCCTAATTAGTCAGGAAGAGATGATGGTTGATACCCAATAGTGTCATAGTGTATATGAAATGAAGTATTTAAAATGCACAATGTTAGCAACTACTGTTGTTCTTGTGGAAACTTTCTGAAATATTTTTGTCTATGTATTTACAAATGTTTCATGAAACATCCTCTCATACATAAAGGAAGGAATCATAAATGTAGAGTGCATAAGATTTCAAAAAGCATCTTAATAGAAAACATTATAAGTATTTATTTTAGTAGAAAACATTATAAGTATTTATTTTAGTGGAAAAAATAAAGAATCTAAATAGTTTGGGGAAAGATTTAAATTTATATTTATCCCCATCTTGATTTTATCTCCCTTTAGCCATTCTAATAAGTGAATTATTAAATTAACAATAGGAGAAATGCTTTCTCTACTGAAGAAAGACTTCATTCAGCAGTTTGAATGGACTTACAAAGTTCCAGGCAATGTTGATGAGAAAATACACATTTCTAGGTATATTCTGTTATATTCACAAGTACTTCTAAAGAAAAGAAAAGCATAAAGATTTGAGCACAATTGGGAAGGAAGGCAGGAAGTATATATCCAGAAAGTTCAAATTACTGACCCGGTGGGAAGCAGTATCTTCCTGTCAAAGATGTAAAGGCATCTGTGGTTTAGAGTAAGAGGGAAAGACTGTCTAGCCAGGTTACCAAACTTTACTGTCTCTATGCACATGGCAGCTCAAGTGAGGAAGGGGCTGGGTAGACGGCAGTAAGGAGTTAGGCAGCTATGGTGCCCTAGGGAGCAGAGCACATCTGAAGAGATCCCAATGTGTTATTTTGAAAACGTAAAAGCCTGTCTGACAAACTTATCTGCAGGTGAACTTGGCCTTCATTCTTCCCTCTCTGTCCCTAGTTTATGGGATCCTCTGCAAATGGTAATAATCACAATAGGACCCTCAACCATTAAGCATTATCTCTGCCATGTGAATGGGTGGATTTGAAGGGTTTGGATTTATGTGTTCTTTATTTACTCAAGTGCTGCCTATCCTTGAAATGTATGTTAACATCTTGCCACACCATCACACATATACACATGCATGTGCAGTGCACACACCCACACACCTTATTCCTCATGAAATGAAATCTTCATCTGCTCGTTTAATGTGTTTTGCCTTTGAAAATGGCAGGTGCCAATACATCTAATTAATATTGAGCCAACAGATGATAAATTAAATTACCAATACTTTCTTAAGTGTTTCTAGATCCAAAGCAGGAGCAGTGATGATATAGCATAGTTACACCTGCAAATACATATCCCACAAACATTTTAAGCTAATCAAAACCCTTTAAAAATATATGGTTTAATGTATTATAATCAGTTCAACTGAAAGTCATATATGAGCAGCTGCTAAATAAAAATAAACTTAGTTCTGATAATATTGAAACTATGTTAATTCCAACTTAGAAGTTCTTGAACATTCGGTTTGATCTCCACATATTTTGGCTTCAGATTTTCCTTCTTTATTTCTTCAGTAGAAGATATATGCTGTTGAAAGTTATCACAGTCTTAATATAGTGTGTTTTCTGGGCCAGAAAAATCCGAGACAGATATAAAACATGGTAGAGAGTAATTTGCTTGCCCTTATCTAAAATTTCATATTTCAGGCCGTGACCCAGGCTGATGTGCAATACCTTGAAATGGCAAATGGTTGCTTTTTAAGTTTCAGGGCAGAGCAAACATTTATTTTGAACACCCAGCTAAAGAAAATTGGATTCTATTTGTTTGTTTTTAAACCTTCTATCTTGTATCTAGATAGAACTGACCTAATACTATATCTGGGATTGTTCACCTGTAAGAAGACAACACAAGTCAATACAAACAAGGTCATTTTAGTTAGAAGCTGAAATTAATCTTCAGAAATTTTACCACCCAGATGTGAGCTGTGCTCTATCAGCAAGGAAAGCAGCCATCACTTAACTGAGTAAGAGTTCTCATGCCCATCAAAAGCAGGCGGGCGAAGTGGCCCTCATCCTCTTACTTGATTTGTCTGAGCCTCTGATTCCTTCCGCTTCAACAAACCAAAACACTTTAAAAGCATACTGTATTTTACTCAGAGGAAGTTGGTCTGAAATATGTTTCACACAGTGGAGACACTTATACCAAAAATAGTGGATAATTTAATATTTAATAATTTAATTCCATCTTTTTTTGTTATATTTGTACTCACTTTAAAATATAAAATCTACAAATACAGTGGTACCTTGAGATACAAGTTTAATTTGTTCTGTAACCGAGCTCGTAAGTCAGTCAACTCGTATATCAAACAAATTTCTCCCATTTAAAATAACTGAAATAGATTTAATCCATCCCAGCCCTGTGAAACATCCCAAACCATCCTAAATTATGAAAAAAGACATGTTTTTAATTAAGAAACACACATGTATACTTTACCAATACATAACAAAATATATGAAATTAAAAAAAGTGTTATTTAGTACTGTATTCTTACCTTGGAGACAGACGAGTGCGGCTAACAGAGGTGAATGGCGGAGGAGGAGGGAGGGAGGAAGGGGCAGGCACTGTAGACACGTAAACTAAAACTGCACTTTCTTAACACTAAATGCAAACTAAAACTGCAGTTTCTTTAAACAAAACTAAAACTGAAGTTTCTTTACTTAAAATGAACCACAAAAACTTAACTGTAAAAAAATGCACTTTCTTAACTTTAAACTTAACCTAAACTTAACATGACATATTTTTCATTTAATCGTCACCGGTTTTTGCCTTTTTGGCTGCACTTTTGGCACTTTCACTTGCAGGACTTTTAAATAAAAATCTATCCAAAGAGGTTTGCTTTTGCCTGCCTTTTAAAATGTTATGGAAATATTACAAACAAGTGTCATTAAAAAGTGCTGAAGCATGACTAGTTTATTCCAACTCTTATATCAGAATTTCTCTCGGATCTCGAACAAAAATACGGACCGAATTGCTGCTTGTATCTTAAAAAATTTTTTTCGTATGTTGGTCTCTTTGTATCTCAAGGTACCACTGTACATGCATAAGGGTAATTGTCACACTTTTGATATAGAATCAAAATAAGCATTACAATTCCTAACATGTCATTGACAGAACTGGACTTGCAAGCTAATTTTGCATTATTTTCTCATCCAGAGTAATTATATGAGGTTCATTAATTCAAGCCTACATTTCAGACATTTTGAATGAATAAGTAAGTATTATTAAAGATCTTCATGAAAATTCTACCTAAGAAATTCAGTGTTTTCCCTATGACCTAAAAAAAATGAATACATTTAAAACAATTAGAATGTCTTCTATGTGACTATAGGAATGCTAAGTGCTCCCCTAAATAATATTAAAATTTGTAAGATAAATCATCAAAATCATACATATTTAGATCTAAATCTAATAATTAAACTATTATATAATATACTTAACTATTATATAATATTTAATATTACATACTTAACTATTCAAACTTTCAAAATTTTGTCAGTAAACAAAACACTGAAAGTAAAAATTAGTACTTAAATTTGTTATTTGCAAGTTAAATGAAAAGCTTTATTTGAGTCTAAAATGAGTCTTTTTGATGTGTTTCTCTGTTTTTCATTTACAAGTGAATATATTTAGGAAAAAGGAAGTCCCATAGATTTTATATTTTAATGGTTTATATTGAGGAGTTATAGATTCCTTTAGGAAGTTCCATAGATTGTATATTTTAATGGTTTATATTGAGGAGTTATATAATTCCTTTAAGCATTATATACTCTTCCCAGGAAAACAGGCATATGTATATAAAATCAATATTTGCATGTAATTACAAACTATCCATATTTTATGAAGCCTGCCAATGGACCACAAACACCTGACTGAGACTCTTTTTAATGAAAGATGACAAGTAAGTGTCCAGTGGGAAAACTGCTAACCCAAAGCTTTACACTCTTGTTTTACTAGTTCAGGCTTCCTGGAGCAGTGGCCATGGCTGTCTTGTTCTCCCATGTCTCTCCTCTGGCCAGCTGTTTCCCGTAACAATCTCCGTTCAGTACACCTAAACTTCCCACTAGAACTTAATCTCTTAGACATATTAATTTATTTTAAAATTTAAGGTTTCTGAGAGAGATTTTTGCTTTCTTGTCAAAGGTTGCACCATGCAAGATTTACTAAAATACACATGCTGACATCTGAGTGGGTCTCTGTAGTTTATCAGGAGGCTCACAAGTAAAAGGAAAACCAGAAAGTGTAGCACATCAGCTACTGATAAATTCACACTGGTGCTTTATCCACTGTGCCGCCATTGGCATTAAATATATTCAAACTGAAAGAGAGAAAAATGTCATCTTAGTAAAAAATAGAAAAAATAATTTGATAAAATAACACTCCTTTATATATGGATACATTTTTAATTTATGATCTTATTGAAAAATGAAATAAATTTAACTTGAAATACCTTGTGAAAAATGGCTATATACAAGGAGAATGAATTTCAAACCCAATAAAGTGCTCTGAGATTTTCTTATGGTACAAATGCCACAAAAATGATCCTTATTATAAAATTAACCACATATTTGTTTTTCCTCCTCAAGAGGAAAAGCATCCAAATATCTTTGTGTGAGCTTTCTAAAGATTGCTTTAGCACCTTGCAGTAGGTACCTTAAACACTTACTTTTATAAAGTACTTTTTTTTCAGGCAATATATATGTTAGAAATTATCAGTTCCTCCAGTTGTAAAACCTTGACATTGACTATAATTGAGGAGGTTAGTGTCGGCGTGTTCATAAGTATTACCTGTCATTTGAAATATGACAGTGCTGTAACTGTAAGACCTTGGGGACGCATGTGTTGACTCTGCCATCTGACTGCTTAGAAACTGCCAGACAATCTTCTTAATGCCTCTGACCCTGAGATCATTAACATGCCCTAGAGGCTTCTACCTTTTGCATTAGCACACTTGTTATTTAATAAGATGTTTGCTACTAGCTGTGCTTTCCTCTGATTTAAAAATGTATCTTTAAAGAGAATGGTACTTCAGTGTATTAAGTTTCTGTTTTAGATATGACCTTTGTGTGTATGATGCTTATTATGCAAATTTTGTTGCTTTCCTCAAAATTAAAATAACTCCTAATACTGTGTTTTTAATTTTAGATTTGATTCCTATAAATGTATTTCACAATGAGGCAACAACCTATCAGAAATACAGGCACTGACTTTGACAGTTATGTATCCTATGGACTAGCGAATGATCAAATAGGCGCCAAAATTCAAAACGAGTTTCAAAGGCTTCAGGGCAGATTTGAGAGAATTGTAGTTTCTACATTCCCGAGGACAAAGACTCAAACAACCTATTTCTACTTCCTTTAAGATAAAAATTTTTGATTTGCAATTACCACTGTGTAGAATTTGCAATATTAGTTTTTAAATTCTGAATACTTCTTTGTTAATAAGGTTTAAGGAACATAAAGGAAAAAATAAATATTCTAGTAAAAATATTTAGTGTAAGAAAGCATGTACTCTTTTATGGATTCTTGCTGTATTGGCCAAGAATTTGCTTAAAGGCTTTAATCACTGTAAAAAAATATATAGAAGACTAGATAAGTCTTATTATATGGTATACTATTCAGCCATAAGAAATGATGACATCGGATCACTTACAACAAAATGGTGGGGTCTTGATAACATTATACAGAGTGAAATAAGTAAATCAGAAAAAACCAAGAACTACATGATTCCATACATTGGTGGGACATAAAGACGAGACTAAGAGACATGGACAAGAGTGTGGTGGTTACGGGGTGCGGGGGGAGGAAAGGAGGGAGAGGGGGAAGGGGAGGGGGAGGGGTACAAAGAAAACTAGATAGAAGGTGACGGAGGACAATCTCTCTTTGGGTGATGGGTATGCAACAGAAATTAATGACAAGATAACCTGGACATGTTTTCTTTGAATATATGTACCCTGATTTATTGATGTCACCCCATTAAAATAAAAATTTATTTATAAAAAAAAAGAAAGCATGGAATTGCAGAATTTATTATAGCAAGTAGCTGTATTTGTTGAATGTGTTTAGTTATGTCAAAGAATTAAATAATTATATGTGAATAGTGGAATTGGGAATGGTGTATATATATGTATATAAATATATGTATATATGTACACATATCTATAAATGTATATATATAGTGCTTTCCCCTAGTTATAGAAGTTATATAAATTTATTATAGTAAATTTGAAAACTATTGAAATGTATAAAGAATAAATTACAAAAATTTCCAAGATTCCAGACTCTAGAATTAATGATTGCTAGTACTTTTTCCATTCCCTTTTCTCCACTTAGATTTTCCTCTGTCTTAATTTTTCAATAAATATATTATCGTATCAGTAGGGTTCAAATATGTGATTTTTAAAGACTTTAAAATACTCCATCAAATTATTACAATTTAGTAAAAATTAACATATATAGGACTATTAAATGCATTAGAGCAACATTAGCCAATTAAAATGTTAAACAAAATGACATTTTACAGTGATAAATATTAATATCTATAATTCTTTGCTATATTCTGCAAAACATATTAATTTCTAATACACATACTAGAAATATGCATATGGTGAACATTCTATTCAATAGAATAAATTTGGTGGTTTCTGATTTTTATATCAAGAATTTTATTGCTCATTGTTTATGAATGTCTACAATGTACTAAGTGATCACTAAACAAACATCATTTTTACCTTATAGTATCAGGACAAAGGCAATACCCATATGGAATTAATATCTTAAACAGCCCCCCTTCCTTTTCTGTCTCCTCTCTCTCTAAAACTGAATAAATTAATTTTAAAAATCTAAAAAGAAAAGGGCCTGACCAGTTGTGGCACAGTGGATAAAGCCTCGATGTGGAATGCTGAGGTCGTTGGTTTGAAACCCCGGGCTTGCCTGGTCAAGGTACATATGGGAATTGATGCTGCTCCTCCCCCTCCTTCTCTATCTCTCCTCTCTCTAAAAAATGAATGAATGAATGAATGAATAAATCTAAAAAAATTAATGAACACAAATGCTATGTGTTAGACAACCAAAAGCCGGACCTTTTTTTTTTATTATTAGTCTTTCTTTCAATCAAATAACGTTTTAATTTTTTCTAATCACTGCTTTCAATTCTCCTATTTCCTCTAATAGTCCCGTAAAAGGGATTCTATAATTCTTCTGTCACTTTGTTAATGAAATCTCGGTGTTTATGACTTGCCCGTTTCTTCCCAATCAGCACAGGCTAAGACTGAGGCCCACAGCTTCTTTAAAGGAAGAAGTGGTGAGGCGATAGGGCCTTTCATCTTCTAGGGTTCAGGTCGCGGGAGAGGGGAGATAAAGAAGCTATGAGGAGGGGCCCACAATTCTGGCTCCACTGAATGACAATGTCTGTGAGGATATAATGGTTGCCACACTGTGTTGGTAGTAGTTTTACTTTAGTTCCCTCATTTTCTGAGGAACATATGGCTATCACTTAACAATAATGTATCAGCAGTGCCATACAGTCTCTACCTTTTAAATTGGTTGGTTATTCCTTAACTTGATCTAGCAGCCACCTGGACAGTACCATGCTCTATCATGTGAAGCCACAGAAACCAATGCGATACCCTGGGAAGGCCGCAAAAGGAGGATGGGGGTACCCTGGTCCTGGACCCCTTTAGTTACTTCTTTTAAGCCCTAAGAATCTCTGGACTGGAAATCGGTGCTAATGTCTAATTGGAATAATGACCTAATTTGTCATTATTCACCATATATCAGGAACTGTTCTTCTTGGTCACCACAGTTGGGAGAAATAAAGAAAAAGACAGTGCAGCATGTTTCTGTGCTCTTGGATTGCTCGGAAACCATGCTCAGCACGCTCTGCTTTGGTAGTAGGTTGGTGGGTTCCATATCTCAGCAAGCTTGATCACCAGCTAAGGACAAGATGGGCATATTCTTCTCATGCCAACACCTCTAGGCTTCTTAAGTGAGTCTTTTGGGACACTCTTCAGTTGCCTTTGGGGAAAGGAAAGCAGAGAAAAGACAATTTTTCTCTCTAAAACTTTTCTTACAGTTATTTCCTTTCTCAACATTCCACGATCCTCTCTTCTCTCTCTCTAATCTGATACTCACTGAGGAAAAATGGGTGAGTGGGCTGTTGGTAGTGTTAGGAATTACTTTCCTATTTATAGTACATAACTACCACTGTCAAGGGGTATTGAAAGCTTTCAGAAAAATTTAGAAAGCTCTTCTTTGCCCACTATATAAACTACTTTGTCTTCTGCCCTAACATGCCCTTTTTTTCATTTAATCTTTTGAGACCCATTCTACTTATAGTTTCTTCCTCCCATCAGTCTACTCTTGCTATTTTTTAATTCTTTTCCAATAGACTGCCATTCCTCTAGAAAAGCATACATTTCTTGCACACATCTAAGTCTTACTATATATTATGAAGGCAACTTAAAAGAATTCTGCCCAGTCCCTGTCAGTGAAACTAGACCTGTCAAGGGTATTAGTCATCTCCAGGTTGCCGAACACCATTGCTGTGCTTCAGTCTTCATTTAATGCAACCTATCAGCAGCATTTCACACGACTGATCTCTTCTGTTTTTCTTTAAATACTTTCTTTGGCTAATAGCCTGGATACCACATTTTCATTGGCCATTTGCTTTGTTTGCTTGTTTGTTTTTGTCTAACCTCAACACTGGAATGTCACAGAGCTCACTCCTTGGAGCTGTCTCTTCTCCCTCCACATTCACTCCTTATACGACTACATCCAGCCCCATGGCTTTATATAGCATCTATAGTCTGACAGCTTCTGAATATATGATCCCAACCCAGTCCTCTTTGCTGAACTTGAGAGTCATATACAGAGATGACTGTTTGACATTACAATTTGGATGTTTAATAGTATCGCATATTGAACATTTCCAAACAAAGCTTATAAAATCTCGTCACACCCTAGCCTACAACCATACCTGTTCCTTCTGTGGTTTTCTCCAGTACGGAATATCCCATTTTTCTTGCATCTCTGTTGAACATCCTTAATCATTTTCTATAAAATATGCAATCCATAAGCAAGTCCAATTGGTTTCCTTTTCCAAATTTATTTAGGATCCGATTCCATCTTATCACCTCCACTTTTACCACCCTCCATAAGCTCTCTTTAATTATTGGAATAATGACCTAATTTGTCTCCTGTTTTTATCCATGCTTTTCTGGAGTCTAGTCTCCACACAGAAGTTGGGCTATTCTTTTCAAAGCTGAAGTCAGGTCACATCATTCCTCTGCTACTTCTCAGACTTGGACTTGATCATCTACCACCTCACCGCTTCACACTTCCTACGCAAGCCACACCAGCCTTTAAATTTATAACACCTGTGCATATTCGTTGTTCCAGCCAGATAAAGTTACTGCAGTTAAGTCAAATGCAGCTCAATTAGTTTCTATTAGAAATGAAATAAGATATATTTAAAAAAGTGTTCATAATGCTAAGCACAACCCCATTTCAGAAACTTTGCACTTGTTATTCCATTCAGGGTCATTTGTCCCCATGGCTAGATCTCTATTCAAATGTTATCTTATCAGAGAGGCCTTTCCTGGCCAACCTTTCTCCATTACTCTCTATCCCACTTAAAGTGCTTTATTTTCTTCATAGCACATATTTTCATTATAGCTTATAAGGCAGTGAGGAATAAGAGGGTAATTCTGGAGCCAGACTGCCTAGAAATAAATCTTTGGCTTCCACAGCTTGCTTCATGACTTTGGGCAAGTTTTTGAAACTTTCAGTGCCTGATTTTCTTATCTGTAAAATGAGAATAAAAATATTTACCTCATAATTGTTGTAAGTTGACACAAAGCACATACAACATACCCTGACATCAGTAAACATTCAATAAGTGTTGGTTATAATAATATGCATTATAATTACTGATTTTTATATATTTCTTTAAAACATTTTTTTTCCTTCTTTTCCAAGTGATGGAGGGAAGATAGAAAAATAGATTCTTGCATGACCCTCAATTGGGATCTACCTGGCAACCCTCGTCTAGGGCCAATGCTCTGCTTGTCTGGGCAGTGCTCACAACTGAACTATTTTTAGTGCCTGAGGCAGAGGATCCACTGAGCCATCCTCAGCTCCCAGGGCCAATGCGCTTGGACCAATAGAGCCATGGCTGCAGGAAGGGAAGACAGTGAGAGAAGAGGAAAGGACAGGGGAGGAGAAGCAGATGTTCACTTTTCCTGTGTGCCCTGACCAGGGATTGGACCTGGGATATCTACATGCCAGCCGATGCTCTATCCATTGAGCAAACTGGCAGGGCTGATATATTTTTTTGTTTGATGTCTGTCTCTCATTAGAATAAAATCTTCTTGGATGTTTTATTATTGTATTCTCAGTACTCAAAAACATTCTTGGCATATAGTAGGTGCTCAAGAAAAAATTGTTAAATAGTTGAATGAATAAATTATAAAGAAAGTTACAATAAATGAATAAATAGTATGAGGGATATATAATTTGCCCCATGACCAACCCTTTCCCACAACTTCCAAGGTCCAGCTGGACCCATTTTTAACAATTTGATCAGATAGATTCTGCATGACCTTTATATAGGATAAAAATTGCTATTAAACTGAGTAGAGTTCAGATATAGGTGAAATCAGTTTGCATTGGTAAATAGCTGTGTTTTATGAGAAAAAGTAGACCCTAAAATAGCTTTACTTGTGTGGAAGGTTAAACTTTGATATGTGTGTAGCAAAGAGAAGGGTGAAGCAAATTTAAAAGGGAAAAAGCCACTCCAAGGGTAAGACCACTCCAGGGTCAGTGGGTAAGTAGGTTAGGACACTTTCAGTGGGACAGTGATTTAGGATAAGACCAGAAGTGAAGGAAGGGCTGTGTTAGGGGATAAGGAGGTCTCACTTTGTCAGAAAAAGGGTCATTTTTTCTCCTTGATATGCCAGGAAGATACAGTACTCTCCTGTTTGTAAATGTTGCTTCATAAGCATCAATTCCTCCAGACTGTTATTTATTTCCCTTTGGCAACAAAAAAATGTATAAACAGAGGTGTTCTAAGATGAATATAGCAATTGATTTATCAGAGTGTGAAGAAACTGGAAAGACACTGTTTAGAAGTATGTAACTTCAAAATATCCAGATATTTGGCTAAACAAAAGGTGATCATGTTTAGTTAGGTGTTTTTCTGTTCATTTAAATCTTTCAAAGTCAGTAGTCTCTCTGTATCTACAAAGAATTCACTCCAGGAATCCCTGTGGATTCCCGTATCTGTGGATGGAAGTTCAGGTTCCTAAGATGGCCCTCTGCATCCAGGGGTGCAGAACCCATGGATTTGGAGGGCCGACTGTATGTTCCCCAGAAGTCCAGGGTCAGAATCATTTGAAATGCGTATTGAAGATGCAGATCCCTAGGTTCAACCACAGACTGACCAAATCTGACTTTTTAGGATGCTGCTCAAGCATTTGCATTTTAAGAACCCCTGCCATCTCTTCGAGCATATGCTTTGCTTTAAAATTCAAGAATGTGTGCCTTTAACATGTTGAGTTAGGACATCTGAAGCAGGTAGCCCTTTATAAAAGGGAAGTTATTTAAGTGATGAAAGAGAGTATTTAATAATCTTACTAGGTCATTAATTAGGCAAGTATATAAATTATTGTAATGAATTTTATTCTTTGTTTGTGGTAAAATGCACCAATGTAAGTAAATGTTAATGTTAATTAGAATGAACATACCACTAAATTAGTTTTGAACATTTTGTTTGTCTAAAAGTTACCTTATTTATCTTTCTCTACTCCAGTGTCTTCTTACCATTTTTGATATTTATTTATATTTATTCTTTTTATATTTATCCATTGTATATTCTTTTTCTAATTATAAAGGTAATTATGGTTATTTTGCACAGTACAGATATTTTTTAAAGAGTAAAGAGAATAATAAATTCTGACCTATGCTTTTGTTATTTGCTTTGTTTTACAAATTTGGGATTACACGGGACATGCTATTTTGTAACCTGCAATTTTTACATTTTATTGCATTTTAAAATATTTTCTTTTGTTTCAGTAAACATTTCTTTTTTGAGTGTTCCTTCTGGCAAACATATTTTACATTCTGTTCTTTCTCAGCTTTTCTTTATTTGCTACTCAACAACAACAATAACAACAAAAACACACTCCATTAACTTCCACTGTTCCCTAGTCTGAGGTCACGGTGTCTCCTTCTGTCTTTTCTGACTGGGAGTGGATCCAGCTCTGTCTCTTTCATCCAGAGCTGCTCTCTGTAAGTACAGCTGCAGGCAGCCCTTCCTAAGACCTGACAGCCAGGGGCCCCCTGGCCTAGGACCCTGATCTGGTCTTCCCTTGCCTCATTCCTCAGTCATGGACTCAACGAGGCTGAATATCTTCATCAGTAAAGAAACAGTAAGCTCTAATTAGAGTCATACATCTTAGTACTTACACAGAGAACAGAAGCAAGTTGAACTATGGGTAAGCCCCTCCCTTGCCTTGCTGACGTCCCCCTCCCCCACCATGAAGACACTGAAACCAAAGGGCTGGGAGATGTGATGACTCAGCGGGAGAGTTGTGGCACCTTGTTTGTTGCTAATGTCTTGTTGCTTCCATACTGCAACTAAGCAGTTGATAGGCTACAGCTGTAAAACCGGTAGACGGGGGTGGTGAAGACAGAGAAAGCTTCCTGTAGCAGCGGAACTCAGGAAATGATGAGGAATTTTCTCATGACAGCATCCCTGGAAGATGGAGATGGGAAGGAAATGATTTTTGTAGCATCTCCTTAGAAGCCTTCTGGGCTTTTAAGTCGTCAGAGAATCACAGGGTGTTCAACCAAGACTTAGGTCAGCTAGGTGGAGTTAAGCCTCACCTGCATGTCATATATAAAGATGTGCAAGGATACCTGAGTGTCATGGCCAAGTGATTCCTCTGCAGTTGGACCAACCTGGAACTTGTACTCATCTCTCAAGACCAAGCGCTGTGGGTACTGAACCTGGACTTCCCTGCACACTTGGCTTTGACATCCTGTTGGAGACTCTTTTCTCGGTCCAGCCTTTTGAGGTAGACTGTGTTTTGGTATGATCCTAAGGAGCCACAAAGCAGTGGTGTTCGTGTGGGTCCACAAGAGCTTGTTTAAGCAGGCCAGGGTATCGTCATGCATGCCTGCAACACCCCTCGGGGTACTAGAGAGAGCCACCAAATCCAAATCAGACTGTAGGAATAAATGAAGCTTTGCTTCCTGGGAGGAAAATCCTAAGGATGGCAGAGACAATGAAAAGTCAAAGCACAGCCCTTCTCGGTGCACCCTTCTAGCCCTAGACCATGAGTTAACAGGTGTCTAAGTTTTCATTGTAGTCAAGAGCAGCTCTCAGATGTGGAGAAAGCAGAAAAGGGGTTTGATTGCCAAACAGTCCAAAATCTTGAACCCAGATCACTGTTTAGAAGAAATGTCAATACAGTGTGTCTGTAAAGTCATGGTGCACTTTTAACAGGTCACAGGAAAGCAACAAAAGACAATAGAAATGTGAAATCTGCACCAAATAAAAGAAAAACCCTTCCAGTTTCTGTAGGATGATGTGGCAGCATGTGCACATGCGCAGATGATGACCTAACACCATGTATACAGCGTAGCAGCCCATGGCCTTGCCAGTCGAGATGTGGACAGTACAGAGGAAAGTTCAGTGTGTTCTGTGGCTCGTTAAATTCAAATCTATGACCAAAGTGCAAGGTAAATATCAGCGTGTTTATAATGAAGCACCACCACATAGGAATAACATTACTCGATGGAATAAGCAGTTGAAGGAAACCGGCAGTTTGGTGGAGAAACCCCGTTCTGGTAGGTCATCAGTCAGTGACGAGTCTGTAGAGGCTATACGGGATAGCTACCTAAGGAGCCCTAAAAAATCTGTGCATGAGCTCACATCGAACTGCACTGAATAGGTATGAAACTGGGAGAGTTTTCCTTTTATTTGGTGCAGATTTCACATTTCTATCATATTGTGTTGCTTTCCTATGACCAGTCAAAAGTGCAACATGACTTTATGGACACACTGATTTATAATAACATCTTTAAATAAAAACATAGTTAAATACTTGTTTTGTCTAGATTTAGTGAGGAAGATATTAAATAAAACATATTTATATTCTTGAAAAACACAATCACCTCTATATTATTTTAATAAATTTATCTATAATGAGAAAATAAATAAAAGTGAGTTTAATGAGTAATTTTAGATAAGAATCGACTTTTCTAAGACATAAGTTTGTTGTCTGAACCACATTATTGTGACCAACACACTACCTCCATGTTCACACCTGGAGTAGTATTCACAACTTTCAGTTTACATTTGATATCCCGTGTTTCCTCAAAGCATATATAAAGGTCCCACAAAAATTATATTTTAGCCACCTAGTTGTCCTTGTGATTTCTGCAAATTTGATATTTGAATACCTGACCCTACGTGCTTCTTTAAAATTTCTAGTAATTCTTGTTGAACTGTACTAGTGGTTCTTAACTAGAGGTACACATCAGAAGCACTTTTAAAATAATCAGATTATTGGTCCCAAATTGAATGATTGATGATTCAGAATACCTGGATTTGGAACTGATGACTTTTCTTTGTTTTAAAGTTTTCCCTATATGATGGCCAAATAACTTACCAGGAAGGCTGGGACACTTTTGAAAATGAAAGTTTGTTATTAATAATTGTTTGCAAACAGTAGGTGTAAGTAGGGATTGTTTAAACCAGAACATGGGCCATTCACACAAGTGATTGCAATAAGCTACCCAGTCAAAAACAAACAAGTCTCTGTTAGTTTATTTCATCACATTGTGAGATCTCATGCAATTATGGGCTAGGAATAGTTTCTCTCCTGGTCAAAGAAAATACGAAACATTTTAAAGAAAGAAATAAAAACTCCTGCTTTCCTTCACACAGATATCTTATATTAGTATATTATTATGAATTTTGAAAAGAAGTACATAAATTTTCTAAGTTTTTCCTTTTAAATGTGGCATATTTTTCATGTGGACTTTTTTCTAGTTGAATGTCGTGAATCATAAAAAATAAGTAACATGCTGTAAACTACTTTGTAGTTTTTGTGCTGAGGTATTCTTACAGTTTATTATCATTTTGCTAGCTTTAAACTTACTGGAAAGCTGAAGCAGAAAAAACAAATAAACAAACAAAAACCGTCCGTGGCGCACTAAACTGTAGATGTTCTATCCATGAAGAGAGCCGCACACGGGCACTAAACTGTAGATGTTCTATCCATGAAGAGAGCCGCACACGGGCACTAAACTGTAGATGTTCTATCCATGAAGAGAGCCGCACACGGGCACTAAACTGTAGATGTTCTATCCATGAAGAGAGCCTCCCACGGCACACTAAACTGTAGATGTTCTACCGATGAAGAGAGCCGCACACGGGCACTAAACTGTAGATGTTCTATCCATGAAGAGAGCCGCACACGGGCACTAAACTGTAGATGTTCTATCCATGAAGAGAGCCGCACACGGCGCACTAAACTGTAGATGTTCTATCCATGAAGAGAGCCGAAAAGCTGCAGTGCGTTCTCCCATTGCACTTTCATTTAAATATACCTGGCTTTGGTACATTTATATACCTTCTTGTTTGTTCATTTATCCATGCATATCTTTCATTTCTTTAGTTTTATAGTTTCATAAGTGTGTGCAAGATTATACCTAATACTTCCTGCTAACAAACAGGCAGACTTTTTAGTTTTGCTTTAAAAAACAATAGAGATTTCACACTTATAAAAATATGTGCTCTTGCGAACACGCACGTGCCTTTAATTCCAGCTCCACCCTCTGTATAAGCTCTAGATCTGTGTCCATCTGCTTATTTAACATCTTTATTTGGATGTTTCCAAGTCTCCTAAATCAACATGTTCAAGCCTCAGTTAGTAATCATCTATCACCATACTACTGTACCATTTTTTGATAACATGGTCCCATTGTCACTCCAAATTCCTAAACCCCAGAAACCTGTTAATTACTGAAATAATGTCATTTTTGTTTCTCTCTCAACTAATTAGTAACCTTCAGGAAAACAAAACCATGTTTTTCTTTCCTCATCATATTTCCAGCATTAAGCAGAGTACTTGATATAAAGTAGGCACTCGGTATTTGTGTGATAAAGGACCAGACCTGTCAGTGCACCTATGGAAAACCCTTCTAGCTATGGCAGCATACTTGCAGGGGCCGTTTCCTCTGGGTGAATGCCGTGTTGAGGCAGGAGTGACGGGTTCAAAGTCAGAAGACCTGCTTCGTCTTCTCTTTGCCCCACCTCAACTCCTCTTCTTACCTTGCTAGCATTTTCTCTTTCATTTTACACCTCTTAAATCATAATAATTTCTCTTCCTTCTTTCATAGTATATTATTTCAAGGATCAAATGTGATCATAAATTTAGAACTCTTTTGTAAACTGTAAGATTATATATAAAAAACAAAACCACTTATTTATAAAATCATTTAATGTGCTTTTATAGGCAAGTCCACAACACAATATTCAGTCTCTGAGAAGGGTGTTTATTCTTCTGTTTTTCTCAATATATACAGTATTAGTTCTTCACTGAGATCTACAGAACTCCATACTAAAAAACATGCATCCATTCAGGGCCCCGGAAACGTACATGCCTGGGCACACCCTGTAGATATAGTGCCTGCATGCCACTGCATATTTACAATACGTTTTTATTCATTCTCTCTTTCCTGCCTTAATTTTTCTGTCATCCTGAAAAGTTATTTTTATTCATGTCATGGCTTTATTTTTTGCAATTACCTCTTGGAATACATTATTATTGGTATTTTGCATATCGTGGATATAGCACTTTCAATCTGAAAATTCACTTTTCATGCTGATGCTATGTTTTCTAAGTCTAATGTCAGCAATACAGTTTTATTAACAACATTGTAGAGTTTACTGTTTTTCATTTGGTACTTCTTATCCTCAAGATTCTTTAAAACATAATCAGTATAATTAACACTTTTGGGATCTCTAAGTTGTTGGTGTGTAAGAAAATTTTGTATCAAGAGGTTGAGGGAACCGTGTTCAACTGTTTGCTGTTTTCCGGAATTACATTTGTAAAATGACAAAGTTTTGAATAAAATAGTCCTTCTATTCTTCTCTAACCCCTCTCTAAATAGTCATCAATTACATGAAGCTTTGAGGTCTTTGCAATTTTGTTAAGATCCTTGGAAAGCAATAATTAGAGCCTGAGTTGCGACTCCTTTATTTACTGCATTTAAATAATCCTTTGGTCATGTATGACACTCAGCAGCATCCTTTTAAAATACAAAGAGATGTGCAGCCTGAGATTTTGGTTTCTATGCGTTCTCTTGAAATGTTTACTCTGGGACATGGTAGCTTTGCTTAGATGCTCCTTCATTTTTCCTCAGCTTGTGTGCACGTGCAGGCTATAGACATATGTATGAATTAGTGGCAAGGAATGGACTCTCTTTTTATAGTTGCTTCAGAAAGAGGTTTTAAAATTTTATTATAGGTTTAACATGAGATCCTGAACAGGAGTCAATGTTTAAAGATGAGAAAATGGGTAGAATGCAACCTGTCTTTCCCTTACCTTCAATCTGAGACCCGACGGTCATGTGTGTATTGCCTCCATTGTCATCTCATTCGTGTTCAAATATTGAAACCATATATGCACTTCTTATCGGTCTCATTGGCTTGTGTTTGTGAGGAGACACTGCAACTGTTATATTCATGGTAATTCATTAAGTCATGAGAGTTTTGAGCTACCACAAAAAACCTCAAAACATTAGTCAATATCCGTGTAATACTTAAGCCTAGAAAAGGAGTTGCATGAGTTTGTCACTAGTACCTCTTAGAACATAAAATATGACATCTTTGGGCTTTTATGAGGGCTGAAATTTTGGGTTCACTTGATGGGGTTTTAAGTGAAATATATTCTTGACAATTTTAAAGGGATTTAACTACTATATAATAGCTTTAGATATTTTGGGTTTCCAAAAATGCCTTAATGTACAATTAGAGGTCATGCTGTGATTTTAGACTTTGTAATAGGTAAAATGAGTAGTCTGCAGATTCAATTATTAAAAATTAATTTAATAAGAGACTTTACAGTACCATTTATATAATTTTAGGACCGTGTTTCTGAGACTTAAATGTAGGACCAGGTATGTTGATTAGAGCCATATAAAATGTTGATAGAAAGAGAATCTTAAATGTATCAAACTTGAGGCAGTTTTAATTTCTTTATAGCCTCTTTCACTTCTGAGCCTTACTCAGTTGTTAACTGCTTCTGATAGTCTACATCAGTGATATTCAACCTTTTTCACATCATGGCACACATACACTAATTACTAAGATTATGCTCCACACCCAAAAATATATTCTACAGAGTGGGACAAAAGTAGGTATACAGTTGTAAGTACACAAACCACAGTTTATTATTATAGTATTATTTATTAATCATTGTGTTATTTTCCATATGAATAACTATAAACCTACTTTTACTCCTCCTTATATTTTTTGCTGGTCGGGCAAAAAAAAAATAGATATAATTTTAATTCATTCACACTGGATGGCTATTGTTGTGCTGGCTATTATTATTTTTTAAATTTCACAATCTAAGGAAAAAGAGATCAGTGCCCCTGACTAAATAGTCAGGCATCACATGTTTTAAAAATACTTGTGGCACACTGGTGTGCCTCTTGTGACACTGGTGGAATTCACTGGTATAAACAGTTCTCTTTGTTATAGTTATTTTATGTTGGTAGAGTTTCTCCTTGAGTGATCCTAGTCACATAAAATGAAAGGGTACATTTTAAAACACTTTTTAAAGTTTGAAGATTATTTTTCTTCATAATAAGGTAATAATGTTTTATATTTTTATAGAATTTTCAGTTTATTATTTTATTTCTCTAATTGAATGCCAATCCTGAAGATGTTATTTTCTAATATTAAACTTTTCTAAGACCTCCAAAAGTTGTTTGGCTATTGTTCCTTTGTAGAAATATCTCTTTTCCTATAAAAGTCTATAGAATTTTCTCTTTTCCTTTGAACTTATGAGTCTCAATTTCCCCCTGCCTAGTGCTCTTTGTACATACTCTATTTGAAGACACAAATTCCCTTTCCAAGAAAATTTCGTACTGTTAGTTCATGTTTTCTTCTTTTCTACATTGTCCTTGTTATCTCTTGGTATTCCTACCAAATCTTTGGAATTTTTTAGCTTTATTTTATATAGTTTTTCAATTAGGATTTTTCTTACATATAGAGAGATCTCCTTGATGATTTTTCTTTTAGATTACTATTTTATTATTGTCAAAAACTGATAAAGGTCTGATTTTAACTTCCTGGCAGGCAAGTTAGCCTGCTATATTTTCATGGATAATGGCAGAATACCTGAGACTTTTGTATTAGCATCAAAGAAATGTATTACTCATAGCATAGCAGGTAGCATGGCCATCTTTATTTTGTGCCAGTTTTCTTGCCTCTGAATCCCATGGGAGACTGCTGCAAACTTATAAGAGAGGATGCCTGAGCTTAAAGCATTGAAATTTCTAAAGCAGGCATGAAGCATGCCTGTCTTCTATTTCACAGGTAAACACCATCTCTCTCTTCCATGGATATGAGCACACTGCCCTTTGCTCTGGAAAGAAGCACTATAACTATTTTTCAAGGCTTCTCATTATTTAAATGTCCTTGAAGATAGTCCAAACAAAAGGCATTCAGTGCCATGCCTCTCAAAATGTGCAGAAATATGACAAACTCAAGTATGTCCTATCCATTATTTCATTTATATCATATTATTTTTCCAGTTTGAAATTTTATTTATTTATTTTCAGTTTTCAGAATCAGAAGTTTATGCTCTGCAGATTTATTTATATAATCTTGCTCTTTTGAGGGGTGGAGGAATACAATACATTTTAAAACACTTTAACGTAATTTTAAAGAGTTATCCTCTGTTCTTTATGTCAGTGCTTTTTAAAAATTCCTGTAAATACGCTACCTAGGGAATTTGTCTAAACGCAGACTCAGATATAGTAAGTTTGAGCTGGAGCTTGAAATTCTACCTTTCTGAAATGCTGATACGCCACCCATGCCCTTGGTCGTTGAGCAGTGGCGGCTCTATTATCCTTGTTTCCTCGAGTGTCAGTAAGTTCTATTAGTTTATTCTTATTTAGCTTTTCATACTTTTTAGTTTTCTTCAAAAATCCATGGCATCCCCATTTATAAATGTACATCTCAGATGAAGAGTAGTTGATCTAAGATCTTTTCCTCACAGCCTTCCCCACTGGGGAGCTGACTTTGGGTTTCTTCTCAAGCAAGAAATGCCTCTTGGAGAGAACAGTGCGTGGTGTAAAGACCTCCAAAAACTTGTTTCTCCATAAGAACAATAAGAACAATATCCAAAGTGTCAAAATTAACTTTTTCAGAACTCTGAAAATATTAAAATGCTTGCAATAATCCAGGAAACATTTATTCAAGAAAAACAACAGAATTTTCATAACAATATCAATTCTTGTGGCATTTTGGTTTGACCTATTTTCATTCCCCTTATCCTAGCCTTGTGGTATCTTTGGAAAGCATCATCCCTGTGAACACAGTGAAAGCCAGCAGCCTAACTGTCACCGGAGGGAAAAGACTTGTTTTAAAGCCTCCAAAAGCAACATTCTCAGAGAACTGTCATTAAATTTGAGTTTTCTGGCCATCCTTGGAAACCTGCACTGTCAGGGAAGGCCTTTGTTTAACTGTACTCAGAGCTTGCTCAATGCAAACTACCTTTAATTTTGAATATTGTCTAAAAGCAATCAGTGCCAGAAAGCATTAAGGGTTGGGGAAAACAAAAGGCTGATTAAAAGAATTAAAAGAACACATGGAGAATAAAATTGGAGACTTTGACAAGCTCTGACATATATGTCTGGGCATTTAAAATTTATGCACATTTGTAGGACTGTGTGCATGCCATGAAAAGACCTGAGAAAGACCAAACTTACACTCTGGGTGATTTCCTGTCTGAGCAGGAAGTGAAGTAAGGGCAATCTTGCAAACTCCCTACTTGAGTGTTAAAGGCGTACTTGATTTGTCCACAGAGCCCCTTGGTTGCTATTTCTGGGGCACTTCTTAACTCCAGGCATATAAGAAAATCTCGCCTGACCTGTGGTGGCGCAGTGGATAAAGCGTCGACCTGGAATGCTGAGGTTGCCGGTTCGAAACCCTGGGCTTGCCTGGTCAAGGCACATATGGGAGTTGATGCTTCCTGCTCCTCCCCCTGTTCTCTCTCTATCTCTCCCTCTCTCTCTCTCTCTCCCCTCTCTCTCTAATAAAAATGAATAGATAAAATCTAAAAAAGTAAATTAAAAAAAATTAAAAAAAAAAAAAAAAAAAGAAAATCTTTTTTTTAACCATTAGATGACCACTAAACAAACTAAGCAGAAATTGCAGTGGCTACACATGGCAAGGAATGTAGATTTTATATTCAGGAATAAACAGCAACAGCAAAACTTAGTTTTACAAAGTTGCCACATTATACAATTTAAACTATTACAACACACTTTTTAAAAAAAGAAGATATTCAAATCATTCTAAGGTATAAGGCAGTGGTCCCCAACCTTTTTTGGGCCACGGACGAGTTTAATGTCAGAAAATATTTTCACGGACCGGCCTTTAAGGTGGGATGGATAAATGTATCACGTGACTGAGACAAGAGTCAAGAATGAGTCTTAGACGGCTGTAACAGAGTGAATCTGGTCATTTTTTTAAAAAGTAAAACATCATTCAGACTTAAATATAAATAAAACGGAAATAATGTAAGTTATTTATTCTTTCTCTGCAGACTGGTACCAAATGGCCCACGGACCGGTACGGTCCATGGCCTGGGGGGTTGGGGACCACTGGTATAAGGTATTGTCATAAAATCATACAGCCTAGAACCTGGTGTTTTCCAAAGAACATGCTTTTCTAACATATTATTATCCCAAGTTTTTTCTCACCCCATATTTTTGTAGTATTATTGTACTGTGCATGCTAAATGAACTTTATGAAAACAAAAAATGAAGTGAAATTTATAAAAACAAAAAAATTGTATGTTTTTTTTTAGCAGTGTGACAGCTGTTTAGTTACAAACTTTAATGAGTAAAGTATCTCTTTTTCATTCTCTGGTTGTTGATAGGTCTATAATAATTTATTGAGAGTTTACTTGAATGAATGATATTACATGGGGGACTTTTTGATAGTGAGAACAAACTTTCTGTAAATACTATGTCTTGTAAAATTTGTGATATATATTCAACTCTGCCCTGAAAAAATCTACACTGAAGCAAAAATGAAAGAAACTACACATGAAACAGGTAGACAGCTGTCAGAGGGGGGAGTGAAGGGACTGGATGAAAATAAGATGAAGGGATTAGCCAAAAAACATCATAACACAGAGACATAGACGACAGGGCAGCAATAGCCAGAGGGAAGGGGGGAGGGGGAGGGGCAGAGAGGGGAAGCGGGTGGGAAGAGACTTCACTGTGGTGCGGGGGTGCACAATGTGGTGTACAGATGGTTTTCTATTGAGTTTTACACTTGAAACCTATATGATTTGGTGAACCATATCACCCTAATTAATGAAAAATAAATTTTAAAACATTAAATAAACTGTGACAATTTAACCAAACTCATTTTGAAATTTGAGTACATCAAAGATTTTTGATAAAATCTTATTAGAATCTTCAGCATACTTTCTCTTAATATTTTGATAAAATAATGTAGATCAAAGAATAATGAACAAATTTTATCTGATAAAAGTATAGGTGAAAAGCTCTGGCATTTTATAGTGTATCCCACTTCCTGTATCTGATATTCACCTTTCGTATATTTACAACTGGCAAATGCCTAGTTTTAAATAACACATTTGTGTTTGACCTTTTAAGAAAATTACCAATGTCTTTGTTTAGAATGTAGAGGGCATGGATTTCACAGAGCATTTCCCACTAAATGGAGTATATTACTCCAATATCATGGCCATGTTGTCAAGAAGTGGCACTTCATTAAGATAATGTGACCTTTAGAATATTCTTCCAACCTTTTAGTATGTCTTTGGTGGTAGGATTTGTTCTTTGATTTCTGTGGCTTTTTGATAAATTAAAAATAAAATGTAATTGAAGGCTATATTCTTTATTTTCCTTCACCTATACATTGTGTGTATGTGTGTGTTTTCTAAAATGGCAAAACATGTCAGGTAAAGGATATTTGTTCAAACAGAGAGTATCTGCCAGGAAAATTATTCTTAAAGCTAAAATCAGATTGGTGAGTTTTTTATCTATTGTGGAAAGGAAGAAAGGGAGAAAATGGCTACGTGGAAGAAAGAAAAAAATATTTATTTTGCTATTGCATTTTCAAAAAAGTTTTCTTGTTTTGTGAAAATAGTGAGAGAATATTTTTCCAGTGTGCTTGCAGCAATAAATTAAAATTGCTCGTTCATTTAAAGCCATCATTAAAAGTAAAAATTTATTTCTAAAACGGCTTTTATGGAGGAGTCAAAATAGGCAATTTAATGAAAAGAGAAAAAAATGTGACTGTTCTGAATTGGCCGGAAATGGCATTTCTTAGAAATCATTTATGTGTCACTTGATTTATATATAGAACTGAATTTTATGATTATAATAGAATCTTTTACTTAACACTTGAGTATTTCAAAATGTACCTATGGCTTAGTATTGTTTCTATTTTAATTTATAAACACTTAGGTGCCAGAACATGTATTTCTTAATCACATCTTTCACAGTTGTAACACTGAGATTATCTTTGTGATATATTTAAAATGCAGCTTTCATATTACACCTGGACAGTGGCAGCATTGTGTAAAGTGTCGGAACCATATGGTGGCAAGACAGGTAAATAGAGATTTATTTTATTTTTTTACTAGATATGTGGCCTTTGACAAACAATTTGGCTTTCCAAGATTTAGTTTCTATATTAGAAAAATAACAGTGTAAGGTGGGAATGCATTCAGTTGCAAGAATCAGAAAACTTAGCTATAGTGGTTTTAAAAATAAATGTTGGTGTTTCTCAAATAACCAAAACACAGGAAGGAGGGAGTCCAGGGCTGAAATCGCTGCTTAATGCTGCCATCAGGAACATCCTTATTTCTGTGTATTTTGTTTGTAGTTCTGGCCTCATTGTCACAAGATAGCTGCTAAACTTCCATGTCTTCTGTCTGCCTTCCAGGCAGGAAG